>NC_045692.1:17738532-18363532 GCF_003331165.1 Xiphophorus hellerii
CAACACCCCCCCCCTCCTTTCTGTCTCTACTGTCTCACTCTCTACTTCCTCTTCTGAGAGGGGAGATGTGCTACCAGCTCTCCTTCTAACGGGTTAATTGAGTTTCCTAAATCTGCTGGGATTTACCCTGCCAAGAACTGAAGTAAACTCTGTTTAAGCTGGTTTCGAGAAACGATTCGCCTGGTTTTCTGACGGCCTACATCCAGGTGTCCCACCCTTCTTCCCCCTGTGAATTAGCCAGACTGAGCAGCCTACAGCCAACTAGTTTCACAGAGCACACCTGTTAACGGTCGCTCGTTCTCTATTTTACAACTTGCATTTCTTATTGAACCAGGTAGGTTTTAGTGACTCGGGTGAGTCCCAAGGATGACGTTTTAAATTTGGGCTACCAGCAACCTAAAAACATTTTAAACTTTTTCCTCTCCAGAATCAAACATCACAGCTATTTTACAACCATCAAAGAACCTTAAGGTGACTCATTAACTGAATGTCCACAACATCTTTTAGATTTTCTTTATGCTAAATATTTTATTAGTAAGGCAGTTTTGCAAGGGTCAGTACAGCTTAATTCAGTAGCAGAAATAATCAAATAAGTAAAATCAATCATCTAGTCTATCTTTCCCTACTGCTGACACTGAAAACTAAAAAAAGGGAACCTTTGAGAGAGACGGACGGAGTTTGACGTTTCGAACCCCAGACCTGGCTTGATGATGAAGAAGGTGTTGCAGCAGGAGGAAGATGTTGATCAGCGAAGGCAGGAATCTCTGTAGGTCTGATGATGAAGAAGGTGCTGCAGCAGGAGGAGGAAGTTGATCAGCGAAGGCAGGGATCTCTGTAGGTCTGATGAGCTTCTTCTCCGCATGGATGGTGAGGTCACACAGGACTTGGTGCTGGCAGGAAAAAAGGCACCAGTTCTTCTTCTTTGTCTTTGCCTTTGTCTTTGTCTTCATCTTTGTCTTTGGGGTCTGAACCCAGCTGATGAGAGAAGTGCGATGTGAAGCCACAGGTTGTGGGCCTGACCGGTTGGTCTCCATGAGCGGGACAGTCTTCGGCTCTGTGGCTCCGGCTCTTCTTCAGCTGCAGAGTTCTTTGTCCATCTCTTGGCTCGAAGCTGCCCGGAGGATCCAACGAAAGGTTCCTCTTTTGCACCCACCTTATATAGGGTTTATCCACCCTTTTGGTGCGTTTTCATTGGCTGTCTGCTTAGACAGATGACCTCACATCCATCACTGTCCTTCAGACATTATGTCCTGATGTCTGTGCTAATGTCTCAGAGTTGCTCAACCTCCTATGTCCATTGCCTGCACAACCTTTTACCTAAATAAGGCGTTGATCATCTCTGCTCTCCTGTTAGTTCCCCTTTTTCCCTTAACCGTTCACCTTTCACCTACTCTCTACCTCCAACATATCAGTGATGTTTAATTGCAGTTACACCTTTTTACACCATTTCAAGTTCAATGTCAAAATCACATTTATCACATTTATTTTCTTTAGCTTCTCCGATTTATCATTCATTTATAATTTTATAACTTATTAATTACTCTTATTATAATCCTAATGTGAGTTATTACAGATGTTTTCTAAAATGAAACCAAGAATAATACATGATTCTAATTATTTAATACTAAAGTTACGGTTACTGGTTTTTCTTATCCAATTACTCAAAATGTTTAGATTTCATTCTTTAAAACTTTACCTTTAAAATAAGAAATAGTCTCAGCTATTTTTATAAATCTGCAGGCTGGAAACTTCCTCTTTTTCCAGGAAACCTGCTTTTCCTGTTTCATGACTCTCTCTGTCTGACTATGATTTCTTATGATTAGATAGAAAAAAGTAGAATTAAAGCAAAGTTTGCATGAGACAAAACAACACACACAACCAGATTTATTTTATTGACACCTAAGTCTACTGTTGGGCCTAGATGTCACTTGAGTGATTCATTTTAAAGATAACTTTATTTATTATTACTGTTAAACTAAAATCTCCAGCATGGGGAAGTGGGATGAGCTCGGATTTTCTTGACACCCCCTCCACGAGGTCAGACCTTTCACATGCTGGGAGTCCATCACCCTCCTGCAGTTCGCCGTCCTCATCCCCTGGAAAGAGAAGATGTTCGTCTGGGATGTGAAGATGCAGATTCTTCATCCTCAGTTGTCACAGAGGGCTCAGTGTAGTCATCAAAACTCCACTTCTCTTGACACCCCCTCCTTGGAGTTTTGATTTCCCCCATGAGGTGATGAATGTCGAAGAAAACTTGGATCGCTCTGAGTCTTCTACAAGAACCTTCGCTGGATGAACTGTCGGTTCTTCAGGATGTGGAATGGTTCTTTAGGGAAGATGGGCTGAGACAGAAGGCCTCAAAAAAAAAAAATTTCTGGCTGTTCAGCAGAGCAAAGTAAAAAGCATAAGCATCATGACGCTTTATCTGTAATCATGATCCTTTTCCATTGTAATCCATCAGGTTGTGACAGGAGTTCTTCTTTAGCATAGTCCAATTTCTTCACGGCCCTCCCAGTCCAAAGCCTTGAAGTTGTTCTTTGAACGGCAACCTTCCTGTAATAGTGGCCAGTCTACTGTAGGATGGCATGGTGCTTGATTCTCTGGCCATCTTCTTGTAATGTTCTGGTTTGCTGTAGCTAAGAACTGGCTTGAGCACTGCTTCCTCATGGACCCCTTTCTCCATCAGTAGTACTGTGTTGAAGTTCAGTACTTGCTTTACAAAATCTTGGGCGTTGAATCTCAGCTTGATCACCGTAGTTGCAGGCCGATCTTGAGCTTTAATCCAAACTCTCTGCCCTGTTTTCAGTGACACTTCGAGCTGCAACTTCCCTTTTTCTTCTCTGAGCAAAAAGGAGAAGTGTCTTCGCCTCCCTGCTTTCTGTGACGTGAACGGAGTTCCTCTGCAGGGGAAGACCTGCTCTTCTAGCAGTTGTCACTGTGTCCATCAGCACCAAGAGGTACTTCTCACCCCTCTTTCCTGTTGTCCCCATTGGCTCTGCTACATCCATGCAGACTGAACCCCATGGGACTGTGCTCTTGATGAACAAACCTTCCATCCGCTGTCCTGGGTGCCCTGGGTAGCTGTGCAGAAAGTTGATGCAGTTCTGTTGAGTTCTCCTCATTTTCCAAACGATCTGGGCGGCCGGCTTCCTCCGGTTTCTTCCCCAGATTTTCCTCCTCGAAGTGATCATCCATCACTCCGTCTCCTACTCCCGTTGGACTGGGCCCCACGTTGGGCGCCACTTGTTGTTGCGCAACACCCCCCCCCTCCTTTCTGTCTCTACTGTCTCACTCTCTACTTCCTCTTCTGAGAGGGGAGATGTGCTACCAGCTCTCCTTCTAACGGGTTAATTGAGTTTCCTAAATCTGCTGGGATTTACCCTGCCAAGAACTGAAGTAAACTCTGTTTAAGCTGGTTTCGAGAAACGATTCGCCTGGTTTTCTGACGGCCTACATCCAGGTGTCCCACCCTTCTTCCCCCTGTGAATTAGCCAGACTGAGCAGCCTACAGCCAACTAGTTTCACAGAGCACACCTGTTAACGGTCGCTCGTTCTCTATTTTACAACTTGCATTTCTTATTGAACCAGGTAGGTTTTAGTGACTCGGGTGAGTCCCAAGGATGACGTTTTAAATTTGGGCTACCAGCAACCTAAAAACATTTTAAACTTTTTCCTCTCCAGAATCAAACATCACAGCTATTTTACAACCATCAAAGAACCTTAAGGTGACTCATTAACTGAATGTCCACAACATCTTTTAGATTTTCTTTATGCTAAATATTTTATTAGTAAGGCAGTTTTGCAAGGGTCAGTACAGCTTAATTCAGTAGCAGAAATAATCAAATAAGTAAAATCAATCATCTAGTCTGTCTTTCCCTACTGCTGACACTGAAAACTAAAAAAAGGGAACCTTTGAGAGAGACGGACGGAGTTTGACGTTTCGAACCCCAGACCTGGCTTGATGATGAAGAAGGTGTTGCAGCAGGAGGAAGATGTTGATCAGCGAAGGCAGGAATCTCTGTAGGTCTGATGATGAAGAAGGTGCTGCAGCAGGAGGAGGAAGTTGATCAGCGAAGGCAGGGATCTCTGTAGGTCTGATGAGCTTCTTCTCCGCATGGATGGTGAGGTCACACAGGACTTGGTGCTGGCAGGAAAAAAGGCACCAGTTCTTCTTCTTTGTCTTTGCCTTTGTCTTTGTCTTCATCTTTGTCTTTGGGGTCTGAACCCAGCTGATGAGAGAAGTGCGATGTGAAGCCACAGGTTGTGGGCCTGACCGGTTGGTCTCCATGAGCGGGACAGTCTTCGGCTCTGTGGCTCCGGCTCTTCTTCAGCTGCAGAGTTCTTTGTCCATCTCTTGGCTCGAAGCTGCCCGGAGGATCCAACGAAAGGTTCCTCTTTTGCACCCACCTTATATAGGGTTTATCCACCCTTTTGGTGCGTTTTCATTGGCTGTCTGCTTAGACAGATGACCTCACATCCATCACTGTCCTTCAGACATTATGTCCTGATGTCTGTGCTAATGTCTCAGAGTTGCTCAACCTCCTATGTCCATTGCCTGCACAACCTTTTACCTAAATAAGGCGTTGATCATCTCTGCTCTCCTGTTAGTTCCCCTTTTTCCCTTAACCGTTCACCTTTCACCTACTCTCTACCTCCAACATATCAGTGATGTTTAATTGCAGTTACACCTTTTTACACCATTTCAAGTTCAATGTCAAAATCACATTTATCACATTTATTTTCTTTAGCTTCTCCGATTTATCATTCATTTATAATTTTATAACTTATTAATTACTCTTATTATAATCCTAATGTGAGTTATTACAGATGTTTTCTAAAATGAAACCAAGAATAATACATGATTCTAATTATTTAATACTAAAGTTACGGTTACTGGTTTTTCTTATCCAATTACTCAAAATGTTTAGATTTCATTCTTTAAAACTTTACCTTTAAAATAAGAAATAGTCTCAGCTATTTTTATAAATCTGCAGGCTGGAAACTTCCTCTTTTTCCAGGAAACCTGCTTTTCCTGTTTCATGACTCTCTCTGTCTGACTATGATTTCTTATGATTAGATAGAAAAAAGTAGAATTAAAGCAAAGTTTGCATGAGACAAAACAACACACACAACCAGATTTATTTTATTGACACCTAAGTCTACTGTTGGGCCTAGATGTCACTTGAGTGATTCATTTTAAAGATAACTTTATTTATTATTACTGTTAAACTAAAATCTCCAGCATGGGGAAGTGGGATGAGCTCGGATTTTCTTGACAATGTGCATAATAAAATGTAATATAATTTACAGTACAGTACACCAGTGAAGAAGAACAGATTGTTCAGTAACAGTGAAATATTTTTTTATGAGTAATAACAGAGCTGGTTGTGCAACGGTTTTGCATCTCTAATTTCTACACTAAGAATAGAACCTAAAATTATTTTTCCGCAGTTATTTTTCTTCCTGGTTCCTTGTTCTGCATGTTTCAATGACTTGACTGGATTCAGAAGCAACTTTAATAAGAAAATGAGTTTCTGATATCAACCCTATAACTTTAGAAATACTAGTGAGGCATCTTTTAATGCATCGATTTCACTGAATCATCACCTGCTGACAAAACCCCAAAGCCATCACCAGCTCTCTGTCATCACTTAGGTGAAGTCCCCAAGTGCCGCTGCAACCCACTTGATCATGAAACAGTTCAACACCTCCTATGACAGGTTTCTGCATATATTCCTGAGTGGCTTTCTGTAGCGGGCGTGCTGCCTTGAAGTGCAGGAAGTGGAGGAGCAGCAGCCTGAGAAGCTCCAGTTTGAGACACAGCTGTCCATTACGACGTCACCGCCTCCTCTTCAGGCGGTTTCCACCCCAGCTTTACAACCACTGAGACAAACTGACGTGGCTTTTACAACTTCCTAAAAGGAGCGAGTTCAATTAAGTACTCATCTTCTGCTTTATGTTTGAAAACTTGATAAGTAACCTCATCCAACCATAAAGATTATTGATTCTAAAATAGAAAACCGGGATTTTTTTAGTCATCCCTAAGCTTTACAAAGTAAGTAAATAAATAAATAATTAAATAAATAAGTCCATTTAATTCAGGTATACTTGTTCACTCTAGCAGCACAGCTCAATTTCTGAAAAATCTAACCTATTATTTGAGTAAATGAAACATACTATATTGTATAGGGGGGTAAAATTAAGGTAGCTTAGGTGTGAAAGCAACTGAGTAACATGCCAAAAAAAAACATAATTTAGGTTGGATGTCTTTTTTTAAGACATCAGCTCAGTGAAATAGTTTGTAAGTTTTATCTAAAGTCTTTATTTAAATCCTAATGGTCTTAAACGGGTCCTAAGATTTCAGAAATTTGAAAAACCAAACCTCTAATTCAGGTAAATTTGCCCAATGGGGCTGGAGAGGATACATAAAATGACTATCTTAGCCAAATGTCACTGAAGGATTTTTATAATGCATGCTTTACTGTAAGTTGATTATTTTCCAGGGACTTAAAGCTAATAAAACTCCTGATGCCTGATTTTAAGTACGGTGGAGGAGCAAGGATGCTGTGGGCCTGTCTTCTGTTTGAGACGATTTCAAGCAAAAATCTGATGGACTCTTTATATGCTAAGCCATGTGACAGCAGGAACAGAATTAACTGTACCGCTAGTAATTCTGTAAAATTCAGTTGTTGTTTTTTTACGCAAAAGTTTCAGTGAGAATTCATCCAGTAAAAGAATAATTCATAAAAAATGTTATGCATTGTTGATTTGGACAAACTTGCCAAAAACTTTGTCCAAATAAATGTTTCGTGGGGCATGTCTGAAATCTCAACTAAAATCAAATTTAAAAAATGATTTCTTTATTATTGAAATGTTTAGTGAGTGTGAAATTGTAATTTCTTGTCTTCAACTAAATAATTCCCCTTTGACATTTCAGTTGAAATATTTGCAGACATTTTTTCAGATTTTTTTCTAAATGTTTTTAGCATTATATTTGATCATTGTGTTGTATAAGTGGATGTCAATGAACTGAAATCGATTTTCTCTCTGTTTTTGGTGAGGTGAAGACTTCTGCAACACTCAACGTATAAGAAGCAACTTTATTTTCAGATTAATACATGGCCAACATCATGGTCATTACAAATCACCAAACAGTTTGTGTTTAAATAAAATCACATAATACAGGAAATAATTAAATGAATCAGTGACACATTCGCACATAAACAGACTGACCATTTAGCGAAAAAGTTGAACCTCTTCAAATTTAAAAAGGAAATCATCTTCCTTAAAACAAGACAAAGTTGCACAACAAAATGCGGACTAGTCAAAGATACACATGGCAATCACAGGAAATATAATCAATATTATAAAATTATAAAATTTAATGAAAAACAAAAATACAAAATAGGACACATAGAGAAACTCATTAATAGATTCATCATTTATGCCTGTACTTTAAATAAAGTATCCAAATTGCCGCTCTCGTTTTAACAAACATCACTGTTTTTGCTTACACCTTTTGTTGTTTTTATATTTATAAAACCTTTATATTTATAAAAATGTGTTAAGAAAAGCAAAGCAAGCTGCTGAAGGCGGCTGGTTCTGTTCTGGGGACTTCTCTGGCACATCTGGAGATGATTGTGCAAAGAATGGTTCTTCACCAAATGAGACGTTTATGGAAAACCCTGAACCTCCTCTTCATCACCTCCAAACAACAGCAAACTGTCTTCAGTCAGAGGCTTCTTTGGCTCTGCTGTGATACTGACTGTGACTGCTACCTTCTTGCATAATAGTTTAAATAAAGCTGCTGGGGCTCAGACCATGCAGCTTTGTATTGCGATGATCTCCCAGTTCACATTTCAACATGTTATTGAGCAAGATGCTGAACTTTACGATGTTTCAGAGAAATGTGCTCAGTGGTTGTGTGAGTGATTAGTTCAGCTTTAGTCTAAGTTTGAACAGACATTTAAGAGCTTCAAAGAAATATTTATTTCTGCCCTTAAACATGAATGTTTGAGGTCATTAAATTTATTTTAAATTCAGACGAAGATAACCTACGTAAAAAACTGTTCAAGGGATGAGATAAAAAACTAACTCATTGTTTGACCTTTAACAATGCTTTTTACTCTAATTGGTAGAATTGTTTTAATTCAGGCACATTGGAAGTTTTCTAAGCATAAGCATCTAGTTTAAGATCATGGTCTTAAACAAGGTCTGGACTTTGACTAGGTCACTCCAAAGTATTCTTTCCCAGTAAATAGCAGAGTTGGACTTGCTCATATTCTTCGATCCTTCTGCAATATTCAGGCAATGATTTAAGAAACAGAACCATTAATTTTTCTCTCTACCAGAAACTCTTGAAGAACGTCATGTGATCTGTTCTTGAACGTCACCTCACACCTCACAAAACTCACCATCAAGTCCAACTTTGAATGCCTCAAAAAAACCGACAACTGTGCTTCAGAGTGGCCTAGTCGAAGTCCAGACCTACGTATATGAGATGATGTAAAACCAATCTAGAAAGAAGAGCTGCTCAAAATTCCTCCACAGTGATGTAAAAAACTAATTCACAGTTGTAACAAAAGCTTGATATCAGCAAACACAATTAGCTGTTACATTTAGAGAGGCAGTATTGTTTTACTGAAAAGCCATGGTTTGGATGGCTTTTTTTTCTCTATAATTAATAAAATTCCCATCTGTAAATTACTTTTTACATTTACTTGGTTTATGCATGTAAGGGGGCAAAGACTTTTTCAAAGCACTGTAAATAAATAAATAATGTAATCACCAAAGTACTAAATGTAAGTGGATGTACTTTTCAAAACTATATTTATGAAATTGTAAAAGTATAAATATAAATCACTCAGTCTCAACCAATAGACTGAGTTCTTTTTAGCTGCCTCCTCTGATTTGTAGGCTGATGGTTTGATCCTGACTTGTTTTTTAGCCGTTTGGAGCTTTTGCTAGCTGGCTAGCATCCTATTGGGACACTTGCTCCAAAGATGA
The DNA here is from genome assembly GCF_003331165.1 of Xiphophorus hellerii. Lineage (NCBI taxonomy): Eukaryota > Metazoa > Chordata > Actinopteri > Cyprinodontiformes > Poeciliidae > Xiphophorus > Xiphophorus hellerii. The sequence continues at coordinate 17,747,539 of NC_045692.1, forward strand.
AACAACTAAAATGGCTGCAGTTGGTGCAAAGGATTGGCTAGCAACCAATACATTACTAGAGTGCTAATATTAATCTGTTTAAACCTACAGTTCTCTGTTGTAGCGGTTTTAGTGGTCAAAATGCAGTAATTGAAGATATAACAATGGAGTGCCTGTATACTGTTGTAGATTTTGTGCATACTTTCTTTTGCTACATGTCCTGTATCTTTCCCCGCTGTTTACTGAAAGTCAAATGCATTTCTAACGTTGATCAACTCATTGTGAAAGAGACATTGTGTTTGCATTAAGTGTTTCTCAGTGACCTGCTATGAGAGATGAAAGTTGTTTTTTTTTTTCAGACAGTCATTTCAGGACATGTCTCCTTTTCTGTGTCTTGCAGGCAACGGCTGCTGCTGCTGGGGCCGCAGAAGCTCGCCGCTGTGGATCCAATTAACTCACAATTGAGGATTTTGGACTAAATAGGAAAGATGCAAAGATGGAAGCAGACTGTGTTGGATTCAGTTTCACAGCATCTTTTAGAAGCATATGTGTACACACAAATGAGTTTTAATAGTACCTACTTCCCCTTTCTTTGACAGGACACAGATACACCCCTGACTGGGCCCCCCTGTGGTTCATTGAGTTTGGGAAGTACCTAGTAGTACAACTGCCACTGTTGCTCTTAAAGGGCCAGCAGGGTGTTTTATTTACCAGAAGTCATATTGTTGAATGTTTGAAACTTTTTAGCTTACATTTAGGTGTGTTGTGTATAATTGATGTGGTCATGAGGACTTTGATATTTGAGACCTGGAAATCAAGACAGGACTATATATGGACGCAAGTGAAATAGGGGAGGGACTTGCTTTGCAGCCAATCCTAAACCTACAGTATGTACATTTTTTAAAAATTGCCTATTTACACCATTTTTGTAGCTCATTTTAGGCACTTGTTACTGTTAAATGTTGGAAAAAGGTGCACACTTTTATGAATAAAATTGTCAGTATAGCAGAATCATCATTGCTTTGTTTTTATGTTTGTATCCAGTTAATCAAGGAAGCCTGTGAAGTCACCTGAAGACCAGTTAGCGCTGCTTACTGGGGAAAACCTTTCACTCTGCTTATGAGCCACTTGTACTTTTTAACAGATCATTTTACACCCACAAGACACCTTACCTCAGAATTTCAGTGTTGTTGTTTTTACATGTGATTAACAGCTGAGTCAGCCGCACCAATTCCCATCAACAAGATGTCTGATGAGATATATTAAAATGAATGTGAAAGATGATCAATTTAGGGAAAAAATGAGTGAAACAGAGCATGTACACCATCGAAAATGTTGAGAAAAACATGCAGTAAAGCTGTTAGAGCCCGATAGAGGTTGCATGTTACGACTGTTGTTGACAGCATCGACTGCCTTATTGGTTTAAGTGTCTGGGTTTAGTGCACCACAAACCAAAAGTGGGTTATTTTCTCATGTCGTGAATCCTGAAAACACCCCAGTTATGTAATCTACACATTTGCCTGAACATTTCTGAGAATGTTTAAAATGAAACCGAAGGTAAAAGAATGAAAAACCGTAAGTTTGAGAACCGTAAAGCTGAAATAGTTATGCATGCACTGTTCTTCTGTACAACAGCGAATAAATAGCGATACAAAATCTTTCACTCAGTTTCAATCTTAAAATTTAATTGTCACGTTGACTTCCGTGGATTGTGTGCCTGAAGCGGTCTGTTTACAGGTAGAGGTCTGAGGGCTGCCTGGGCAGCAGCTCCCCCTAGTGGTGAACATGGCAATCTAATTTCAACTTTACATAAGCAGGCGGAAAAAAAAAATTAACAAGCAGAGATGCTTAGTGAACTTATTAAAGCTGTTAAAGAGGAGGGCAAGAAAGAAATAACACGACTGGATACAGAGCTCCACTTGTTGATTTTTTTTTTCACGCAAGCTAACTTCAGTACTGTAGCACAGCTAGCTTATACTGGAAGTTAGAAAAGTAGAAATGGGATTGTTTTTATGCCACTTTCTATATAGTAACAAGTAGAGTCAAATACGTTTATTAAAGATTGAGGTTTTAGACACCAGCATAAAAATATGTACTGTTAATGAGTTTTAAGTTGCATATGGACAATTCAGAGAATTAAGAACTATTTCCCACTAGTAATAATTAGAAGAATGCATCCTGAATTGACTCACAACTTCTTTAGGAGAAATGATTGCCTTACAGTTTCTCTATTATATATTTGTTTGTATAACAGAAATGAGTAAAAAACAAAAAGCTGAAATTCAAAAGTTTATCTGCTTAGACAAGAAGTAGCCACCTTAAAACCAAACATCTGAACACTGGCTAGTTGTAATTGTTTTTCAGTTTCTGAAAGTTGTAAAATCTTTACATTTCATAATCTTTGAAAAACATATTTCCAAAGCACAGTCTTATTTAATGTTTTAAATGTAATTCTTCTTTTTCTTAGCTGGTATCACTTGTTTCATTCTGGGATTCGTTGGTCTGTCTGGGGAGTTCAGGTGTCACTGTGGTGTGGCAAAAATACAAATCGCATTATGCAAAGAAAAAAATTACTCATCTCAGAAATCATTTGTGTCAATAAATTCTGCTCTTCCCTATAAACCTAGAGAAGAATCCGGCTCCTTAAACCGAGTTACTGCCTTAAAACTGCAAGTTCAGACAATTAAAATCAAAACTTTATTGTTCAATTAGCCACTACTTTCCCCTTTATCATCAACAAGTGGATAGGGTTTGCTTTGAAAACAGGGATTACAATTGGCTTAAACCTGTTGTTATTAAACTTAAAATATACTAAAGGTATTTTCATTTTTTAAATTGAACTCCCACTCCCTTTTCTTATCTCAAGTAAGTTAAGCATGAGTCATTTAAGTTTTAACTTAATTTCTGTAATTCATATAGGGCTTAAATTTAACACATAATGATATGAATAGTATTCAACTGAAACTGGGGAAAACCATGTCTTGTTTTGGTTTTAGCTCGAACATGTTAAAATGTTCAGCAAAGGAAAAATCCCCCTGAGTAACACTAATAAGAAACAAAACTGAAGAACATCAAAGTCAAGTTACAGATAAACAGGCTGAAAATTGACCTTCAAAACACAAATGTTTTATAAGTTGCACTAGCTTTAGATTTTATGCTATATGGTGCACAAATTAAAGCTAGGTCACAATAGCTAATATAAGCTAAGCTAACTTATCTAATCAAACAAAAACATGTAACTAGCCCGGATCTATTTAATAATCGTGGGCTGCTAGTAATGTTTTAAGATCTTATGACATATTTTTTAAGTCAAAAAGTGGGAAAAAATATTATATTACTGGATGCATCATTAAGAATATTAATGCTAAACTAACTTAGCTTATCTAAAATACGTTAGCTTAGATAAGTTATTGTAAGCGAACCTAGCTTAGATTATTAAGTAAACTCGTTTACATTTACTAGTTCCTAAAATCCGATTTGTAACATTTTGTGAAATTTGACAAGCCTGTTTTGTGTAAACTATTAGCATGGAGTTCTTATGCTAAAGTGACTTTTGATCACAGTTTATATCAAAGAGATTGAAGTTGTTCTTTAGTTGGTTTGTGGTCATGTGACTGTCAGGTATTCTTCAGGTTTGGCAGAACACCAGGTGTAAGCCATCTAATAGATTTTAAAATCCTTATCTTTGGCTAGCCTCCAGAAACTCTTAGATGTAGTCAGCTGAGCAAAGCAAAGCTCATTAGACTGGATATTGCTCCATGTCACTTTTTATCACGCTTTCTCTTGTACCTTGGTCCCTCCTCTGCATGCTTGAACTTTCTTTGGAAAACACTCACCCAGGGCACTTTTGCCTGTTCTGAGAAGACTCATGCGAACACACACTGTGCCAGGTCAAGCTTTTTGATTCTGACTTCTGCTCGCTTTCATGTTGGGATCAGGAGGTGCGGGAAGGAGGTTAAACAAACACAAAGCTCATTAAAATAAACCTCTGTCAACTCCCACTCTCTTTTTTTTTCACTGCTGTACAGGAATGTGCTGTCAGGCGTCACAACCCACGCATAGCTGCTGCAGGACTCCAGGTAATGAATGAACTGGGGATGTCCACCCAGTAAGCAGAGCACAAAGACAACTGGTAAAGGTTGGCTGAGTTTCCCACCACTATGACACCTCATCAGATAATATGCTGTTATATTTACTGACATGCCTTTTAAGAAATGTTCATATGTATTTCAGTCCTGACCTTTTAACTACCCATATAGATCTGTCTTAGTAAATCTTAAAAAGTTTGTGGAAAGTTGTGACATATGTAAATATCTTGGCTATGACCTAAGTGAACTTGTTTATGTCTAATTGGAAATATTCCTCTAATCTTCTATGCAACATTACTGAAGTCAATCATATTGGTTGAAGAGCATCTGTGAAAAATATTTTTCACATCTACTCATAAATTCTCAATTAGACCGAACTTTGACTGGGCCATTTGTTAACTCTTGCTGTTTATTGTTGTTGTCCTGTTGTCTCAAATCTTTTACAAATTCTAACATTTTTTCTTCCAGAACTTTCCCATCCCTGCTGAAGAAAAGCATCCCCACATGATGATGCTGCCACCTCCCTCTGTAACTGTGGGGATGATGTGTTCAGAGTAGTGCAGAGTATTAGGTAAGATATCCAAAACGTTTTCTTCCATAGGTTTGCTTTGTGTCCTTCATAAAAAACTTCATACAGGACTTGTTTGTTTTCTTTCACCAATAACTTTGTTATTGTCACTCTTTCATAAAGTTCAGATTTGTGGAACGCATGACTAATAATTGCCCTCTAAGCAGATTGCCCCATTCTGAGTACTGTATTTTATTTAGGGCTAACTGAGTTGAGGGGGCAGAATGCATATGTATGCTGCACTTTCTGGGGGGTTTTTTGTAATGTTTGTGAAACCATGTATCCTCTTTATTTCCATTTCACTCTTAGGCTTTCACCAAGTGGAGTGTATCTCATAAAACAGCAATAAAGAAATATTGACGTTTGAGGTGACAAAACATGGATAATTGACTCCATTGTTTTATAACCTAATAAACTTGCGAAAAGTTTAATGTTAGCTATGTTCCCCGAGGATTTTTCTAGCTTTTGTTTTTACTCTTAGGGTGAAGTAAAGGACAAAGGCATTTGTCAATAGATTTGATTTAATCCTCATTTTGTGACGCTTTTCACAAAGTTAATCTTTTCAAGTAAAATATCTACTTACTCTGTTACATTACCCCTGTAACCTTGGCTATCTAGACTTTCCACCCTCATCTATTTCCTGCCTGAATCAGTTCAAAGGAATGCATCTAAACGATAATAACTTTCTTTATTGTCATCATTCAGGGTGTTTTACTTCAGGGAAACGTCTGACTTCATCGTTAGTGTTCACGCCCTCGGCCTTTTGATGTGACTGCTCTGTTTGTTCACCAGTGCCAGCGGTCTGCTCTCTCCCATTCAGCTATCGACTCACTTGTTAAACTCCCACCCGGCCACACACACACACCCCGACACACGCATGCACACACACATGCTGGCTGGGCTCCACCAGTGGCATTGTTTGCATTTAACACCAAGAGGTGAGAGGCGTTCAACCTCATTTGCACATCACGTGTCACAGCCACTGCCTGCAGGGCTCAGATCAGGTGAGACTTCTCACCTGCTTTTTTTTTTGTGTTGTTGATTTTTTTGTTTGTTTGTTTTTTCTGCTTTTATTAAGCTGTTTCTCATGAACACACACAGCCAGAGAAAATTTTCTGAATGATGTAATCTGCTTTTTCTCTACTCCACTATTCAAACATGCATTTCACAGTTTAAATCAATTGTTATTGATGCAGCTGGAAATGCGTCAATGCACCTTCTGTGTAATGCACAGAAAATGCAAAAAGTATGTTACCTTTAAGTATATCTGCAGCATTGTTTATCTTAAACAGTATGTAGCATGAAACAACTTACCCATATTGGGATTTGTATATGTTTTGACATGCAGACAGAGCCTAAAGGATTTACTCTCTGTCAGTAAGAATGTTGCTTAATATATTGTTTTATTTGCCAATTTCCTTCTGCAACTTGTGGGAAACATTTTGCAGGATTTTATATACTGAACAGCAGTTAGTGGCTATTTTTATTAGCTAGCAGGATTTGCAGGAATGTACTCCTTACAGCATTCTACTGCGCATAGAACCTTGCAAATGAACCTATTCACATTTTGGCTCATTACAACCACAAACAATGTGTTTGAACCTCTTAAAGCTGCAGCAGGTAACTTTTGCACAACCTGTTTTTTTGTTTTCATATATGTCAAAAATGTCACTATCATAATGTGATACACATTATGATGTCAGAGGAGATAATGGCTCCTCCCTGTGGTCCTACTGCCATTTGCAGAAATACACCACTCCAGGTCAGAAGGTCTTAGTGCAGTCAATCACACTCATGTACATGGTACTCACTCATTTTCATACACAGTATGTTCAAGCTAAAGATTGCCGGTTTGCTGGTGGAGAAATAACTTGCATTAAAACTGTTTATCCATCATCATCAGTAGTTATGCTAACTAGTCTATTCGTTTCATGATACGTTTTACTGTGGGGAGGAGCTGTAATGTGGCAGAGAATAGGTGTGAGCAGTATTTACATAAGCATGATTGACAGTAATACAGCGTATTTCTGCAGATGGCAGTAGGAATACAGGGAGGAGGTAGAGGAGCTGGATTTTTTACACAGATTATTTGTTTCAGATTATGATGTCAGGAAACAGTGACAGTTTTAGCAAATATGTAAAAACTGTTTTGTAAAAGTTACATACTGCTGCTTTAATTGGGATTTTGTATTCCGATCAACCCTGACCTGCATCAGAAATTTATCTGATTTATTTTTCACACAAGGAATGTGTTTTTTACGGTACATTTTCAGGTAATGGCTAGAGCAGTGCTCCACAAAATGTTTAAAGCTTGGCATGTTGTTTTTTTGACCTAACCCTGCTATAAACTTCTCCGTGATTTTCTCCCTGACCTGTCTGCTGCCTTCTTGCATTTTGGTGGTGTTTGTTTTCCATAAAAAGGCAGCATTAAAGCCTGAGTATTTCCAGCAGCAGGTTTAATAAGGACACATCAGACAGCTGAGCTTTAGGTTTGAAGATTTAAGTTTTAGAGCCATATAATTGAAGGATATGCTTTCTATAGCCACTTATTTGGAGTTATGCTATTGGCGGTCAGTCACGCTGTGGATTTAAAGTTAACACTTCATCCTTGGGTGTGCAATAATGTGTCAATTCAAAAGAGAAAAAGGCAGATGTTTTAGTGGTTTCTGACCAAAACTTGATGCACTTCGTTCTCCCTAAGCTATAAACTGTCTAAATGTGGATAGCAGCAACCTGTTGTTAGCGCTGTCCTCATTCAGGCTGCAGTCTGCGTGGCCCCACAACTCTGGACTGCACGCAGTCAGCCGTGGCTGCTCATCACCACGGACTGCTGCAGATGATGAAACCTGCGTCACTCAGGCATCATGGGTGAATGGCCAGGGAACCATAAGTTTAACCTCATTCTCTTCTGCAAATGTGAAGAAGAAACAATTCTGACCACTGAAATGTGAAAAACATAGACGGTGTTCCCTGGAGCAGAGTTTTGGTGTTTTGACTCTTGAACGCTGCCGATATGGTGATGATGTCAGTGAGCTGGTGTTTGTGCCAAAAAAGGAAGAGTAGCTTGTTTTGTTGTAAAATAGCAAAAACTATTGCATTGTATGCAATAATCAACATGCTGTTATTATTCCACCTGTGGGTTTATGTATGAGCACAAGTTGTTTTAAGTAATATTTAATAACCTTTTGACTCCTTAGTTAATTTATTTATTATTTGGATTTTATTTACTTATATGTTTGTTCATGTTGTGGATGGGCTTGATTTGATAAAATTAATTAATTATGATTATGCTTTTTATTTTATTTAATTATTTTTATTTTTATGTTAAGTGATTAGAATATTTCAGGTTTATTGATTTGTAATTATTAGCTTTTTTATTTGTATTTAGAGGTTTGATTTTATTAAATATATTTATTTATAGTAATTTGGTAATTTATTTATTTTATTTTTATTAATTAGGTTACTGATGAGGATTGGAATTACTATTATTGTTATGGATGGATGGATGGATGGATGGATGGATGGATGGATGGATGGATGGATGGATGGATGGATGGATGGATGGATGGATGGATGGATGGATGGATGGATGGATGGATGGATGGATGGATGGATGGATGGATGGATTTCCTTCTCGCCTTGTTTTAAACGCCAAAAATATCGTTTTGTGTAAGGATGACTCAACTTTGTCAAAGTTGCACTTTGCCAGGTTTAATACCTTGAAAAATATATTTATTTTTTATTTTACTCAGCTATTTTCTAGCTAAGTAAAATAATAGCAATAGTGAGATGGCTTCTGAAACATCCTGCGTGGTTTTAATCTGTCAGAGCTCGTGATTTTACTGTACACCAAGAGGGAAAGTTGCCTTCTGACTCAACTGGTTGCATATATTAATGCTGGGGATGTAAAGCGTTGAGTGTGCAGTGTACCTGAAACTCAGTCATTCCCTGAGACTGCTGCCACCATTCTTCTTAGCTTTAAAACACAGTGGTGGATGACAGTTGTGATAAAAGTAAGTGGAGACTTTCGTGTTATTAGACTGTAGACTGTTATTCGGAGTGGTTTCTGAAGCTGAGAAACAAAGAGTGTGACTCACATAGAAACAGGAACTATTAGAGGTTTGGACAGTTTACATGAAACTATGGTTACTGCCTAATATGTGTTGCTGCTGCACTGCAGAAGTTTGTATATTTTTGATTTCCTTGATCTCAGCATGTTGCTGAAGCAGGATATCTATAAATGCAGACAGTGTAGTAAACTTAGCTTTCAGCCATTGCAAAGCTCATTGACAAGAAAATTCAACAGCTGAAACCAAAGAGAGGAAACACTCGGTTTCCTTGTTCCTCTTGTCCTAACAACCATACATGGCGGGAACTTCATTCACAAATTTGTTCTGTCAACCCGCAACAGCAGGCAGCGGCACATTCTGAGATTGCAAAATGCACTGAGCAATGCATGCACATTGCAGTTCCTTTTGCACTCCCCTAAAATGGTGCTCATGCAATCAACTAACCCTTCTCTTACAATGTCGATTTTGAGGTTTTGTGTGCAGAAATACAGGATCAGATGCAGCCAATTGAAATCTCACCACTGAAGCTTTCTAGGTGGCTCCGAAGTAGTTATATTTTATTGGTTATAATGACATTAATTCATCTTTGCTTTGACTATTTTTACTACCAAAGGTCTGTGAGGGTGTGCTGGGGGTAAAAATAGAAAAGTCCATTAAGCCTCTAAAGTGTCTCCATCAGCAAATCTTCAATTAAAATAACTGCTCAGGCTGCCGGTCATTTAATCCCTTTATGTAAAGGATCTGCTTCACTACACCCATGTGCACACGTGTGCGAACATACGCACGTGTGTCCTTTATTTTTGTCTGTGACAAAATCTTATCTCATCATGAGCTACTACAGTTCAGTACATTGTATCTCATCCATCTTCGTTTTTTTTTTCAGTCACATGTGAGCTGTCATAACCCCCCGAAGCAAAGAAACTGCAGATTAAAAAGAGTCCCGACTTGTTGCAGGTGAGCCGTTACCTCTTTGTTCCCAGGACGCTTGTGCAAGACTGCGCTGAAAAAGCCGAACATTCACACATGCAGCTACTTCCTGATTTTTTTTTTCCTCCTCACATCTTGGGAAAGCGCTTTCCAGGATCATGCTTTGTCATTCTCCATCACAGGGTACTTTTATTTTAAATTACTGCTAAGGATAGATGGAAAGGTTGTAAAATTAGCAGACATTTAATCAAAGAAAGTGTTATTATACCACTGAAAGTGAGCCTAATGGTTAGAGTAAACACCCTGCAGATACACACCAAGCCTCGGTCTCCTGAGCTGTCATTCTGGATGAACTCTGATGGGGTTATATTAAAAGGCTCAGTTACTCCTCCCTGCTCATTCAAGGAAACTGAAATATAGACTGGTACACCCTCTTCTACTGAGCCTCTCTAGTTTGTGTTTCACCCTTAAACTATGAAGGAATTAGGATTGGATTTCATCTGCAAGCACAATCCCAGTCGTTCTGGTCTTTTTTAATGTGGGTCGCTGCGTTCTGTCTTAAGTGGCTTTCAGGTATCAGCCTCTACGGCCATATTTCCTCCTGGATCATTTATAGTCACTAAAATTTACTGCTGGTTGCCTTGACCCCTTTTACTGTCGAAGCATAAGGGGTCAAGGTGCTGCTAAAGTTCTTCATGGCAAAGACTCAATAAGGTTTCAGAAACTTTCTTCAGAGTTTGGTTCAGGTTGATATGTGAAATCAACCAAATCACAAAGGTGCTCTGTTGTCTCAAACTGGTTTCCATGTTCAGGATACCAGTTTGAGAGGATCTGAGCCTTGTGGCATGTTGCAATATCCTGCTGGAAGCATCAGAGGATCAGAATAACAATCAGCTTTATCAGCCAAGATTGTGGGCACAAGCAAGAAATTTAACTTCGGTCAGTTAAATTCGGTCAGTGTACAGACATTAAAGCTGCAGCAGGTAATTTTTATTTAAAAAATACATTTTTTACATATTAGTTAAAGCTGTCACCATGTTGTGATGTTGTAATATGAGGCAGATCCTCCACCTTCTTCCTGAGCTACTGTTACCATCTGAAGAAATGGTCAGAAACAACCATTCAGAGCCAGGAGGAGTGACTTAGTGCTGTCAATCATCCTCATGTATGCTCAGCTATATGTGCTAATGACACAGAACCAATTAAGAGTCCCAGGAAATCTGTTTATCTGTCGTCATTGGTGGCTATGCTAACTAGCATGAGCATTCACGGCAGGCTCTGATATTAGGAAGAAGCTGTACCATAGTAGGGATGAAGGGAAGAGGAATGAGCAGCTCGTACACCAGCATAATTGACATAGTTAAGACTCTCCTCCATGCTCTGATTGGTTTCTGCTTAGCACTAGGAGAAGTCAGAGGAGCTCAATTTTTTTCACAGATTTTCTGTTTCTGAACTACAAGGTTTACTGTAGTTTATGCTAGAGGACTAATCAATGTTGTGAAACAATGATGTTCCATCTGTAATTGTCCAAGTTTGGTGAAGCTGTGGACCTGTGGATTAAAAATAAACCAGAGTTATCACACCTCCACCACACAGCTTAACACTTGGTATGGTGTGCTGCACCAAACCTAGTTCTGTGCTTTATGACCAAATGTCTCTGCTGTGGTCTCAGTTATTTCAAACTAGTTGGAATAACTACCAATGAGTATTTTACATTACTGTGGAGAAACTTTGATTTGTTCTCTTTGACTAGGACATCATTGATGTGTTTTTTGTTATGCCATTTTTTTGGTGGGAGGTATTTAGAAGAGTGCTTGCTTGTGTGCTTTGGATCTTTGTCTGGCAGCATTAATGTCACAGACTAATGGCTGGACATTCTCCATCGGGTTTTCTGGCAGAAAGCAGGATTCATGGTGCTACTACTAATGGTAAATGGTCCAGGTCATGATTTAGCAGGACATCACCACCATGTTGTCAGTCTTAAACTTGGTGGATCTTTGTGTTTTTTGTCCTCATTGGTTTTGGCCTTAAATTTCACTGTTTATACCATTTTTGCTGAGTCTCCTTCTTATTGTTGAATCGTGAGAACCAAACTTACCTGGGTTAAGTGAAGTCTTCAGTGCTATAGTTATCTAGGTTATTTTGCTACCTCCTCTACGAGTAGTTACTGCACTCTGGAGTGATTTTGGGAGACAGACCTCTCTTGGAAAGGTTCACTGCTCCATGTGAGTCTCTTTGTGGATATTGGTTCTCTCCTAAAGCCTTAAAAATAGTGTAATAACCCAATGTTTCTTATGTGTTTCGTAATTTGGGTGTGATTAGTTGCTTTTTGAGGTCTTTTAGACTATTTTCTTGTCGTCAGAAAGGCAACTGTGTGAAAAATCTACTCGACCAATTTTTTATAACATCTCAAATAGAGCTGCAGAAACTTCCACTTTCGTCTTGAAAGGAGCTCATTCTTTGAGGAACTTTGGTTTTTAAGACAAAGGATGATCAAATAATACTTTGGGTGCAATACCATACAGTAGATCCAAATGTTAACCCTTCAGTCATTCATGCAGGTCGACTTATGACGTCTTTTAACGTTAGCAGCTACCAAACTGTCACTTAATTTCCTCAAAGGCTTTCTTCTGAAAGTCTGTAGTTTTCCAACTTTTTACCGATTAGTTGATTTGTTCATGGATCAAGGTGTTTGTAAGAACTTCCACCTGTTTTCTTGTTTTATTGTGAAATAGTTAAACTTTCATGGCTCAGTAGTTATAAAGTAATTTCCCTTTGTCACCCAGCAGCTGCATCAGTAACAGAATCTAGTAAGATATTTATTGATTCTAGTGAAATAAAACCAAGAGGCCTTTGATGACAATGGAAAACGTATCATTTAGGTATTGAAATTTTTCAGTTTTACTTAATCTATTCTGTTCAGCATCTTCAGTCTGAGTCATTGTTAGGGGAAGTTGTTGGTGTGTGTATGCATATCTTTTTGTTGAGAAAGGTAGCGCCGCTTTTATAGGGTGTCATTTAGATTCAGACGGTGTGTCTGGGGCTGACCCTTATCTGCAGAGCAGTCAGTCACTTCTGAAAAGAAAAGAGTGGAAATATCAACTATAACAGGCTGTCAACCTAGGCTCATTTTCTGTTTCTGTTTCTGTACTTTAGGGGAAACATTCTTGCTCTTCTGAAAAGTGTTAATCTGAATTATGCAGTGCTACGCTGATGATATGTCTTGACACAATTGGAAGAAGTCAGAGCTGATCTAAGAGGATGTGTGCAATGAAAAGTGGTTTATGCTACCTCCCCACTCACAGCGGGGAGTGAATTACCTTAGCGTTTACACAGATGCTGGCATTCAGACAGGGCCATGAGAAAGGCGAACGACGGGGGATCAGGTTGCAAAGAGTGCATGATTTTTTTCTTCCCCTGAATTTGTCTGTTTTCAGCTTGACGCTGGTCCAACGTGGGTTCGTCTTACGGGTGCCCTCCTGGGGTTTTCTTTCGGGGAATGGGTCAGACCGTGAGAGTGTGTAAATGCCGGGTTAAGCAAACTAACATCTGCGCTGATTTTCCTGACACGGGCTTCACACCTCGTGAAATGTGAAAACAGAAAGACGAAACATGCACCGATTACAGCCTTTTTCTCTTGCTGAAAGTTTCAGAGAAGGCATATGGTTTAACATTTAAATTGCACAACAGCATAGGAAGTTGCTTCACAGGATTTTAAGAAGAAAGTAAAGCTGCTCATGCTCATTTTGATGCGGTAAACCACTACTCTGCAGCTTGAACGCTATCGTATCTTGTGTAAATGCCTCATGCATTGAGCCTTTTAATTTTACCTCAGTCCTTGCTATGTTTGTTGTCTCACTGACACTTCTAGGAACAGTGCTAGTCTTCAAAGAATGTAGATCATATTCTTTGCTGTGTGGCCCTAAAATAACACAGCAGTTTCCTTTGTGCTTCAGCTGCAAGTTTGATAGACTCACTCTAACTGTACGCTACAGCTAAACAACTATGAGTCAATGCAGATGTTACAATATGGTGACAACCTCTGTTTAGTTTAATATTCTTTTAATAAAATCCAGTGCTAGCTTCTTTCAGAAGTCACCTAGTTTGTAACTAGAGTCCAATTGTATGTCATTTATTCCAAGTGCAAACCCAACTCTGGATAAGCTGCAGAATCTGTTAACCTGACAAAAAACGTCATGCTTCCCACAAGTCTGGCCTTTATGGGAGAGTGGCAAAAAGAAAGCAATTGACAGAAAAAAATAAATAAATTAAATTAGCAAAAGATGAAGAAGTCCTCTAGGCGGAAATAATTGTTTCCCCTTGTTTCTTTCCAGGAAAGGCCTGTTGAGTGGCAGAAAATCTTATGAAGGAATCCATAAAAACTGACTGCAAGTAAGTAGGTGAAAGTCAAAAACAAGTGTTTACTTCAGGTCCGATTACTACTTGAAGTGACTGAATCATCTGTGGTCTGCCTCAGGAAAACCGCTCCTCTAAATACTCCTCCTGATTGCTGCCTGATGAACTCCAGCTGCAACCAATCCGGCTGTCACACCCTGGAGAGAGAGAAGGTAGGAGGTACATGTCCACACACACCCACAGCCTGCACACTGTTTGGCGAACCCAACCACACCTACATGAACTGCACATCACCTTGAAGCATGGTGGTGGGAACATCATGAACAACCCCAAACATGCAGACAAAGCAACAATGCAATGGTTTTTGATCAAAACACATTCATGTGTTAGAATATCCTTGATCTAAATTGAATTGAGAATATTACGCAATACTCAAACCATCTGATCTTGAGCTGCTTTGCAAAAACACAATGGTTTCAGCCCGCAGAAGACTTGCTACTGTAATTACACCAGAAGACGATTTTACAATGTTCTGATGCAGAGAGGCTGAACAGAAATACACAAATGTCTCTCCTTTCATTTGTAAGCAATTTTAACAAGCTTTTCTTTCACTTCAGAATTGCACACTGGTTTCTTCCACATAAAATCCAAATAAAACACCACAAGTTTGTGGTTGTAAAATGAGCAAGAGTAGAATAGTTCAAAGTTTTGTACCGACTTTAGAAGATTAAATAAATTTAAAATGCATCTGACTTCAGAAATCACTCCTCACAGCTCCTCCTATGTCAAAACAGTAAATGATCAAGGCTTCTAAAAGTTTACCTTGACAAAATTTACCTAGCAGACAACCATCAATGTGTTTAAGACTGGGCCAGTTGGACAACATGCAGGTCAGCTTCTGAAGCTGCAATCCGAGCCCTGGTTCTAGTATTTAAAGGAGTAAACAACCCAAACAGTGCAACACTAGAGTGGAAATGCATTACTATACTATGAGCTCATTATCTCACCATACAGTGGTTTTAATCATTAAGCAGGGATGGTGGTGGTTTTAGTTTCAGTGGGATCACCCTGACTACAAACTGTCCACTCATATTACAGCTAATACAAACCTTGTATTTCCATTGACTGCCCCACAGTCACAATATTTACATAGTGGAGCTTGCAATGACCTTTAAATGTTCAGCAGCAGATAGTTAGCGATAGACAGAGATATGCAGATATTTGTATTGATTTAGAAACATAAACACAGTTTTGTAAGACAAGCAATTGATTTGTAAGCAGAATACAATCATATAGATGGATTCAAATTCAG
Organism: Xiphophorus hellerii; assembly: GCF_003331165.1. Lineage (NCBI taxonomy): Eukaryota > Metazoa > Chordata > Actinopteri > Cyprinodontiformes > Poeciliidae > Xiphophorus > Xiphophorus hellerii. The sequence goes on from NC_045692.1 coordinate 17,762,839, forward strand.
CTGACATTCAACATGCATGTCAGGTTCTGATGCTGTAATCTGAACTCCAACAGTGCAATACTAGAGTGGAAATTCATTACTATACTATGAGCTCATTATCTCACCATACAGTGGTTTTGATCAGAATTAGATCTGCTTTATAAGACAAGCGGATCTAATTCTCAGTCCAGCAGAATGCAGTCATATACTGTAGGTGGATTCAAATTAAGTTAAAAACAGTACAGTCCTGGCCCATTTAAAATACTGTGCAGTCCAATTCAGTTGTTGAAAAGTTATGCACATTGGACGGCTGATTGCATTGCAGTAATCCCTCCTTAGCAAGCATGCGGAAACAGTGGAAAGGAACAACTCCCATTGATTAGTTTCGGAAGGATACAGCTAAAGAAATGATCAATTTATCAGTTTGACTAATAGTGGATAATCTATTACATTAGGAGGTGGAGGATAAATGACTATTAGACATTATTTATTTACAACTTCAACACTTGAATTCTTCAAACCTCCTGATCGTCTTTATTTGGACTTTCTGTGGCTTGTGTGCTTCTGTTACGGTTTTAAAGCTCTGAATTTCAAAGTGTGCTCAAGTGATTTATGAGGTTCCAGTTCTGAACTGGAAAAAAGTAGACCACTCCCTCTGCCCTAGCAAGTTAATTTGAAGTTGGAGTTAATGTTCCTGATGTCTTGAGCATGAGTAGAGAGAGGATGGAGCTGGAGGTGGATAGAGGTGGTCTGTCTTGGTGAAGTAGAAACAGAGCCAAAACGGGAAACATCTTAATTTAAGGATCCATGTATGTTGATTTTTATGTATTTGGCAAACATGTCTTTCAAAAATAACTAACAAATGAAGGTATAACAGTGCGAATATACTATCTGGCATTCAGAGGGAGCAATAAAACACAGTGACATCTTTTTGGATAGTTTGAAATCTCAAAGTTCCCTAAATCACATCCGAGTGTCCCGGTTTATGACTTCCCAAGTAATGGGATCCACAGATGGACCAAGACACAACTTTAAGAGCTGGAGGAAATGTTAATTAAACAACACTGGTGCAGCTCCACCACTTAATTTTTTTGGGCTATAGATTATAAATTAACTAAAACAGTCTGCTTTACTTATAACAGAAGTTCTCTTTTTTTATCACATTATAAAGAAATGCCTTTATATGAGGTTGTATTCATAACTCTGGAAAACACGATGCCATCAATTACTAATTAAGCTTAATTGGTTGCTAATTAATTTAAGATTGGTTGGTTGGTTGGTTGGTTGGTTGGTTGGTTGGTTGGTTGGTTGGTTGGTTGGTTGGTTGCAGAATGATTGACTGAATGTGAGAATTGAACTTTAACAAAGACATTTTTAGATGTTTCTCTTATTAAACATCTAAAAATATATATATCTAAAAATATATATATATACTCAAAAGTGTTTTGGGGAAAATCTCTTTCAGGTAGGAAAAAGTAACGACAGCTTAAGAAACCTGCAAAAAAAAAAAACCCCTTTTGAACTTTTGGTGTCAGGTGACCTTTTCAGAGAAAGAAGTTGAGAAACACTTTTAGATTTAGGTCAGAGATTTTCCTTGCACTTAAACATGACATCACAGGACTTCCTGATCTAATAATGCTTCCAGCAGCCTTATTATGTCCATTTAACTGGATAATGGCGGTTCACTGGATTTGTGGAGTCTCAGTGGAGACAATGAGGACACAGAGAGAGGCAGCTGCTCTGTCCCTTGTGACGTCTTTTCTCTCGCACACACACATGGAGAAACCACAAGTGGAAGCTTGTAATTTTCAGCCTGGTGGCGTTTATGTCTGATCTAGCTTTTGTTGTATGGGCTGAGTATAGTTGTGGCAAAGCAGCATAGAATCATGCACATCCACAAATGACAGCTCAGGCTCAGAGGAGGCTGGGTTCACAGAGTGCAAACATCACAGCACACAAAATTAATGCACAGTTCCTCTTTTTACTATCAACAGATCAGATGCAGTAGGAAAAAAAAGGTCAGCTACGACGCAGAATTTTATGAATCAACACGTAGTAAAAGATCCTGTCCACAGTAATGCCTGCAGGGGAATAACGCTGTTGACCTCATGAAGGACCGTTCTTTATTTAAACTGAATAAATCAAGTATTGTCTTTGTGCGCAGTCATAGCCACGAGACGAAGTCCTGCTATAATCTGCCACCATGTTTGTTAATAGGCTGATTATGATGGCTGTGGTTGTGAGGATCATGTGCGCCAGTGTGACAGACAGTGAATGGCTGGCTGTGTTGGCTCACAGAGGAGGAGACTCTTGGATGAAGGGAACATGAAGGACTTTCTCTATCTCTGCTGTGCACACAAATATGCATTTCATTACTAACTTTGGACAGAAATAGCTCCATGCCTCTGGTTTTTGGGCTTAAGGCCACCTCAGCTGAGCTCTGATCTGCAATCTTCAACGTCATTTGTGGAATCTTGTCCAACAGTTTTCTCTTGAAAACTGAGCAGCGAAGAAATTAAAATTTGTGCAGAACCTTAAAACCATGACTAACTTCGTTGTATTCTACGTTCCAAGACAAACTTTGTAGAACATAAAAAAAAAACACCTGCTTCTTTAATGTTTTACAGGAAAGTCTTAGACTTACTGAAAGCCACAAATGAACTGAGTCATGCAAAACAATCATACAGTTATGCACATTCTTTTAATAGCTACAAAGACCTGGAAAATATCTGATGATTAAAATGAGCAATGAAGTGAAATATTATTTAAGCCAAAATGTGTCAAATGACTATCAACAACAACAACAATGATCAGTTGTAAAAAGGAACAAGAAAACAACTGAGCACTTCAAAATGTATCAACATATTATAACAAGTATATCAGTATCACTTTAATATTGTCCCTGTATGAAAATTTGCCTTGTAGCCAGATGAAAAACATAAAAAACAACCTCAAGCATCAACACAAATATTAATTAAATGCATCAAGCTAAAATGAGAAACCAATCAAACCAATCACATTTTAGACTTATCTGAATAATGGCCTCAGTAATAGAACTGTTTTTCCATGTGTTGGTCCTTCTTAGGTGGTTTGAATCTTTTTCCAGATGGATGGAGCTCAGATTCTCCATGAAGTGGATAATAAGGAGACTGGAGATTGTCTTTCACTCCGACTGATCAAGCAACTGATCAGGTTCGAAATCTGGGAGAGTGATGGACTTTGACCTGAGCATCCAGAAACATGTAAGCACAATCGCAAAGTCGACCTTCTATCACCTGAAGAACATTTCTAGGATTAAAGGACTAATGTCCAAGTCAGCTCTAGAGAAACTTCTCCATGTGTTTATCTTTAGTCGCATTGATTACTGCAACAGTGTCGTCACAGATCCGCCTAAAAAGCCAATCAGACTGATCCAGACTGAGCTTGAATTCTCACTAACACTAGAAAAAACAGAGCACATCTCAGACCAGAGACTTTATAATACTTTTGTTTGTTTATAAGTTACTGAGTGGCTAAAGACCAAAATATATTAAAAAGCTTTCTCAAGTTTTCTGGTTCTAATCTATTCACCAACCCTTGAACTAGAACCAAACATCTAGAAGAAGCATTTAGTTTTTATTTTCCTCAAATCTGGAACAAGCTTCCATAAAACTATAAAACTGCTGAAACACTGAGGTTCATTAAATCAAGGTTAAAATGTAATTTCTTTATACTTGCCTTTGGTTAATAACCAATTGTTATTGTTTTCCTTTACTTTAGTGTTTTTGCTTGCTGCTTTATGTTCCTAGTAATTAGATAAAGCACTTTGAATTGCCTTTAGCCGAAAATGTGCTATATAAACACACTTTAAAAATGTTTGAACTACATCAGGCAATGTAGTACCAATAATTTTGTCAGTTTTTTTACTATTAATGTTTACTGTCTGTCTACCTATAGGTTAAAATGGTGGAGATGACGGCTGACTTCAGAGAACATCATCTACGCTGCTTTCTCATCCTGAACAACTCTGAAGATTTTTTCTAGTTACTTTGGAACCATCTTATCTCTGTGGTCCTCACACATTGACACCATTCAGAAGAAATCCCAGCAGAGACTGGTACAAGAAGTAAAACCTACTGAAAGAGCTGCTGGACTTCTTCTTTTTCCTGTACACATCCATCACTGAGTGGTTTGGCTCATCCACAAAACAGGAGAGGACCAGAGCACTTAATTGGGAGAGGATCATCAGGGCTGGTATCCCTTTAATAGTATCTAAAGGTGGTGGACTGGGATACCTTCTAAAATATATACACAAATCTTTGGTTTTTGTGACATGTAAGTTTTAAGTCTTGCAATAAAATCTCCCACCACCTAACCAAGTGAGTCATTTGTACATCACAAGGTAACACATGTAAGAGGGGAAAGCCTGCACAAAGATGCAGAAATGCAATGTGTAGCAAAAAAAATCTTTAAATGGAAATGAAAATAACCAGACATAAAACAGGCTAAATGAAAACGAAACTAAATACAGCTCTAGAAAGAATTAAGAGACCACTTAAAATGATCAGTTCTCTGATTTTACTCTTTATAGCTACATGTTTGAGTAAAATGAGCATTGTTCTTTTATTCCATGAACTACTGACAACATGTCTCCGAATTTCCAAGCAAAAGTTTGCTTGGAAATTGTACTTATTATTACTTATTTATTTACAGAAAATGAGAAAGAGATGCAGTGCTTTCAGACCTCAAATAATGTAAAGGAAAATATGTTTATATTCATTTAGAAACAACAGTACTAATGTTTTAACTCAGGAACAGTTCAGAAATCAATATTTGATGGAATAACCAGGAGGTCTTCAATGGGGTAAAACCCTTGGATTTTAGGGGTTTCTTACTTTTTTCCAAAGCTGTAGCTTCCATATAGCTACAATTTGATCCAAATTTACCATTAAAACACCAAAAAAATAAAGAGATATTGACAGAATGTAGTGACAAAATATTGACAAATAGACACAATATAACAACAAAAATATGAGGAATAACTGCACATACAGAAATGAATCAATACAATTTAACAACAAATATACACATAAAACATAAAATGCCAAAAACACAACACAATCTTACTACAGACAGGAGGAATAAAAGTTCACACAAAATAACATAAACAAGAACAAAATAACAACAAGAAGATGTAATTAACAGCAAATAGACAAATTCAAAACAATGTCATTTTGCTCTAATCTCTTTAGCTCATTACGGTCATGGAAGACGGTGGATTTCTTTGTGTCTCGTGAACTTTTGGTTTCTTCCTGCTGAAAAATCCACTGACAACCTTTTTATCACTTTACTGGTACATCAAAGAGAAACAAGCCCAGAGCATCACAGCTCCTCCCCCATGCTTAAACGCATCCATTTGTCTATTATTCATTCCTAATCTGTTTGTGGTGTTTCATCTGGTTAATCTGAGTGGATGAATCATCTAAATGCTGGGCCGTTTAAGAAACCTAGTCATCTCCAAACTAAACTATTGCAGCAGTTCTCAAGCAGTGACTTCAGACGTGTGTTTTCCTTCCAAATATGTTTGTTTAGGCGAGTAGAAATTTACATGTAAAATCTACACACACCTTTCCTTACATGATGTTCTCTTGTGTTACCCATTTTGAGGCATGGCAGACAGGAAAGGGTCACTATGTCCAATCATATTTATATCCCAAGATATCTGGGCTACTTTTAGGAGTGAAAGTTGTTGGTTCAGATTTCACAACTTAAAGATAGCCGTGTCAGCAAAATAAATCCCTCCGCAGGGCGACCGCCGGCTGCTTGGAAGATTTTGGAGGTCAGACTGCTATCTAATAACTAGCCTCTATAGTATGTGAAGAACTGAGACAAAGACATTTACATAAACACATACACTAGCCTGGGTCATTAATTAACAGCAGCTTGAAGCAGAAATACCACAGAAGGTTCTTTAAATGAGTCCCCTGGATAATCATGCAGCAGCCTGTTTACCATTTCAGTCTGTTCACACGACCTTGGCAGGTCATGAAGGTGACCGCTCTCCATCTTGAGCCACTGAAGGTGGTTCGTGGCGCTCATGCTAAACATTGAGATAAAAGCCTTTATAGATTCAGATTATGAAACTCTTTTGGTGTTTTGTAGTTTAGATGCATCTTGAGCAAAACTACAAGACTTGAGTGTGTATTTACACCCTCAGAGCGTCATAGATTGCTGTGAAAAAAGATTTACCCCTTATAGATTGCTTCCTTTTTCGCTTTTTTTTTTGTCACACTTCAATGTTTCAGATCACCAAACTAATTTTAATATCAAGCAAAAATGCAATTTTCAAATATGGCTTTCATTTATTAGGAGAAAAAGTTATCCAAACTACACCAGCATTGTGGGAACGTATTTAAACCAGGATTGGATTAGGACATTTCAAAATCTTCTTGAGAAAACTGGCTGGAAAGCAGGAAGGAAGGAAAGTAAATGCTAGAAAAAAATCTACAGGAAGGAAGTTAATGATTCTGTACAAAAAATACAGTAATATTATACTTTATAACATTCAGCTTCACATTACTTTCTGACTGTATAGTCAAAGTTTCTGTCAATGGTAAGTATATTTTTATACATTTTGGCATACCATACAAGTACAAAGAATAAATGGTTACCCTACAAACTGAAATTTAAATAATTGTTCTTTTTTCACATTTTTGTTCTCTTTTCACTTTAATCAATTTGCATTCCTTCTTTTTTTATGCCAAGAAAACTTATGCATCATTTTAAAATTTTCAATCAATGAGAGCTGAGAGCTGATGCAAGACTTCTCAGATCACCCACACCTTCATTTTTTTTAAAGCTGTAAATAAAGACATTTTACAAGTCCATTAGAAGACAAGTATAGACAAGACTGCTCCGAGAAATGTTCAGCGTTTTAAGTGCACAAGGGGTTTGGTCTAAAGGTTTGCTTTGAAAGGATTCTCACTGAGTAAATTTGACCTGAAGTGTCAAAATGTCAGTGATAAAAATGCTAGTAAACCACTCAAAAAAAACAAAGGTCTCTCTGAGCATTTTGAATAAAAAGAAGATAGTTTGCAACATAGATTTCTATAGTTTTCTATTTTAAAGATGACAAATTAACTCCAGCTCCTTTCATCGCTTCTGTGTAAAACATGAAGGTGGTAGGGTCATGATGTGGAGCCCCTGTGCTGCAAAAGTGATTGGGAAAATTACACCTTCTGCAGTCTGGATTTTCCAGAAAAATGAAGCGTCCAAATGTGCAGCCACCATAAAACAGCATTCCTCCAATGGCTTCAGGTCAGCAAGGTGGCGAAGTGACCACCCCAAACCTCTGACCTGAGTTTAGGCATGGCAGATATGCAGATTGCGCCACACCCAGTCTTCCGGCCCTCCAACCATTCTCTCCTTCAATGTATCATTTGCTGGGTCGTAAATCTGTCCAGGCCTCACAGCAGGAAGCTGGTTCAACCTCCTGCAGGATTGTTCAACCTTATCCTACTCCGAGACAGAGACCCACAGCTGCTGCATGGACATTTTCATCCCTCACTGTCAAATTGTGGCACTCACCCAAATCCAGCAGTAGCTACTTACTAGAAATCCGCCGCTGCTGCCAGGAACTCTGCAGGAACTATGCTAGATGTTCCATATTAGAGTTTGACACCAATCCCTCTGATGCTGGGTAAAATTTCTGCTGTTTTATTTTTATCAGCAAAGACAACTTGTGCACCATTTCCTTTTCGTTTCATTTTTAAAAATTGGTTTATCTTGCAGAAATATTCATACAAGTAAAGCTTTATTGCATTTTTGACATAAACATATATTTAAAGAAGCAGTATTATATATTTTCCAGGCATATAGTGGCATTTTATAGCAGAAACTAGTAACTATATCAACTTCAGTTGTTATAAAAATACTCTATATAAATAAACCCTGCAATAAGTTAAAAGAAATTTGGCTTCGCAGTTTAGCACCTTGAAAATGAACCTCTGTCTCTTTAAGAAACTCCTGCTCTTTCTGACACTCAACCTTTTTTTTTTTTTTTACATATCTATTGAAACTGTCAGTATATTGTGACGGTTTGTTATGAGCCAGATAATCTTAAAAAATTGAGCTTGTCTGCCTTGTTGTAATTCTCCCATTGCTAACTAGAAACAGCCAATCAGAGACAGGAGGCGGGTCTTAGCGTTGTCAATCACAATCTCGTGATTAGAACAGACCTCTGAATTTTTCAGAGCTCTGGAAATTGTCTGATAACCTAAACTTTCGTTGCATCTTTTTGCTGTGTTCTCTAAGGCTTCGCTCACACAACAGGTCTTGATGCGCAGTTCAGATTTTTGCCAAAATCTGATTTTTTTTGTGTTGTTGTTCATAATACTTATTAAATCCAACCACAAAAAGATTTCTGTGTGAACAGTGACGACCCCTAAGTGACCCCTATGCGCAGAAGAAGAGGGTAGACGTCACACAGCTTACAGAAGTAATAATAGATGGAGATGTTTATGGATCAATTTTAAAGTTTATTTGGCAATGAGATCCGACAATGTCATCATAGGAGCATAATAACACAAAAAAAGGTAGTAAAAAGAAAGCACAACTGATAGCAATGGCATTTTGTGGAGTACTGACTGCAACTTCTGTAAGGAAGTCTGTTTGGATGCGTAATCAGAGCGAGAAGTGGTCTGATTGTGAAGTGATGTGTGCCAGTGACACAGACGTCTTTCATAAGTTCATTATCATAATTTTCAGCCATTACATCCTGATTTACCGCTTCTGGCCTTTTCTGGTGCCGAGTTATAGCGCATGTCTCATATCAATGATATTAAAGTCAGATAAAATGCAACATAACTGTTGAGACTGCAGACGTTTTGAAAGCAATCAGATATTTGATTTAGTGCCAAATGTTGAAGTGTCATATCAGATATTTATTGGAGTACAAGGGTGAAATTGCGTCATTCAGACTGTGGTGAAAAAGTCTAATTTGGGATGCATAGAGGTTAAAAAAGGAGATTTGTGTTGAATTTACCTGCTGTGTAGCCTTAAAAACCTCTGAGGCCTTCACAGAACAGCTGGATTTTATTTAAGTGTATCAGACTGAAGGGGGCTTTTCATGTTGCATTTATAAACACCATATAAAGTAGTTTATACCTTGATCAGTATGAACTACTTCATGTTGGTTTATCAGAAACTTCCAGTTAAATTAACCCGTTTTACAACAATCGGATGGAAGACTGAGAAGACCAAAGAGCACTGGTTTATGGTCTCTAATCTGGCTCATTTATCTGTAGGCCTTCTTTTTTGCTCTGACAGCTCCTTGATCCTGGAGGCACCTCGGTCGTTTTTACTCAACGTCTCCAAGGTTTCGAATGCTGCAAGTGTTTGACCGGTGTTCATCTAGAACAGTCCTCACCTCAGGTTGGGTAAGACCCGGCAGCTCTTGCAAAACAACGTGTCGCAACACTGAAACGCTAAGATAACCGGGAGAATGGCTGCCTTGGAGTTTTGAATGGTGGCGTCATGATACGTTTGACGAGAACCAAAGGACGAAAGGGGAAGGACGAGTGTTGATGGGTGAGCGCTCCATATGGCGAAGCTATTGCTGACGCCCGGCGTCGGAGCAGGGCTCCTGCCGGACCCTTGAACTTCAGAGGCAAGCCCTGGGAGCAACACCGGAGGGCTGAAGAGTTCAACTCAGTTAATGTTCAACCCTTTTTGATCTGTGCCGAGAAGTCACATTCCCTGAATACCTCACCAGCGTTTTCAGCAGTAGGGAGACTGAGAAGAGGTCATAAACACTCCTGTGACTTTTCGAACCATTGTGTCTGAAGATCAGGGGTAAAGTCACGCCTGCGAGCGGAAATAAGAAGATTTATGAATGAGTTTATTCAGAAATTACATAACTTGAGCTGGATATTTACCCTGTGTGACAAAATGTACACAGAAGATCAAGTAAACTTCTTTGACATGTCATTAAATCAAAAAGCATAATTAATCATTACCAACACAGATTAGCTCATCCCTTTTTTGATGTTTCCTTTGATTTTTTATCCAGTGTAGTCAGACTGACCCACTTCTTTGAACTCACGGTACATCAAGCAGTAAGGGTCAAGAGCAGGTGAGTGATACAAAACTGCTATCAGGAAAACTTTAATCCACGCCGTGCTGCCTCCTTGTTTGGACGTTTACTACCCGCGGAGTGTTACAGCCCCGGACATCAAAGCAGCGCAACCCCTTTTAGTGACAATAAAGTCATCACACAAACCTGAAGGGAGGGAAGAATGTGTTGGGTAATTTACTTAAATGCGCGCCATGTGGTTGCCAGATTTCATTCCAAGAGATAAAACTCAGCAGATGTCAGAACGGAGACAAACCAATTTACAGGCGGTGTGAATTAAATGACGCTCTGAGCAGTGATCTCTCTGAGTGCCACCTTAAAACGCTGCTTGATTATATGGGATGTTTTCTATTGTTTGCATGGAGGCTTTAGCAGATTTAACTCGAGGGTGATTAACTAATGGGGCGCTGTAATCCCAGGTAGCAGTCAGTCGCTTGCAACCAAAAAACACAAAGAGCAGCCTTCAGTCTAACATGGCCTGAAGTGCTGAGATTGCACATTGCAGATATTTTTCACCTGGAATTTTTTTTTAAGTTATCTTTGCTTGCAGGAGGAGAAGTGAACAGGAAATCACTCAGAGGCAGAAGAATCTGGGTGGAAAACTTGTTTCTGTGACTGCAGGACTAACCTGAATTGGCAGTTTGTTGTAACAAAAGCTTCTTTGCTCCAGAAAATAACACAAAAACGCTTGCTGATGTTGATGCTTGGAGAAAAGTTGAAATTTGCTTCCAATGGAAGCAAATTTGCTTAGTTTTATTTTCTTCTCCTTTTCTGAGGAAGAGAATAAAACATTATTTTACCCTAATATACTGAATTTTACTGAAAGGACTCAAGAAAAAGGTATTTCCTAACATTTTCCACATTAAAAAATCTAAACCATTTTTATTTTTTGCTCCATTTCAGACTTATCAACATTTTTCATAAAATTGAAATTAGTGTAGTCTGGTGCAAAATGGTGTGTATCAACTCCCAATCAATACTTATAGACTTTGTGAAAATGCTGGCTGAAGCTAATAATGAATACAGTGTCATTAATGAGTTCAATACCAACATGGGCCAATCAGAGAGAAAGAAGCCATTACTCGAAAAACAAAAAACAGCAAATCACAGTTTGGAGATGCATACGGGGACAAAGATCTTAATATTTGAATTTTTGCAGACATGTTTTGTCTGAGGGAACAATAATTGAACTTTCTGAATTTAGAGACAATTGTTACACGTAGAAAAAAAGGAAATGCCACTACAGCTATAAAGTACAAGGGTGGCAGCATTATGCTGTGGGGGAGTGGTATAGTTTAGAAAATATATAGTATTTTGAGGAATACTAGAGCAACATCTTCTGACACCAGCCAAGCTTATGTTGAGATGTTACATTCAAACTTTGACTAGACCACTCCCAAAGTCGTCTCAGAAATAAAAAAAGCCTCAAGAATGTAAAAACTTCTTCATTTTCCTGCTGTATCTTTGTCCTCTCCAGCTTCTTTATTATTATCTTCACATTTTAAAAGCATCTAGTTTACTCTGATTCTTAGACTTGTATGTTTCTTGGAAGTGAAGCATAAGAAATAGCAAGAAAAAATGAAATAAATAAATTTGGGGAGTTTTCTGCTTCCTTCTTGGAAAATGTTCACAACTTTAATAAAACATTTTGCTTCAAATGTAAAGAGAAGAAACCTTCCTGTGCAGCTTTCCTGATGATTCTGACTTTTCCCCCCATTTCTGTCGTGTAAATCATCTCCTGACCTGGTCCCTTCATCATGTGACTCTTTGGCTGACTCCTGTCAGACTGAGAGGATTTTTGCTGTTTTTATGAGGTGGGAAACCGGACCCAGAATGGCCCCTTGTAGCAGAGAAAGATTTACAGTTTTCAGGCCAGAGGGTGAATGCTGGTTTCAACTGTGTCTGTGATATAACCGAACATGAAAAAACAGGATATGTGCAGGTCCAGACCAGAGCTGTGGTCTGTTCCTGTAGGCGGTTTATCAGTGGTTTTAGTACTCAGGCACATCTGAGCATGTGCAGAAGTACTTTGATGAGCAGATGATGACGTCTGTCAGTGTTTAACCTCGGGAGATGGGCTTCACGATGAGCTAAGCCCCGCCCCCAACCCCTCTTACATCAGGTGATTGGTGATATAATCCTCTCACTGTACACATTACATTCTGTGATGGTTTATGTGAACTTTGACAGATTTCTCTGGTATCGCTCCTGTGGGGCCTCAGCAAAAAAAAAAAACATAAATTTCACACAAACTCAGACTTTGACCTTTAAGTTTCAGAAAATAGGTAGCAGCTACTGGACACTTTATGACCACTTTAAGTGTAAAAACCTGTTAAATTATTTGATGCCATAATTTTAACCGTGCAGATTGCATTACTCCATTTTCTAATTTCACTAACCGGAGTAAAACGGTTCTTATCTTGCAAACTGCAGCGTAAAATCATGTTTTATGATGTCATGTTACAGTTTTATGAGCACCTGAACCGTGTATCTGTCCTGTCTGTGGTATTTTACCACCATGTTTAATGGTATCTTATATTATTCATATATTTCATGTGTTTTTCATGTACTCAGCTGTTTGTTTTCCTCTGCAGCTACTCTGAAGGGAATTTATAAGAAATGTATGAGAGTTCAGACACCTAGCCCACGTCTTATTATACAGGTTGTGCCCTGGGAAGAAACTAGAAACTGTTCTTCAGCTTCGAGCTGCTATAGTGGAAAAGATATAAATAAATAAAATACTCGAACAAAAATGACCTGTCACCTGGAGTGCGGCGAAAAGTATCTACCACCATATGGATGTTTTTGCCTTTTTTGTCAGACTTAAATGTTTCAGATTATGAAAAAATGTTAATACGAAACAAAAGAAAAAGTTGGAAAATTCAAAAAGTGGTAATTAATTGATGATTTAATTTACTAAAGTAAACAAGCTACAGAAATATACGAAGGAGTCACAATAAAAAAGCAAAAAATTCAATAAAATTAGGAGAAATTACAAGAATAGCCATAATATTATGCCTTCATTCTCATAATATGAAGGCGTAACCTTATTCTCATATTATGTTGTTATTTTTTATTTGTTACGGCCCTAATACTCGTCGTAGAAACCAAGCTGGCCCATATGAAAAGTAATTACCCCCTTAATCTAATAACTGTTTGTGAAAACAGATAATGAACCTTTAACATCGCGGTGGAGGAAGTTTTGCCCACTTTTCTTTGCAGAATTGCCTTATTTAAGCCACCATGAAGGGTTTTCCAGCATGAACCACCTGTTTAGCATAATCTCAAAGCATCTCAATTAGATTTAAGTCCAGACTTTGACTAGACCACTCCAAAATAACCTCCTTTTTTGAGCCATTCAGGATATATTGTTGTCCTTAAATGTGTTTCAATGTGAGCAGAATTCATAGCTACATTGATAACCACAGATCATTCTGGTCCTAAAGCAGCAAAGCATCCCCAGACCATCACACTGCCACTGCCGTGTTTGACTATTGGTATGTATTTTGTATTTAGATACCTTATTTGCCTTAATAAAGGACATGATTATTTGAAAACAAAAGTTCTTTCATCTGCATGGGTTACTTTTATCTGACATTGATATTAGTTTGAAAGTGTTAAACATTTAAGAACACACAAATCCATTCAATAAATTAGAGGTTGCATTGACGCAAACAGAGTAAAATTTGGCTTTTCGAATGCTTTCTTTTGGTGTTTTCAGGTGTCTTTTAAAATAAATGGAGCATTTTGTGTCCCATGAAAAACTTTTTGGATTGATTCCTATTCAGAATTATTTTTTTAATAAACCCTACCACTATCCATCATCTACCCCCAGCCAGGATTTGAACCCAGGACTTTCTTATTGCAAAGTAACACTTTTACCAACAATGACACCCTGCAGCCTTAAGGGAAAGCTTTTAGTTTAATTACACACAAACGACTTTATTCAAGCCTTTATTCCTGTTAATTGTTTTCCACTTGTGAAAAATATGTTTAATACCCGCTTAAAAGTTATTTTAAAAAGGTTCTTTCAATCTAATTAACTAGCCTCATCAGATTTAATTTATTGAATTCCTGCCGATGCTGGATGTGTCCATGGCCTCTCCGTCCTCAGAGCACACCTTTGAAAGACTTCCAGGAGAAATAACCAAAAAGATTAAAACATAAAAAACTGGCTTCCTGTCAGGATACCCTATTTCTTTATTTTAAAACAGAGTGCAGGGAGCATTTTTGTGATGCTATGGAAACCCACACTTTCAGCGGATCAGCGGTTCACAGAGGGAGGCATCAAACTGTCTGAGACGTCAAACATTCCCACAAAGACTTCAATTTTTTTAGGAGTGGTAAAAATTTCACAAAACCCCACACCAGCGGCACCAGCGGTGGCTTTCATGCACTCAGGCTTCACGCAAACATGGGAGTGGTGATAATGGTGTGGTGGTGAGGGGGTGGAGGGGTGTGCACTGCAGATGCTGAATTCTCACAGTAGCAATTTCAAGGACGCCAAAATGAATTACATGTAGGAAGTCCACGTTTGGTGAAATCTCTCTGCCTAATCCACACACAATCCCATCCTCCTCAGCTAATTTCATATCTGCGGGGAAAAAAAGGTGCACACACAAACCGAGAGCCGCTTTCTCACTTTCTCTTTCACAAAAAAATGTGATCTGTGATTTGCATGAGCTGTAATTAAGAGGCTTGGGGATTTAAGATACTGCTGTGTGCTCCACTGAGCAGTGGGAGGTGCACTAAATGAAGTTCAGATAATAAGCTAATGAATAACAATCGTCTCTCTTCCACCTCAGTGGGGTTACTTTATGAACTGTTAGGAAACGGAAAACAAAAAGGAAACTATCAGCAGCTATCAGGGAGCCGGTTGAGCTGTGTGATGTGTGGAGATACTGAAGCCAGAGCTCATGTGTGAACCAGCAGTGTGTCTGTGTTTGCTCCATCCTTCACCCCGCTCCCATCCACACAAGGCCCCTCTGCTGTCTTTTCTCCTCTGCCGGCGTCTTATCAGGGGAAAGCTCGTCAGGGACACACGTGCCTCCATTCTGACACTGACCGTGGGTCATTGAAATGCAAACAGAGAACACGCTCGACCAAATGGGGTCGCAGAGCGGCAAATATTTGGCCAGGACTTTTTTTTTTTTTCACTGATGGAGCCGGCTTGTTTATGGTCGATGGAACAAGGTTAGAGCAGATGGCCGGTCAGTGTGCAGAGAATTCATTTGAGTCGTCCTCAGATCAAATAAAAAGCTGGTTAAGAAGAGAAAAGAGCTGAAGTCTGTCCTTCAATCTTCTGTCACTACAAGTTCAACAAAAAATTGACAAAATGGCTTTTTTAAAGACTTCATATAATTGCTTTCCAACACTTATGCTGCATTTGACTCATCAGACAAGAACAAGGAGTAGTGCAAAAATAAATAGTTCTGGAATGATTCTTATCTTCAAGCTGTTAGTCACCCAATCAGAGTGAAGCTAACTACAGGAGAGGAGCTCCCTCTATCTACCAAAACCAAGAGAGAATCAGCAGCTCTGGAGGGATTTCCTCTGAGTAATAGGAAATTACTCAGAGGAGCCATACATTTTGGCATCCTTTGTAAAGAAGAATAATAAACCTTTGGAGTCCATTTATTTTGTGCTCCAACTGAGCCATCCAAAGAATACAGTAGAAATACTATGGATCAGCACATTTTCTATTCCTAATCCTCTTTAGCCACACATTAGAACCTCCGCTTCAGCACGACAGAAAATAATTTTTTCTGACATGTTTTAGTGATTAATGTTTGTGTTTTTGTTGTTTTCATTCAGAGAAAACACTAAGCAGTTTCCTTTGCTGCTTGTTTTTCTCCCATCCCACATATGCAACACAGTCCATGAAAAATATCTCAGCAAAAATGCACCTGAAGACTCTTTAGAGAGACAAATTAACCCAGCGGCCATGTTTGTTTTTTGTTTATTTTTGGCTGTTTGAGGAAGTCAAAGTACCCAGAAAGAATTCGCACATTCACAGAGAAAACACTCCATGCAGAAAGACACCTGGGACCTTCTTGCTGCAAGGACAACAAATGGACCTCTGTGTCAGATCATATTTATGCTAAATAGAGATTATTAATTAAAAGTTCCCACACAATAACTAAAGTACATTATGAAATAATAAAATGAATTATGTTTCTTAACTACACTGAATAAAAATCACATTAAAGGTTGGTTTGTTCAAAATGTCTAAATGCCCTTGTAACAATAGAGAAACTTTCACTTTTAATATTGTAACCAGGAAGTGCAGTAAGCATTATGCTGCTTGTTTTCTATCATACAGCAACAGGTAGTTAGGTCAACAAGTTCTTTTTCTCTTTTAAGTTTGCAAAAACAATTTAGACAGGAAGGAAAAAACATTTTTGCTTTACTCCAAGCTAGACTAACACACAGAGAGAAAACAAACAGAAAATATGCATGTATACATAAGCAAATGATTCAGTTCTGCATCTTATCTGCATTCTGAGAATCAAATAAAGGCAGAAATCTTACACATAATAAAGTGTTTTGCTTTTGTGCTTCATTCAGTCTGAGCGTAATCTAATTTTTCAAAGTTTTATAAAAGAAACCAAAAGGAAACTTTCTCCTCAATCCAGGAGATCTCAAACTTTAAATGAGTTAAATCTAGAAAACAGGTGGAGAGAAATTAATCAGTTTACACAGTGAATTTGTTTTATTTTTTTATTATTTTATTTTTAGTCTGAAAGTCTTCTGGATTACTTTCAGAACTGCAGCAAAGCCTTACAGTTAACTAACAGCAAATGAAACACCAAAACAGAAACCAGAAGAAAAACATCTGTTTCCTTTGAATTAAGCATCTAACAGCTTCTGAAAATTGGAAATTGCTTTGTTTTCATTCTTTTCACATATTGTCACTCAATTCAGTTTCCCCGCATCAGCCTAAACTGTCCGAGGGATTTTTTTTTTTTTGCACCCACTTGCACCACTCCCACTGTCTGATGCTTCAGCTGCTTTCAGGAAATGCTGAACTTTGGTGCATCATTAGAAGTAGAGATTTCTCAGATATAGAAACTTGAGGTTGAGGTTTTAACTGTGGGCTGCTATGAGTAAGTAATTCCAGAAACAATTGATTTTTTTCTTGGAAAAGTCTGTCTGCAGATTCATATAAAGATAGTCTACATTTGTTTTTTATGTTGTTGTTGTTCCTGCTAATCATATAACTCAGTTAAATCTTTTATAAAATAATCCTGTGCAGCCGTGTTGAATAGTCTTGAGTCATCCCAACCTTCTGGATATTTTTAGAGTGAAAAGTTGTTTCCCCCATTGCAGATTTCTTTCTTTCTGCTTTTGTCACATTGAACTGTTTCAGCTCATCAAACAAATTCTAATATTTGACAAAGTAGACTATAAAAAATGCAGTTTTCAATGATAGTTTAATCATTTAATGGCCATTAAGTCTTTGCAATCAATTTATACATATTATAATTATAATTTTCAAGGAAATTTGGCTCACTCGACTTTGTAGAATTGTACCTGTAGAGAGGAAGACTGAAGCATTGGACCAAATTTTTACAAAAGAGGAATTATGGAGTGTGTTCAAACAACAGGATCACTTCTCAGTCTTCATCACAATATTTAAAACAGGAGTGTTGAAATGGAAGCTCAAAGCATAGTTTTCATCTTAGCTCTGGAAAATGAACTGGTCTTCATATAAGCAAAAGCTCACTTCAGTCTTGTTCCCAGCTTGGGTTTCACTCCATTAAGACCTGTTTTTGGTGCCTTTGAACAGGATTACAAAAGGAGAAGCTTAATTTTTTGAACTTCAAGGTTTCATCTTTGCCTTTTTTGCAGATTATGTGGTTCTTTTGGCATCTTCAGGTCATGATCTTCCATATGCACCATTGTGGTTCACAACCAAGTTTTAATAGATTAAGAAGAAAGTCAATTTTTTTTAGTCAGCTGGTTCATAGTTGTAGTGAGGTAAGAAAAGTTGACCCAGTGTCTTGACATTGCTCTGGTTTGTTGTGGTGAAGACAGAGGTGAGCTAAAATGTAAAACTCTTGATTTAAAAGTCTGTAAATCTGGACTCGAGGACCACACTCTGTCCTTTTCCGTCTCAAAACAACGGTCTCAGATTTGGAGGTGCTAATTTTCATTTTGGCCGCTTCACATTTTACTCCAGTGAAAGCTGGAGATCAGGGTCTAATGAAACCAACAGAATCACATCATCTGCAAAGAGAAGAGTCCCAATCCTGAGATCACCAAAATAGATTCCGTCTATACCTTGGCTGCACCTAGACATTTTGTCAGTAAATGTTATGAACACAGTCGGTTGCAAAAGGGGATCATGGCGGAGTGCAACTCTCAACACAAAACAACTTTTTTGTATCAATAGCCCTGCATGTGCATGTATTGGTGGATGAGCCAGAAATTTCACAAGCACAAATTTTGCCAGTAGCTTGGCTGGAGGAAGGTAAGTGACTCACCTCATCGCACAAGTTTCATAGGAAGTGAATGGAGAGGGACCCGTGTCAAACCCATTACACTGTCATGTACTGTGGTCAACAATGCTGAGTCACAAATGTGAATGAAAAGGTGAGTGAGGAGAGCCAAAGTGGTGCACGGAGCGGCAAATTTCGCTTTTTTAAACACATTGTGATGGGAGTTTGGATAAAACAATGAAGTTTGTACATATTATAATTATGAATTATCCTTCCACCGAAACACAACCAGTTTATTAACCTTTCTAAGTTAGAGTTGAAAACAAAATGACCTTTTTTAAACCTGGAAAACTGAGACTCTTCAGACATCTTTGCTTTGAGACAATAAAACATTCTCGTAAACATTTTTTAAAGCTATATTTTATTGTAGTATTTGCATATTTACATTTCAAGCTTAAGAATAGTGATTAATTGTGTTTAATCACAGCGCTATGTGTGCATGCTGTCAGATTGTTACACCTGTCCATTGCCACCTCTCAATGAATCATGAATGCTTGTCTTCTCCTGGATCTGACAGAGAGTGTAAAACCTTCACAAGAATTCACAAGTGGGGAAACTCACTCTGGTAAATCTGAGAGAAAGCTGCTGAACAGCCACCACTGTGAACAGACTCTGTGATGTCACCTCCCAGGTAATATTTCAGCTGTTAATCCGAACATTGGTGTCTGCAGGCTGTTTGAGAATAAATTAGAAACCAGTTCATCCTAAATCAAAAGCAGGGATTTTTTTCCAGACATGGAAACTGATGAGCTCAGCCGACTATAACGTATTTTTTGCCATAACGCCATGTAAGCAGCCCTGTGCTGTGATCCGACCTCCCATCTCCCTGGGAAATGATGCTTTTGACATTTATAGCTGCTGAACATCCGTCCCTGACGCACTTGTTGTTTGCTCTTTGTTTTATTGAGCGCGATGAGTCAGACTTTCCCTTCTACTGTCCACCATGGTCAACTCTGTTACCACAGCGATTTATCCTCCGGACGGCAAACGCGGCGTGATTGATCAAGTCACTGATGCTACCTGACGGTGGAACCCAGGATGGAGCGCATTTTAAAATGTCCATCTTACAGATGAGCTGCTCAAAATGATTGAAGGGAGGAAAACATGCAGTATGACTACAAAAACACAAAATATTACCAAGTATTTTTGTAAAAATATCTTAGTACACTTGAAATAAGACAGAACCAGCTTACAAGTACATTTTTGGCAAGAAATAAGAAAATAATTCCTTTACATTGATTAAGGAAAATTATGGTTCCACTGGCAGATTATTTCACTTATAAGAAAACAATTTTCACATGTTATAAGTGAAATAATCTGCCAGCGGAACTAGTAGATTTTGTCAATATTCAATCATTTTTGCAGTGTTTACCTCTTTGCAACAAATACATACTCAATTTTCCATTATTATTGTGAATGTTTCTTTTTAAATCCAGCAGGAACATACCTACATTTATTTTTTCATTTATGCAAGAATCTGCAAGAGTTCAGACAAAAAAAAATCAAGTAAGCACCCCTAAATTACTGAAATAATGACAAACCAAAACAATCAATGCTGAAAAGCTGATTGAGGTTTTGAGACTAATTGGTAAAGTTGCACTGACCGTCTTTAGGAGTGTCATGACTTGTAAATAATTTAATAAATTTGTCAGACTGGTTTTGGGTTTTTAGTATCAGCTTTTCTATCATCCAACACAAGTACGTCATATATATTCCTTGCAGCTTGATGAAAATAACGTAACTTTTCTCATCCCTGCCTATCAAGTTGAGTATAAGTTTAACATGTGACGGATCAACTTGCTTTAAACTGGTTGATGTGATTATTGTTCACTCGAGGTCGGATATAATCAAGGCAACTGTTAAAAACTGGTTACACACGTTTTCCTTTTCAACAAATCTTTTCTCATTATTCACTGTAAAGTGAAGTGGAGAGAGAGAGAAGTTCAGAAACACCTGATAGTCTGGTAGTGGATTGGGGACAAAAACTGCAACATTTGTTACATTTTCAGCTGTTGGGGTTTGCTTTCATGCAGCACTGAGTCAAACAAAAAAGCTATTTGAAAAACCTGTTTATCCCCTTAACTGTGGTGTTAGGCGTACTCATGTTTCTTGCTGCTTGTGACCAATTAGCAACATTAGCCCCAGATTCCAGATGCTCTTACCAGCACAAGGCCATGGGGAGTGTAAGGAACTGGGTGGCTAGTTCCTGTGTCTGGCAGTACCAATGCTAAAAGCTCATATAATATTTATTGCTAGCCATGCTAGTATGGACAGAGATTGGATCTGATGTCACATTTTACCTCTTTTTGTTTCATGAAGGCAGTCTGCGAGTGTTTATTGTTGCGTTTTCAGAGCTTTCCAGCTGGAAACAACTATTGGGTGGGTGCAATTTAAATTGATGTAGAACCTTGAACTGAACTATGCAGAGTTAAATGGGATGTTTTTGTGCTCATTAGTACAAACAACCTAATGTATATTCATACAGCTAGTATTTTCCCCTTTTTTCTTATATTTGCTGATAAATCTCAGAACCAAACACTGAAAAAATAAAAAAATCTTACAAAGTATTTTTGGTTTTGTTGCTAAAGCAAATATCTTGGTACACTGGCTTACAAGACACTTTTCAGTTTGTTTTAAGTCAATAATTCCTTAATTTTGATGAAAAATTTGTTGTTCCATAAGCAGAGAAATAATCTACCAAGTATTTTTTCAACAATATAAAAAAAAAATTAAATAAAATGAGTTTTGTCTTATTTCAAGTGTTCTAAGATATTTGCACAAGAAACTAGAGCAAAAATACTTGGTGAGATTTTATGTTTTTACAGTAAAATTACATTTTAACTGTGTAGTTCTGATTAAATATTCATAAATCAAAGTGTTGGAGATATTCCATTTACACAGCCAGACACAAAGCTTTCTGTTTTAAAAACGTTCCTCCCTTATTTAATTGAAGCACAGTGGCTTGAACTGACAAAAGAGAATCCAGTCTTCGTTTTATTATCATCTGTAGCTTTAATGAGGATACCACACAAGAGTAGCATTTCAGGCTGTTTTAAGGCCTAATGAAGGGAGCGCTGGCTCAGACTGAACTTTAATGAGCCGAGCTGCTTAGGGATGCTGCTTCGATTCCCCCCCCCAACCATTAATCAGCACATTCCTCTCAGCTTTCCATTATGTCCCTAAATCTAACAGTCTTCCTTATTTTCTATCGCCTGTAATTACACAGCAGATTCCCGCCTGCCTGCCTCCTTCCCTCTTGCAGACAGTTTTCTGCAAATGCTTGCTGACACATGCACGCACATGCACCCAAACCACACGTACAGACTCCTTCATCCTGTCAATATACATCAGGAAGAGGCCATTTCCTCATCACTCTCCAAGCAGGGCTGCTGAGTGAGGCAAAGGGGGGCACCAGCAAGGAACATCCAAACACCCCCAGCAGAACCGGAGTTGCCCATTAGTGGAATATCTTGGGAATAAATGTGTCTGAGCAAAGCAGCGGCTGTTTGAGTTTCCTTCTCTAATCTCTATCTGCGGTTTAAATGAGTGTGACTTGATAAGTGGCATTACAGTAGAAATGCTGATATGCTTTGTGTTTTTTGATGTGTGTGGTCATTTTACAGTTTATCCTGCAAGAGCAGAATAACTGCTGAGAGGAGTTTGATACTGAAGCAGAAACAGAGGTTTTTCATAGGACAGATGTGGAGATGCAGATAAAATAAACAGACAAAATTATTTACCAACAGTAGCTGCATTTCCATCACAAATGTGCACAAATCTTGGACTATATTATGCTGATGTTTAATTTTTTGCTATTATGGTGTTTCTGTTGAATGAAATTTTTAATTAAAATCAGATGTGAATAAGCTGGTTCATGCGATAAGTCATTAAAAATCATGGCAGCCACAGATGAACAGCTACACGAGATATATTCTGCATCTTATTCAAGCATTGGAGCAACAAGCTCCTTATACTTGGAAGTGGCTACATATGCAGCATTGTTGTGAAAATGTAGTCCACGACTTTACAGAAGAACTATGGATTCAACCTGCTGCAGTAATACACAACTTTTTATGAACTGTGCAATTCTGTGAGAGCTCTGGTGTAGCCAGCTGCACGTTGTCCAAAAAAAAACAAAAACAGACAATCATTCCCCAACCACTTCCTGTTGTCTTCTTTGTGGTTTTTGCCAGTAGTAACATCCGGCTGTTGATCACATGACTTGTTGATGCAAAAACAGTGTTTCCATTGCAGTTTTGAGAAATATATTTATTTGGATACAGCCAAAAAAAACACCTCATCTTAGGGCAACAACTTTTTATTGAAAAGTTTGCATTAAGCAGTTTTTTATTTCAATTAGCACGATTTTATAGTGAATGGGAACACAGCTACGGCCACCTTCAGATGAATTCCCAAAATAAATCAAGTGTTTTGCATGGCTACAAACAAGCCTGAGAACGCAGCATTCATGCCTCTTGAGCCTTTTCAGTTTGCTACAAGCACAAACCGTAGCTGTAGTGTTTTACTGGCACTTTGAACATGCTCTCATCTAAATGCTTTGTAGCTCTGACTCCTTAATACATTTTCAGCTTGAAGGTGAAAATGTATTAAGGCCTCTGGCCTCTGTCTCTTCCAAGTTTTCCTTCAGTATTGCCATGATTTCACCATACATACAGAAAGTAATCAAAGCACTTCACTTTTTCCACATTTTGCTATGTTACAGTTTTATTCCAAATTGTATTAAATTGACCTCTTTCCTCAAAATTCTACACATTAATACCTTATTATAACAAAGTGGAGTAACATTTGATATTCTTGCAAATTTGCTAAAAATTGAAAACCAAGAAATTACATTCATGCAAATATTTACAGTCTTTACCTGAAGTTTCTATCTTTTTTCATATCTGCACCACCCCCGACTTTCCTGCTTTGCTGCAGTTTTCTAACATCGAGCTTTAGAGATTCGTTTTCCCACATCCTTGTTCAGACTGGTTTCTCAGCGCTCCAGTTGCTTTAGCTGACTTTACTTGTAGTCATTTCCTCCCTTTTGAAGTTCAATCTGCCTGCATATTCACCTTTAATAAATGACATGTTCTCGTTTTGAAAGGTGTAGGATGTTGTACTGATAAAAAAAAAGTGAAGTGTAAATTAATAAATGTTCTAGCTACATTAATTTTAAAGCATAGTTTGGGTTTGCTTTGTTTTCCTCTAAGTTTCTGATCAAATTAAAGACTTTACATTTTTTTAGACATTTTTCTACAACTTAATTTATTTTGAATGCCCTTGCACATCTTAAGTTTTTCATTTTAAATCCATCAAAGATTTTAAAGTTTAATTGCAAGCATGTTTTAAGGTGCTGATAATGTAGAGTTGGAGGCATTTTGTTTAATAAATTGCATGCATTTTACAAGTGTTGCAACTTCAGGGCCAGACAGCAAACTGTTGCATCCACGCTGGAATATTTGAAAAAAAGCAACAGTTTGAGTCCTTCTCAGCAAATCAGAAGCAATAATTTTTCAGTTACAGCTTTATAGTTATTGGCTTTCTCAGATTAAAGGCCACATGATGCACAAATCAATGACAATGGACAGCAAACCAATGCCTGCGGCACAAATCAATGAAGCAAACAGAGCTGTTACCAAAAAGTCTCGGCCCTCTTATACCTGGATTTGACAGATGAACCAAATAAAATGTAAAGTTTCTGTGCTGTCGGAGTGTATACCCATCACACCCAAACAGCTTCAATGCATGATTAACACAGTCAAATCAATACGCTTTTACCCAATTACTCCGTGACTAATGCTCAAACATGAATGGGGGGAAATAATAAAGTCGTGATGGGATTGACATCTGACCTCTGAATTGATATTGGCTTGTTTCATTGTTTTTTCATGAGCTCAGGACGCCAATTCTACGCCGTCTTTGACCAAATGGAAATTAGGGCTGACAGTTTGGGAAGACCCAGCTCTAATTTAGCATTGTTCTCTACAATGAGGCGCTTTGACGGTTTAATTGATTCCTTTCTTTGACTCTTTTTAGATGAGAAAAGACTTTTTTGCCTGTTTAATACAATGAGACTGAAGATATTACTTAAAATTATGCACACCACCATGAAAAGGGTATTGTGGAGGTAAATTTAACTTGTGGTTCCGGCATTTAAGGCTCTCAGCCAGGCAAGATGTGGTTTAAAGGGGACATCTGGCAAAAGCTAGAAGCAGAAAGCATTTGAAAGCTTGAAGTACTTTAATAAAACTGCAAAATGTGACTTAATCCTGGTTGTTGTACAACAACTGCAACACCATAGTTTTTGAGTGAGCAGGAAAATACTGGAAATTTTCACTGAAATCACTTTATGCTTGCGTGGTTTTTTAATCAGCAGCAGCGCTCTCTGACTCATCCCAATTTATGGAAAATTGTAACAATTTTAATGTTACAAAGGAATGAATGAATTAATCAAGCGCACTTGTTTAGCACATTTCACCAACAAGACAGTTCAAAATGCTTTACATTGTAGAAACATAACATAAACACTAAAGGTTGTGACATCCTGTAACAGTTGACATTACATTTTGTCAAATGCCATAATTAAAATCATCAATACACATCAAATATGTTGATTAACGTTGGTTCAGCTGTAAACAGGTGGGTTTTTAACTTTGATTTAAATGGATTTTCCTGATAACCACATGGATGAGTTTCTCTAGATTTTACTGGAACATTAGTCCTTTAATCCTGGAAATGTTCTTCAAGTGATAGAAGGCCGACTTTGTAACTGAATTTATGTGACTTTGAAGGTTCAGGTCTGAGTCCATCACTACACCCAGATTTCAGCTGTGATTGCTGGTTTCTAGCTGTAATAACTGAAGCTGTGCTAATTCTAGATCAAAGATAAATGCTTATTTCTTGCTGCTAACAAGCTTGTTCTCTGTTTTCAATTAAATAAGACATAATCCAGTTTAAAGACCGCTGTCATGAAGCTGTAAACAGCTATGAAGTATTGTTAGCACTGCCAAGGACATAATTACGCTGTGCCTTTATTTGTTATCCTTACTAATGTTTTACTGCTCTGACTGTTGCCAGTTTCTACCAGGAGTTAAGGCAGGTGTGACAGTTGCTATTGATTCATCTGCAGAGCCGGGTAAATAGCCAATAGGCGTTGAAGGAGCTTAGAAATACCCTCCAGACAGACTGCTGGGAAGCAGGTGGGCGTCAGCTGACCCTCATACATCACCGTTCTAACAATCTCTTCTGCAGACGGAGGGTTAGACCGAGGCCTCAAGGCAACTCTGCAAAAGATGTCAATAGAAATAAGACAGAAAAAGATTCTTGAAGAGCAGATCAAATTTTGAGGGAAACAAAAAGAAGACAAGAAGGTGATGTAAGAGGGGGGAAAAGCCGCCTGTAAGTAAAACAAAGGAGTCAGCTGCTGGAGTTAGGCTCAAACAGCTGGTGCCAAAAACAGAGTCGAGGACAAAGTGGGTTCTGTTTGGACTGGATTGATGCCAAAAGCTGGACCGGGTTAGTAGGCAGGGAACGCCGCCAATACTGAGAGAGACAGAGACAGAGACAGAGCGAGAGCGAGAGCGAGGCCTACGGGAAGATCGTTATATAACCGAGAGGGGGGAAACCTCACAGGCACAACAGAGATGCTCTTGACTCCCTAATGATACGGCTTGGTTTAAACTCCTGTCAGAGGGGAAGGCTGGGAGACGGTAAAGAGAAAGAAAGGCGTCTATAAAAAGACGAAAAGGAAGGAAAACAGGAGAGTGGAAAATGCAGACTATTGTTTGACCAGTAACCACTGTTGTACAAACCTCTGCTGCCTGCACTGCTTCGCTCTTCTGTTTCAGAGAAATATATGACAGGGTGAACTGAGTGGACTGAGCTAGAAGGGAAAAACAGATTTGAGTTGACCTTTTTTCTACAAGAACAGCTTTTTCCAGGATCCAAGTTAAAATAACCTTTTTTCCCTGCAGTTGGCATTCAGAGGTCTTCAAATTCTAAGAAATATATGATGCGGTTGTAGTCAAGACCAGGACCAGAGTCAAGACCAGGACCAGAGTACACCAGACCAATGGCTCTTTTCTACCAGCGTTTACTCAGACTGCGTTTACACAAAACCGCTGTCTGGAAACTGCTGGTTTTTTTGGAAGGTGATTGGGAAAAACTTCCAAGATACCTTGAGTCAGCTGTAGTTGTCACGCCAGGCCACTAGATGGCAGTGTAATTTTAGCCTGCCATCGAACGCGCATGCGCTTTTTGACCCATAGCTTCCACCATTGGCTTGAAACTCCTGATTTTAAACAGTAACCCGTCTCCGTCTCCCATAAGTGAAGTTCTCATGTATTCCTTATCAGAAATTGTGCTAAACCGAACATTTTAAGCAGATTAATGTTGGATCGCAACAAAATTGTTACTGTTTAACTGAAGAGCGGATCCCTGTAGCCGACTAAGGGGGTGGAGTCACTGGTTGCATCACAAGAACAACTCTCATTCTCCCACAGACTTTCATGGCTCTCTTGTTGTGATGGGCAAATGAAGCTTTCCAACCCTTTGCTTTGCAAAAATGTTCATTACTCAATGCTTCATTCATCACTCACTAGCTGGTGAAACTGTAACAGTCTTGTCACTCAGTTGGATCACACTTCCAAAAATTAGTAAATGCAATATTGTCACAAAGTTTTCATCAAACTCATGTTTAGTAACAGGAGAGTCAATTAAAGCATATTTAATTGTCATATGTTTTAATTATTAAAATGATTTGTAGCCAATCTAATCCTGGTATATGTTCAAAAGTCAGTGGTTGTGTTGGTTTTTCTTTTATGTCATCTACTGATTTGATAATAAAGACATTTGATGTTTTAGTGTCTTGGGAATGCAGTGCTTGTTGGGGCATTCGCTTTTTCTTGGATTTCTAATTATCTCTGATACCTTATATTTAGCTACATGCAGAATTTTAGTCTTGCAACAGCATTAAATCTGTTTCTGCTGTGCAAGACTGATTTATCTTTGCTGGTCAGACTACAAATAATAGTGGAAATTTCCAGAAGGCGAGAAATTGGGTGGCGGAGGGGTTAATTATTTTTATTTAAGAAGAATTTTATTGTGAGCAATCATCTCGAAGTATTCCAAGATGTCAAAGATTTTTCTTTTTCTGGCTCCATTTCAGACAATCAATCGAGTTTATTTGTGTGGCAGATTTCAGCAACCAAGAGCTTTACATCATAAAATTACAAAAATATAAAGTCATTAAAAAAAACACCATAATAGACAATTAAGAAAACCAGTAACAAACATTACATTTTGATAAGTGCCATCATCGATACACATCAAATATGCTGGTCAATGTTCCTTTTATTTTGGCCACTGAAGACAAATATTCTCCTCTGATGCTCATGACCTACAACAACCCATCAAGCAGCGCGGCTTATCATGCTTTTATTTTGAAAACCGACATGTAAAATAAGCAGTCACGTGTTCCAGGTGAGGCGTCGTTTGTTGCCAGTCATGTGATTTTCAGCAAGACGACACAAGCATCGAAGCAGGACTTCATCTGACACGCCCCCTCTTTACTCGGTGCCAGATGGCCCATCTCTAGGAAAAGGGCAAACACAGTGTGTGTAGTGTGACTTGCAGTTATGCAGCAGAAGAAAGCTCCAAACAAGTTTGCCTCTTAAATGCAAAAAAATATTTTGAATAAGGTTTTGGAGTGGCCTAATCAAAGTCCAGACTTAAATACAACTGAGACTTTGTTATGTGACCTTAAAAAGGCTGCTTTAAAAAAAACATGCAACAAGTGGGCCAAATTCCTTCATAGATTTAAAAAACTGATTTCTTGACTAGTTGTTGCAGTCAAACATTTGAAAACAGTGTTTTGTGTTTAATCTAGTCATTAATCAACCAATAAATCATCTTTGGTTTTTAAATATTTTTAACCCATTCTTTGCAAAGCATCTGAAGCTCAGTCAGGTTGGATAGAGAGTGTCTGAACATCAATTTTCACATCTTGATGCAGATTCCCAGTTGGATTTATGTTTGGACTTTGACTAGGTCATTCTACCACACATGCTTTGATTTAATCTACGTCGTTGTAGCTCTTGTTGTTTGTAGGATTGTCTTGGTGGAAGTCTGATCTCTCTCCCAGTCTTAAGTCTTAGAAGGATTCACTGATATTTTTCCTCCATCGTCATTCCCATCAATTCTCACCAGCTTCAAAGTCTCTGCTGAAGAAAAGCTTCCCAACAGCATAATGCTGCCACCACCATATCTCACCCTGAGCCACTAGATGTTATGGACTGAATACAGAGTCACATAATCACATTTCCTTACAGTATATCAGAGAACATTAGCTTAAACGATTAGCTGGCGAAGCAGTAATTGATCCTTTGTCAAGTTTTTGACAGTTTTAAGTTTCAAAGTGTGATTACCACAAATGCAAACATGCTAATGGGGAGAGATGATGAAAACCCATCGCTGTGTGAGTGAATTGAGTCAGTAGTTCTTTTATTCATTTTGATCATTTTAAATTTTCTTGTGATCGTCTTGCATCATCATAAAACCTGTTGTTTTATTTTCTCTCTACTATTTTATGGTACTGAAAATATTATGAATCATTTGTAATTCTCCATTTCTTGCTTTAATATATTTTTCCTCCCTATAATGGTTCATTTGCATCCTTTAAAAAGAGTATTTGTGTGTGTTTTTGTAGATATTACATATTTTGTGTGTCTTCAAATTTCTTTTTGATTCAGTTTGGACGTCTGGCACACATCAGTGTGATTCTATGTAGACTTCTTGTTTGTCCTTATGATTATCACCCATCCTATGTCATGTACCCCAGGGGGGGATTTAAAGTTCCTTGAGCACCAGAATCTGTTGCTGTACTTCCTGATCCATTCCTGGATGTTTTCTGTGTCTAATCAGAAATTGGCAGCTTTCTTGGAAGCGCAGCAAGTTTCCAGCTACCGCACATTTGAATGAATAAGTAATCTGTTCAGCAAGGCTCTTTGAGGCATGCTTTTTTTTCACCTTTTTCAATTTGCTCGGGTGTTTGGAGCAGTTCTTTTGTGTCCATCACAAGCTTCTTCTGTGGACAGCTGCATGAGCAGCTGCTGGTTTGCAGAAAGACTGCAGTCTCCCAACAGTCTGTTGATTCGTGAATGCCCACTGATGGGATGGCAGAGGGGCGCTCATGGGGACATGCCTCGACTTGTTCCTAATTGTTCACTCAGTGGTTCAAATCCCGCTTTAATCCAAGTGTATTTTTCACGTGTGCATGTTGGTAATTATCTGACGCAAGGTCATATTGTCATGTTGACACCAAGATAATGTGACGTCAAGTGCATCTGGAAGTTTCTGATGTCAAATGACAACAAAAAATGTTCTTTTCTCTCAGGCGAATAGACGAGATCTGACTGCTAATGCATAGCGCAGATATCTGCCTACGATGGATGTTTTTCACCTTTTTACCTGCTGGAGGGCTCAACAAGGTGTAAACATGATGAGGTCTGCAAAGGGAGACGCTTGTTAGTGGGGACAAGTATTCCTGAGTCAGAATGGAGTGGGAATACTGCAGCCAGTCAAACTTAATCAGTGTCTGGAAACAGATGACTTTGCAACAAGCAGACTTAACCTATTTTTTTCCCTGGTTTGTTAATTACATTGACATTTTCTTTAAAGAAGGGAATATCTTCTCTATAGGACTTTTTATTATAAAAATGTCCTGAACTGAAGTGTTCGGCCTCTGTTTATTTTCTCCACTCGACCATCAGCAGACAGGTTCAAATCTTGCTTTTTTAATTTATTTCACTCTCCTCGTGATTTTGTGGCTTTTCCTTAAATACCTCTCCTTTCAAATATTACATTTTTTTTAAAAAGAGAGCTTTATGTCTCATTGCATATAATTGCCCTCATTTGTTTTGTTTGAATTCTTTTTGTATTGCCTTTGTCAGATTTTTGTACATGTTTGTAGATTTTAAAAACTTTTCAGTAAATAAAGTGGATCAAGCAGGAAAACGTCTCTGCAGTGGACTCAGCTCGATCGGGCCACAATCCGCTCTTTGTTTTCTCTCGCTCTAATGGCTTCTTTATGATTTCTTCCTCTGTTCAAAGGGCATGCAGTACTTGACTGGCAGTAAATCTGTTCGGAGACTAATCCTTCGCTACCTACCAGCTGCTCTCCTGGCACTCGCCCGGGATGGTGGGGGTGTGGGGGGGGGCAGCATTCTTGTTGCCATGGAGACGGTCAGCCATGCCAGTTACCCATAAGGCCTGGCGTCGTGCCCACCAGTTTGGTTGTAGTGAGCTTGTGTAAGCCCGTGTGCCTGAATAATGTGAGACTGTTTTA
Organism: Xiphophorus hellerii; assembly: GCF_003331165.1. Lineage (NCBI taxonomy): Eukaryota > Metazoa > Chordata > Actinopteri > Cyprinodontiformes > Poeciliidae > Xiphophorus > Xiphophorus hellerii. The sequence goes on from NC_045692.1 coordinate 17,793,776, forward strand.
TTAGTACTAAATCAGCCAATTAAATAAAAGGTTCTTGATTAACTGCCATCACCAGCTGTTTGGTGGTTTTAGCCAGACAAGTGGTTCTTTTATTGCAGAATTTATTTGTGTAAATAATATTTGGAATAGTTTAATTTTAGCTGCCATGTGAGTGCATAATTGTAAATATAGGGTGAAATTAAGTCCAAATTTGACAAAGTATCCTGGAAACTGGAATAGTGTGCCTTTAAAATTAACTTTATTGTCTTTATAAACATTCAGCCAAGGTTTTCTTTGGACATTGGCTGCTTATTTCCAGTTCCTGCTTGGCTTGTTGTTAGGTGTCACATCATCGCACTTAACATCAAATGCAGCAAAGCACTGATCCATACTTTTAGTAGGTCAAAATGGTGAGATTTTAAATTAGTTTTAATATGATGTTTTAACTAAGGCTGCAGCCTGAAGTGACCCAATTCCGATTTTTTTTGACATAATGCGACTTGTATCAGATCTTTTCATGACAGTCTGAACAGGTCGGACTCTTTTTGAATGCGACCCAGACCACTTCGGGATGCGATACATATTCCATTCAATGCGACCTAACTTATAGGTCGCACTCATCCGACCTGAACATCACCGATACTCGACAAATGTCACTATTCTGCATCCTGATACGAGCAAGCGGAAAGGAAAAACTACAATCATGACGGACTATAATGAGGATTAAGCTGTTAATATGCTGCTTCGGTCGGACAGCAACTTCAAATGCATAAGCTACGCTCCACCGTTAGCAACCATGTTTACTTCCACACACACTGAGCACTTCTTCTTTTTATGGCTGTTGGGAGTTCACTGATAACGCTGATGCTATTGCGCTCTCTACTGCACATGAGGGACACTTTCAGGTCGTTTGCCCGTTCACGCTGCAAAACACATACAGGTGGCATTGATTTGGAAGTGTGAACGGCCACGGCAAAAATACTCATAACTGGGTCTCTTTAAGCTGCAGTGTGAACACAGCCTAACATGTCTTGTCACATTTAACGTAAGTGTTTTGAGCTTTCCCTCTTTTTCCTGTGAATGATTCCATGTCAAATACTGTCCCAAAAATGTATTAAAGAGATTTATTTTTGCATAATATTCAAACAGCATAGTGTGTCAGTGAAAATGTTGAATGCAAAATGTCTGAGTACGAAATTGTCTAGTCTTAGGACAGATTCTCAATTTGATTTACACCGCAAAAACACAAAATCTTACCAAGTATTTTTTATCTACTTTCTAGTGCAAATATCTTAGTGCACTTAAAATAAGTCAAATTAACTTAAAAGTAACTTTTCAGAAAGATATATGAGCTTTTTTTAAAGTAAATAATTCCTTAATGTGGATGAAAAAGTTCAAGTTTCATTGGCAGATTATTTAACTTATAACAAGACATTTTTCCTAAGATTTTGTGTTTTTCCTGTGTAGGTCTGGACTTTGACTAGACCATTCTTAATATGAATATTCCTTCATTTAAATCATTTTATTGTTGCTGTGACTGGATGTTTTGTGTCGTGGTCCTCCCAGGAAGTGATTCTCCACCCTAGTATCAAATCTTTTAAAAAATTTAAACATTATTTTTCTTAAGAAAAGCATCTCTAAAGAGTGATACTGCCACCATCTTGGTAGTTTTGCAGAAATAATATCCTCTTTCCATTTTCAGAAAATAGTCTGGACAAACGGTCAGATTTTTGATGAAACGTTTCATCAAAAGTGTTAAACGTCTAAAACCTTCACAGACCAGCTGGATTCATACTCAGATTAAATTACACAGCAGATTACTTTACTAATAAAGTGACTTTCGAAGGTTATTGGTTGCATTAGATATTTAGTTGAAATTTAATTTTGTTAGTGAAAAACCTTGAAAACTACAGATCATTTTCCTTTCACTTCACAGTTATGAACTTCTTTGTGATAGAATATAAAACAAGATCCAAAGGAAATACAGTGAAGTTCTGGTTCTTATTGTGCGTAATGGTCAATGTAAAGTCACTACCAAAATGCTGACATATTTATTTGAAACAGGTACATATTTTAAACGAAAGGTTTTTATTTCCTTACTCCTTTCAGTTGCAGCAAGAAAAAAAAAAAGTGTGACAAATTGAGACTTTCAAGTGTTAAAAAAGCGGTTAGTGAAAGCTGTCGAATCTAAAACCTCAGAGCATTTTATTGTAGCTGGTATTGAGTCACACAGGCAGAAACAAAACTCTATGGTTTGAGTTTAAAAAAAGACAAAAGCAAAGTAGAAGCGTTTGTTGTCCATCACAGCCCGGATGGCAGATCTAACATTAACTCAACTTCTTTTTTCTTTCTTTTTTTGCCTTTTCCCGTGTTTTCTAGGTAAGCATGGGCCCCTTCACTGAACACTTGTTGCAACATCGAGGGAGGAGGAAGCTGCTGTGGTTTGGTTGCTGCAGAAACCAGGTGAGAGCATGTGTTGTGTGTGTGCTCTGGCAATGACATCATACCTTCCATGACGTCGGCAGAGAGGAGAGGGGGCGAATGAGGCACCTCGATGTTCTATTGATCCTCTGTGAGCCAGTGAAAACTGAGAGGAAAAACATGTAAAAGTAAAACCCTGCTGATCTTTATATCATCTGTTTCTTACCAACAGTGTGGCAACGATGACACAATCCATTTCACATGATGTGTTGTTACACATTATTATAAAGAATGTAATTAATTATGGCTAGCGTTGTAATACAAATGAGTTTTTATTCTTATTAAAATAGTGAAATATGCAGTATTAATGTAGCTGTTTTGTTAAGTTGCTTTGAAATTTTATGTCTTTTTCAAGTTTTTCTTTTCCTTTAACATGTTTAAAGGATAATGCTAATTTATTTCACCTTGGGTGTTTTTCTGCATTATTTCCCATTTTGTTATAAAGAACCAATTAAACATGAAATAAATAGCAATACTTTCAAGGCAACACTGTTCAGATGCACAAAAGCTTTGCATTGGTCTCCAAAGGTGGCTGCTGGCTCAGGGGTGGGCAACTCCAGGCCTTGAGGGCCGGTCTCCTGCAACTTTTAGATGTATCTCTACTTCAACACACCTGAGTCAAATAATGAGGTCATTAGCAGGACTCTGGAGAACCTGACTGCATTTATTAGGTGATTCAGCTGTTGGATTCAAGTGTGTTGAATCAGGGAGACATCTAAGAGTTGCAGGACACCGGCCCTCGAGAGCCAGGATTACCCACCCCTGGAGCTAATGCTTTTTTGTATAACACAAAATTATTTATATTCATATTTATATAGCAGAATGCTCATTCTCTAATGCTTGGCGTGATCCATCTATACTAATAAAACTAGTCGCAGCAAAAATATACATAAAGATTTTTAAAGTGGGAGGTGTTCCAGTTATACTTGAGTTGATTTGCTTTGATTGTTGCTGTTGCAAATACCAAGAGTCTGAGCAAATATGCAAATTAGATGATGATGTCATCCAGCTACTCTTAGGACAGCCAATAGCTACTTTCCTTGCAGTAGAGTTGGCAACAGTGATATAATATTCTCATTGTGTGAAGTTATTGTTAAAACTTGTATGCAGACATTTAAACTTTAATGTTTATTTTTGGCCTCTATAGTCAGATTCATTTGTTAGCACCACTATGATTGAAAAACATACAGCATCTTTTGTTGCTACTTGATATTAACTTGAGTTAAGTTCAATGTAAACTAAGGGCTGAAGCTAACTTGCGCATAATTGGAAACAAGTCAGGATTCAGCTTCAACTATTGTTTTTCTTTTCTTTCTTTTTTTAGTTGGGTGAAATACAATAGTATAGGTAAATTATGATGGCATTCTAGTAGAAAAAATAACAGAAAATTTCCACCAAAAAACTGAAGAAATTTTGTAAAAAAACAAAAAAAGAATATGGAAATGCATGAGTTTGAAAATTAAAAGAAAATTTCTTTTGAAATTCAGAAATTTCCTTTTTTTTGTCTAGAAAATTTTGGATATTAATCTCAAAATTTCTGAGTTTTTTGGTGGAAACTTACTCCTTTTTTTTCCACTTACATCGTGGTAAATAGTGTGAAAACACTGATATTTTTTATTTAATCTATTGTTATTTTATCTCCCTCATCTTATTGAACAGAATCACAGACTTGACTTGTTCTTTCTTACCTGACATCAGAAAAATAATTCCCAGTTTGTGGTTTGTGGTGATGTCTGTAGATTGGTCAGACTGGAAAGTCTATTACAGACTCCAATTGGGTTAAAGCTCTAACTCTCAGCAGGTTTCACGAAGGATGAACCTGTTAAGCTGCTTTTCACTGGGCTAACAAAACAGCAATATGTCCTGTGATGAGCTGATGAAATGAGTGGTCAATGGATCTACAGGGAGGCTTTGATGCTCTAATCTCACTACATTAGAGCTGTAGAATAGAAAAGAAATAAATGACAACAAATTGTATGAAAAGGAAGAATGCATCTCTTATGTAAACTGTGAAACTGTGTTTTATTGAAAATGCTGTTATTATTCAATTTACATGACATATTGTGTCTAAGATCCCTTTAAATTAGTCATTGCACCTTATTTCCATTTATTCAAAAGCAGAGCGTCATCAAAAAGACTCGCCAACGCCCCCAGCCCCCCCTCCCCCCTAGTCTGAAATAATCCTCATCTGCTGGTCTCGGCCCAGAATATGTACATGGGGGTGGGGGACAGATTTCCCCTCAGAGTTACCTCCTAATCTCCCCCCAGCCACAGGTTCGCTCCAGCTTCACGGCTCTTATCTTTTTCCTCTGGTTCTCTCCTGCCCCCTAAAGCACAAAAGGCAGAATAAGCCTGCACTGGTCAATCCTGCTGAATCACTGATTTAATAAAGCGTTTCTCTCTAATGTAGGTGGAAAACGCTTTGCACAGCTTCATATAGATTCTTTCCTGATGGATTAAGTATGCTTCATAGGGAATTCTCACAGCAGAATAAATTGTTTGACGGTAATCTTTCCTATTGTTGCATAAGTTGCACGAAATTATAAAAAGAGGGAGAAACGGCGAATACTCCTACGTTGTTGCTTCTTTGAACCTCCTCAATTCACATGCATTCCTCTCGCAATGGGAGCTGTCACTTTGTGTGGAAATTGTGCCTTCAGTGTGTGTGGCTATAAGGGAGCGTCTGATGTCCACTTATCTATGATGTGAATAGGAAGACAATGAGACCCCCAGTGGCTCCCTCTCTCTGTGACCCGCCCGGGGTCTGATTCGCCTTGGCAAGGGGGACGGAGGCCCAAAACAAAGCTGAAGGAGCCTCCAGTGAAGGGGGTTCAGAGGTCAGACCCAACACCCAACTAGCATGGCCCGTACTCCAGTTTGGGCTCCTAAATGGGGAAGAGACACAGAGGCGTAGAGACAAAGGGATAAAAGGAACCTCCAAAACCATTAAATTCTGAGGAAGTGATGGCCGTGAATGATGACAGAGACTGAATAGAGACTCTTGAGGTGGGAGGTACGCTCCATTAATGACCATAGATGCTCCATTATGGCGACCCTGGGAGGTGGTGATGAGGTGGTACATTTTTTCCCATTAGGCTTCTCTGCACCGAACGGGGAGACAATCCCAGATTGATCAGGGAGTCCCGGTCAACACCCGCTGCGAACTTCGACACAGGAGGGCAACATGATAACACATGGGCCCCCCTTTAAAACCAGGATGAGTCAAATTACTGTTTGTGTAACGCCAATCCCTTTTACAGCGTCCCTCAAGAGACAATTTGATTGATGCACTTTCTCTTTTACAAAGAGTATCCGAGTAGGATGTGGTCATGGAGTCAATGGATCTGATTCTGATTGGGAGAAGTTCAACCTTCTCAAACTTTTCTAAACGCTCAAAGGAATACAATGATGCCCTGTTCATCACTCTATGTCAACATTGTTATGAACAACAAGCTATTGAAGCAGCTTTGAACAATACAACTTAACATGCTGCGCATTAACGAAAGCATAAACCAAACCCCCTTACAGCAGATGTACAGTATGTAAGTGTCTACATTAAGATTATATCACCAGCATATGTCGCCCAGTTTTCCTGGCATTAAGTGCACTTACTGTTATCTCAAGGGTCCATGTTCAGTCCTTCTTGCAGGAAAAAGATTTATTGTTTCAGGGATGCGTCTGCAGCCATAGGTTTAAGCGTAAAACACATAGATGACAACATGTCAGACTAACGATAAATACTGAAAATAACCTGGCCTTTTTTAAAAATATAATTTTCTTTAATTGCTAAGTCACAAATAAGATGCAATTAACCTAATTTTGTGGTTTAATTTTTACATCCAATGTCTGATTACTGCCTGACCTTTTGAGTCAATTAAATCACCTGTGTGTCAACATGAAGTGGGTTAAAATATCACAAAAATCAGAAGTTCAAGGAAGGATCAGAGGAAACTAAATTACATCTGTCAGTCTGGAAAGGGTTTAAAACTATTTCTATGGCTGGAAAACAATAAGAAATATTTATGGCACAGTGATGAACCTTTAAAGCGGTTACTTCAAGAACATGACTCATTTAGGAGGAAACAAATACAGTTTATTTGCTGGGTGATGATTCAGTTTTTGCAGATTTTCTTCCTTGGCTTGTGATTCCTAGAGTTTCTAAAAGTAGTCAGACTTCTGACCCATAGAACCAGCTCCGAGTTTTAGTTAGTGAAATTAAAATTATCCTTATATAGATGACGCACTTGACCCTGTCTAGACTTTTTCTGCAACCAACTGCATGTATATGTATGTTTCTTTTCTAAATAAAGCACAACAGGAGCTACTGTCACTAAACTACCTTTTTTTGACATAGAAAGTACTTCTAGATCTGTGCTTCTGTTTTATTTATATCTGCTGTGTCTTCTCAAAGACAGATGAGGTTTTTTCTCTCCATTGTCGCTACATGCCTGCTCAGTATGAGAGATTGCTGAAAAGCGACTGAGACAATGCAAGCAATTATCTACCACCCCTATAAGCGCTGTAAGTCAATAACTTGATGCAATCTGCTGGATTTCCTTCTTTTTTAAACCAATTTTAATAATAAACTGAACTTGACTGAATTGTTTGATAACTAGGATCAATTGCAATGGACGTATGATTGGACTGAATTCGGTTTTTTATTATAAAGTGAGCCAAGGTGTAAATTGGCGCTACATAAATAAACTGAATTGATTTGAATTAAAACAAAACTTACACTTCCTGGATATTCCTGGAGTTCCTTTAATGATGTATTCCTGGAGGTTTTCTGCCTCAAAAATGCAAATGAGCAAATGTCAGGCAAATCCCACTGGTCCAGCTGAACTTTAGATAAGGTTAATGGCATTTAACGTAATTTATGGCAGGTGTGAACTTAAAAAGCCCAATTACTAAAGCATTCTCTTAATCTGCTGCATACAGGTTTCTGAACCTTTTTCCCTTCAAGCAAATGTTTGTTTTTAAGTTGATTTGTTGAATGAACTACATCATAGAAACAAGTTACGTCGAGAACCAGTGTGTATGTACATAAACACAAACCAAGCTGACTACATTATATATATTTTACTCTTCAAAGTGTTTATAAAAGTTTTAAATTCATTCAAATACACACAAGCATGTCTAGACTGTAATTATGTGGCCACAAATAGCTTAATTTAAAGAAGCCAGCCAGATGTTTTACTGTAAAATCCACTAAAAGTAACACTTTACATGTGTCTGTGAATATTCAGCGCTGTCAAGACGGTTTCACTCTCCCCTAGCAGAAAATGCACCAGTTCATCCAAAAATAGAAATTCCTCACGGTGAGGAACTGCTTCCAGGATGATATTCTGTAAGTGTTCTCCACAGTCACATGTGGGTCGAGTCATGGGTAGCAAACATTGAACTGCGATAAGGACCGTGACCGGCACAACATATTTAGAACAAAAGCGGGTTTATGCACAGATCCCAGTCAGCAATCGGCCTCTTCATGCATGTCAAAGCCACTTCTGCACTCCTCCTCCTCCCCTCCTGAGTGCACTCTCCAGAAAAAAAAGGTGCACTACAAACTGAAGTGCACTCACAACATCTTACATCTTAAGTGCCTTGCATGTTGTTGTTTCTTTCTGCTCAGAAATAAGATTCTGTGATACTGTGAGCGTTCCCAAGGAGAGGAACCAAGTGTCTTCGTCTTTCAGCAGAAAGAGAGGAAGGTTCTAGTCCATCCTCTGGCATGAGGATTTATCTGATCAAAGCAACCCGGCTAAACCTTTCACCAAGGGAGAGTCAGCGGCTTGCAGATGGAGATCCAGGCTGCTGACAGAGCTTAACATGAAGCAGTAAGGAGTCAACTGGACTGTTAACTAGCTGTAAGCTCATTTAAATATGCTAATTATTATTCCGGCATCGATGCAGGAATTTAGCCAAAGCAATGAGCAAGTTAACAAGGGTCAGGTTTCACCTCTGGGGCCAGTATGAATTATAAATGTGGACCAATCAACATTAAGCATTCACTGTGTTTGCTAATTTTATAAATGAAACTATTAAATTACCTTATAAATAATTGAATGACGGGGATATAAGCAGGATAAAAAGCTGAAGTGGAAAAGAAAGCTGGAGGTATAATACAGTAGATGATCTTTGTTAGACTGTCTTTGCTTGTTAATTAAATTGGGAATTTGCTTTTGTGGCCAGTGCACTGTAGCATGCATAATCTAATTTTCTATCCCAACCCCACGGCCCCCCCGCCACCGCTCATCAATGACTGGTGTCATGGCCTTGAAATGGGCGAACCAGACGTTTTTCTGCTTCTGCCATAATTAAAGTGGACTACTAGACAATTAGTTTGGTCTAATTTCCAGGATAACACTTGTCTTACACTCACCTTTGAACCACAGGGCTCGACACCAGCCTGACCCTCTCCGCTGAATCCAGCCACGACTGTGCCGGGTCAGGTGGGTGACGAGGTCAACCATACTACGCTAAGCCTTTGATTTGACAAATAATCGCTTGTAGTGATTTGACAGTTGCACATTGGTATTCTTCTTTTGTTTGTTTAATGTAGTTTTATTATTAACCTATCAGTTTGTTTGGATTGTCCATTTCTTTTTTATATATATATTTATCTTCATCATTAAATAAACTCAAGGCAGAAATATATTTAAAAACCGGTCATACTACTGACATTTTTCAGACTTGGTCACATTTCAAGCACTGACTTCATTATGTTTTGTTCAAAGACTTAGACTATCACATAAAAGACACAATAGTGAATTTGGCAACAAAATGTTGTTGCTTGGCTACTGGAGTGCACAGAAAAAATACTGAAAACTATAAGTGTGATTATAAATACATTCTTACCTAATACTGTAGGTAAGAAACAAAATCTAATAACACTTTACTAAACATTTATAAGCTTGCACTTTCAGACAGTATTAGTGGAGGGATTATTAATAATGTGTTTTAGGTTTTCATTAAACTTTTACAGAAACAGAATCAATTTATTTTTTTACCAAATTTTCTGTTTTTAATGGAAATTTAAAGGGAGAAATTTTTTCAGGTTATTGGGGAACAAATAATAACCTTGGTGTCATTCTTTTAAAGAAATACTATTCAGATATTGCATTTAAACACAAAGAAAAACTTCTGAAACAAATCTTTTTATTACCTTATATATTTCAAAGCATCAATAAGTCTTTAAGAGTCAGTGTGGAGGGTGTAAAGAGACAAATCCAGGTCCAGAGCCAATAAGCTGAAGACCCTCATGATGAGCAGAGTTATTGGATTCTTCTCATCACGGAGTAATACAGTTTATAACCAGATCTAAATCTCTTCCCCATCATTTCACTTTGACATGGCCATTTCAGAATACAGAGTTTTCCATTGGTTCATTTAGAAATCAATCCTTCACTTGTTGCCCTCATGCTTACTGCTATATATCACCCAAACGCACCAATCACAACCTCCGATTCCAGGACATCATCACTCTGTGTTCCCTCAGTAAGTACAGAATTAGGGAAGTAAAACAAATACTTCTAATCTTACGCATTCTGAAACTCACTGTACCTTATTATGCACTTGTATTGTTGTTTTCTATAAAGCTTTCACAATTTTATGGTCAATTTATTTTCTCAGTGAGATTTAATCTGCATCGATAAAAGTTGAATTAAAAAATGTTAAGTTAGAGCAGGGTTCAGTTTTGTGCAACAAAGCTATAAAAAAAGTAGCCTAGAGCAGGAAAAAAAAGGTTTTTTAAAGATATACTTAATCAAATATTTTATTTTGACATCTAAAGATATTTAACTACAGTTAATTTCTACTTTATAATCTTAGAACAAAATAAATCATTTAATTTCTCTCCCCCCCAAAAAAAAATCCTTAGTAGAGTGAAACCTGGTGAGTGAGCCATTTCGTAGCTTTCTTAAAAATGGGGCATAGTTTGAAACTGAAAACAAAAACACTAAACTACTTTTAAAAGCTTCTTTTTATCTTCATAATTAAAATAAAACATTTTGCTAGAGCTATATTTTGTTCTAGCTGCAGGTTGCAGTCCCCTGCTAGACCAACACAAGCTAGAATGGAAATTGTGAAATGGTGCAAAAATTATTCATGATTTTCACATTTTCTTCATGAATAAAAATCAGAAAATTATAATACCCCTTTGCATTAAGCCACTCTAAGTCAATTCTTTGCAGACCTTTCTGTGCAGTTACAACTGCCACTCATTTGGGGTATTTCTCTACCTGCTTTGCACATGTAAAGACGGATGTTTTCTCCTTTTTTAGTATTCTTATTTTGCAAAACATCTAAAGCGTAGTCATATTCAACAGTGAGCATTGATTTTAAAGTGTCCTCTTTTGGATTTAGGACTTTAACAGATCCATTTGAACACTTTTATGTACGTTTTATAGTTTTCTTCATCTCCAGTCTCAAGTTTTTTTGCAGCCTCTAAAAGGTTTTCTTGCGAGATTACCCTTTATTTAGCTCCTGTCGTAAACTTTGACCATCTTCCATGTTTCTGCTTAAGTATAGTCTCCCACAGCATGATGCCTCCATCATGTTTCACTGTAAAATGATGCCATTAGGGGATGAATACTGTTTCAAGGCTGTAATTTCCAAACATGTTCTTCCCTGCTGAAAATTATGCAGAGACTCAGATTAGATCCTGCAGCTGTCTGTGTTGTTAACCTTCTGACTGCTGAGGTTAAACTGCTAGAGGCTGCAGAGAGATTAGCATACTCCTCTGAGAGCATTAGCTTACATTAGACACTTTTTCATAGAACAGCTTTGCACATAAAGATTTCTTACAGTAATACTGGCCAATTTCAGAAATCTGGTTCAAAATCCCTGATGTGAGAAATGACTTAAATGCAGCCGCAATTCCTCCGACTTACTTTGAAATAAGCGCTGCTTTTAAAAAGAAGTTGTTTACATAATTCATCATTTTTAACTGTTTACATTTGGATTGGGGTTCTGGTTATTTATTTACAAGCTTATTTACAAACATGCTTCTTTGCTTCATTTTTGTTTAATTTTTCATAGTGCTTGTAACATGTTAGAGTCGAACATTCACCCAAAATAACTGATTTTAAAATGTCTGTGCTGGATTGTTTAGATCTAGTCCAAATAAAATCTTATTCCACCCACTCAGAGGGAAAATAGTAACACTAATTAGGAGTCTAAAGCAAAATATACAGAGAACAGAACACAGGAAATACCTAACAGAATGAACTGGTGAACATTTTCCTGCTGCATTTTTTCCTTCCTCTCAACTTTACAGAGCACTTTGTGAACAATTGCCTTATTTAATAATGATCTGTTGTGTCTTGCTCTCATTGCTATCAATGACTGGTTTCTGGACATTTGTCAAGTTAGCTGTTTTCCCCATGATTGTGTTGCCTACTGACACAGACAGAGACTATTTAGAGGCTCTTTTTTCCACAATATCTGGCTTTTCTGAAACACCAAATTTTGGGTTTTCATTATCTGTAAACCATAGTAATCAAAATTATTAGTACTAAAGGACTGAAATATTTAACCCAGGTACTGTACAAATAATCTATATAATAGATGAGGTTTTTTTTAAAATAGTGACTAAAAATGACCTTTTTCATAATATTCCACATTTTTAGAAATGTACCTCTACATGTTTGTCCCTTTAGTTTCTTTTTAAGTGGGCTACCTGTTTTTTTCTTTGCAGAGGTGACTAAAAAACAGATTTTTTTCAGAATTTTTGAATTCTGAAACCAACAAGTTGAAAATAAATGCAATTTGTTTTAAGACATTTTTAGTTAGTAAAGCATTTATGTGTCCAGAACATGGCTTGTGTTCAGCAAAGCGCATTTTCTGTAGAAGTATATCATATCAATAACTTTTTATTTGTTAATGATTTTTTTAAGAACTGTGTTCAGAAAAATATATCAAGATGTTTATATTTGCAATATCGCTGCTCATATCTGGAGCTTAATAAAGTGAATTTAAAAATAATATCCATAAAAAAACACTGGTACATTTAGGAGTTGGGCCAAATCCGATCATTTATGACTATTTTAATCTAACAAAATGAATACTGTTACTTTGATTTGTTTTCATTTGATTTGAAAACAATAAAACCAAAATATTTTAGGTTTTATTGAAGAATTTAATTTGTATAATCAGATTTCAAACAAATCTCGCACAGATATTTATTCCAAGAAAATATAGATGCACTGACCCAGTGAGAATGAATAGCTTAGATATACATTAGTTGTAAATTGAGAACCACATGTAGTTGAAGTAAAGAAATGCAGCGCTCTTTTGCTTGGTAACATTTTGCATCCACTGGGTTGCAGCTTCTGTTGGGCTTTTGTGTGTTCAGTTTGAACAGCAGGGCTTACATCCTATGGGACTTCTGAGAAACAGCCAGTTTGTGTGGACTGACAGCTGATTGCGCCACCGTTTAATCTTGTTAGGGATTTTCAAAAGTGCTGCGTCCACTCAGATGTGGCGATAGGAGGACCACGCAGCCTTTGTGTGCAAAATTTCAACGCTCCTGAAAAGCGGGACAAAAGGGCCCCCACTAGTGATGTCATTCCACTGTCAGCATGCAGGAGCAGGGCTGGGACAGGACGTTCTGTGACCACCACACCCTCCATCACTTCACCATGACCTTCTGCAGAACCTGCTGGGAAGCTCAAAACCAAAATAAAAGTTGCACACAAAATATTCCTGACCAGAAAAACACAAATCCCAACAAACGATGAAGGCATGTTATGTTTCCTGCGTTGTGTAACCCTACAGGTGACTTCCAGTCACTGTCAGTTATCCTCACTGTCATGAAGCTGAAGCTGTTTTACCAACTCTGGTGTTTTTCAGGGCAGCACAAAAACTGACAACCTGTCAACACAGGATGTTCAGCTTGTTCAACGTTCTGTACATCATGTGCATCAATTTTATAAGACACACTCCATACATCTGTATTCTAGAATGATTTCTCCATATGGAGAGTGATTTGGGCTGGTCCTTTTGAAAGAAGGGAGAACCACAATGAGTGGTATCCCTTCTGGATGGATGGATTTTCTTTTTCGTTTTAAGTAAAACATGTTGACTATACTTTATTATTACAATGACAATCTAATTTTAAAATGGTTTCTTACTGTAGGACTGCTGTCTTAATTTCCAAGCTAATCATTGAATACAGCTCTGGGAAAAATTAAGCCATGATCCCCATTGAAAACCTCCTGGTTATTCCACCAAATATTGATCTCTGAACTCTTCCTGAGTTAAAACATTAGAATTGTTTCTAAATGATTATGAACTTGTTTTCTTTGAGGTCTGAAAGCACTGCATCGTTTTTATTATTCAAAATAAATACTAAATTTCTGCTTGGAATATTGGAGACATGTTGTCGTTAGTTAATAGAATAAAATAATGATGCTCATTTTACTCAAACATATACCTATAAAGAGTAAAATCTGAGAGCTGATAATTTTGCAGTAGTCTCTTAATTTTCTCCAGCGCTGTATGAAGTTGTAATTGGCTCTTGCATCAATAATTACACCTCTGTGTGTGAATATCGCCTCCTGCTGATGTCTACTTCTTTACATTACCCTATAATAACCCTCAGCTTTATGTATTGTAAGGCACATTCTCACTTTCATCATTTTGGTCTATTTTTAAAGTTCTAAGAGGAGCGGGGATGAGAAATTGAGCTAGTTTTACATTCCAAAGAAACAGTATCATAAATCTCACCTGTGCATGTTTGTGTATGAACACGGATGGTTGTGTCTTAACTTAGACAATTTTTCTCTGCAGAGACTCTAGTTACCAAGAAGCTGTGCATCACCAAGCACCCCGTTTTTTGGGGGGCGGGGGGGGGTTGCAACGCACTGCTGGCTCGTGTTTCAGTGACATATTACCAACACATGTTTATAAAGATATATTTGCATCATCAACAAGCAGATATTTAACACCTGGCAGCACACAGTTCCAAGTCTTTATGGGTATTTGTAGGGATGACTCATGATCTTCATTGGAAATTACTTCCTTTTCCATTCCTTCACACAATCTCCTCTCAACATGTCAGAAACCACAGTAAATCATTATCAGTAGGTCTCACCAACTAGAAACACTTGTCCAGAAACTGACAAGCAGTAGGTGTTGAAAACCACCCACTGGTATTCCTGAGAGATATTATCCTCCCAGTATAACATGGACAAAACTAACTCATAAGCATTTCCCTCCAAACTGCTTTTTTCTTAACATGCAGCCTAATTTAGTCTTTTTCCTACCGATTTTCAGAAACTGCTAAACTTGTAGGATTCTCATGCACACCTATTTGGTTTACAGAGAATGACACACAAATAAAAAGACATTAAACAAGTAGCACAGGATGAAATGTGGATCACTGTCAAGAGAAGACTGGTTTAAGATGATTGAAAGTCAACAGCAGCTCAAGTGACCACTTGTAATAACCGCTGTGCATTCGCTGAAGGTCGCATCATGGCGCTAGCACTCATCATCTGTCGGCCATCAGAGGAAACTTCTTGAGGTGTTGGAGCGACAAACTCCTTATACCAGTGGTCCCCAACCCCCGGGCTGCAGACCCATACCGGTCTGTGGACCAATTGGTTCTGGGCCACACAAGAAATAATTAAATATTTCCGTTTTATGTATTATTTGAGTCTGGAGCATCTTTTATTTTGAAATTCCTTTAACCGGATTCTCTCGGTTACGTCTTACGCGACAACATTGAGCCCACAAGCATAGCCCACAAAGGCAACTGCCACAGAGGACCACACCAAACCATTCAGCAATCCTTAAAACGTTTTAAACTGCAAGTTTTGCAACTTATTCTGGATGCTAGCTGTGGTGTAATGCTAACTAGCTAACTAGTTTGCGCTTTAGTGCAAACGGCAGCTGGAGATTTTAGTTTCAGCTGTCATTTTGTTTCTGTTCAGGCCTGTTCCGCACATATTTATTTCCCTCTACTAGCCAAAGTTTCCTTGAATACAACACCTAGAGGTTATCAGAGGTACTGCATGTTCAAGATCTGCCTATTAAAAAATATAAGAAGGATGTTTTTATTTGACTTTGTTGATTTAGCTTTAAATTGTAGCTTTGTTGCATCTTTACTACAAAGCGAAGATGCTAGATGCTAAAGCTAACTTGGACTTGAAGCAAAGCAGACTGAAGCTAACAACACTTTTTAGATTTCTATTTGTAAAAATTTTAAAATGTAAAATTTACTTTTTGCTGTTTTTTCACAGAAAATGTAACGAGACAAAGAGATGCAAGCAGAATAATTCACTAAAGCGCCAGCAAGTAATTTTTTTTGTTCGTTGTTGAGCCACATACTGCTAATTTGTGGACTTTAGCAGTACAGTCATATTCAATAGATCAGAATATATGTTCAGAAGACATAAGTCAAAATAAAATACCTTTTGAAAATAACAGCCTTATACAGGTACTAAAAATATAGCTACTTTTTATCTATATAAAAAAGCATTTTATTGGTCTGATTCAATATTTTAATCATAAATGCTTTGTTTGTTTTCAAGCTGTAAGTGGGAGATCATAATTCAGTAAACAAAAGGTATTAAGTGTGTTCTAACTGCACGATGACATAAAATACTCCTTTTAGAACATCACAGACCACCTGCCTACATAACAGAAGGTGTAATACTTGTTTAACGTAATAAGTGACACTTGAAACTCCTGATGGAAATACCGTCCTCCATGTTGGTGAAGAGAAGAGGCTGACGCTTTGACCACCGGCACTGAGATGTTGGTGGATGACAACAGGTCTGTGGTTTACGTGAATGAAAAACACCGGCCAACCTCCATGTTTTGGAACTGCTTCTTATTTTGATCTTAGTCTTAAAGGAAGCACCACGTAGATTTCAGCAAGGCAGGGAAGTGGTGGGTCTGTGGGTGTTTGCATACAGCAGCAGCTCAAATCTGAAGGTGGACGGCTTTGGTTCAAACCAAGGAAAAACAAAGGCATCTTCATTTATTTTTAGAAACATGAGTTTTTCTCTGCAACTGAACAGAATATTAAAGTTGCTGATGTATAAAAGACTGTAGTAAAGGGTTCCTGTTTGCAATAAGTGCCTTTCATTCACTTTGAAGTGGGAAAAAAAAACTTCCACCTCCTCTGCAATGTGTTCATTAACTAGGTTATTGTAGTTTCCCCTGATAGTTCGTCATAAAGGCACAGAGTCAGAGCCGTTTTAAGCAGGACCCCTGGACTGTAAGTTTGGCCTGTACAAAGAGATCTGATGAGGACAAAGCATGAGTTTCCCCATAAATACCTGCATTTAACCAGTTAATGGTGCCTGCACAAACAGGCTCTAGCTGAAAGAAATAGCTTCAATTGCGGGTTAATTTATTGGAGACAAGCACCTCGCGGAGATCAAACGAGCAGCTCTCGCTTGCAGCACCTTTGCTGCTGTGAATGTGCTGACCCCCTCCACCTTGTGCATTTTTCTATAAGGAGAGCGTTAGAGGCAGAGGGAGAAAATTAGGGTTGCCCACATGAGGTTCAGGTTTGCTTCATTCATGTTTAGCTCAAAAAATTAGCCTTTTAAGAGACTTTCTCTGCATATGCTAACATCGTAGCTTAAAAGTATCGTTTCAGAGCACAGATGAATGTGGGTCATTGGTTAACACGTTGCGCAACAAGAATGTAATTATTCTTACCTGAGCTAAAACACATGTTGATGTGGAAATACTTTTAGGGAGGCAAGGATTTTATTCTTTTTTTTTTTTTCCTTTTTCCTCTTTTTTTCTTTTACTGGGGTTGTTGCTATGCCAAGGTGAGGCTTAAGTTTCATTACAAGAGATTTAATGACCAGGTTCAGGGCTTGAAATTCCCACAACCAGAACATATGAGGAGGATTTAGTTTGGCTCTCTAGTTTTTGACATGAAACGGCACATTACTGGTTATGACCCCAGGGCACAGCAACAGGTTCAGATCAGAAGATAATCTTTGTTCACTTTTTTCTTTCCTGTTTTTTTGTGCTTTAGAACCAAATAAACTTGTGATATGCTGCTAATCTGTTTTTACTGACAGCCTGAAAGGAGGAAAGTCGACTGCAATAAATGTAATGCAGCTACTGTAGGCCATGCAGCGCCTTGCAAAAATTTTCACACCCCTTCAACTGTTATGACTACTAACATCAGCGCATTTTGTTGAAGTTTTATGTGACAGATCGTGGAAAGCGGAACATAAATGATACATGCTTACTAACATTTGTACCGTACATTCGTATTTCACCCCCTTTACTCTGATTTCCCTAAATTAAATTAATGCTACTGACTGTGAAGGCCTGTAATAATCAGTGTACAAACTTATTAAAGAGACGCTGATTGTTATTTGGGTTGTTCTGGTTCTTTGCAGGAAGGATAATGAAAGTTAGTCTGACTAAGCTTAAAGAAAAATTTTTGTTTTTAAATGTGCAAACCTGATAAAGACATATTGCACATGTAATTGAACAGTATTGATTTAGTATGGCACACTTTTTCTATTTTATTTATTAAAAACATTCAAACTACTTATCATTTATCACTTCACAATTATATTCATTGTCAATGAATAATAAAATTTGTATTTTAATACAAAACATTTAAAAAATAATCCACTCTTTGAACACTTTGCTTTGAATGTAACTAACAGACCATCAGTAAGGAGGTTTTGAAAAGCCATTTTTTGTGCTATACACTGAGCTTTGCATCAACTATTTCGTCATTTAAGATTTGTAAATACAGGAGCTCGAAAGTTAAACAAAACAACTTTCAAAACACAAAACATGAATTTAAGTATGTCAAGAAGAACCTCTTTTATCATCTTCATTCTGTTTTAAACTGGAACCAAGCAGACATTAAAACTCATTAGATTAATTTAAAAATGGTAAGACTGGGTCTTGCTTTTATTAGTAGTAATTGAAAAGCTGTTTAATATTTTCTGATAAGACGTTGCGCGCAATGGAGCTCCACAATGTTACTTGGCTTTCTAAGCCTCGTTGCTCGTAGCGACGCCCGTGTTTCTGTCTGCCGTGTGATTTGATGTGGGTGAATGTGTCAGGTTCACAGTCAGGAGGTCTGCGCCCCGCTGGCGACGGACCCCATTTTTGGGGAAGACCTCCCTCTGTGTTATTGAGATGTGCTAGTCGTCTGCATTATGTGGCATAATTAGGTTGTTGTGCTTATTACCTCCTATTATCAGCAGAGACGTGAGATGTCTGCATGCAGCTGGTGGTTTTTCTCATCACTGTAAATTTATGTTGGCATGTCGTTCCGACATGTTGGACGCAAATAAATGAAGAAGTTTTAGATTTCTATTAACTTTCTGTTATTCTTAAGTTATAGTGACCATAAACAGTACCTGTACCTTTGAACTTTTTCACATTTTGTAACGTTGGAACCACAAATTTTTAATCTTAATAGGATTTTATTTGACAGTCACAAATTGCACACATGAGGACTTTCTTTACTAATTAAGTGACTTCTGAGGATGAATGGTTGAACTGGATTTGGACGTCTTAACAGGTGGAAAATACAAATGCATGCCACAACTTTCATATGAAAATCAACAAGAGGGTATTAATGCTTTTGCATGGCGCTACAATGTCGGTTATAAATTTTTTGTATAACTGAAATTGCAGAAAATTATTTAAAAATAAATTAAATTATAGGGTATGACGCGGTATTAGATCCATGCCAATAAAACATAAAGAAAATTAGAAGAATTGCCTCATAATATTACAAGAATGAAGTCAAAATAATGAGAATAATGTCGTATTTTGAGAATAAAGTTGTAATATTATGACTTTACTCTCATATTATTTTTGACTTTATTGTTATACGACTTTATTCTCATACAATAACTTTAATCTCGTAATATAGTTATAGTAATATCAAACTTTATTTTTGTATTTTTACTTATTTTCTTTGTATGGTCCTAATACTTTGTCGTACAAAGGTACACTTAGGTATTTTTACGAATGTTTATATCCATAATTCATCAAAGAATACTTTACGGTACCATGAGATATAAAAAATGTATGCAGAAGAAGAAATGGATGAAGTCTGGTTGCAAATTGGCAAAGGTGCTAATTGATCCAGATCCTTCATTACGAGTCAGATGTTTGTTTTCTTCACCTTTTTTTGGCATTTTCATCTGCAAAGAGCAGTACTTGCCGATGAAAACTTAAACAATAAAAACAAACTTTATACTGATTAGAAATAACAATTTTAAATACTGATATGCATTTAAAATCATCTTCATCCACCACAGCGTGAAACATAAGCAAAACACTTCAAGAAACAACTGAAGAGGGGTCAAAAGGTTAACCCTCCTCCAATCAAAACAACATCAAAGGCTCTCTTAGGTAACTGGATCCATACTAATTAGTTAATTAGATCTCAGCTCATCTGTAAAGACTCGATGCAAACACTTTAACATCTTACCGCTGTAGTTTGCGGTTTTTAAATGTGGATTCTGAAAATATGGCGCATCTTATTTTGGTTTCAGTGAAATGGAAGATGTCCTAAATAAACAGTTTTGTCTCATCAGATAACAGACAACAAGGACTAAATGCAGAAACCCAGTTTTAATGCTATACAGTAAAGACCACTAAAAGTGAGCCTCAAATTATGAACTACCTTTGCGAATGTGAATAATGAAAGACCTTTCCACTCAGACAAAAGCTGTTGTTTCAGCAACATTCCTTTGCATTTTCAATGCTACATACGCAGCTGTTTCACTTCCACTGCTATCAGATATTCTGCTGTAATGAGGCCTGGGCGAAATGTCACCAAATTTGGATGGAAATCCGCTCGACACTCGGTCAAAGATCTGGGTCAGCTACAGCGGCGTGTAAGGGGGGAAGCAGGTGGAAATGTAAGCGTCAGCCTTCTTCCTCTCTTTGGGCAACATTAAAACACCACACAAAGGTCACGAGCCACTTTCAGACCTGCAGGACCTGCCGTGCAACGCGGTCCGCTCACATGCAGGTCGCTGTCGCTGGCGTCACGCATGCAGCGCTCCACCGGATCCTGCTGGTGACCTCAGTGGAACCTGAGGAATGAGGAGCGGGCTGGCAGGTGAGGGGACGGGCACATGAGTCCTGGGTGAATGAACTCCGTCCTCTCTGGCGTCGTCCCCAAACCTCAAAGGGGAATGTGCAATCATGAAATACTCTCCTCGAGAGTCGTAACCTGAGACAGGTTATTTAGAGTTTATTCATCTGTGCAGGAAATAGCAAGGATTGCATGTCTTATTTTAAAAAGAGGTTTCTAATGAAGAAAAAAAAACAGAACTGCAAAGACTCTTTTTTTAGGAGTAAAGGATCATTCCTCAATTCCTTATGATGTAAAAATGCATTGAAACTTGCTCTATGTTTATGTAGCAAAGTAAAAATGTTCTGCAAAACCCCTTTCTAGACATTAAGCTTTTACTTCTAAAACACATTTTTAAACAAGTTCCAATTGATTTTTACAATAGAGTAAGAAAATAATTTTTAAAAATTAGAACAGTCATAATATTATACTGACAAAGTCAAATACAAGAATAAAGTCAAAATAATACAAGAATAAAGTATAATTTTACAACTTTATCCTCATAATACGGCTTTATTCTTTCAATATTTACCTTTTCATGGTATACGTCGTTGTAGATTTCAACATGTTATGTTTAAAATGTTAACTTGTTAAAGCTTTGACTGATTCTGAGTTAAAAATGTTCACTCAGTTCCTCAACTACGACTCGCCTGCTGTGCTTCATAGCTCTGTGCAGGTAACGTATCGACCGGACCTCACTGCCTGTCGCTGGCTCATTTTCGAATGTTGCTAGTTGCGTCTGTTTTTCCTGATGTGTCATTTCTTTTCCCCGTCTGTCTGTTTAGTTTATTACTCATAGAAATTGTGGAGTACTTATTACTTTAGACCAACATTTAGCTTTATGCTTCTAATATCAGAGCAAGACCTGGAGAAACTCCTGTTAGTTTACAAATTTTGAACAAATTTAGAAAGTACCATCTACTTAACAAGCCAAAACAAGAATCAAACATAGAGAACCAACATTTAGTTCTATACTTTTACCTTTTTGTCTTTCTTTTGGTTTTGTTGTTTTGTTTGTATTTCCTTCTAATTCATGTAAAGTACTTTGAACTGCCCTGTTGCTGAAAACAGCATACATAAAATTACCTACCTACTTAATGTATTGCATGCATAAAACCCATCAGACTACTAAATAGGAGATGATGGACAACTAAACTTTAAAGGCTTGGACTAAAAATACATTCATATAATTTGTTTTCTTAATAGGCTGCATGGTTGTGAGTCCTGACAGCAAAACGGTCCTGAGTTTGAAACGTTCAGTCTGGGAACTCGCCGTTCCTGCCACAGTGCAGAAACATTCACATTCGATTAAACTGCCTCTCTAATTCACCTGTGGTTATAGCTGCATAGTGAAATTGTTATGATTTGCATTTTTTAAGTCATAGTAAAATATAATACAGAAAGAATCTGGAAAAACAACCCAAAAAATGTATAAGCTGTTTTTGTTATGTGTAACCTGCCCTGGAAAATACTTTAAGCAAATTCACTGCTTTTACTTATTTCTCAAAACTGTGCAGGCTGAGTCTAATGGGGAAGCAATAGCTTGCATTTAAATGTTATTGTGCACATTTGATTTATGTTTTATTCAGTTAATGTGGGGAAACACAATCGTACAATGGTTAGGAGAGTTCAAATTATGGCATTCTACAAATCACAACATTAATTTCCTTTTGACTCGACTTCTGCACTGTAAAACAGAATTTCTGCAAAACAAATGTTCAAAATTGTTGACCTTTCCAGGACCAGAGGTCGCCACTGGCTGTTTGATGGCTGCATGAGAACCTGCAAACTTTCCCTGCAGTCTGTGGAGGGGAATGATTTCAACATCAGCGCAGAACCGCTGAGCTACTCTGATGGAAATTGTGCTTAGTGTCAGGGTTAAACGACTCTCGTACTGGAGGCAGCAAAGGATGTGGAGGTGGCGTTTTTTTAAAAAAAACACACAACTCCTCTCTGTCTCTCAGACTATAAATATATTCAGCCATTCAGTTCGACAGTGCATGAATCCTGACTGATTTGTCATTTACTGAGAAATAGCCCAAAGCCTTAAATCCGCAGCAGAAACTGTATATTCATACTGGAATATTTTCCAGTAAATATTCCAGTATGAATATTTACTGAAAAATGAACCTTCTCTGAAAATGTTTTAATGTGCTGATGTCTGCACAATTTGAAGGGAAATTTGACTCGGTTACATAGTACATAAAATAATAGTTGTTATGAAAACAGCTTTTAAAACTTTTACGTAAAAGGTTGAGTAGATTTGTAAGCAACAGATAAATCAATGTTCTATAAGATAATTCTTTACCTGAAAGGAAAGTTAAACAACTTTAAGCATCACTGAATGAGAAATCTGCTTTTACCTCACAGCACTCACTATTTCTTTGTCTGGCTTCTTCTAGTGCAGAATTATGATGCATTTTGCACTTTAATGATATAAAATTTGGATAAAATGTGACATGACAGTTCAGGCTGAAGGCATTTTGAAAATAACTATATCCAATTTAGCACCACACATGAAAGTGGGAAGATTGGAATTGGGTCATTCAGAATGCCATGGAAAAAGTCAGATTTGTGTCATCTGGACACAAATCCAGAAGTTTGTTTCACATTTTCTTTTTTTGCATGTTTGCAAGAAAGGCTGTACCACCCTTTATGTTATTTCAAAGATCCAACTGTGACTCATGTCGGCTGTGCTTGTTTCCAGAACAGCTTTAATCGTCTCATCCTGCTGGGATTTTGGTTTCTTTGGTGGTTAAATCACAACAGACTGTGGAGAATTACCCCCAGCAGCTGTTTATCCTTCCATGAGCCAACGTTTAGTTGTGGAAATATGGAATATCATCTGAATTGAGAAATCTGGTTTCACACATTCTGGGGCAATTCTTCTTCTTCTTCTTCTTCTAAGTGCATGTTTACATGTGAAACCCCTCTTCATGCCCACTTCTACCAGTCCATTAAAGAGAAAATCCCCCAAAAGGTTTGGATATTGCATAAACTGGGTCTGAAGCTTCAGGCTTTATCCATCTTTTACCGTTTGCTTTCCCCTCCAGTGCTTCAGCCCCACTGCGCAAACACACTAATAACAAAAAACTTCAACGGTAAACCCAAAAACTGCATCAGTATCACACGGTTTGGTCAGCGCACATCAAACAGGCGCAGCGTATGATTCCTCCTCCCTCCAGTCTTGCTGTACTCTCTCCTCATCTGCCTCACTGAGCATCCTAAATGGAGCTGCCCATTGACCTGAGTGGGCTCATAAATCACACCGAGGGCTTCCAGAGGTGGGGTCTCCGCAAGGTAAAAGGGTCATAAAATGCCTTCAATCCACTCTTTCTAAAAGGCGAGGGGGTTGGGTCGGGTTGTGGGTTGAATCCTGCTGAGGTTTCTGAAGGCATGAAAGGTGTTTCCAGACCGTCAAAAATAGAAATGTAAAGCTTTGGGGATATTTAACAGGAAGCATTTCAACTTAAAGTGGAAAAAGTGATCAAGTATCACACAGATTTTTTTCTGAAGAAATTATGTATTTCACTGAATTTGAGACCATTTTTATGCTTTTCTCAACATTTACACCGGATAATTGTCTTGGGTTCTCCACTTCGTGAAATGACGTTTTCATTTCAGGACGATCAGAAATATTGTTACGGTTTTTAATGTTCTTTTGAAATCTCTTGAAATCCCTTACCAAACTGATAAGCTGCTGCAATTTTCTTTCTTAGACTGCAGCTAACAATTATTTTACCAATCAGTTAATCTATTAATTACTCCGACGATCAATCAATGAATCAGATTTTTAAAAATGGCACATTCTGCAGATTTTTCATTTAAGCACTACAATAATAAAAATACATTATTGCAATTGAAATTGCATAATTTTTTAAAATAAGAAAATAAACATGTTATTGTATAAAACGTGTACATTTGATTATTTGTAGCAAATAAATATACTTTTAGCATCAACATGTGAAACTTTAAGCCTTTTCTGTTTGACTTGACATCAATACAGTGAAGGGTTGATCTGTTGATTACTTTTTGGGATTAACCTATCAATAATTGAAAGAGATTGTTTTTCAAAATATGAAACTGAAGGAGCCAAAGGTTTTTCCTTCATCTTAAATTCAAAAGTTTATATTTTTGTACAGTTTTGACTTAATTACTGCTCTGAGACTTTCAGTAAATTGCCGTTTTTGAGTCCATATACTCCACTTAACGATTAATCAATTACTAAGTGAGTTCACTAATCGATTAATCACGATTATTCCAATTCAGCCTTTGTTTAGTCTAATTTTAACAGTTAACAAACTAAATTCCTGAGGTTTAAATCTCAAAGTCCTGAATAATTATTAGGTTGTTGATAATTAGCACCAGTCAGTGTTTCATTTTAGACATTTTACGTTGGAGTAAAGGTGAAACTTTTTCAGTATTATCTTCTAGAAATGTTTGGTTTTAAACTCCACCAGTCTTTCAATCCACCCCACAGCATAATGCTGTCACTACTGTGTTTCACGGTTGGGATGGTGTGTTCAGATAGATATACAATATTACTTTTATAATAATAATGGTTTTATAGGCAGTTTTAAGCATTTTTAGAGGAGCATTTGCATATTTTAGCTATTTGAGGGCAGCTCCCAGTTAACGAGCAACTATTAGTGGTGATTTATCCCATAAAATCCCAATGAAATATAATGAAGTTGGTGTCAAAATGTGGAGTTCACAGAGTACTGTCAGTGTCCAAGAACTCAGCATGAAGCTACTGAAAACCAAACTTTCTACAAAAGTTTCTACTGGGTATGTTGAGTATCAAGGCCACTGGGTCAGTCATCTTCATCATTATTAACAAGCAAAGATAATTTTAGCTCCAGTCATTTTGATCCACATGCAGCATCACCCAGGGTGCCCAGCAGAAGGTCAAAACCGGCAAAGAGGCCAGGTCTGAAATATGCCTGTGATCAGCCTAATGACCCACAGCACAATTAACGCTCGGCTGCTTATCACATCAGCGGGCGGACGCCGAGGTGTTTATTGGATATTGGCTCTGGTTCCCTGGCGAACCCCATCGTGCCCCAGCTGATCATCTTCCAGACCGGAGCTGGAGGCGCTCCAGTCTGACACATGCACGGTGCAGCGGAGCCCAGCAGTCGCAAAGAGGCCGGCTGACACACATAGCAGCGCGGAGGGACCAATGAGACGCCACAAAAGAGTTGCCAAGGAGCTATTTTCATCCCAAAAATGATGCACAGCTTCGTCTTAACCCCAACCTTTTTCATTTCTTTCTGATATTAGCTTTGAAAAATAATAATTATTTTTGAAAGCTAATCCAGTGCAAACAGTTATTGTTTGTACATCTAGTCAGAGTCACAGGCAGCAGTTGTTGGGTTGCCGGTTAATAAATCAACTGGAGACCTACTTATATGATCATACATTGAGTCATTTATCACCTTATTCTTCTTGGCACAAGTGATTATAACACAACTGACCAATTTTCACATGGAAACAGTGTGACTTTTCCATCTGTTGTGATGATGCTATAACTAGGTTCTGCTTAGCACTAATAGAAACAAACACTGTAATGCTCTGTTGCATTTCATAACTTCAACAAATGATGTCGCAACCTTGAGTTGGAAAGCAAGCAGGATTAGTCCATTGTTGTGCAACTGAAGTTAGCTACATCACACCTGCTAATAATTCAGCAATTTACCCATTCAAACACTGTAGGAGCGTTTTTAATGCCAGCAATTACTTATTAATGAGATCCAAACGCAGTAGGTTGCTAATAAATACAGCACTAACCAACATGTTTTACATACACATTAGATTTTGATGTCATAATTGGTGATAAACCTCTGCATCTTCAGGTTTCCAAGATAATGTATTCCAGGTGATTTGTTTCTCACTTTGAACTCAGAAGTCTGAATAACTTGTAAGAATGAAATGTATCGTAAGTCGAGTTGTGTGGTGTGTTGTTGTATTGTTGCCATCCTCTTAATCTCAAAAGATTTTTAAAGAAAAAAATATTTTCTATGAGTATTTTCTTCCTAGAAAATATTTTTTTCTAGGAAAAAAATTCACAACATTTACTACGACTGTATATTAGGACCATTGTAGATGGAAAAGAAAGCAGGACTAGATTTTTTGCCAAAAAAGTCATAAATTTTGAGATTTATCTCAGAAATTTTCAAGAGAAAAAAACTTGGAAATTTCTGAACCTGAAAGGCAAAAACTTGTTAGAAAAAAACTCTGAAATTTTTAGATTAATTTCAGAAATTTTTCTAGAAAGATATTCTGAAATTTCTGATAATGAAAGGCGAAAAATTGCTATAAAAAACTCAAAAATTTTTAGATTAATTTCAGACATTTTCTAGAAGAAAATCTAAAATTTCTGAGCCTGAAAGGTGAAAAATTGCTAGAGAAAACTCTGAAATTGTGATATTAATTTTAGCAATTTTCCAGAAAGAACTTGGAAATTTCTGAGCCTGAAAAGTCAAACATTTGCAAGAAAAAATATCAGAAATTTTGACATGAATTTCAGAAATTTTCTAGAAATAACTTGGACATTTCTGAGCTTGAAAGGTAAATAAGGGCTTGGAAAAATGCAGAATTTATGAGATTTATTTCAGAAAATTTCTAGAGAAAAAATTTAAATTTCTGTATTTGAAAAGTCAAAAATATTTTGGCGAAATTTACCCCTCTTTTCTTTCTTTTAGGGCCATTTTTCTATGTAAAATTGCAATAATTTTCCTTCATAATACAGGGAAGCCTTTGAATAAGAGATATAAATACTTTCAAGTAGCTTTAATCCAACATGCTGAAGATGATAATTTATTGGCTATAAATAACAGAATTAACATTGAAGCAATGTCAATGTTGCAGAATTTAAATCCTTTCCTCCTTGAGTGGCTAAAAATACAGAGTGTGGGACGTTTTTAGATGAGTTTTCTAAATCAAAAGAGGCGAAGATGCATTTCTTCTGGTACTTTGTTGATTAATTAAAGACAGCTTAGTTATCTAATCCAGACAAGCAGGACAGAAAACAGCAGAACTCCCTTCCTCTCCTCTCAGATTTGCTCAGCTCATCTTCATCGTGAATTTTTCGGGCCTGGAGAAGCAGGTGCGTTTTGTCCCAGCCAGATTTTAGACCCACCGTCTCCTAGCAACAGCAGTCGGAGAGAGAAGCGCCACAAGCTTTGAGGGTCACTGCTTTCTACCAAAAAGCTGTGTTTTTGTTTGACTGTATTGATCTTAAGAATAAAACAGGCTACTGGTTGGTGTACACTGAACAGAAACGATCTTTGTTCAGTAGTTTTGTGCAGCTTAAATAGGTGTGAAGGATAAATGAGAGCTCAGTGGTCCTTTTTATACTATTTAAAACATACTACTTTAATAATGTTACATATTAGAGCTGGTTTTTCCCATTAATGTGGAGTCAATATCTTTTCTTAGAGGAAAGTTGTATCTTAAAGATTTATTGCTTTTATAAAATATTGTGTTCAGGTTCAGAAAACTTTTTTTACAGTAAGTGAAAAGCATTTACCACAGCATCTTAGATTTGATTTAAGCCTTGACTTTTTCAAGGCCAAAACCGTAATTTTGTCCATTTGAGTCACTCAGA
This sequence comes from Xiphophorus hellerii, assembly GCF_003331165.1. NCBI lineage: Eukaryota > Metazoa > Chordata > Actinopteri > Cyprinodontiformes > Poeciliidae > Xiphophorus > Xiphophorus hellerii. The sequence goes on from NC_045692.1 coordinate 17,821,939, forward strand.
CGTTGATTTGTTGGTGTACTTTGTATCATTTTCCACCTGCAGATGGTTGAAGAATGTCTGGGGGGGCATTTATTGTATCGTTTATCATTTACCGTGATAAATGTTTTAGTACGATATATGATTTATTGGTGTCACGATACTTTCCAAATAATGCTGTTCAAACCCCAAGAAAATGTTTGTATTGTCAGGATTGTTATTTTTACTATTTTCTCCACTGTTAGTCCATTGAGAGTATAAATTAATACAAATAAATTTGAAAATCAACCTACTTTATGTCACTGGTGTCTTAAAGAAGTGTAATACAAATCATCCATCAGGCCTAATTAGCATACTTTCTGCATACTTTCTATTCAGTATTTGAAAAAAAAATTTTTTTAGCTTGGTTTGCTGTAATATTCTAATCTTAAATGTTTTGTTTTCATTTGCTGTAAGAGGAAAATAATCATAATTTACCAAAATAAAAACTTGAAAACATCAGTAACTATATAATGTATTCCACTTAGTGAGTTAATTACTGAAATAAATGTGCAATATTCTAATTTATTGAGGCACACCTGTAAATGGTTGCTTGTTTTCAAAACAATATAAAAAGAGACAAAAATATGAGAAATAATAAGACAACAAAAAAAATCTAATAAACTGGTGCAGATGGAATAACTCACCTGCAGATGAGAATGATTTAAATTCATTATACATTGCAGAAACAATTTCCAAACCTAAACTTAAAGGTTAATTATTGATGAGTTTGATGGCATATTGGAGCTCAGCGCCCTTCTTAACATCTCAGACGTTATTCTAATCAAAACCCTTAAAAAGTAGACATATAAATCAGCCAAAAGTGACACAGAAGGTCATTGAAATGACGGGACAACACAGTGATTACTACTGTGTAACAAACGAGACTTTAAAACCATCTCAAGTATTTAAAGTTTTAGAAGAAGAAGCTGTCCATGCACCATGAAACGTTATCCATTGTTATCTGGCCTTTATCAGCGAGGCTGACGCTTGATGTGAGTGAGAGCCTTTCTCTCTCATTGTGAGCCATCCCAGCAGAGATTAGGGGCCAGGGTTACTGAATGAAAGCGAGGGGGCAGCTCCTTTTCTCTTTTTTTACTCGGGATGCTTTCACTCATAATGAATGAGCATAATTCTGGGAAATGTGCCCCCTGGAACAGCGGAGGAAACCCCCCAAATCCAGCAGAGCTCCTGAGGGGCTCAGTCTTTGACAAACGACTTCCCCCCATGTGGAGCAGAGCCCGCGGATCAGCAAGAGCATCTAATAAAAACCTAGAAGACGTGGTCTTGTCTGTCCACATCACACACACCATGAGTGTGTGTGTTTTATTTCAGGTCACATAGCATGCACTGAAGAGAATGAAAGGATATTTACACCCAAACGAAGCGATGATATCTCATTGCAGCCATCGAACAGTGGGGAATTACGGTAAAACAAACAGTTTTTTTGGTTCCTCTCCCAAAAGGTCAAACATCAAAAAGCTGCTGAGTGAATGACACTGACAAATGCTGTCAATCCTAAAGGGGGGGGAGCAGCCTGTGGTTTGCTGAAGGGCTGGAGATGAGGGGGAGGATGGAAACAAACAGCTGAAAGGGACTGATTTTCTCCAGAGCAGGAACAGCTGAGACCCCTGGCAGCAGGACCTCAGGGACTCTGCGTTTTGATCAGGGAAGGAAGTACGAAGGAGCTCCTTAGCCGAGTCAACACTGGTGACTAAACCTCCGCTGAAGTGGGAGAAAGCTGAGAGCAAGACGTCAAAGCAGAGAGAAGAGAGGTTCTGTGCCGATTCATACAGCCCTGCCACCCCAAAATAAAATGTTGTGCAACTGGAGTACATCTGAAATCACCGAATAAGTACAGAGAGTTCATGTTTGTAGTTTAATTGCAGCAATGGAAGGCACCGCTAACTAAAAAGTTAGTTCAGCTAAGATGGTATTTAGTGAAAGCTATCGCTAACGCTCTAAATTTAACTATGTTGATACCCAACATATGTCAATAACATATGAATTAAAGCCTCTCAGAGATGAATGAAGGATTTACACCATTTTATTCAGGTTTGTTGAGATATTTTGATGTAGGATGCATTCAAACTGTAGTTTGTTTCCCGAAACAATCCGGTTCACTTGGAGAGCTGTGAATGCTCCAAACCTCCATCTCAATTCGGTTTAAGTGAATTCTGATGCAATTTGAATGCATATCTAAATGCAAGCGGACCAGAGACTGCTCCAAAAGCAAGAAGCAGACTATAGTGCAGAGCATTCTGGGTAAATACAACCAAAACAAACACAAAAGTCTAATGTTAGACGGAGAAATGCCTCGTTGCCTTTTAACAAAGAAAACAGAAAAATCCCACAACCTCTAAAATCCAACGCTACTCCAAGAAGTTGTACTCAGTGTCTTTTCTGGAGATTTTTGTGTCATTTCTTTCAGAGATTCTTGGTGCAGCGCCACCACAGGTGAGGAGGGGAACACGTTTTTCAAAGGGTTTGTTTCATTTGACACAAGGCAGCGTGAAAGTGAACCACATGTTGCAACTTTGATCCCCAATCAAACCCAGTCTGCCAAACTACCAGGTGTGAAAACACCCTAAACGTTGCAGGACAGCAGCTCCTGAGGGCTGGAGTTGGAGAGCCCGGTGATAGATCGTAGCATATTTATGTGATCATATCACTCAGTCGGGAAAATCAATCCTTGCAGATGCTCTCTATCCAGTCTGACATAGCTTGAGTTGAGAGATTTGTGACCATTTTAGTCTGTGCAAAGCTGGCAGAGACACTCAAAGACTACATGCTTTTATAAAGTAATAACTCAGAGGGGATTCATGCAGCCCACACTTTTGAGATTGTTTAAGTAAAAATCATCCACATCTACTTGAAAATCATGCCCAACTTTTTGTTAGTTTATTATAAAATAAAATGTGTGAAATTTGTGGTTTTTTGAAGGCACTCTATTTAATCTAGAAAAAAAGAAAAAAATGCACTGCTGTTATCATTTAGAAGCAGTTCTGCGTCCGCTTCGTCCGTAATTCTCAGGAACAGTTTACGGTTACACAACAGACATCCAGCGGTTTACTATCTACTGCAGCAAGCATGTGGAGATTAGACAGTGTGTGCATTTCTGTTTAACAGTCAGGCAACAAACATTAAGCTCAGAAAAACTGTTTTTGCACTGAACCTGCAGGATTTTCTTAAAAAACAAGGTCAGCTTTCAAAGATTTAGGACTTACTTGCAGATACTCGAAAGCTCAAGCTTCCCTTCCCACTCAGCTGGTTAAGTGAGCCTGGAAAGAAAAGATACTTCTTCTCAGTATTGATCTGGCAGGGAAAAAAAAGCTCTGAACTCAGCTGAGTAAAAGAATGAGTTTGTTCCTTGTTAGCTACACTGACACCAACAAGCTCTCACACCATAGGTAGCACATTAGACGTAAGTGATCCGAGCGGCCCTCCCTGCACAGCAGCCCACCTTGACACAACGAGTCAAGTGGTGCTCTCACTGATGCGACTCTCCCACCTCCGAACATGACCTCGGTCAGTCTGGATCGCTCCGCCAGGGCCCTTCATCCTTCCTCCTGATCGCTATCTGAGCGGTAACATCTGTTTTCAGACTATATTTACTGAGACTGGACAGGAGCAGACCAGAGGGGGATCCCGGGAGGCTCTTCAGTGGGTCTAAAGGGCATCGCAGCTTCCACAGGCCATAAACCGGGGCAGAAATGAAGGCTTTATGGGGCTTTAAATGAGGGTGTCATATGGTGTGTAGTCTGTTCAGGTCAACAAAATGTTTTTTTACTTAAAATTGCTTTACCCTTATAAAATAAACACATTAACATGTTTACAGCATTCTCCGCCATTGTTATTCATACCTAAAAATCAATTAATCTTTAATTACAGCAGAAAAACTGAAAAACTACAAACATCCAATGTTAAAACGTTAAAATTAAGCCATTTTTTAGTCAGGAAACAAAATCCTGGACTGAATATTTGTGTGGGCGCAAATATTCAGGTTCTCTCTGGGTACTCTGGGAAATAGCTTAAAACTGACAAGTGTAATGATAAATAAAAAGTTACTAAAGATTCAATCAATGTCAAAAAAAAATATTACTGATCATTTTGGAGTTGTTTTTGTGAATATTTAGTGCACATTTTCCATCAAACAATCTTTTAAAAAATGCTAAAACTGGCATTTGTTGCAATGTATTTATTTTAATTAATTAGTTGGTTCTTTGTTACTTTATGCCAACGTTATTAAAGAGTCACAGTGGAAGGTCCAAAGAGCCACAGGTTGCAGATGCCTGGCTAAGAGGAAACTGCTCAGTGGTGAAATCTTTTCTTTTCAGGTTGCAGCTGATCTTACATTTCATTTGGGAATCGAGGAAAAGACAGGTTAAAGGTTAAAGATGTCCGCTGTGACGTTTCCACAGTGACACAATCTGCTGCCATTGGTCCATTTTGTTTTGTCAGGGTTTGTGCAGAAATCTAGCAGGAAATCTTCACGAATTCAGTCACTATTTCAAACCAACATTTCTACTTTCTAGTCCAATCACCGCTGTCTTCTCTAAACCTGTATTGGCTGGACCGTCTGATCCAACTGATGTTTCCACCACTGGTTTCATTTTGGGTTTACTCTTCTCTTACCTCCTGACCTGATCTTTGTTGTTAAAAAAATTTAAGGAGATTATTTTCTTCATTTTATTAACCAAGGTTTGAACTGGTCCTTCCAGTTTGCTGCTTCCTCTGAAATCAGCTTAAGGTTGAAGGAAATGGTTTATTTTCATGTATTTCATGCTACTCTATCAGTTTGTAAATAAGGTATTTCTTTGTAAGTGATTGTTCCTTTATTATCCATCTAGTAATTTAATTGGATTTTGATATCTGTTGTTTTAATACTTGTAATTGTCAACATGTTGCTGCCATTCTTAGCCAGATCTCGCTACAAACAAACATGTCTGTTAATATATTTATATTGTTCTTATTTAATATTTCAATTTTCTCAGAAACCAAATTTCAGACTTTCCTCACCTTTAATTAATAAAAGCTTAATTACATTTCTCTATGAGTAATGAATCTGTCAAACGTGAGCGTCACCTCTTGAGTCTAGTCACTGAGCTAATTACCGCAAATGCACCTGTTCAAGTCAGATAAAAACAGTAAAAACAGCCCAAACATAAACACATGAACTTTGACCCAGTTCCTGAATCAGACTACGTCATGTTCAGATCTCTCTGTTTACAGAAGAAACTACAGTACTGCGCGCGGTGTGATGGAGGTATTTGTTGCAAAACAAAACAGCGTTATCAGAATGTGGGTCAGAGAGGATGTCTAAATTAAACAAGTTTATATAAGGAAGCAGCTGGAGAAATGTCCAACTAAAGGGGACAGGTTTGGAGTGCAAAATATATTTAATAGGGTTTAGTTTTTTATATAGTTTTGGCTTTTATAATGAGGAAGCTGAAACATAAAGCTGGACTTTGCGTCACTCAGAGTTAATTTTTTTTTAAAAGATGCAAACAAAAGAAGAAGATTAGCTCTTGTTGGTGAAAACAGAGCTGAGTGTAACAGCTCTGTTACAGCCTCAGAGGAGGACAGCCGCGTTGTTTTTGTTGAAAACAGCTCCTACTAGTATCTCCCCATGCTTGTTGGTCAGAAATACGACCGGACTTCCCACCTTCTTGATAAACAAAGATTTGCAGAAGTTAGAGTGCCCGACATATACCGCTGACGTGGCCTGAGCGCGGTGCAATCAGCTGCGCTCTTGGGATGGTGCCACCAGATAATGAGAAAAGGTGGATTGCGCCGGGAGATAAGAGGGGGAGAAGAGTCTGATGTGGCAACAGCGTCTGTTAAAGTAAGGGAAGCGTGTTGTTTTCACAACAGAAACGCAGGTGGTTACTCACGGCTGCGTGCGTGCGTGCGTGCGTGACGCACCGAGCAGTTGGTTTCTGGTTACGTCTCACCGTCAGGTAAACATTTCTTACAGGTGCTCCTTCAGCTCAAGTCACAACAACACAGATCTGATCTGTGACATAATGAAATATTTGCTTAAGGAACCCAGACGCAGTTTGTTTAATCAACTGTTGGATGTCTGATTGGCTATGGAGACTATCAAATAGGATATTAATGTTTTCCTCTCATACCTGAAGGTTTTGCTTAGTATTAAAAATAACCCTGAAGTTATTTTACTGCAGTGGAGTGAAAAAACTATTTTCCCCCTGATCACAAGGAATTGTATATTACTATACAAAGTTTACCTGACTAAATATGTAGTTCTTAAATGTTTATTTCCAAATGTAATTAACAGCCCCGTTTAGTTCGCTTTATTCCAACTTTAGTTTGGTTGTTTTTTATTTGAATCACATGGACATTTTCCTGCTGCAAAAGTTCATAAGATGAGGAATATTCAAAAGTGAAAACTCAAAGCAGGGCTGCACAGTGGCGCAGTTGGTAGAGCTGTTGCCTTGTAGCAAGAAGGTCCTGGGTTCTGTGCATGCGTGGGTTCTCTCCGGCTTCCTCCCACAGTCCAAAAACATGACTAAAATTGGTAAATTGGTTTCTCCAAATTCTCCCTAGGTGTGAGTGTGTGTGTGCATGGTGTGTGTGTCCTGTCTGTCTCTGTGTTGCCCTGCGACAGACTGGCGACCTGTCCAGGGTGACCCTGCCTCTCGCCCGGAACGTAGCTGGAGATAGGCACCAGCACCTCCCGATCCCACAGGGGACAAGGGTGTAAGAAAATGGATGGATGGATAGAAAAATCAAAGCAGCTTCTGAGACAATCACACCACCACCACTGTGTTTGACAGTGTGTATGATGTTCATCTTCTAAAATGCTGTGTCAGTTTTTGGTCTGTCAGAACACAAAATACATTCCCAAAAGTATTTGACGAATGTGGGAGGAGCTGGTGGCTTTTAGGATGTTTTGGGGCTGGAAACTGTCAGTCAGACCTGTCAACCCTGCAGCAAGGCTAACAAAAACCGGTTACTTTCAAAATGAGTCTGATTTATTCTCAGCAGGGCTCGTCAGGAATTAAAGACAAACATTTACTTCCAACCGATTAAAAACCGGGGTTGCCTTTCATCTGGGGGCGAGCGGGTCAGGGAGATACGAAGATCTGACTCGGATGCCTTTGAGGCCCAGGCGATGGGGGGGTGGCAGCGCGGGGAGATATGTCAGACTAAAGTGTGAATAAAACATGCTGTGGCATGTTGGTAGCGACGATCCGGTAGACCCCGTGAATAATTCATGCAGAGTAGCAGGCGAGGATGAGGGGCTGATGTTTGTGAGGGGGGGATGTGAAGGTGTAAGGGAGTCGCCGGCCTTTAAAGACCAGAAAAGGTCGACTTGATGGAAACTCAGACTGGAGTCTGCAGCATCAACGCTGCAGGAGAAATTTAGTGGTGGAGTTAGAAGATCAACTTGAGTTCGCAGAAGTTTAAAAAAAAGACTCATCAGAAGGGAACAGTGATTACATGCCGTCACATTTAACAGCAAATCAATACCCATTAGAAATCCATGCAGGTGCTCAGATGAGTGATGAGGATTTGAGCAGAGGGTCTTTTGCTGCTGCGGTGTTATCCCAACCTCCCTCACCCCAGAGACAGGCTCTCCCATAAGAGCTGAATCAGTGTTTTCCCTTCTGCAGCACAGGGAATCTGTTCCAGTCAGCAGCTCTACTCCCAGTCACACAGACACAGGCTGAGCTGTGAGCCAAAGCTGATGCTACTGCACCACCTGCAGGCTCACAGCCACAACTTGTGAATGCACGGCGTACAGCGAGTGCAGGGAAGTTCCCCACCCCATGCACCATCAGCTAAATTACACCTTTTAAAAACAAGAAGTGGTTGTTGGATTACTCATGTTTGAGATACAATTAGAGCCTGAGCATTATGCCAAGGTTTATGGGGCAGAAATGTTACGGAGACAGATGTTGCAGTTTCTGGTGTCCATTGATTTCTCCTGACACACCCTGCAGAGTAGGAGGTCAGCGATGATGGTTCTGCACTGCAACAACTATGCATCAGCAAGAAGTGGTTGAACAAAGAAAGTTGTGCTTTAATTATAACAAAACATAGAAAATATTGAACTGAAACCAGTAAGATTATTTTTTCTCAATACATTTAGAGAAAAATAAAGCAGAAACGTCTCAGAAATAAATTGCAACTGTCAAAACTCACTTGCAAGAATTTGACACGCCATGAGTCTTTTTTTTTCTTCTTTTTTTTTAAGTTGGACATGTCACACTGCTTCCCTTTCTAGTAGTGTAAGATTACCCGGCTGCATGCAGGCAGAGGGGAGCAGCGTAACTGTTGCCAGAAAGGTTTGATTACAGCAACGTGAAAGCTCAGTAGCAGCTGAGGCTCCCAGGCTGAAGTCAGCGGCTCGCTGCAGCAGCGGACACACCCCGACCACTGCACTGCTTTAAATCACCTCGTTCGCCTTATTTTCCTTTTAAACAAGGAGAATTACCAGATATAGCATCAAAAAAATGTATCAGTGAAAACATATCTTATGTTTGCAGAGAGCATAGAGTAGAAATCAGTTGAAATATTTTGAAAACAACCAGCTGAACTCTTAAATTATTTTGTGGGTGCCACTGTATTAATGATAAAAGCTATTCCAAACAACCTGGTGCTATTTGTGAAAAAGAAAATGTTTCCCTTAGGTGGGAAATAACAAATTAACTGTGATTAGCCACATTTTTGGTACATTTTTACTGGCAACACCATGGCTGGACCTGCAGAATCAAAAGATCACTTAAATAGGACCGGTGTGACAACATGAAGTAGGCTGATGATATGAAAATGCAACACATTGTGCCTCAGTTTAAAGAAATTCAACAATAGAAGAGACATTCAGCTGTCTGGAAAGGGGTAGAAACCATTTCTAACAGTTTGGGATTCCAGTGAAAAATATTAAGAATCATTATCCACTACATGGAGTGTTGTGGAATCCTCTGAGAAAACTAATTCACAAAATAGTCTTATCCAGGAGGTCACAAAACAACCTAGAACAACATCTAAAGCCCTCCAGACTTTACAGTCAAATTTAGTGTTTATGATCAAAATAAGAAACATCAGGAAGGATCCAAAGAAACCTCTGCTTCTCCTGGCAGCACAAAATGACGACGACAATAATCACTGAAAAATTAACTAAAACTACTACTACAACTAAAGAAAACTAAAACAAAACTAAACAATTATAAACTAGCAAATACACTCTAAAAACGAATTAAAACTAACTGAATCGCATAACAAGAAGTCACAGTCAAATAAAACTGAACTAAAATAAAAAAAAATAATTATAACCCTGGAAGCATCTTAATAAACTCATATCTTGGAGGCTCATTTTTTGCCCAGGCCTCCCTGACCTGTTGGATATTACGCAGTGACAGGATGACAGGAAACAACCTCGATGGTGAAGACTCTAACCACAGTTGCACAGTCAGGACTCCATGAATCAAGAGCTATGATTTACGGTCCGACGGAGAGACAGAAAACGGTCGACTCCCCAACGGGAACTGTCTGAGGAAGCAGGGTGTATCAAAACTGCAGCTGGAAGTGGAGGTGGCCATGAGAGTTTTGTATTATGCAAAAGGGGAAGAAAGTCTGGCATTAATCCACAAAAGCTGAGTTGGTCCTTATCTTAAAACAGAGCACATTTTGGAAAGTATTAAACCAATAAAACATAATAAATACCATCATTTCATACATACGCAGTCACAGCAGTAATATAATTTACAAAAATAAATTAAAAAGTTGGTTTTATGTCAGCTGCATAAAAAATTGTCCTGAAAATTATTGCGATAAACGATAATATTGTTTTGAGAGAAGGGGTGAGTGATATGGGCTTTGAATTTTATCACAATATTCTATGGAACTATTGTGATAATATAGGAATTATAAGAAGTTGTTTGTTACTACCATTTTTGGTAATTGTATAGCTATGAATGCACTGCACAGCATTTAAACACATACTCTTAAAAAAAACCTTTGTATTTGAAATAGGATTGGTCGGGATGTTACGTACTTACTTTAAAAAGTGTGATTTTTTATCACTAACTGTACACAGCAAACACAGTTAATAACATTTTTGAATTTACAAATATTTACTGATTTTCTTGTAGAACAAACAGTGAAGGAAATAGTTTTAAAAAAAACATTTCCAAACTGTCAGATTTTTTATTATTATTATTTAACATTATCAATCGGAATTTATCAAGACAACAAAAAAACAAAATTTTTATCACAATAAATTTTTCAAGATCGCTGATAAACGATACGATAAATGCCATTTTCAAGTAATATAGTGATAATGGCATATCAACGCTCTCAACAATTAATAAACCTTAATTTTAAGTAACTAAAAACAATAAATAAAAAAGGAAATAAAATCACAAACAGAGACTATAAATAAAATCAATTATGAAGTTTCAGAAAAAAATATCAAAATGAAATTATTGAACTCATTTTAACTTATCATGTGGTTAATTAACAGGCTTTTTTGTGTTGCTATGAGGAATTAGAACCTGTTATTTCATATCTTGACCTTTTCCTCCGTCACTTCGTGACACCATGTCCCCACTGCAGATGTTAAGTTTTCCCAAGTGTGACAGAGTTTCTTGGTGTAAAACGTTCACTTTTCTGTGAGAGCCCGTTAGAGGAACTGCTCCCGCGGCCTCATCGTGCTAAATTGTGGTAATACTTTCACTGACTCTTAGTTCCTGATAAAGAGGTGATGTTTGCCAAGGCAAGCGTTCCCTCTCCGCTCAACGGACCGAGATTACGGCACCCTCCGCTCACTTCGGCTGCCATGAAACGCCATCCTCAGCGAGCCGTTGATGTTTTGACACGACTGATTAACTAAGACTCAGCCCCCACCTCCCGATTAAAGCAACGTGCAGGAGGAAGTGGGCTTCTGGGAGGGGGGCTCTGCATCTGCAGCAGTGTGTTGGGGAGGTGGTTGACAGGGCGGCGGGGGTGGTCTCAGAGGATGGCCGTTGTCTTTCTCAGAAAAGTGAACTTGTTTCACCCAAGAGACAGATGAGCAATGTGTTAGGGCCTTGTGGTTTATGGACAGAAGACAGTTCTCAGGCTTCACAGGGGGTTTTACAGGAATAAAACAAGAAACTCTTTACTTGGAAGTAACTGACGGTTGTGCCAGTTTGCTGTGGCACGTTGGAGCAAAAGTGCCAAGAATAACCAAAAGGTGCCTTCAGAAAATAATCCAAATATCCCAAAAGTGAAATGTTTATCTCAGCAAACTTTACTGGATGACAAATTGTCCCAGAAATTATTGTGATAAAAGTTAATGTTGTTGTTTTGAAACCACCTTCAGACCATCAATACAATTCTAATATACTTAATTTCAATGTCCTTTTAAAGTATGTAACTTTTATAAATAATGGCTTAAATATTTGTTAAAACTGATAATCTGTGAAAAGATTGATCTCTTCTACCTGCTCCCTGAGTAAATATGGCTGTCTGAAGGAATGCACCAAAAACAACCAATCAGAGCCAGGAGGAGGGTCTTAGCGCTGTCAATCATCCTCATGTACTCGCTAGTAAATGTGCTAATGGCGGAGAACCAACTTAAGGTTACAAAGTCTGACCATGCTAACTAGACTAAGCATTCACAACAGGCTATGCTAGCATCAGCGTACCAGAGAGCAAAAGGGGAAGGATGAGCAGCGCCACACAGAAGGTGATAGACAGCGCTGAGATCCTCCTCCTGGATCTGATTGGTTGTTTCTAGTTAGCACTGGGAGCACTGGGAGAAGGCAGAGAAGCTCCATTTTTTCACCTATTATCTGACAGTTTCAACAAATATGTAAAAAATATATTTTTATAAAAGTTACTGGAGCTTTAAAATGGCAATAAATACGTATTAGTATCTGATGTTAAAAGTCGGTAATAAACAAGTAAAATCCTTTAGTAAATTTATGTGGTTAAAGTTCATTTATTTGGTTAAAATGTAAGGGGGAACAGTAACACTTTGATGGGTTGTGAATAAGACTGACATAAACATGACGTAACATCTGTCATGAACATGAGTAAGTCTTCAAGAATATTTATGACTGTTGTCATAAAGTGTCACTCAGTAAATCATGACACTTTTAATACAAAGTTGACATTATTCAAAATGTCTGTTATGACAACTTGACATTAACCAAGAAATCATGATCGGACATAAATTTGTTATAAAAGTATTACTGATTAAACTTTAGCTTTAATAACATAAAGCTACATAATTTTAAAAGTTTAAAAGTGTATCATAAAATCCTCCTTCATAAAATATTAATTATTCATCTCTTTTTAATTTACAATGCAATTAATTGATTGTTTATTGCAACAGATTTACCTGTAACCAATAAAATTAACATTATAATCATTATGAAACATAAGCCACAAGCTGTAACCGCAGAATTACAACTGCAGGCGATCAGAACCAGGAGCTGTTCTCCGTGAGGCGTGACCAGCAACTCGATCGACTTCCTCTGTACTTCATGTTCCTTTGATAAGACCAAACATGGAAGGTAGAGTGCAAAAGGCTTTGGGCACGTTTATTTTTATTTCTGTCAGCAGCAAAACTTTAATGTAATCTTCTAAGATTAGCCTAGATCAGAGTTCTCCAACAACTTTTCAAATGAATTGCTCTTTACCAAAGAAAACTTAGTTATTTTCTCTAGTGACAAAGTGCCTGAAGATTTAACTTAAAAGTGTTTTTATTTTTTACTTTATCATATGTGCTGATGAACCCAAACGCAGGGATAATGATGAGACAAAACATGAGGAATATGAAGATTTGATCAAATAAAAAGTCTAAAACGTAAACAATGAAATTAGGCAGCAAAGATATTTAAACATTATGGCTAAATGTGGAAGAAGTGAAAGCGAAGGACCAGAAAACCGGGCTTGGAGAATCTGGCAAGGAATGAACAAAAGGAAAAGTAGATATTCTGGAGTTGGAACAGGTGAGGTTGATTAATTAAATATGAAGAAAGAAGCATTAAAAGAGGGGAAAATGACAAAATAGATGCAAATACAGTAAGAAATCAAGGCTCAATAAAAAAATAACAACAACTGAAATATAACCAAAGGATTATCTTGACCAGACTGTCCAAACCTTTGGTCATGTCGGCCAAAATCATCAGCTCAAAAGTATTCACAAGTAATAAAAATTCTAGAATAAAAATCGGAAATGCTGAGGTTAATATCAAAAATGTTTGAGAAAAGTAGTTTGAGTCTTTCTCTAGCAAATATTCAACTTTACAAGCTCAGAATTTTTTCTATAGAATTTCTGAGATTAATTTAAAAATTTGAGTTTTGTCAAGCAAATTTTCAACTTTTAATTTTTTTGTTTTGTTGTAGAAAATTTGAGATTTTTTGGCAGAAAATTCCTCCTCTTTTCTTTTTCTAAAGGAAAACCTTTTGAAATTCTGATCTAAGCAAGAATTGACAGTCCTAACCAAATTCTGTTGTAAAGTCTAGAGGAAGCGCTATAATTTCAGGAATTATGGCGACAGAAAACAAATAATTTTGATCCACCACAGAGTAGCATCTATCTGACAGAGATTGAAGCTGATGGAAACTCTTCAGGTGCAGTAAAGCCAGTCTGGGTGGAACAAAGCACATCCTGAATATGATTAGTGTTTAATTAACCTTCAGACCTCGATATTACTGAGGCAGACTGAGATCAACTTTAAAGGAAGAAGAACAAAAGGCAGCAAAATCCAAAGAAAAGACGAAGAGAAGGACGTCCTTCAAGGAGCCTGCAAACCTGCTTCTGAACGCCGCTCAAAGAAATAATTACTTCCTGAAAGCGCTTTTCAGTTTTTAGCTTTGTTTAAATAAGTTGACACATTCTCTTTTTCTTTATAAAACAAAGAGATATGTAGTTATAATCTTTGCCGATAAGGAACTAAATCATTATTCACCAATAACCTGCGACAATAGCAGAAAACAGATTAAACTCATTTATTACATCATTTCTTCTCCAGTACATAACTTTACATATTTATTAAAACTGTCAGTATGTCCTAAAAGTATAATATGAGACAAAAAATGGAACAAAAAATAAATAAATCTACCATTTGCAGAATCACACCATTCCCTGTCAGAAACAACCAATCAGAGTCAGGAGGAGGGTCTTAGCGCAGTCAATCATGCTTCTGTATGTTCAAGGTCAAGATTACTATGTACTGCAGCTGTGCTAATGGCGGAGAAACAACCCAACGTTACAGAAAAACCTGGTAATTTCTTGAGATTCCCCACAACAGATGAAGAGCGTTGCTGGATTTCCCTCCTGGACATTTCTAGTGCTTTAGATCGTATAAACCCTATATAACAAAACATGTTGACATGTTAAACACGTAATTTCACAACAGCAAAATTAGAAAAAATTCTAATTACTTTGAAAAGGTTGCCCAGAAAGTCAGTCTTTATTCCGAAAAAGCATAACCACAAAGCCTTGGGCATAGATAAAACCAAAGTAAGGATTTTTGGTTATAATCCACAAACACCTCATTCCCACTTTCAAGTACGGTGACAGAGGGATGATGATTTGGGAATGTTTTGTAAATTCAATCACTTCTTGAGTCAGACGATTGGTAATCTGTCCAACAGATGAGTTTTAGTTGGCAGTAAATGCAACAAATGCGCAACAGAAACGCTTCAATGAGAAGAATCAAGATGTCGCAAACCTCAAAATGCCTGAAATGATGCAGTGGGACATTAAGAGAACACAAACAAACATCTGCAGACCAGAAAAAACTGAAACACAGAAAGAAGAGTGAGCTAAAATCAACAACCGAATTGATAGATGAAATCACAAAGAAAGCTCATTGCTTTCGTTATTAATGCTAAGCGTGGCTCTACAAGATGTTGAATGCGGGGTGTACTTTCTTTCTGGAATGACTCGTAGCTCACAGAACAACTGACACCAATTAAAGCTTAATTAGGACATTTAGTTATTTCCTGCTGTGATGAATCTAAACACCTGAGAGGAAAGATGAAGAACATCTCCTCCTTTTTCTCCTCCTTCGGTTAGAGGTTCATCCATCTGCAGAGCGGTGCTGTCGCCTCCACTGATGCAGGGCGAGCTTCTGCAGCAGAGGTCATGCAGGGACATCAGGCGGTGCAGAACAAGGTCGCCGAGTCCCTGCGAGACAGAATAGTGAGAGCTGCATGCCAAACAGCAAATCTGAGCTTCCCTCTTCCATTTGGAAAACATGAGCCTTGCTTTTTATTCTTCCTCTTTTTTTTTCTTTTTGTTTAAGACAATCCGTGATAAAGACGTCGAACCACACCCACGATTAATCCACATCACTTCCTCTCATTTCCACGCTCCCCCGTGTCTGATAGTGCAGCGATGCTGCAGAGGACACACCCATCCTCACTCTGCCGCCTCTCTTTGACCCAGAGAAGTTGATGATGCTGCAGTGGAAACACAGACTGCAAGAACACAGAAAAAAGGACATTTCTTCATCAAATAAACAGGAGGAAGTCTGTAATTAAAGAGGGGGGGATGATGGAAACCAAATGGCTTTATTTTCTAGCAGAGAGATGAGTACTTGTCACTAACATCGTGTAATTATATTCTCTTAAGAGCCATTAGCTATATTAGAGCTAAAAACCAACAAGAGGAAGGAATAAATTAAAAATGACATTGAATGAGTGTGTAATGGTGAAAATTGATGCTTTATTTTCATATTCCAATTAATTTTGTGAGAGATTGTAACTGTTAACGCTTTAAAGTTCTCCAAAAAGATGCATTTATAAAAACACCTAAAACCTCCTTTATTTCATGCTTCATTTTGCTAATTTGATATTAAAACTGCTGTAATGTACGGATACATAACCTAAATATTTGAATTTAGTAGAACAAATGTGCATAATCGTCATAAAAGCTTTTTCTTAATACTTTCATGAAAATGTTATACTTGTGCTGCGTTAAAGTTACCTGCGAAATCGTATTTTCAACATGGCGACACCCATAAACATGGTTTTCAGTACTTCTGACAAACATCATTTTAAGCTTTAATTTAAATTCCACTTTTAATTTGTTTAGCTTAGCGTTGCAGCCGCTTCATTAATTTAAGGCGCACTACTACATGTGTGTCTACTAAAATAAATACCTTTCCACGTCATCTTACTACTGTTGATGCGAGGAGCGGCCATATTGAAACGCGAAGTCCGTCATAGAAATAGTAGCTGGCAGCCGAAGTTGCTCCCAGTTTTTCAGCGAGAAATCCGCTTTAGGATAGCGTACCAATTGATTTTTACCATTAGGAAGTTTAAATTTACCAGAATGCATCTGGAACGTGCAAAAGAATCGTTGATTTTTTTGGTTTTAAAATATATTAACAGCTGAAAATGCTCTTCTCTTATTTTTTGTATAAAACCTCCTGAAGCCTGAAGATTGGAGGATCAAATTATAAACACCAAAAACTACTAAGAACTCTGCAAAGCAACAAAAAGGTGCATGTCAGCAAAAAGGTTTTCCATTTAAGACTGTGAAAAAGTATCTGTTCCCATTCAGGAAGAGACTAAAAAAACAGTTCCTATATAAGAGCTGTTGTTGCCCTGAATTAATCTAAAACCTGATCAACTTTTATTTATTTTTCTTAAAATTCCAGTTGCTTCAACTACATTTTTTATATTTATTGGGATATATTTATCATTTTATTCAATTATTTAACTTGCCTTTGAGAGTTGCTATTTTTTTAAATTTCGTTATGCTTTATTTCATGAACAATGACAAGAAAAGAAATTCAGATTTTTTTCTCATTATGTCCCACTAAAATGTCCCAGATCAAACTGCAAATAGTTGCTTTCAAGTGATGATTTCTATCGAAATAAACAAAAAAATTCTCTTCCAAATCATAAATTTGGAAGAATAATTTGTGATTTACTAAAAACAAAAAATTATTCCAAATTTATGATTTGGAAGAATAATTTTTTTTTTTCAGAAATTCTGTTAGTTTAACACCAGATTTAGCATAACGTACATCTTCCATACGGTTCCACTTTTGTCTTGTCAGTCCAGAGAGTATTTTCTAAAGTTTTGGGGATCATAAAGATCCTTTTTGGCCTTGAAACTCTCCACTAAAAGCCATTTTTGCCAAATCTCTGTTAAACCTGAACTCTAAACTAAACTGAGGTAAGTTTGGCCTGCAGGGCTTTAGTTGTTACTCTTTGTTCTTCTGTGACCTCATGAATGAGTTACTGATCCACTTTTCTCCATTCCTGGATCATGGCTGTCACTGTTGTTCCCCTGAAATCCCAAAACTACAGACAAAGGCTTTGTGACTCTTTACAGACTGATACATGTCAATGTTTCTCATCCTTCTTGACCTTCAGATCAGGGCATGGTGAGTCACTTTTTATTACAACCCAATGTCAGAATATTATGTCTCTATTTTAAAGAAACTTTTCATTTTTTACCCAATTCTTCAGTCTTTGAATGCTTTTGGATGGGAAATTTGCTAATAAATTCTCCCTACAGGGTCAGAAGTTACCACAATCTGGACAAACTTTACTGAGAAAGATCTCTGTTGTCCAACATGCCAAATTATTCAAAAGGTAAAGTAAAGGTCTTCTTTTTTGTGCAACATTTAATTTTATATTACATTTTAATCTCCAAAGTCCTGCAAAACCAACTACAAGGTTGAAGTTTTTGTATGTGTGGCAACCTGGGGTGGATTTCCTTTATTATGAAACCCAAATGTAAGATGTTAAAGTTTACGATAGGGGAAACCGACAACGCCACCTGGAATAACTCCAGGAAAATAGAATGGTAATAAGGACACCAAAAATTTATTAAACTTCAATATGTTGTTTAAATGAACAACAACCTGAAATTGAATGGTTAAAACAGTGAATGCCTTTTTAATGAAGTTGATTATAATAAAATGTTTAAATTTCAAAGGAAACTGAGGCTTACCAGTGGGGGGGAAGTAGTGAGGAAAGGGGCAACATCCAGTGAAGGAAAAGGGATCACCTAGACCACAGGTGTCAAAGTCCAGTCCTCAAGGGCCGGTCTCCTGCAGTTTTTAGATGTGCCACAGGTACAAAACACTGGAATGAAATGGGTTAATTACCTCCTCCTGTATAAATCAGTTCTCCAGAGCCTTAATGACCTAATTATTCTATTCAGGTGTGGTGCAGCAGAGGCACATCTAAAAGTTGCAGGACAGCGGCCCTTGAGGACTGGAGTTTGACACCCCTGACCTAGACACTATAAAAACACGACGAACACACACACACACACAAAAAAAGGGTGCTCCAACAAAACACACGAGACAAGACACCGCCACCAGGGATCACCACCGCCAGCACAGAAGCCTCAGTCCCTAAAAGAAAGACAAAAAATGAAACAATACGAGTAAAACAGTGATACAATAGCACTACAACATTACTCCTCATCCCGGTCGTAGTGCCATCAATGCTCCCGGCAGCGGGGGAAAGTTCATACAAATCTTTTAAAACATGTCATCGTAGTCAAAACAGCAGCGAGTGTACATCCAAATGTAATAGTCGTCAGGGACTCAGCAGGAGGCTAAAAATAGAGTAGATTATTAATACAACTGCTGATAAAAACTATAACTTACGGTAGCTGGTCCAAATTGGTCCAGGTGTTGGAGGAGCAGCAAGGGAGGTTAAACAGATCAGACCAACTTGCATTAATTGCTACGATAAAAGCTGACAAACAAAGAAACAGCCACGCTTACCCAGCACAGTTCAGCAAACAAAGGAAGCAGAATAAGATGACGTCATGACGCAAGTAGTCTTGTGGCAGGTAAGGACCTGCTTATATGCAGCAGCTGAAATTGGCCTTAAAGTGGCAGCGTACCATTTATGCTGCTACATATGTTTTCCAGAATGAAGACATTTTAGCCTACTTCATGTTGCCAGACAGGTTCTCTTTAGAAAGTTTTTTGATTCTACAGTAAAGCTGTCAAAAATGGACCTATTCCAAGTTAATTTATGATTTAACAATTAGGATCTGGTAAGCCTGATGGCTTTCTTCAGCTTTTTAAAACAGTTTGGATTTACTCAGATCACTTTTGTCTGATATTAAAGTTTGTTTGAGCGTCAAAAAGGGCAAAAACAGAAAAAAATTTTTTGCTGCATTATACTGAGATGTTTCTCATTATAAAACCTTTATGCTAAGCTAACCAGTGCAGATTATTTGCAAAAGACCCTTTCAGTAAAAGTCGAGCTCATTTCTGAGAAAAACAACCGCTCATGCTCAGGGGAACAGATCTGAATGTTTTTCGCGCAGACATTTTGTGGTCAAACGTGAGAATCTTTGACACTTTTCACATGAAGACTAAAAACCAGCTAAAAGAAATACGTGTAATAAAACATTTTCTCACATATTTGGCAATAAAAACTGATGGGACTTCTTTTTTTGTAGAAAACAAGAGTTCTACCTTTAATGTCTCCAGCCACATCATATTGTACATTTATAGTACAGATCCCGGATTTCATTTTGATTCTGCACCCCTCACAGTTTAAAGTTTTCAACAGAACAATGAACAAAAAGACATATGCACAAATTAAAACTTATAAAAATATAAAAACAGTACTCTTAAATCTCATGTTCACAAGTACCATTTCAAAAACATAACTGATAAAGCACAACAGAGCAAAATTGAACTATTAGATTTTTTTAAATAGAAGAAAAGACATTTTCATCATGCAGACGTTGTAATTAAATAACCAATCAAACAAAATAATATATACTTCTCTATATATCTCTCTGAAATTTTCAAGTCAAAGCACTCCCATCCCTTATACAGGGAAAAACAAGAAATGTTTAAAAACACCAGAGGGTCTGCAATGCGTTCACGAGCCGCCATGTTTGCGTGGCCTTGTGTCGAAAACATCGCATCTCGGCGTCATCTGTTTGGCACAGAAAGAGACGTCGTAATGGCAGTAGCATTTTGCATCATAAAAGTGGGCGGAGCGGAGCTCATTTTCCAAGAACAACAAAAAAAAAATAAATGACAAAAAACAAAACAAAAACATTCTGTGCAGCTAAATCCCTCAGGACAGTGAGTGGTGCTTCTCCCCAGCAGTGGTTGCAGCTCAGTTCCTACTGCAGCATGCTCTTGATAGTCTTGTTGGTTGATTCGTCATTCAGATGCTTTGTGGTGTACCTGGGGTCCAGAGGGGAACAAAAACAGAAGATGTAATTTCCAATTAATACTTAAATCGTCATGTAAGCCAAAATTTAGCAAGTCTGAAGCATTTCAGGGCCACAAAATCAGATAATTTTAAATTTAAAAATGCAAAAGTGAGTTCATTGTGATTTTATGTTTATTGTTTTAACTAAAATAAACTAAGCATGCAATAATTATGAAATCAACAAAGGGGTCTGATTGTTGACGACATTGGATCCATAAATCATGTTGATGCAAAAAAACAGAGGCACAAACTTTTCTAAATTTCCTTAATTAAGAAAAAAATATCTTGGTTTGTACTTACAACGTTCTATTTCAAGAATATTTTAAGTTATTGGTAAAAATTTTGAAATTGTTGGTGGAGCAAATTTGCATCATTCTTGCATCATTCTTGGCCCTTGGAATTGCAAAACAATTCCAAGGGCCACAAATGGCTCCAGGACCACACATTAGACACCCCTGACTTAAATCATTAAAAGGTTTTTTTTTGGTTGTTTAACAAAAATGGATAAAAACTGAAATATTAATGTATTAAATTGTACAAGACATTGAGTTATCTAGATTTGATCTGATTCAGTCTGCAGAGAGTGATGTTGAAATTATTTACAGATTTGAATTCAATCAAGAATCACAAATAATGCAAATGACTTGACAACAATTACCACAAACAGTGTGATGTAACATAATTAATGTGAATTAAACATTCACATTAAACAATTTTTACTTTGTAACCAAAAATTTCCATGCAGTTTCTTGCGATTTTCTGAGACTAAAATAAATGTGCATAAATGTGAAGTGGAAAGAAAAATATGTATGGTTTTAAATTTTTTGTCAAAGGTCTAAAAGATGAAACATACATATTTATGAAGCTCCACTTACTCTGACACATCTAAAAACAACTCAACATTTACACTGACTGAAAACAGATACACAATTATATAACCATACATCTTTGAAAGGCATTAGTAGAGCCTCCTGCACAACCAACAAGAATGCAGCAAGTAGTTTCTGGATGGTAAGCCAACAACAAAACTCTCGTCTTTTCCAGCAGCCATTGTAAAGCTGTAAAACCAGTTGACCAAATGGGTTGGAGTTCTGCTTGGGTTGCTAGGTAACAGGCTGGAGTTCTGCTTGGGTTTCTAGGTAACGGCAAAGTGTGACTCAACTATTGGGAAGGGCTCATTTTCTAGACGCAAGAAAACATTAACTTATAGCTAAAATTTTTATTTTTTTATTTTTTTCAAAGTGCTTGGACTGTTTTTAGAACCAATTGGGATCCAAATGAAAGTACAAAAACATGCAAAACGTGAATTTTGCATAATAGAACCCCTTTAATGAATCTAAAAATCAAGTGAGTCGCATTCCTTTGACTATTTTTGAGAATTTGTAGATAATATAAAAGTCAGAACTTCTTTGCTTATTCACAGCGTGATTTACTAAAGTTAGCTTTTCATTTTAGGTCTCATTTAAATAAATGTGCTCAGAGCGTTAAAGCAGTGAACCTTTCAATCTGGAAAAAGCTTTTTAAAAAAACACATTTATGAGCAGGTGTCTTTTAAATAGTCGAAAATAATATATTTAAATGAAAGCTGTCATCATGTACATTCATATTTTGAAACAAATTACACAGAGAGGATGACTTTTAAGGTTCAGTAAAGTGACTGCGAGCATAAATCCTGATGATGGTATCGTTTCTCTGTATTTTGTCATCTTGTCAGATCAGAGCTGCAATCGCAGACGTTAAATCTGCTTGTGCATGAAAACGACTGGAGGACAGGAAGTGGTGTCCCGCCTCTGGCCCATTGCAGATGTGGGGTTGGCTCAGATTATGACCCTGTCTGTCTGAGAGGCGGCAACCCGGGCGGCCTTTATTTGGACCGAGAGGGACGAGGTGTCAGATTTAATCTGAGCTGGAATAATGAAGCTCACAGTGAGTCAAGGAGATGAAAACAATCCAGGATGTTCAAACTGAGATGTGACTCGATGCAGCTCACCTGAGAGCGTTGAGAAGGCCTTCTACACTATTTGGAGGCTGATCTTTGAGGACTTTGATGCAGCCTTTCATCTGGAGGGAACAAATAAACGTCTGGATTAAAACGAGATTAGAATGAGATTAAAATGAGATTTAATCTGCAGGAAATGTTCAGAAACAAAATTCTACCTAACAAAGGTTTTAGAGATGGAAGTGCTAAAGTTAATGAAGGAAAGAAGGAAAAAAAGGAAGAAAGGAAGGAATGAACAAAAGAGATACAAGAAGGGAAAGGAGGGAGGGAAAAAAGGAGGAGAAAAAAGGAATAAAGGAAGGAAGGACACAAAAACAAGGAAAGGAACAAAGGCAGGAAGCAAGAAAGCAAGGAAGAAAAAAAGAAAGAAAGTACACGAGGAAGAAAGGAAGGATAGAAGGAATGAAGGAAGCAAACAGGAAGGGAAGGAAGAGAAGACAAAATGAAAAAAGGTGAAAATTAAAAAACAGAAAAATGGAAGGATGAAGGAAAGAAGGAACAAAGGAAGGAATTATGGATAGAAGAAGGAAAGGAAGGATACAGGAAGGTAGGAAAAGAAAAAAGGGAGGAAGGATGCAAAAAATAAAAAGGAATGAAGAATGAAAGAACAAGGGGATTAAAGGCAAAAGGAAAAAGTGGATAGAGAGATAAAAAGACAAGAAATGAATGAGGAAAGAAGGGAAAGACGAGGAAAAGGGAAGGAAATGACCAAAAAATTATAGAAGGGAAGATCCAAGATGAAAGCGAGGAAAGAAGGAATAGAGGAAAAAAAGAAACTACTGTTAGTTGATGGGATAGAACTTCTCTCTATAATCTTTAATTCTTTCCTGGAAAAACTAAAATCATCTCTGGACTTTCCGAGCCTCTGAGTAAGAATCCTGTAAACAGCGTCACAATCTGATCTTTTCTCAGCTTACATCGATTTTAGATGACTTGGCAAAGGCTCCAACAGGATGGACGTAGTCGTACAAGATGATGACTCCGACCATCACCCTGAGACAGAAGGACACCGTGTCCTCGCTGTTGAAACGGCTGCGGTACTCCCTGAAAGAGACGCACAGCGGGGATCACAGGCCTGATAAAGAAAAAAAAAACCCCGGAGCAGACAG
This sequence comes from Xiphophorus hellerii, assembly GCF_003331165.1. Classification (NCBI taxonomy): domain Eukaryota; kingdom Metazoa; phylum Chordata; class Actinopteri; order Cyprinodontiformes; family Poeciliidae; genus Xiphophorus; species Xiphophorus hellerii. The sequence goes on from NC_045692.1 coordinate 17,845,246, forward strand.
GAAGCAGGTGGAGGGAATCACTCACGGCGTTTCCAACATGACTTTACACACACTCGCCATCGTGCTCAAGCAGTCTGTCGTGTTCTCGATGGGCAGGTTCTTGTTCTGCAGAAAGAAAAAAAAGCAACAACTTTTAAATATTTAGGACTTCATCTGGGAGGTGTTTAGCTTCGTGTCTCAAATGTAAACAAAGAAACTTAAACAGGTTTATCAGAAGTTGGAGAGAAATTTCTGACTTTTAAAACTGATGTTTAATTTTCAACCATAAATGTTTCTAATTTCCACCAGGAGGAGACGCAGGACACACTGGAGGGACTGTCATATGAAACTATTTGAAAAACATGTTCCCCTCCTCGCCTGCGGGGGCGCTGCAACTTCCTTCTTCACAAAATGTTAAAAATGGAGAAGCATCAGATTTTAGACATAGGATTTCTGTTTGGTAAAAAACCACAAGCCATTTCTCCTGCTAGCATTAGACTCTCGCCTTTGTTTTGTTTGTATTTACCCAGAATGCCCTGCGCTGTAGTCCACTTCGGTCTCCGGTTACCTTAAAATTCACTTATGCATTCAAACTGCACTAGAGTTCACTACAACCGAGACCGAGGATTTTAGGTGGACCAGAGTTCACTTTTTTGGTCTGCATCAGAGTTTGAGATTCACACCTCCCCAAACGAACTGGAGTTTATTTACACCAGTCCTGACTAGTTCGCTTTATATCCAGTTCGCTTGTCTAGAAAGTTTGGTTGTTTGGGGAGGTGTGAGTCCGTAACCAAACTCTGGACCACCTAAAAACTTAGGTCTCATTTAAGGTAGAAGTGAACTCTGGTGCGGTTTGAATACATATGTGGATGCAAGCAGACCGGAGACCGCTCCAACAGCATGAAGTGGACTATAGTGTAAGGCATTCTGGGTAAATACAATCTAGACACACGGATGAGTCTAGTGCTAGTGGGAGAAGTGGCTCATGGTTTTTTACCAAAGACAAAAGTTTTTACATTTTGTGAAAAAGGAAGTTGCACTCAGTGTCTACTTCAGATGTTTTAGTTTCATTTCCTTCAGTGGGTCTTGGTGCAGCGCCACCACAGGCCAGGAAAGGAACAGGCTCTTCATTTAATTTGGTTAATTTGACTCAGTGCAGAGTGAAAGAGTACCGCAGCAGCTGAAAATGTAACAAATGTTGCAATTTTGCTTTCAGGTATGAAAACACCCTAAGCTTCTCTGTTTAGGGTACCACCTCTGCAACTCCAGACTGAGCAGAAGTTAACGGATCGAAGCAATTTATTGGTGCGACCACTAAGCTGTAAAAATGCTTCAATCTTAAACTGGCCAAAACAAAAATAATCCATTTTATAAACAATTGATACATTTTCTCATTTCTCATAAGTCTTACTTGTATCCCACAGTACAGTAAAAGCATTCATACTCCTTAAACTTGTATCATTTATCTTCCATTTCACAATTATGCTCTACTTTGTTTTGGTTTATCAAATAAAATACCTGTTAAATCGTCAAAGTTTACTGGAAACTCACCTCTGATACAAACTTTGTTGTGCCGTCACTTAACGCCTTCAGCATGGGTGTGGCGTCAGCGTAGAACAGAGATATCCGATTGGCCAGTTCGTTGTTGACTTCGTTCTCGCCCTCTGCCTGGAAATGGAACAAAATAAAGTCAGACTGACTGTGGTTATTTAACCTGCAAACCTTTAATCTATTGTTCAAGATGTCTGACCTTCATATAAAATTCTGATGAGGACCTTTAGCTGACCCCGGTGATATAAAAGAACTGTTATCAGAGCAAATTTGAATGAAAAATGTCAAAGTAATAAAACAAAAGGTGCTACTGAACGAGTAATCTAAAAGCCATCTCTTCCTGCTTTCACTGCATATTTGAAGATAGAAGTAGAAACCATTAATATCTGGTGGTTCGAGCAGCTTCAGTGGAGTGTGTTTGTGCATATAAAGAGATATTTTCTCACATGAAATTATGACAGGAAAACACTGATATGAACCGTTTCACCCCTTAGTTTTCCAGCTGCATAAAACACCTGGTAGATAACGGAGAACAAGGCGTCTCTTGAAGAGCCTGAGCTAAATTCGTCCGCATATTTAAAGCAAAACAACAAGGGAACATTTCCTGCCGTCAAGAGAAACCCTGACAGGACAAGAATAAATCGCCCCAAACTTTCAAACCAATTCAGGTTTTAACGAATCCTGACGGATGTGTTCAAAGACCGCCTGAGCGGGACAGATGCGTTTCATCTCGGATGTCTGAATGATTCAGTTCTCTGAGCGGTGACTAAACCGGGGGACGGCAGCCGGGGCGTCGTTCAGCGCTGACAGGCTCCCAACGACGGCTTGTCTGGGCCCGTTTCCCCAAATGGCAAACTCAGGACCGAGGGGAAGAATGCTTCTGTCAGACAGGTCACAACGGAGACCAGACTGTGAAATTTAAACTACCGCCTTAAACAAGCAGCAGACAAGGAGAGATCAGCTGGAGTTCAGCATGAAAGATACAAGACAGCGAATGGCTTTTTGAAGATCAGTAATAGCAGAAACCTTTAACTGGGCTGCTTTAATGGTCCATAAAAACAATCGGCTGTTAAAACTTTTTAAACACCTTCTTTTTATGCTGTAGGGTTATATTTGATCCTCTCTGAAGCCATGAGATCTGCAAGGGAACAAATCAATGGGACAGTTCTGGAGCAGGAAAATCATTATTTCCTGTAATGTCAGGCATGAATGGAATAAACAAGCACCTGGATGTAACACTTAGTACAGATGAGAAAACAGAAATGGGACTTTTCATGGCCGATATTAACCAGAGGGGTCAGGTATTCGACAAAAGCAAGGCCAAACATGCTCCAATAAGCTGAAAACAACCAATTAATTGACTGAACAGCCACTCAGGTAGTGAAAAATCAGATTTTTTCCAATTCAAATTAAATGATCCAAGTATCTTCAAAGAGTCATTTTGGATGGTGTTGCTTTGGGTAGGAAGGATCCAAAGTAGCAGTCAATCTCGTAACTAATCTGAAAAGGCCTCTGACTGAAGACTGTGATTTCATGTTAACAGCTCAACATCCTCAGCTGTTAGCAAGCACTGCTAATCCACCTCATTTGCTTTCGCAGCTCCTCTTTAAGTCTCATCGTACATTTAGAAAGCCATACAGAGAGATGTTGCCTCTTAATCGTCGGTAGAGTCGAATTAACTTCAGTATTTTTATGGTCAGTTTATTTTTTTAATTAAAAGAGAATATATCTCAGTTCGTGTGGGTTTCTCTTGTAATCTTTGTTTCAACAGGAGTTTAATCATTTTCCTCAGAGGAAAATATTTAGAAGTAAATAATATTTCAAGAGGAAAAGAGATATGATCCTTCAAACAAACTTTTCATAGCAGGTTTATTAGTGAACATTAATATTGTTAAATGAATCCTACACATGTCACAATGATTTATTTATATTAAAAACAATTTTGGAAATGTTTTTTTAAATTGTTAGAAAGTCAACAAACACAAACAAAAAGATGGAAACTCTTTAAATTTGTAGTAAATAGGCTTGTTTGACCTAAAGGGTTAAATTGATGTAACTGTTTCACAAACAGCAGAGAAAGAAATTATATCATTTGTTTGGAGTGCTTTTCTTTTGTCCTGAATATTTTGATCCCAAAGCACTCTTAAGATCAACTTATGAGGGATACGTTTAATTTTTAACAAGCTATGTGCTTTATCACATTCCCCAGTGTGTACCCAAGTGTGTTTGTGTTGTTTAGTGATGAAAACACCTTTCTTGCTTAACTTGACTTTCTGTAGGAATGGCTGTAAATTTTGATCTGTAAAACTAAAAGTTGACAAAAACAAAAATTAAAAGTTGGCGCCTCCTCCTCCGTCCAGCTCTTTAATGAAAGCATCCTCACCGGAACGTTATTGATCCGCATTCGGCTCAGGGTTCTCCTGTAGTAGCTGAAGTCGTTCTGAATGGCAGGATTTGTCATCTGGAAGAGAGGAGAAACGGGGAACAATGAGACGGGTCTGCTGTGGGCCGGCGAGTTCAGGATCAAACCCGCTGCTGCGCTGTCATGACAGAACGTTTTAGCCAGCAAAGCAGAAATGCAGCTTTGGGCAGGAATGACATAAAAAGAACACGGATACAATTACAGCTTTATTTGCTGAACTGAATTTAAGTCGTCTGACACCGATTCGGCCCCTTGCATCCCCGTCCTCCCTCTCCTCCTGTCAGGAGATATTTGGCTTTTTTCCCTCATTTTAAAAGAATCAGCTGCACCGTTTCTGACAGGAGGGTAAAGCTAAAAAAAAAAAAAAAGTCTCATTAAGTCGAAGCACAGCACAAATCTGTGACATTATTTACACTCAGAGCTTCACACTTACTTTAAAATATGAAGCATCTTATTTTGACCTGCAAAAACTAAGCTGTCCAATGAGAGAGCTTCTTACAAAACGGTACCACCAGTGAAAGCTCATTATGTGGGTAATTATCCTCATTCCTGTACGAGCCCGTCACTGTCAAAGCTGCACTTGCAGCATGTTAATCCTGCTACAATGGACTGGTACTTCGTCTTTGTCCACTGCTTCCACCAGCGGAGACAGTCTGCACTGCCAGGGCGGGGCTGCATGCCACTCAGACGCTCTAACTAGGTCAGAAGCCCGCGCACGGATGTGAAAGATTGATGAATGGGCCAGGCATGCCACCTTGCACCCCCCATCTTCATGTTTTATCTTGCCAGGCTGGGTGGTGGGTACTAATTGGGGTGTCGCCTCGGGGAGTCAGGGAGCCGTTTGTGTCTTGGAGTGAAGAGCAAACGAGTTCGGGATTACGTGTCGTTGCAATGGGCATTTGAACGACACCTACGCTTGATGTGTGAGACTTTGAACAGCGTTTCATTAGCACTCTGTGGCTGATTAGAGGCCAGATTCCTCACTTGATCGCTTATAGAAACACGACACAATCAGAAGCAAGACCAAGATTAGGACAATTTCCAACCCTCAGTCTCCCAAAAGTCAATTTGTTTGTGTCTCAGCAGAATAAAGCAAACATTAGTGATGGTATGAAAGGTGCGCATTTCATCTTAGGCCTGGTCCACACATATATCTGGGAAAACTAATACGTTTTAAGCATTTTGGCCTCAGTTTAATCAGTTTCTGCAGGTTTCACCAACTCACCAATTAAGATATTTTAAGACCATTAGGAATAAAAGTTAAGATTTGTATCACTACAAAAATAACCAAAAAAATCACTAGTACTGTGGTTACTGGTAGGTGCAACCGCTTCAAGTTACAAGACGTGAAGATGTCTGTGAGCGACTGCACGTTTTGCTAGAAGTAAAGTTCCACCAGAAATAAAAAAACTACAGAATATACAGGATTAAATCCTCAAACCAAAGAGGAAATTTGAGAAAACTCTGCATTTGTATTTGCGTGTTTACATGAAAAAATAAAGATTTAGGGCATTACAGTCTGTGATAAATAATGCACCAATATAACCTCATCGACATGTTTCCCAGTCGTCTTGTGTTTTATTAAATTTATATTCCAATACATTTTTTAAAAGTATTTCAACTTCTCTTTCTGTCCATACAAATTAACCTGCTAGTTTCAAGTTTAATTTCTAACAAGAAGTTATAATCTGTTTGACTGACATAGGTTTTCGCTACACTGCCCCCTATGGGTTTGGCATGTTGAAAACAATGCTCAGTGGTGTAATTAAGCAGGTTTATGTGGAGGTAAACTTTTATGAAACTGATCCCGCGTGTAAAATGTTATTTTTTAACGATGTGGCAGAAATATTTGTTTTATAAAGACTGTACTGAGTGTGTACAAAGTCGTAGACAGAAACAGTCGAACCTTCAGCTCGTCAAAGCGCAGGGTGAAGTGCAGGATCTCGGCGAACTGCTTCGCCAGCGCCTGTTCCCGCTCCAGGTGCTGGGTCGGGTCGCTGTACGTCTCGTTGGTCAGAGCACCCAGCAGGCTGTGCAACGCCGCTTCTGTCAGAGAAAAAACACATTTAAAGACGTTTATTCTCACAAAAAACAACCAAGAGAAGGTACTCAAACAAGTGGTGTAGCTGAACTTTGTACCTTTTTCCATTCGAGTGCAAAGCTAACGACTACAGAAGCTAAATATTAGAGCCGTCAATATTAATGTAATTAATCAAAAACGTTTTATTATTACATAATGCAGATTAATCACATTACCTATTTTGACCTAAAAGCCTCTCTTACACAGAGGGTTACTTAGTTCAAAGAAAAACAAAAACTTTGGATAAAATGAAGGTAGTATGTAGTTACTTATTGCAAACTACCAGTTTATTTTTAGCATTTCTAAATTACGTTTGAAACAAATTTATTTCTTTTAAACAATCCTGTATCTGAGAAACCTGGAAAACTGAGAGGTACCGTTTAGGAAAATTAAGATTTTTTCTGAAACATTTTGTGAAAACATGCATTAATCATGATTAACCACAGCCCTAGAGTATGTTTAATCTGATAATTATTTTTTTATTGATTTACAGAACTGCTAAATATGCAGACATAGAGCTCAAATGCACGGCGTTTTGAGATATGAAAGAAAACTTATTTATAACACCTCTTTGTGATATGAAAATTATTAAATTATTCACCAAGAGGAAAACAGACAAGCTTAACTCCGCAGAGAAGCGTCACTCTCTAAGGGGACAAGGGGATGCAAACTGAAGCTGCTGCCAAAAAAATTAATCCCCACAGCAACAGATGTCCTCACTGCAGGACATCTCCCCACACTGCTTAATTTCCCCCAAAAAATACAACCTAAAACTTCACAAATGCAAATATCATCCTAAATTTTACTCTCAGGATTCAAAGGGACAAAAGTTAAAGCAAGGAAGGATCTCCCTTCTTCTTTGTTTGAGGTCAGGAAGTGTCAGAGTAGATCGCGGTAAAGTTCCCGTGTCTGATTGTAGCGAAGCGTCAGCCGGCTGAAGCATCCTGATTCTGGGCCAGCGGTGAAATCGCCCAGAGGCCAGAGGCAGGAAGACGGGGTGCAGGGCCTCTCCCGTTCAGATGCAGATGAGACATGGGACTAATTATCTTATTGGCATGGAAATAAGAAGGGAAGAGGGGATGGCATGATGTCATTCAAGCAGGATTACAGTCATTGTTTTGACTGTGCCATGCCTCGACATTACATACCCATGGTCAGATAATTAGGGAGGCATGAGGAGGGCCGGGCGGGAAATGAAAAACACATTAAGGGAGATTCAACTGAGAATTTCCAAAGGAGAGTAATATTATACAAACATGTCTTCTTCACATGAAGGGAACCCAGAGGGAATTTTATTTATAGACGCAGACGGGGCTTTGAGTTCAGTCTCAAAGCTTCAACAGCGACGTAACCCAGGCATCGTTGTAACAAATTCAATTTAAACTGATTTATTCCAAGTATATTTTACAGTTCGTTATGATCACCAATCACGATGCTCATGTCAACATGACCCAGATTCAGACACGGGTCCACTTAAGATAACGGGGGTAAGAGGACTTTCAGGAGACGGGCTGAGAGCTGGCAGGGCCGCAGCGGTGAATTAAGCGCGTCTGCCATCCGGTAATGACTACCATCTGCTTGGGACGGCGTTTGCAGCCGAGCGGCTGATTAAAAATGGCCAGAGTGGTGCAGTTTTTTTTTCCTCCTTCCTCATCTGCGTCCCAGTCAAAACAGAAGTTAGAGCGGAGCTGCTTTTAGTGCCATCGGAAATGCGGCGCTCCAAAACGTCGGAGAGACGGGGAGAGAGAGAGAGATGGGGAAAGGATGTCTGATCTCATCGGGTCATAGCGGAGCAGGCGAGGAGGATTTGAGCACGTCTGATCTTTATTTTCAGAGATTGACACTTTACGAAAAGGTAGATACTGATATGACTGTTCTTCAGAAAAGAAGCACCACCTTCATTCACCACAAACATCAAGTTATGAAATGACCATGATATGCCTGACATCTCTCCATCACTGTAGAGCAGGAGTGTCGAATTCATTTTCCTTTTGGGCCAAATCAAAATCATAAATTTTCCTACAAGGGCAGTTGTGTCAGAATCTATTGATAAAATCCATTAAGCTGTTAAAATATAGATAAATTCTTAAAATTAAATAATAATGAATATCTTGTCAGTCCCTTCAGGATTTCGTGATTGTCTTTGTGAATAAAAATACTTGCGCTTATGTATGATGGTAAATATAACTTTTTATTACTCACTGTATCATTATTATGGATTATAACTCGACAAAGTAAAGCTGAGGCAGCTGTTCAGTAGAAGTAAGAAATACTGCTACCTGCAGGTGGGAGTAAACTGTCTCTTAGATCAAATGTTTTTCACCCTTTTTGTAAAAAATCTGCAATAAACTCACAATTATGCACTAGCACGAAAAAGTGCAAAGATTTGTTGATTTTGCTTGAATTTCCACAATAATTCACAAGAAACTTGAGGGACTAATTGATACAATATGGCTGTAAATAGATGAATTGATTGATAAAATAATATTTAAGCACACTGTTATCTTGACGGTTCTATTTATTTGTACCTTTAGAGTCTAGAGGGCCACATAAAAAGTTATGGCGGACCGGATTTGGCCCCCGGGCCTTGAGTTTGACACATGTGCTGCAGAGCAATAAAACAATGCTTCTCTTTGCTTATGGATAAAATGTTTTTTTTTTAACCATGAATAGTATGCAATTATTTTAGCCAATTACATATTTACAGCAGAAAAACGGTTTCACAAAAGTCTAAAAATATTGCAACAACAAGCTTATTGTCGATTGAATCAATAACCCCAATATGAACAACCAAACGTTTAAAATGCCAAGATATCCAGATGATGCCACCATACCTAGCATTTCATTATTAGTTGAGACCTAACATGTTTAGTTTTGGAATAACTAAAGCACAGAAATGCTTTACTTTTGTTTTGATTAGTCTCTGCACTTAATTTTGAAAGGTCAACATAAACTCTCAGTTGTATCACAGGTGATGCTTCAATAATGTAGAACTTTAAAAAAAAAAAAAAAAAGACTTCTGCTGCAGTTCTCTGATTATTCTGCATTTATTTTTGTTTAAAGATGCACTCATTTGTCTGAAAAGCAAAGCCGCCCATTACATAAGCGACTCTTCTGAACGGTCCGGCTCTGTAGTAGACGTTCATCTTCATGTGGATAAGTCAAGACGCCAGGCCAACACGGACCCTGAAGCCAGGAGCCAAGACAGTGAATTAGAACAGCAGCCGACGCTGAGAGATGACCTACTTTGTTACATAACAGCCGCCGTCAGGCTGCCGCCGCCCACTGCTCCCATTGAAAACCCCGCCGTCCCGGGGTTGATGCTACCGAGGCGTGACAGGCTCCGCCCCCCTCCTCATATGGAGGGTCAAGAGAAGACCATGGAGCAGAAAGCCAACCCCCCTAGACTCCTTGATTCTGTGCTAATTAAACACGCTGTAGCCCCCTCCCACACAAGAGTCAAACTAATAAACAATGCAAATGCATGGAAGCTTATCAAAGCACACAGACAAAAGAGGCTATGGTAATGTTACATGGATATACTGTAGGTAGATGTGTTCAGCCAATAATTTATGAAAATGGTGCAAAAAAAATAATACAAAAAGCAAAGATAAAAGAAGTTCCAGCCAAGTCACAAACATCAGTAGGAGTTTAAAGGTGATCCATTATGTGATCCATTCCTTAAACAGTTTAGGATAGAGCTCAACAAAATGGGCTCATTACATTTTTCGCACAACATCATTCTTAAGATTTCTGTCTGGTCTGATATTTTGAGCTCCTTTCAGGATAAACTGTTTTAGGCCATCTTGTCACTTTAAATCCAAATAAGCCGGTGCTGGCCACGCTCCCCCAACTCAACATTTACACTCGCATGTAAAAACGACTGCAAACAAATGCACAATAATACAAATGTACATCTTTGAGAAGCAGAAGTGGAGCCTCCTGCACAACCAACAAGAATGCAGCAAGTGGTTTCTGAATGCTGAGTCATCAACAAAACACTTGTCTTTTCCAGCAGCCATTGTACAGTGCATACAGCGGTAAAACCAGCTGATCAAACATGTTGGTTGCTAGGTGATGGGTAGGTAACAAATGAGGCTTCGTTAAGATTGCTAGGTGAGGAGCAGTGTCTGCTGTTATGTGCTACATTCAGGGAGCTTTTGAAATGGGTTATTTTCCAGACACCAAAAAACATTAACTTATTGCCAAAACATAACTGGATGATTTTTTTTTTTAAAGCAGTTGAGATACAAATGGAAGTACAAAAATGCGCAAACTCTGAATTTTGCACAATATGTCTCCCTTGAGGGAAAATCCCAGAGCACACTTGAGCTTGCTTCAGGGTAAACCCAGCGATACTATTGTTGGTCTCCTACCAGAAACAGAGGCAGCATGTTGTGATCAGTTACCTAATCTCTGCGAGAACTCGAAGAACTTCTTCAGTTTTCCCACCAAAGGAACCACAGCTGCCCACGCCTGTTCCTGCAAGGCATCATCGCTTGGATTCTGGATCGCCTGCAGGAAAAAAAACAATGATTAAAAATTTTGTATGGCAATAGGTTTAAAAACATTTAAACCAAACAATCAGAAGCATGCAAATCGAATGTTTATGCGAGAATAAGAGTTTCAAAATTATCTAAATAAAAATGTTTCTGCTGTATAAGTTTATTGAAACATTGGGGGGAAGCAGACAAGTTTTGCTTTGTGCACTAGAAAGGAGTTAAGGTTTTGCATTTTCAAGTCACTTCAGTCTTCAAAGAAAATCCTTGTGCTGGGCCACCGCTCTCAATTATTCTATTTGTTTTGTAATGTAAAATATGCAACTCACTGTCAGGATAAGCAATATTTAGAAACCAAAGTGTTCACTTCTTCCTACTCCTTTTCAAACTTTAAAACAGTGGTGAACTTATTATTTTCTTCTTTTTAGTTAGCCACTTGTTTTTGCTTGTCCTACTAGTTACCTGTGTTTTTTAAACTAAAATAAATAAAATGATCTTATTTTGTACATTACAAATATATTCATAAACCCTGAACTTTTTTATTGACATTTTAGAACCCCAAACTTAAGATATTTTATTGAGATTTTGTGTGATAAACCAAAACAAGGCAATGCAAACTACGAAGTGAAAGGAATATAATACATCATTTGGAAAAATGACATCTGAAAAGTGTGGTGTACACCTGTATCCAACGCCAAGTATAAGTAATTACATTTGTATTACTTTCACTGTAATTACAAACGCAGGGGCCTTTTTTGGATTCGACTAGCAGCTTTGCACATATACAAGCTGAAATTTATCCCAATTCTTCTTTGAAAAATAGCAAAAGTTAACCAGACCGGATGGAGAATTTCTAAAGATCACCTAAGATTATCAACTGGATTTAGGTCTGGACTTTGACTGGGCCAAAACAAACTGAATATGTGCATCTCTGTTTGAATGTCTAGGGTTGTTCTTCTACTGAAAGGTTGAACCTCCAGCCCAGTATCAAATTGTTTGCAGCAGTTACAAACATTTCATTTGTAAATACAAATGCAAAATGTCCCGCAATTTGGACATCCCTGAATAAAGCCTCTCACAGTTTTCTTCCAGTGTTGCCCTGAATTTAGCTCCAGCCATCCTCTCATCAACCGTCATCTGCTTCTCTAAATATTGATAAGAAGTACTGGCAGATTAGTTCATTATAACGTGGGAAAAACATCAATGAAACTAGTAACTTTTATAAATATTCAATAATTATTTACCTAAAACAATCTGAAAAGTTACTTATAAGTTAGTTTTGTAAGATATTTTTACTAGAAACTAGACCAAATATACTTGATAAGATTTTGTGTTTTTGCAGTGTATTCAGGTGGATTACAGTAATATCCGCACCTCTCTGATTTCCTGCCCTGCTCCTTTATAGGCTTGCAGTTCATCCAAGATCCCTTTGGCGTCCTTTAGCACCACATCCACCTGGTCCCACACCTCTCGCTCTGCTTCTGTGGGCTGCGCATCTGCAAAAAAACAACACAAATAAACAATACTGAGTTTCTGATTCATATTCACATCCTGACTCGTTATAAAGAATTTAAAACAACATCAAATAGTCAGCTATCATAGAAAGTTTAATAAACATTTCCCCAATTATGCAAATGAAAGTAAGCAGAAATAATCTCTTTTTGACACCGCCCATTTTCCAGGCTGAGAGGCAGAAAACGGAGGAAGATAAGATGAGACAAATGGACTCGTGTACACCCTGTGGCTCTGAATACAGAGCAGAATACTAACGCTTTCCATTGGATCCAAACACACACAATTGTCTGAATCACCTGAGATGATCTCTTCACTGCTCATTAATTTTATTTGCAAACAAAGTCAGGATTAACATACAATCTAGCAGCTTTCCTCAACAGAACTGCATCAAATCGTTTGCTGAAATGTAAAACTGCGAAGCTCTTTTATTATAAAAACTGAGCTTTTCAAGGAAGGATTTTTCTCCCAAGGTATCACAGAGTCTCTCGATTTGCCAAGTGTAGCGCAGGTTCAAGCTGTGTTCAGGGGCCTTAGGCGATGCAGCAGCCAAACTTCAGTGCTTTAGATTTGGGGGTTGGGGGCTCCCATTGATATTCTGCACACACACTGCAGTGGAAAATAGCAGGTTGATGGAAAAGTGCATCAGCTCTAGAGCCGAAGCCGAATTTTTTGCTGCCGGGAGGAACTCTTGTGTAAGAGATAAATCGGTGTGGAAAAAAAAAAGACTCACAGAGTTAGGGGGGGGTTGATAATGTTATGGAAACGTATTCATGTGATCGATATCTGCAGTGGGAGCAATTACTCGCAAAGAAACTCACTTTCAAAATCGAGGAAGAAATTGGGCTCCTGTTCCAGATCTGTGCATGTCAGAACTTTCAGTAGGTTCCCCATGTTATGATACCTGTTGAAGAAGAGAGAGAAAGAGAGAGAGAAAGAAATCAATGGAGGAATGCAGCAGTGAATGTGATGAGCAGGTGTCGATGCTCTGCTGCATCCCGTTCGCCTCATTTCGGCTCTGCTTCACCGCTCTGATGCCTGTATAAACTCAGCAGATCCCCAGATGTGCCCACAGCTCATAGGCACCCCAACCTCCCTTTGGACCCCCACCTGCTGTGTGTTTCCTGCACTCAACTTCTCACCACGCAGATGTCAAACCAGTAAGCCCCAAAAATAAAACAAAAGCTGAGTTTTTCTGCTTTGCTAAGCTTCTTCCCAGCGTTTGAGAAGCATTTACGGGCAGTAGTATGCAAAAATCACCATCGTCCACAGGGATCAGACTTCTGAGCCGAGTTCACATATGCACCATGAAGCGTTTTACTCCACCAAATAATGTTCAATTAAATAGTTAGACTTTCAGAGGAGATGAATCTTAGATATACTGTTATATTTTAAAGAGGATCAAACCAACACCTGCTCATCTCTTGTGCAGTGAGTCTACTGTTTGACATTAAAATTTACACACAAAACCCTGCAAATTTTGCAAACCCTCCACGAAATCAGAAACACTGAAGCATTCAGTAAACATCTTATCAGATATATCTGTGATACAAAAGTTTATTCCAAAGTTATAATATTAACTTATAAGAAAAAGGACTCCAGCGCAAAACTGAAACATTTCCAGACTCAAATTCCCAAGATTTTTCTGAATGTTTTTGCAACCTTGACAGCATTTTTTGTAAAAAAAAATTACCTTTTAAAATTCCACAAAACAACAAACCTATGAAGTTTTATTTCAGATTGATGTGAGCTGCAGCGTACATCAGCTCCATTTCAAAGTGTAACTAGACTGTTTTATTCTACATGATTATTTAAAGCAAAGTTTAAATAATCATCTTTATGAATTATCTCCATTTGTTTCTAAATGTTATATTTTTATCTAAGGTCATCATACTGTCATGATCTCATGATGTTTGATGGCAAGAAGATTGCTACCTTTTCTCATACTTGGAGAAAATACTGGCTTTGCAGATTTTAAATACTTACAGATGCAAAAAACACCAAAATTCAAGATGTGAAAAACAGTGGGGCCTCAACCGTAACTTTTATTAAGGTAAAACTTGTTAGAGAAATGCTTGATATTAAAGAAATTAGATACAGATTTAAATTTTTTACTTTACTACTGAAACTGTGTGAAACCTGAATGTTTTTAGACAAAACAGTGCCATAAAATCTCATTTCAGCCAATGCTGAATACAGGACTTTTAATGCACGAAGATTGAGTGCTGAAGTAAGTTCACCTATGCAATAAATCGACATACACAAACCCATTCAATAAATTAGATTATTTCAGTAACTCAATTAAGTGAAACACATTATGTAGATTAATTTCAGACTGAGCCTTTTATTCCTGTTAATTAAGATGATTTTCCTCTTACAGCTAATGAACACATGACATTTAGGATTCAATAAAATCAAACCAAAACAAAAAAAAGTTGAATGTGGGCTTAATGAAAGTAATGCTTAACACCAGTTATTTTCAAAAGGCACTTTCAATCTAACAAACAAACCTCATTGGAATGAGTAAAACTCTGCTGTAAAGCATGTTGTGCGCTTTTCTGTTAGACCTGGTCGGTGCTGAACTAAAAAGGACCTTTAAGGAACAGGAATAAAGGAAAACTCGACTTCCACAGCTTTAGCAGACAGTCTGCGTCTACTTTCCTCCTACAGTCCACCCACACACGCTGTATATGGTTTATGTAATCCACAATGTATGTCTCAACTGAAGTTGTGCAACCTGAAGTGACAGGCTCGTGCTGCTCTCTGCTATGTTGATCCACTGGCTCCTACAGAGAAGGAAGTTGATGTTTCTCAGAGGCAAAGGTCAACAGATGTGTGACAAGCCAGGAGTGGGGAAGAGTTTGTTTGGAGAAACGACATCCGGCTCCACCGCCGGCGACAGATTTAACCCCTGCTGACAGGGCGGAGACAGGCAGGATGCACTCAGCAATGGGTTGGGACTGTGGGACTCACCTGAGATGAGTGGCAGGTAAAAAGCCAAAGTGACTGACTGAGGACGAGATCATGCCACTGCAGGTAATCCTGAACGACAGGGAGGTGCTGCGACAGAGCAAGGTACGCACTCAGCAGTCAGCAGCAGAGGGGTGAGACGAGGTGATTTTAAAATGCATGAGATGCGTAGAGTAGGAGCGGGGAAGGGCGGGGTGCGTGGATTCTTCCATCCTAAATCATGGCAGTAGGTCGTGCTTTTTATTTTCACTTTCAAAGTCAGAAAAATAGCAAATGAAGAAATTTAACGTGGTGACAACTGAGCTCAAGTATTCTTTATTCTTAGGGCATTTTTCACACCTGATAGTCCGGTAGACTGTTTGATTCGAGATCAGCATTTGTTACATCTTGAGCTGGTGCGGTTAACGTTCACACTGCACTGTGTCAAACAAACCAAATCTTTTGAAAAACCTTTTCCCCTCCTTGCCTGTGGTGGCAATGAACCAAGAACCACCGAAGAAATCGACATGAAAACCTAAGAAAACACTGAGCGCAACTTCTTTGCAAAATAACTATTGTAAGGTTTCTCTTTTGTCTTTGAGAAAAGAGAAATCCTTTGCCAAAGATTCATTTGGCAAATTAAATCAAATGGAATAAAAATGGTAAAAATCATAATTATGACATTATAATAATGTTTTCCAGCAGCCATTGTACAGCTCATACAGCGGTGAAACCAGCTGACCAAACTTGCTGGAGGTCGTCTTGGGTTGCTAGGTAACGGTGCAATGTGACTGAACAATAAGGAGGTTTTTGAAGGGGCTTACTTTCCAGACACCTAAAAACATTTAACTTATTGCCAAAAAATTATTGAATGTTTTTTCTTATAAGTGCTTGAGATGCTTTTCGAAGCAATTAAGACCAAAATGGAATCACAAAAAAGTGCAAAATTAGAATTTTACATATCAAATCCCCTTTAACTCCATATTTTTTTCTTTTATAAAACACAATCAAGTACTAATAAGTACTTTGTGGTTTAATAAATACATTGAAAGCTATTTTATCTTCCTCTACATCAACACGTTACTTGGACTGCTTCCTCCTCAAAATTTTGAGACCACCTGCAGAAACCCACCTGCCCCGTCTGTCCCCGTCCCATTTACCTTCCACTAATGTGACCTGAATGTCTGACTGTGCCGTCACGCCGGCACCTCACCGGCTGTCAGAAAGCAGCACCTGATGCAGCCTCAGAAGAGAGCTGTCACAGACCTCGCCCTACGCAGTGATGCCATCCTTCCTCTGGTGCTCTGCTGCCACCTCTCTGCCGCCGCCGCTGGCTGACTGGAGCTCAGACTCAGCTCAGGTCGCTCTGCCAGTCGGCTGCGGCGGGGGGCACCGCCAGCCTGGTAGCACCCGGCTCTGCCGCTCCCCTGCGGCATTTGAAATTAGGTCATTTAAGGACAGGGATTTGCGTGACTGTTTTTCTGAGTCTAAAAAAGAATCTTCTGACTAAATTGGGACATTTGACAGTCTTTCATTCTCAAAAATGATTCCCTGGTTGAATTTTAAGTTACATAAGTAAAGATTAATAAACAACTTTACAGTTATGCAAAGTTTATGATGAAAGCAACAGAACTGAAATGATTAATCGGATTATTCATGATTAATCCATTATTAAAACAACCTAATTTAGTAGTTGATCAAACATTAACTGGAGAGTACAGATTTTAAAAATGTCAATTTGATGAAAGAACATATTCAGAGAAGTAATTAAACCAAAACTGTACAGAAAATATATACATTTTTCAATTGAAATATTAATTTAAAAAAAACTTTCTGTATGTATGTTCTAACAAGAACTCAAGTAGGATAGTTTTAGCTTCACCCAGTTCAAATTCTGCACTTTTTGCTATCCAGATATTAATTGGTTAATCCAAAAAATAGTCAACAGATTAGCGTTACACTGCATAGAGTATTTTGTTAGCCACAGATGCCTTCTTTTGCTACTAATGGCTAAGGAATCGTTTGTTATTGCATTTTAAAATGTTTATTTCCTTAAATAAAAAAAAAGAATGCATTTGTTTATTTGAATGTTTTCATGTATTTTTATAATCAATAACCAGTCTATTTCTGACAATTAATTCAAAGCAAGTTGGATTTTTTTTGTTTTGTTTTTTTTTTGGGATAAATCAAGGAGTGCCCTCCCTCAGCATCCCAGGGACACGGCGGAGAGGAAGCCCGGCGACAGCCTTGTTGTTGTTTTGAACCCCCCCACTGTGCATCGCGTGCTCGAAGAGCGCGAGGGCGGCCAGGAGCAGAATGAGACGAGCCGGAGCCCGCGCAGCCCTCCTATTGGACGGAGCCGATCTACCCGACAGCTCGCTGTATCCATGGAGTCAAAAAAAATTTAGAGCCATTGAAAAACACGGCAGCAGCCAATCGGCGGCGAGCAGCGGGGTGAGGAGTGAGTACAGTAGTAGTAGGAAGTCGGAGCACAGGAATACATTAATACAGATGAGGTAATGTGCCAAAAAAAAATGTAGGAGGTGGGGGGATTAAGTCAGGAATATTTAATTCCAGAGGTGATTTAATGTGAGCGGATTTTTCTGTGCAGCTCAGCAGAAGTCTGATTTAAATAATTAAAAGTAGTAAAGCAATTCACCCAATAATATTATCAGCTAAGAAATAAATACATTTAGTATGAGGCATGTGGAGTTGCTCTGTGCCACGCCCATGCAGCAGTCTGACCCCTACATGGCACTAATTTTAAACGTCTTCCCCTTCTCCCAGACTGCACCCAACCCCCCCACCCATCATCCCTTAGCAGCAGCTGACATCGAGCACTGCGGCAGGCTGTCTGAATCCAGCCAGGGATACTGCTGACATTCCACTACTCAGCTGCAGCATGAGGATACACGTGCCCTGCTGCTTTACTATGGAGGAGGGGGAAAGAAAAACCACAACAACGCCCTCCCTTCTTCCAGTCAGAGCGAGCCGGGGGCGTCACGCGGGAACCGCCGTGGACCGGCGGAGGGAATCGGTTTTAGTGGAAGAAGAACTCCACTTCTGCTGCTGCTTGAATGAATGAATTATTTAACCCTGATCCAGGTGAAGTGAGGTGAAGATGCAAGAGAGAATCCATTTTTTTAAAATGGGTGGGCGGGGGAGGGGTTCGAGGGGCGTTGCACTGCGGCAGAGGCGGAGCGGCTTTAAACTTGACCTAGATTCCCCGGGTGACACGCCACATCGCATTAGTCCAGTCGGCCGGACCCCAGGACCCGCCAGTGCTCGCCGTTCTGACGCTGCCCTGATTCGACAGGCAGAAAATGGAGGAGCACTTCCTGAATAGAGCCAACACCCCCAACAGACCCCACTGGACACAGTTTCTCCTCACCCCTTCCCCAGCTGACCAAAAATGGCTCCGAGGGCAAAAGGAGAGGAAGGAGAACGGGGTTTACGAGGGGGTCTCTATTTGTTTATGTGGGTTGATTTCTTCATGGCCACGCCTCTGCACTCCAGTAAACAAACTGAAGAGACCCCACATATTTATCACTGCAGAAGTTCATATTTTTCCCCGACCAAAAGTACTTTATTAATACAAACATTCACCTTTAAATATGGAACCACAATTTAGACGGTAAAGAAGGAATTATGAGAAGGAATCATGAATGAAAGTGTGATAGTTCAATAAAAGATTTTAACAACAATAATCTCTAAAGGGCAACAACGAACCACAAAAAAACACACACAATAAAAACACTGAACAAACTGAAATAATCTGTAAAATAAATGGGAATTAAAAAAAGTCAAAATAAAAGTGCAGCTGATTTTAAATTCACAGAGCTACATGACGAGGAATGTTAAAGATAAATATATTCAGTTATAAGTACATGAAGTGTTTAAATATAAATAATCTGAAGTCTGGTACAATGTGGAGAATATTTAATGGACGGACGGATGGATGGATGAATGGATGGATAGATGACAGCGGATGAACAGATGGATGGACAATTGGATGAACAAGTGGATTGATGGACGGTTGGATGGACAAGTGGATGGATGGACGGTTGGATGAACAGACTGATGGATGGACGGTTGGATGAACAGATTGATGGATCATTTAGAAACTGTTAAAACGGATATATTTTTCTAACTCTGTTTTAATCCAGATTATAATTCCTTGAATGAAACTCTGGATTTCTCCGGACCGTGTCTGAACCCCGAAGCGCTCGACTCTCATTCTTCCACCCAGACAGTTCCCCGCAGACCTGAGCGGCATCAACTAATCTGGAGGTGACATCCGGCGTCAGCTGTGTCATCTTACTCCGATGACTCCACCGCCGGCTAAAAATATCCCTCCAGCGCCACATCACCGCAGCCGCCATGAACCGAGTCACAGAAAAGAGTAAATGAGCACAAGAACCCAGATGAGGCGGATCAGAGGGGAGGATGAAAGCTGGAGCACCTCATCTTCAGCTTCAGCCTGTTCCCTTTTTTATGGGACGGCACCTGATGAAAGATGGAAACCATGGAAACAGGCGAATACACAAGTCTGCGAAAGCGCCGGCTCTATTGAAACTGAGCTCAATGGAGAGAGGCTCTTAGCGCCTCTCCAACACTTTACCGCGTTAAATAACACACAGGAAGCTGCTGACAGCCTGGATGGTTTTAAACTCAGATCGATGGATTCACAGAATACTACGAGCTTCTGCAATCAGAGAAATTAAATATCTTGCTCTGTGTTGACTGTTGTGGTGATTCTATGAAGTTTCCTGCTCCTTTAGTCGAGCGTCTGGTTCCAGACGACGCCCCTCCTCACCCTGTCCTTGAGAGTCCTCTGACTCCTTTCTGGGAAGTCATTAAGGAAGGCGCATCGACTCACTGAGGTCCTCCTGAGCAGAGCCTCCCTCAGGGCGGCTGCCTCCTCAACCCATTCACACACATCTCCCATTCTTCTGCACAAACAGCCCTGAGCCATCGTTACTTGACTGACCTTCTGACTGTGAATCACCAACATCACAGAACCTCTGCACCGCAACTCAAATCAGAATTATACAAATTTTATGATAAAATCCCAGGGAAAATTAATGAAGTACATGTTACATGTTTTTACTTTAGTTGTGACTCAAGCAGGATTTTGGGTGGGGCACGGAGACAATTTTGAAGTGATGGAGAGAGTCAGATTGAGATGTCACTGCGTTTTAGTTGGGCACTGGCGCCATCTGGAGGATGAGAACTGCAAAGACAGGAACCACTCCCAAATACAAACCATGAACCTTTTTCTAAATACCCAATAAAAAATAAAGAAAAAATAAAAAAATTTCCAGAACCTTTTCACGTCCAAATTTAATATTTTTCTAGGATAAATTTCCAGAACTCCAAGTATTTAAGTATTTTTTATGACACATACAACATCTATACAGCTGCAACTAATGATTATTTTAGTTATCTATTATTCTGACGATCAATTCAGAATAATAGAATTGATTATTCTATTGTTAATAGAATAATCAATTGCATTGATTATTCTATTAATAATCAATAGAATTGATTTTCATGTAAGCCTTTTTATACAATATTATTAAGACATTAAAAGTTGCAAATAATTTTTAAAAAATTTGTAAATAAGAAAATCTAAATTTTCTCAACTAAAATGGAATAAAAATATTTCCAACATCATCATGTGAAAAGCTCAGCCCTTTCTGGTCGACTTAACATGAACACAGCGTATGGCTAATTTGTTGATTATTTTTCGGACTAAAGGATTAATAACTGAATAGCAAAAATGACAAACGTATATTTTTGTACAGTTTTGATTAAAACATGCAATAAAATTGATGAATTTAGCAACAATTTGACTTGTTGATATATAAGCAAATAACTAAAAATTGTTACCGTCTTTCTGCTTTGGTTTTATAGCAACCAGATGATAATGAGTTGTTTACCCAGCCACAGAAAACAAAACAACATTCATTATTTCCATTTCAACAACAAAGTTTCTTTGTCGCATGTTTTGATTCGGCACTAAAACAGCTTATAGTTTCTTAATGACTATAAATAAATCTATCACTATTGTGGTATTTAGCAAATAGAAATGTTTGTAATTGTAACTGACCTAAAACAAGAGAAGATTGGTCCAATTTAACTTCAGTTAGTGAAAAAAAAAGTGTCTTTTTATTTGACGTATGTAAAAAATGCTGAATATTTGTCTACAGATAGAAAATACTTTTGTATAGCAACCCTGTTCTGACCTTTTACGTAAAGGTCAGAACAGGGTTGCTATCAAATCATGATGGATCATCCCTGAACTCCATCAAGAGCTCAAATGTAGTCATTTCAGAATAACTATCACACAACATGCTGCATATTACATTTTAACACGTTTTTAACCTTTTTTCAAGAGTATTCCAGCCTCTAACAGTGTAGCTGCTGTAGGAATGACTGGCAGCCTGCGAGCTTCTTCCTGAAACCTGGACAGGAAGTTACACGGTGTCAATCCCCCAGTGGCATAAATAATTGATTAGCGAGGAGACGCTAGGAGCTTTTAGCTGACATAACAAGCCACTCTACATATTACATGCACTCAGACGTATCGTCTCAGATTACAATGTGGAGCCCATCTGCTGAGTCAAGATGTGGAACGTTTTACTATGCTTTCTATTTAATGACTACATTTTCTCATTTTCATATCTCCCATCCTATTTTTTTAACACTGTGAATGACTAGGATAGATTTATTTGAAAATAAAAATCGAATTATTTTCCCAGAAAAAGCAGTGCAGGTTTTCACCAGCTGGGGGCAGTGTTGACCCAGATACACAGTCGAAGAAAAGAGTCACCTCGACACCGTAAACGCCTCCCCCTTGGCTCAAAAACCTAATCCAGCCTGCATCTATTCACACAGGCTGCTGCATTAACTAAACTCCATCCTCCATGCATAATGCGCCACCTATCTGCTTCCTGTGTACCGCCACAGGGTCGCGCTCCGTCAAACAGCTCTCCATTCATCCGGGCCGTTTCAGTGAATGGGTCTGAGCTCGTCATTAGCCTATAAAGCCACGGACACGCACCACGCCAGGTCACACGGGCGAACACTGACTGAGTGTGTCAGCTGAGCATCACCTGAGGCGTCGCTGTCAGAACGCTGCAGCATTCCAGGAGTCGGCATTGGCCAATCAGATGGCGGCTGTGTGTCATGGTAACAATTTCCAAGGAGACAAAGAGGAAAAATACAACAAGGTTGGGGAGACATGCAAACATAGACATGATAGGATGGGTTTGGACAGTGTTCCTACACAGTCTGGGAAACTATTTATTTTCGAGGTCTTTCACTTTGTCCATCCATCCATCCATCCATCCATCCATCTGTTCACAAATTCATTCAACCACCAATCATACAGTCAGTCCACCAATCCCTGTTAATCCCATTTACTCATTCATCCGTCCATTTATTCATCCATCCAACCGTCAGTCCTTTCATTCATCCATCCATCCATCTGTTCATTTATTCATCCATCCATTCGTTCACTTATTCATCCATCCATTCGTTCACTTATTCATCCATCCAGGTATCCAATCATTCAGCCAGCCATCTGTCCGTCATAAATTTATTCATCCATCCCTTCAACCGTTCATCCATTTATTCATCCGCCAATTATTCATCCATCCATCCAACCGTTCGTCCATTCATCCATCCATCTGTTCATTATTTCATCCATCCATTCTTCCCTTTTTCTTTCATTACAATCTGTTTTCCCAGGCTCTACATTCAAAGCTTGATCACCATAGCAACGTTTTTCTGCCATGAATGTTTTGTAAATGTTTGTTCGTGTTTTATTTAAAAAGCCTGTAAAAAGTTCTAGTTAAATTTGGAGTTCTGACATGAAAAAAAAGTTGAAATCCTGTTTCAGTGAAGAAATTAAAACTGAGCTCTGATGGGAAACTGGGAAGCATCAAAACAGACGATGGATATTATTTATAAAAAATAAGTCATAATTTTTTTCCAGCACTCCAACATAGAGCAGTTCTTTTGGGTCAACTGTGACCTTTTGCCCTCTAACTGCATAAACACGTTGGCCTTGATGGGGAAACAGGAAGCCGGGAGCACCTACATTACTCAACTCCTTTTTATGGTCAACAATACATTTCCTTTCCTCAGTCGGCTTTACAAATACTCCCACACTGCAGCACATTAAGCCTACAATAGGCATAAATGCACCAAAGGCTACCTTGCATAATGTCTGTATCTGTGCTGATAATCATGAAAAACTTCAAACTTCAATGATAAGGTGATGCTTTTTAGATAAGCCAGGTTATAATTTAACCCAGAGACGCTGTTACCTCCCTGTTTAAGTGATTAATTCATACTATTGCGAAAGAATGTCTCAGTACATAATTTTAGGTTATATTTTTATCAATTAATCCCTGCGTGTTTATTTATCAAGGACTTTTAAACAACAAGGCCAACAGAAAGTGCTTTAAAAAGAATAAAAACAAGTAATAGCAGTGTTCATTCTGTGAAGAAAGAACCATTTTACTATTTTTGGAGGGAAGTTGTACAATTTACATCAATTAAAGTGTATAATACTGAAAAATACACCCCCCTTTAAATCATAGTCAATGATAAATAATACCTTACTTTCATAAAAGTCAAAAAACAAGCAAATTCAGTTTTAAAAAAAAACCCTTGGAGCCCCTTTCTAATGAAAGGCACAAGTAAAATGATCTGAAAGGTTATTTCCCAGAGTTCATAGGTGTACTGTGAGTTTCTTTCTCAGAAAGTTTTACCAATTCTAAAAACTTGTGTTTTGGTCCGACTGAACTGAACAAAATCCTCTGGGATCCAGTGGTGGGTCAGCAAGAGATTCAGCACAATAAAGCTGCGTTTAGTTAGCAGAACTGTGAAAATTGATGCTCCGTCTCCAAAAAAAATTGTTTGTGTGTTACAGTGGCAGAATTTATCATTTAAAAAGTGTCGGACCTGTGTTTGGTAAAGCACTGTGGTGGGCTGAATCAGAAGGTAGGAGGCAAAACGTAAAAAAATAAAATAAAATCAGTCATGGATGCAAAATGTAAAAAAAATAAAATAAAATAAAATCAGTCATGGATGCAAAATGTAAAAAAATTAAAAAGTTAGTCAGGGAGGCAGGAAATAAAGAGAAGTAGTGTTACTGGATGGACAATATTGTTGAATAATAGGATGAATAAATTGATAGACAAGTCATTTATCTTAATTCCTTAACCTAAATTTTTTTTGATTTATCGTTTTCACAATAATTTCCAGTTAATATAAACTCCTAAAACTGTCCATGTTGTTGTGACTATTAGCTTTACTATTTTCTCCAGTGAGATTAATAAATATCAGTAAATTAGAAATATGATTAAATTCAGTTACTGTGTGCAGTTCAGTGATAAAAATAAATAAATAAAATTTTTAAAAAGTACTTTACTAATGGGAATGTTTCTCCAGAGTAGTATTTTGTTTGATTGCTGTGCACCTAAAAAAAAAAATAAAATTCACAATAGTACCACAAAATGTAATAAAACTTTAATTCCTTATCACCCACCAATAGTTTAAGCTGAGATTTCAGTGGCTACCAAGTCAATATCTTTTTCCAATCTATAAACTTAAGATTTTTATCAAAATCTAGAATCAATCATCTCACCAATGGGATTTTTGACATTTGACCTTTAGGGTAGATCAAACATCTGAACATGTAGCATTATGAGGTGCTGCTAAAGAGTTATTTAACGGGAAACGGGAGAATCACAACAAAACAAGGAACAACTTCCCACCCAAATGTGCCGACTTCTCATGAAATTATTTGAATCTGAACGAGTGTCGTCTTCAACTTCTGCAGCAAATCAAGCTAACCCAAATGACGGCAATTTCCGACACTGTTGTGAGGCCACCATAAACAAAACCTAAACTACTCCGAGTCAGAGTGGAAATCTCTGACTGGGAAAAAGAATAATCTAAAATAATAACCAGGTCAACTTTCAACAAAATCTCCTATTCATTCATAGTCACCACATGCTCCATGAGCTAAGCTGTTTGGAACAATAGGGAGGGGAAAAAAGCAGGAATAACACACAATCATTGGGTATTTACGCAATGCGGTCTATTCAAATCAGGACGTGACAGAGCTGCGTGTTTGGTTATAAATAGCTACACAAACAAATAAAAGTAGATTTATACAAGATAACAGTACATAAATAGTTTAATCAGTTAAAATTTGCATTTACTAATAAAATGCAGACATGGAAACAACAGACAAGTTCTTTCAGGTAGAAATTATTAATGCATGAACAGATCAAGGCTGATGTTTCACACACTCAAATTTAAGACTCAAAAGATTATGTAGATATATATATATATAACATTATTTAATAGAGAAGACTGGAATTTGACTACCGTATTTGAAATCCACTAAACCTGTGACTTCAGAGTTTGTGTTGCACCAAATGAGAGAAGTGGTAGCAGTAGCAGTAGCAGCGACGACGGTTTTCAGGTGTTTAGAAATACAGAACTGGGAAATTTCTTAGGTCTGTTTGTGGCTCTTGGCTCTTTGTAGCTAGCTAGTTAGCTAGCAAGGGTATATTAGCAGCTAGCGGTAGCCTCAACCAATGACTGTCCGGAACTCAAACTTTTATCTTATAAATAGGTCCAGTGAGAAAAATCCTAAATATATGAGATTAAATGCTTTTTAAGACCTGTGATTAACGTATTTAAGGTCAACTTAACTTTTCTTTAATAAATTTAGGGCATTTTAAGAGTTTTTAAGGATGCAGGCCACACTGGTTGTGATCAGTTAGATATGTAGTGATTTACACTCCACATTTTTAAGATTGTATCATTTTCCTTCAAAGTTATGAACCATTTGCATTGATAAATTTATTAACTGTGCCTGATATGCATTAAGGCAAAAAGAATCTATACAATTCGCTGCTCCGTCAAATTGGAATCAACTGCAGGAAGACTTAAAGTTGAAGGTTACATAGATACATGAATCATATTAAATCCCTTTAAAATGGTTGAAACAACAACATGAGATAAGGTTTAAAGCAGACTTCCTAAAACTGTGGCCCCCAGACCACTGGTAGTGCGCAAGGTGCTGCGAGTAAACAACCGTTTATTTGCAGTGACGTTAGCTCAAAGGGCCACACTACAGTTAGCTTACCAAAGGATTCTGTTTAAAAATAATAACAGATAAATGGCTTAAGACCAGGTCACTAAAAATAAAACATGAAGACACCGGTGGAAAGATTCTCAGGGTGAATTGCAGAACTTCTGTTTTTGAACACTTATGATACATAGCATGCTGCATGCATGCAGATCTCAGTCTGTAGCTGCACTATGATGGTGATGAGGCAGTGAGCAGAGCTGCACCCCAAGCTGACTAACTCCATCTTAAACACCAAAAATCTAATTATTAAATAAAATGTTTGTTTTTGCCAAAGCAACTCAAGTCTACTTTTCTTTTACTACGCTTCTAAAATATAAGTATCCCTAAAACGTCATTAGTGTGCAAGACACATGTAGTTAAAGAACTTTTTTTGATTTCCATGTGTTTTCGATCCACACATTCCGAATCAGTAAATAACTCAAAATGCCCCAAAACATACCCTTAAACATTAGTTCAAGGGGTATGAAAACTTTTGCAAGGCAATATTAAAGTCAGTGTGACAGAAAGAGGAGAGGGGGGATGAGCGGAGGGACTTACCAGCAGTGGAGTTATGCAGGAGCAGGGAAGCCTGGCCTGGGAGGTGGCCCCTGGGTGGACAGTCCTTCCAGCAGAGGTCAGCTTCTGAAAGAGAGGCCAAAACATTAAACTCAAGCAAGAAGATAAAAAAAGTCTTAAAAAACAGCAAGATCTAAAGTTGTTTTATGTCTAAACGCCAAAAAAAAAACTCAGTAGATGCCTTTTCGCCTTTGACTTAAGTGCAGAAAAATCAGAACAAGGAAATATAACCAGGAAGTTCTGCATTAAGCTAGCAGGAGTGGTACTTTTTACAACCTGCATCATAGATACAGAGCTAATTAAAGAGTTTCTAAGTCCTTACAGAGCAAACAGACTTTCAGAAAGCACATGGCACTTCCTATTGTGTAATACTTCCTCTGATTCACCTCAGGTTTTCTACACGGCTCACTGCTTCCTGCTGTGAAACAGCAGCGACGCGCCGCACTCACTCAGCTGATGTTTACGTCCATCAACTCAAGAGGTAAAAAATAAAAAAAATAAGTAAATAAAAAGTTCAAAGAACCAAACCAGAAGATGTGAAAATATTCCCACAGAGCTTTCAGTTTTAAGACTCAACTTGTGCAGCTCTAATTGGGCACACAAGGCTTTTTGCCAGCTCCATCCTCTGCCTGCATAACCAGTCATAAAAAATATCTTTCTGAACCTAGAGGGGCTTCTCTCCCAGTAAGCAGCTCTTAACCCAGCGGAGCTGACGAGGCACAGCTGCCATACGAGGTGGGGCAACTCAGGACTCAGCTATGCGTCGAAGCAAACGCCCACAGCCTGACTAAGCACATGAGGTCACAGAGGTTAAGCCTACAGTATGTGGAGCAGTTTGTTAGTGTTTCAACGGGCTTTAAGACAGTATATCAACAGCAGTCTGATCCTTAAGCTGGTTTCTGTGGTGATTCTTGTAGATAAATTGACAAATTGACTTTTACTCCAACATGGAAAAACACTTTTCTAGTGAAAGAAAATGCAACAATTCCCAAGTTATTTGCAGTAAATAAAAAATTAAAAGGTAGTAGAGAGCAATTGCTGTAAACAACTTGCATTAGGACTCTGGTTTGGTCCATTGAAAATGCTTATTTAGCTAAAATTACAAAACTTTAAACTTAATGAGATCTGTTTTTTAAAAGCAGGACCACCGCAAGGCTGCTGGCTCATAAACACCGGGACTGCTGTCATTCATCACTGCTGCAGGAAAAACCAACAATGATGAGCTCATTGTTAGTTGTGTGTGTGTGGGGAAGGAGGGGTGCGTGTGTGTGCGATTCAGCTTTGATCATAGCTCCCAGCTACAATTAAACCAGTCTAGAGCGCCGTTACCCAGCAGGGGGTCACAGTCTCAGAGATGAGCTACAAGTCTTAACAGTTTTAAAACCTAATGAAAGCTTTAAAGAAATCTGCTTAAATCACACAGGGGATGGGTTATGTGAGAAGTGTTATAAAATATATTATTCACAATAAATCATTACTTTAAGCTGACCAATATTTGCCTGCATGTCTGGAGTCTTTATTTTCTAAATAAAGTAGAAACTAAGGACTGAAGGAGGAATAATAATCAGATATGTAACAAGGCTTTTACTTTCTTACATCCCTTTGAACAAACACTTAGTCCTGATTCACATTTAAAACATTCAAGTATGACTGCAGACCAGCCTCTGAGTTAATCAACATGTTTATTCAGAGCTGATTGTTATATTTGCACGCTGATAAAATTTTTTTTTTTTTTTTTACATATTTTTGCACAAAAATTGAGAAAATGTTTTGAAACATTAATTCTCATGCAGCACAACAATGTTCTGTCCACACAAGCACTAATATTTAAACTTTAATCTGGCAGTGTTTGAACCTTTCCACAGCATTTTAGAGAGAAAAATGCCAATGACTATAAAATTTAAAACTATTTTCATCTCTCTGTTATCCGTTTGAAAGACTTTGGGAATGCAAGTTCTCCTTTACCTTCGAAATTTGTATTTCTATGTATTTCGAATGGTTGGACTGGATTTCGTTTAGGTGTCTTAAGGTAGATAAACATTTAAATGTGTAACTTATTAGTAAAAAATCTCAAAAATCATGTGTCATTTACCACCACTGCACAGTTATGCACCACTTTGTATTTCTATATCACAAAATCTTCATAAATAATGTTTCAGTTGTGTGAACAAGTTCAAGAAGAAGTGATTTTTTTGCATGGATAGCCTTCCTTAATGCAACAGCAAAGTTAAACAATAGAGCAGACCAATCATTACATAAGCTGAATGGAAAATTCATGCTCCAAAGATGAAATGCAAAATAAAAGTAAAACCAAGACGAAACCTGCAGCCTTTCTGTGATGCCAACACACACATTAAAAGTGTGAGTGTGTCTAAAAGCAGAAGTTTTATCTTGTGGAAAAGTTTTGGTACAAACTGCTCGGTTCAGCCTGGGGCTGCATGAAATTGGTAAATATTCTCATGCTGATATTTTCTTCTTTCCTCTCATTTTCATTTGTGCTTCCATCACTTTGTGACTTTTAATCATTTGTGTCAACCAGCCATAATTTAATATTGTTTTAGTTAAATTGCTGAATGTTCATCCCAAAAGGCTGCAAAACCTAGATTTTCATGTGATAAAGATACAATTATATTTGATTCACACTGAAATAAAACCAAAGCAAAACATGAGACAAAATAAAGAAAACAAGATTGCACGTTAAACTTTCCTACATTTATCGGCACAGGATGAAAACAATTTTGCCTTTTCCATCTCTCCAGTATAAACATAAAGGTGCAATTTAATTCAAAATGTTGACTAAGACCAGGTGTTTCAACAACACACACACACAGTTTAACAAACAAAAAGGATGGAAATCAGGGGGAAGAACCTCATGTCCAATGTAAAGCAGAGGATGTTTGATGCTGTGGGCCTTGAAGAATCTTGACAGAGTGTGTGTCGATATAAAGTGCTGTCCAACTAGTAAAACATGGTTTTCTTAAATGAGCTTGTAAGAAAATTTTTGTTTAAAATATTTCCTGAGGGATTCGTTTTCCCTGTTTAATAATGACTCAAATTAAAAGTCGGATTTTCCTTCATTTTTTTATTAAAAAAAAACAACCTGATTTTTCTTTTTCTGCATTAAAAAGTCCTGTATGAAGCATGCTTGCACAGCATGGACTGAAGAGAAAGAAAACCTCGCCTCAGATGTAAAGTATGTGTGAGGTTTAACACCATGAGAGGATGGCGGGTTGGTGCGGGGGCAGCTCATGCAAAAGCTGAATTCATACCATGCTGATTTACCATCTGCAGCAACACGCCTGCTTTTTGAGTCCGCTGACCTGTGGGCGGCCACATGAGGATGCCATGCCTGGTTTAACATGCCAGAATAAAATCATCATAAACGCTTCTCTTTTTTGGTTGCAGTGGACTCAAGCAATCTGTGTCTGAGAGGAGAAATACCAACAAACTGAGGCGCTGAAGGGATTTTTTTGTGTATTTGTTAAAGGTGTGAGTTTTGAGTAGGTCATGTTATTTATAGCTCTCCGTTTCTCCACAGTTGGTGTGAAGATGTTGCAGCAAACAGGAGGCTGAAAGCTAAAGCATCCTGCTAAAAACCTTCTTCATATGCAGGAAAAAGCGATGCTGCTCTTTATGAGGGCTTCAGATAAAGCTAACATCACAGGACGGAAGTGAGAGACTTGAGAGGAATGCTCGCGATCAGAAACTGGCACACACACACTGACTCATACACATCAGAGGCAAGAATCAGGAGTATTTCTCCAGGCAGCCAAGGGCTACAAACACAAACCACAGCAGGAACCCCTGCAAAGCTCCAGACTGTGTTTTCTGCTTATTTAACAGCAAAACACTCAGAGTGGGTCAATTAAAGAATAACAAAGTAAGAAAGCACTCAGTTTATGAGCAATGCAGCAGGAGATTGCAGAAGTTAGATTATAAAAAATGGCACGGCAAATGTTGTGAGAAGAGCTGAAAACAGACAGAGCAACAAGGAAGCTGACCGCGTGTCAAACACATATTATCTATGTAAATAGTCTGAAGGAATACAGGATGAGAGGAAACAGACTTTCACACCACGGCGCTCATTTTAATGATTAAACTTTTTTAATCTCAGGTTTTTCCAATCAGGTTCGATTTTAATGGGAAAAAAAATTCAATTAACTCTTCAGTGAGTTGTATGACAAATTTTTTGCTTAATTACAAGAATAAAGTCTTAAGTAAAATCTCATATTTTTTCCAAACTGATCAGATTTTAATCAAATTTTATTTCTTGTCTTCTTTTCTGAAAAAGAAATTGCAAACAGGAAATATTTCCAAAAAGTGGCTTTTTGGTTTGCAGGGCCATGCTGCGAGAATTTTTAATTAATTACAAGAATTAAGTCATATTATCAGAATAAAGATACAATTTTACCAGAACATCTTACAATTGAGGGAAAAAAAGCTTTTAGTTCTCAACTTCTGTGTAGTTTTCTTTAAAATAAACTCAGTTGTTTCAAAGTTCTGCAAATGATAATAATTTGATGCTAATGTGTTTAAAAAAATGAAGCATTTCCTTTTCTGTAAAACCAAAATATAACTTCGTAAAATGCTCAACATTTCTCATTTAAATTTTTTTTTTGCAGTTCTCATAAAATTATTACTTAATTCTCTGAAAATTTTGACTTTGTTTTTGTAATATTACAACTTTATTCTCATAATTGCAAATAAAAAAATTGTAACCTGGAAATAATATTCCATCGTAGAGTTGACCTGAACAAAATGGCGGCTCTGGGTGTGCGACATCATTCTTAACTATGGAAACCAAAGGAGCACATTGGTAAAAGAATGAAAACCCTGAATGTCCAGAAATTAAATCTTCTAAAACCACAAATTCGATTAATCGATCCTGCTACAAACCTACAGCTTATTCAACTTTTCTAACCTTACAAGTAAAAACTTTAATGTATTTCATTATAAAATGATGAAACAGACAATCATTCTTGTTAAAATGGAAACTTTATGCTTTGTTAAAATATTTTGTGATGTATCCATATCTTCTCTCTTTCAATATACATAGAAATAAAACGGCAGTTTTGCACAAATACATTTCCAACAGTAGATAATCATCAAAAATTACAAGTCTCTTTTTTTTTCTGGAAGATTAGGTAACATTTGTGGCTCTAAATTACATTTATTTAGCTGAACTGAGGGCAAAATTGGCTCTTTGGATTTTAAAGGTTGCAGACCCGTGCAGTAGACCAACACAAACCGGTGTATAATTGTGAAGTGGGAGGAAAAGGATGTGGCGCCTTCTATATTCAGCCCTCCTGAGTTGATCCTTTGTAAAACCACTTTTAACAGGTTTTTTGGCCTTTATTTAGCTCCATCCATCTTCCCATTAGTGGACCAGCTATCCAGTTCCAGTTGAAAAGTCTGCAGTATTATTGCTGGATATTGTTGTGGTGATATAGATGGCAACAGTTTTCCACAGTGATTTATTTATTTTCTCATCATTATAATGACCCAACACCATTTCTCATTGGAATTTAACAAATGATTTAATTTACGGGTTAAAGATTAAAGGGTTGCAATCCAAACTTGAATGTCTAAAATTACAGATGCGCCAATACACAAAGTTTGGCCAAATAAACACAGATTACCGTTATTTATCAATACTAGGGATGTAGCGATTAATCAGCTTAATCGTGATTAATTGATTACAGAAATAATCGTCAACTAATTTAGTAATTAATTAATCATTTACAGAAGAGAAAAAAACATACAGGGTAGCAAATAAGCCAAAACTGAACAAAAAGATACATTTTGCATTCAAGACTTAAAAATAAAAAAAAACAACTTCTGTTTGCAAATATATTTTCTCCAAAACTTCTGAAATTGCAGTTTTAGCTTCACCTGGTTCAGATTTACTAAAGGAATGCTACGGTATTACAATTTAGGCAATAAAATGTTTATTTACTTAATTTTTAAAAAAGGAATTGAATTATCTACATCTTCTAATGCATCTCTAATATTGTATGAAAAGGGCTTATGTGGTTAAATGAAAACTAGCCATTTTTTATCAGATTAATCGTCAGAATGATTGATAGATTAATTGATTACTAAAATAATTGTTAGTTGCAGCCCTCATCAATGAACAGTAGACCCGTTTATTTGTGGATTCACCTAATCAAATAATTTTCTGTCATTATCATTAAGACGTCATTGTCACAAGACTTTATTCTCATAAAAAATAAAAATAAAAACTTATTCTGACCCTTGTATTTGACCTGAATTCAAGATCCAAACAAATATAAGCTTGTGAAACAAGTTCACTTTGAACTATGGAAACCCAATGAGTGTACTGGCGGGAAAAAAAGACCACCAATTTATTGATTTATTTTCCAGCCCTACTTCAGGTACTAAAGAAAGAGCTCTGAAACACATCAGTGAGAGTAAAGTAAGAAGAAAAACCCAACTGCACAAACTTCCTGCTCTCTAATAACTTCTTCATGTGTAGAAACATGAATTTGGCGGCAGGCTGTTCTTCCCTCACTAATGACTCAAGTACATCATCATTTCACCTCCGACCGGCTGACAGACAAGAGAGAACATGCAGCTACGATTCAAGATGGAGAACCACGTGAAATAGAGGAGCCAACCATGCCTGAAGAAAACAAATCCCTGCAGGAGTTTATAAAGCTCTTATTCACTAATCTAGAATAATCATCAAGATGAGGCGTGCTAGATTAAAAGTACCTTTTGTAAATAACAACCTTTAAGCCGGTATTAAGCATTAAACCCACAATTTTCTATTAAAATTTTTTGTTTTTTTTAACGGTTTGATGTAATATAATTGTTTTCATTCGCTACAAATGGAAAATCATCCTAATTAACAGAAAAAGGCTTCCAATCTGTTCGTAATTATATTAGTACTTCTCAAATAGAGGGGCACCAATAATTTCATGCTGATGTGTTAAAAGATTAAATATTTTCTTATTAGGAAACTAATACTGTAACTTCAAAAAAATGCTCAGCATTCCTCATTTTAACACAATTTGGTGTAGAGTAAGTCTTTATATCCAATTAATCACTTAATTGGATATAAAGACTTAAGTGGTTAAATTAATTTTTTATCTGATTAATCATCATGAAAATAGATTAATTGATTTCTAAAATAATCATTAGTTGCAGCCCTATTTTCAATACTATTCTATTTTATTGAGTCATTTGTTTATTTACATATTCTATTGTATTTCTAATGTATATAGAGGCATAGGAGATGACCAAACTTTTTTTTTTACCCAATTAATCGATTAATCGTCAGAAAAATAGATAAATCGGTTTCTTAAATAATCATTAGTTGCAGCCCTACTTTCAATACTATTCTAATTTATTGAATCATTTGTTTATTGTTTATCCATTTAATCATGACAATAAATTGATAGATTAACCGATTACTAAAATTATCATTAGCTTCAATATTTTCAATACTATTCTAACTTATCATACGAGTCTCTAAAGCTCACATCTAATGGCACAAATTCCTAAATTATAGCGCTGAACTAAATTAAATATCTTTGTCAAAAATCCGCTCTGAATATTAACGACGCTGCAGCAGAGAGCTGAACAGGCCGGCAGATCAGTCAGAGAATGCTAATCTCAATAACTGCACCAGCAGCACTACCACAGATCAATTAGGCTGTTTTCTGTGAAGGCCAGAGGCAGCCAGACTCATCAGCAGCACAACAGTATATGTATTATACAAAGTAGATACTATGAGGTAATGCAAACATGTAAATCTTACGCTCCAAGCTTAGGCTTCCACGAGTTACACAATTGCTCATGTTATTGTGTCAACCTACTTCAGAGCAGAAAAACAACGCCCCTCGAATGGAATAAGGAGCTTAAACCTCAAACGAGCTAAAAATAACCAAGCACCCGAACTGATATTCTGGGAAATCTGAAGGTTTAGGAAAACATTCGGTAGAAAGTGAATAAAAACATGTTGAATGTGAAACAAAGGCTGTAGTAGCCGAGACGTTTCAAGTGGGGCTGTGTGTCCGCTTGCTGCTGGAAATGGTTTGCATATTACCAGACGCTGGAGCAATCCTCATACCAAGAATAACTGCTGTAACCCAACCTGCAGAACAAAGCTCAGTGGCACAGGGTGGCTCTAAAGAAGGACGTCTGGGTCTGGTCCAAGTCAACGAGGTCTGGACAGAACTTCAGACTACAGCCTGGTTTTGTGGTTGCATTAGGTGAAACCATGGCAACAATAGAAAGTACGCACAGGCCGTTTTCAGGTAGAACGTAAAAAGACTTCAGACATGTTCTCTCATATGGTTTGTAGTGCTGTGAACGAGATACCAGACTGACCTGAGTTTTCTCTGGTTGGATGAAGGATAGAGTAGTTTCTGTGCACCGATTGTCAGGGAGATTTAACACCTGGTAGTTCGGTAGATTCGGTTTGATTTGGGACCAAAATCGCAACATTTTCAACCACTGCGCTTCACTTTCAAACTCCACTGGATCAAACAAACTAAGCCTTTAAAAAACCTGTTACATAAAGAACAACTAAAGGAAACAATAGGAAAAACTACAAAAAAGAAAGAGCGCAACTTCCTTCTTTACA
The DNA here is from genome assembly GCF_003331165.1 of Xiphophorus hellerii. Lineage (NCBI taxonomy): Eukaryota > Metazoa > Chordata > Actinopteri > Cyprinodontiformes > Poeciliidae > Xiphophorus > Xiphophorus hellerii. Next base: position 17,880,586 of record NC_045692.1, read on the forward strand.
AAATGTAAACAAAAATGGTTGTAGGATTTCTTTTTTGTCTTTGGCAAAAGACCAGATTTTATTTCTCCAGTTAGAGTTAGACACGTTTGTTTTTGTTCTTTTTACCCAAAATGCCCTGCGCTATAGTCCTCTTCCTGCTTTTGGAGCGGTCTTTGGTCCACTTTGCATTCACATATCCATAAAACTGTGTTAGAGTTCATGTCAACCAAACCAAGACAAAGGATTTTAGGCGGACCACAGTTCACTTTTTTGGTCCACATCAGTTTTATTTTGCGTTCAAACATTCCCAAACGAACTGGACTTTTTAGGCAAACAAACTAGAGTTGGATTAAAGCGAAATAAACAGGGTTGGTGGGAATAAACCCTCAGATGGCTACAAAGAAAGGCAACTACACTTTTCTCTTACTTAAAGACAAATTCATGTGATATGTCTGGTCTTTTCACACACACTAAACAAGCAGCTGTAAAGCTTTTGTCTGCACATCTGTTAAGCAGCAGACTGCAGGCTAGCTACAGGAATAGCTGATTTATGAACCAGCCAATGCAAAATACATACCGGTACTTAAAAAAAATATATACTTTCTTTTTTGCTCAAACTTTACTTGTCAATATATAATCAATATATTGGAATAGGAAAGAATAGAAAGCCTTTATTATCCCACAAATAGGTAATTCAGTAATTAAATTATTTTAGCAGAAGTAGGAAAAAACCCTTTCATACAATTGCAAATAACATAAAACTGTGGTATAACTGTGGTAAAATTATTAAATATCCACATACATAAAAGCAACACTCATTCTAGGTTTCAGGAATTGCAGCCGCTGCAGTTTTGCCATCCGTTTCCTCTTAAATACATAATTCTCAGGAGAAATTATGTGAAAAACTTTCACTCACTGGATTTCTATGGCTTGTTTCATTTGTCCTCTGTTCTGTTTTGCTGCACAGCATGGGATAAACGCTTAATTTCCAAGAAAAGGGTCATGCCTAAGAACGACTGCACGTCTGTACCTGCACATGACAGAGACTTCCAGCTTTGTGCCAGGTGAACAGATTACCGTTTCTGTCATTCCACAATTGATCTACAAAGAGAGAGAAACCGATTGTTCTCTGAACAAACAAAGACGTATTTAACAGGAGTCTCACTTTCTTCCTTCTGCCACTTTTTGGGCTGCAGCGGTAAATAAAAGAGGAGGCGGAAAGGATTTGTTGGAGTAGAAAGTAACCAACTCTGCCACTTTATTATGAGAGAGCATGCAACAAGTTTTACCATGTCCAACAGCCTACAATCGGCACACCAGTCAGGTACTGTCATGCCTCCCAGTCATTTCAAATAGTGCAAAGTAAGAAAAAAGTCAGTGGCAAAAAAAATAAACCAAAGTCATTCACATTTATTACGCACAGCAACAGAACGTAACAATGAAAAAATATATAAAAAATAGAAAAATACAACTTAGACTGTTTGTCTACAACATGTCAAACTCAAGGCCAGAGGGCCAAATCTGGCCCGCCATGGCTTTTTATGTGGCCCTCAAGATTCTAGACTAAACACCAAGTGTGCTTAAATATTATGTTATCAATCAAATTAATTCATTTGTTTACTGCCAAATTATATCAATCAGTCCCTCTGATTAGTTCTTGAGAATTATTATGGACATTTACACAAAATCAACAAATCGCTGCACTTTTTTGGGGAGTTTATTGCAAATTTTTCTCAAAAATTGTCAAAAACTTTCTTACTTTTACTAAACAGCTGCCTCAGCCTTAATTGATGTCAGATTGTAGTTCATGATCTATACAGCGAGTAATAAAAAGTCACATTTACCGTAGCACAAATGTTTCTAAATTAGTACCACAAATACTATGACTTTTATTGCAAAAAATCACAAAAAAAAAAATCACAAAAACCTGGAGGGACTAAAAAGATGTTTAATAATATTGTTTAAGTTTAGGAATTCATTGATATTGTAACAGTTTGTGAACTGGTTTTGTCAAGTTATTAACTCAAGAATAAAGTCATAATATTACAAGAATACTGTCGTAATATGAGAATAATTTGTACCCAATAAAGTCAAAACAACACAAAAATAAACCAGAATAGTCATAATATTAGAATAAATTAACAATTTTTTGAGAACTCCAGCAAAAAAAATTAAATTAAATAAAAAGATGAATATTGAGCATCTTACTGCAAGTTTTACAAATAAGGAAATACTTCATCTTTCAACACATCCGTATCAAATGATTATCAATAGCAGGATTTTGAAACTATTGTGCAAACAACTGTTTATTTTGAAGAAAGAACAACACAGACTGATGTAATCACATCAGGTCTTAACTCTAAAGCTTTTTTATCATTAAAACAACTTTTTCCTTGTGTTTTTAAGATGTTTTTTCTGGTAAAACTACTTTATTCTGTGAATATTATGATTACATTCTTGTAATTAGACAAAACCTCTTTGTTGTACAACTTACAGAAGGGATAACAGCAATAGAAAACGATTTTTTAAAATATTTTCTGTGATTTGTCATTTCTTTTTTAGGAAAGAAAGTGAGAGAAATAAGAAAACCGATTAAAATCTGAGAAAAATTTTAGATTATTTATTTTTGCCACATCACCCAGCCTTAGTCAGAGAGATTCAGATTAGTTGCAAGACCAACTGCGATCAAAAGACGCTTTAAAAGTTTTTACACATCCTAAAATTGTAACCATTTTCATTATTCTGAAGATCAAATCTTAGCTGTCTTAACTGAATGGCATGTTCTTGTGTTTTCCCCCTTTTGCAGAGAAAGAGAAGCAGTTGTGTCAGAAACACATCATGAAATTTGACATGCTCAACAATGACTTTAATTCCTCTACCACTGAATAGATGAACTTAAATTAAACATTTTTCCCAGAACGTGTGGTGGGTAACAAAATATTCCAAGGGTTTAAAGTTATTGTTTCTAAACCATCAAAAAGGAAATAAAAATCAAAACAACTACTGGGTTATTCTGTAAACTGTCTTTGCCACAAATTAAAACTATATCTGCTGTGTGAGACATTTAGAAAACTGTGTGTGTCAGTGTCTTGACCAGCAGTCTGAGCTCCTTTTTAAACAGGTTTAATGTTTATGCTGCACTTTCACAATATGTGATGAGCAAATTTAGCTATCTTAGTGTTTCACTTCCACTTTCAGCAACAGCTATTGCAAAGGCTGGGCAGGAAGGAAACAACACGCCGCCTTACTGTGACCAGGCAATGGTTGTTTAGGCAATTTATGCAAAACCCACCCCTAAAAAAGTGGTGCAGTTTATAGCAAACTGCTTTTTAAAAAAAGTAACAATGACTTTACTTCCCTGCATCTGAAATGAACTTCCTGAGAGATCCAAACAAAAATAATGAGTTTTTCCTTTCCATCTTTAAACACATCAAAACAAAAACATAATTTTCTGGTGTATAAATACACAAATGCCAGGATGGACTTCAACCTTTTTAAGCTTTGTTTCTAGTTTTAATCAAAAACTACCATATAGTTTACACAATGTTTTTATTTTATGTTACAGTTCATGAAGAAAAACAGTTAAATCTGTCAAACTTTTAAAAGAAAATGAGAAACTTCATGTTTTGTACTCCAGCTGAAACTTTAAAAACCGCTGGAATGAGGAAATAAAATTAAGTCATGAAGCAGCCTGCAGTTTTACTGAGAAAAAAATAAAAAATATTCCACAGACTCCTACAATAAGACATCTTTAAATGCAGTGAAGATGCCAGGATACAGAAAGATGTTTCCTAACAACAATAAAACTTCCTCCATTCAATTCAAAAGTATGTTATTTATCCCAAAGGAGAATTAAATAAATCATTCTTATTATATATAAGCACAAGTACATTTTGTTCGCACTTTTTTGAACTTATTAGAAATAGTAATAATAATATTAGTAATAAGAAATAGTAAACGAAGATATTTTAGAAGATATTTTAAGTACCCAAAATAAAAACAATAAATAAAAAACACTTACAACTTAAATCATAAGTATGATGTTTCTGTAAACAAAACTACCTTTAAAATCATCATCGAAATGGAAATTATCGTGGTAATTTTAATTGATTATGCAATTGATCCCTAATTTAAATATGTTTCACATAAAATACTGAATCTCAAATAGGCTATGAAAGTTAGAAGTATATTTTTGATGCAAAAATTCAGATAACTTTGTCACTATGTAATTTTTAGCTGGGTTCAAGCTTTGAGGTACAAAATAAATTTTAAGAAATTCACATGCATGTCTTTTTAGCCTTAATTTAAAGTACGACTCTACTCCTTTTTCCCCTCTAGCTTCAACAATGAGAAAATAAAATGACGCAAGTTGGATCATAGTGTTTCAGTCACTAGGTTAATGACTTCAACATAAAAATCTAGCAAATAAAAACAACTTTATGCACAAGTGTGGTTACCTCTAGACCTATTAAACCAAAGACTAACCAGCTCCACACATGGCCCAGCTGTCAGTGTGTGCATTTCCTTTAATGATGCATCATTTGCAGCCTGAAAGGTTTTCTCTATCCGAGCCGCACGCATTCAGTCTAAACCTGAGTAAATACTGTAATGTAAAGGCCAAACAGCCAGCCCGCAGCCGGGCTGTAATCACGCGTTACGGGTCAAGCGTGTAACGTTCAAAGACTCGGTCCAAATAAAGGAAAAATCAGCAGCCTCATCCGCGGAGCCGAGAAAACCGCTGCTCTGGAAAGAGGAAGTTAACGGTGCACGTACAGGATGCGGCGAGTTCACGTTAACATTTTCTGCTGTTTTAATCCGCCATAAGGCATGGGTTTTATTATAAAGCAGCACGCGTTTCTGGCTCATTCATTCATCGACAAGAGGAGCAGGATGTAACAGGAAAACGAGCTTTGCTCACTGGCAACTGGTGGAAGGTGGAGGCGGATAGTTGAGAAGCAGGAAAGAAAAGCAGAAAAGTAGCGAATGTGCTGATATTATCTGCTTGTTTAGCGTTGTTTCTTTTATTTACCTTGATGCTCGCTGAGAAACACGGGAGTCGACGTCTGGATACCACGCTGGAAGCAGCGGCTCAAAGGAGAAGAAGAGCTATTTGCTGCTGCTGCGGATGTTTCCGGGTTTCTTGTTCGGCGTCATTGTGGTCAGGGCGGAGAGTCCGGGTAGTCCCGCCCCTCTCTGTATGGCAAGTCAATTTAACATTTTATACGTACACAGGCTCTTCAAATAAGGGATTCTCAAACTCAAGGCCAGGGGACCAAATCCGGCCCGCCATAGCTTTTTATGTGGCCTTCTTGACCCCAGAGGGACAAATAACCTTCAAGATAATTGTTGTTTACTTAGAAATTATTTTATCAATCAAATCAAAGTAGTTTTTATCCGTTTATTGCCTAATCACATCAATCAGCTCCTCCAGTTTCTGAGATTCTGCAATCGTGGCTTTTCACATAAAAGCTTTAGATCTCCACACTTTGTCATGGTAATGCATAATTGTAACTTTATTACAATTTTTTTTTTTCCACAAAAAAATGGTCAAAAACATTGAGTGTATGAGATACTTGCAGGTAAAAGTATTTCTTCCTTGTTCATCTCTGCTGCCTTTATTGATATCAAAAAGCTACATTTACATAAGTGCAAATATAGCTACATTTCTTGCAAATATGTCCAAATTGGAATCACAAAATCAGTGACTTTAAAAGCAGAAAATTCACAAACAATCACAAAATCCTGGACTGATTAATGTGAAAAAATTTTCAATATTTTTTCATTTTAAGAAGGACTGATTATTAATATTTTAACAGTTTGTTAATGGGTTTTATCTGTACATTATGGCACAACCAGCCCTTTCAGAAATGTCATGGTCTTGAGATGGCCCAAAATAAAAATGACTTTAACACCCCTATGAGATGAAAATGAAGATTTTCTAACATTAGACATCCAACTAATGGCCTTATGTTCTCCTTTGTGATTTTCTGCTGCAGAGTAAAATAATAAGAGATGCTATGCATGTCTTAAAGATGCTCTTTTTCCAGCAAATTTCTGAAAATCACAAAAGTGCATTAATGATACAATGAGGGTAGCTATAATATTTTTATCACCAAGGTTGGTTTAAAACTTGCATTTTGTATTTACTCGGTTAATCTTGGTCTAATATTAAAGTTTGCTTCATGATCTAAAGTGAATAAGTTGGGCAAAACTGCAAAAACAGAAGAATTTGGTGTAAAAAAATTAATTACAAAACGACTTTTTAATGCACAGTTGTACTTTTGTTGTGATTTCTTATCTGAAGCTAAAAACCAAGACACATTACTACAAAAGGTGACAATTTCTGCGAGGAAGAACTATGCCTAATATTTTGGAAATGGTGATTGAGGGTCTGATTAAAAGGTCATCAGCGCCAGAATTGTGGATTGATTAATTCTCATAATGGCTTGCCATAGAAGCCAGGGGAGAGACTCTTCATTTGTTCCCTCCATAGGATTATTACAGAACAGAGCTATAATTAAATCTGCTTTGATCAGGACTTCTATATCTTAAGAGCAGCTAAAATAACACCCTCCTGGAAACAGATATTAAAGGGCTGTTCCCTCTGCCTAAATGCCCTTGAGCAAGAAGCTACGGTGGCTCCAGCTCCCTTTAGTCTTTTCCAACTTTTTATGCATTTAAAGCATAAGTTTAAACTGGATCAATGTCAATTTTCTCAAACTATTTTCACCTCTTATTTCTAGCATACCCTGCACAATAACGTATTGAGTGAAAAAGTGGAAACTATTGATCAAATAAAGACCTTCAGCTATTGATAAGGGCCATATTGGAAGATTACAAGAAGGTCTGATGTCTTAGAGGTGGAACATTTATTTATTTGTTTTATTTTTGGATATTTTTTGGTAAGGGTAGAGTCATTAGACAATATCAAGAAAAATATTCTATTCTATTGAAATTTTTATTGGACCAAGTTGTTTGAATTTTGATGGTTATTCTTCCTTTAAAATCACAAAAAATTTAAATATTTCAATTAAAAAATATATATATTTTGAGACATGCTGTGTAATTAGAGGTAGGCAATTATTGTATCGATTATCATTTATCGTGACAATTTTCTTATCATGATAAGAATTTAGATTTATTGATGTTGCAATAAATTCCAATTAATTATATTTTAAAACAAAACTGAGAATATTACCTTACGTGGTGTTTAAATAACCAAAATATTGCTAGAAATAAAAAAATAAGTAGTTCATTTTTAAACACCTTAGAAATTCAGGATTGTTTAGACATTTTTATGTAAAATTTGGTATCAAACATTTTTGTTACAGTTCATGTTTCAGCATTTTATTGAAATCCTACAGACTAATTATGTCGATGTGCATATTTTTAATCATCTGTCGTTATGTCAAAATCTTTCATTTTCAGCCACAGTTGTTTTTTTCTCACACCTGACAAGAGAGAGATATAAAAATATGTTAATATCTAATGAAAATGTGTAACAAAGAACAGTGTTATATCTGATTATATTTTTAAATAACGTGTATTTTTACTCAACATTATGTGTTTTCTTCCGTACCTATGAAGAACCACCAATAAAAAAGAGACAAAAAGATTCAATTTTGTCCTATTATTATTCACGTGTTTGTTAATGTTAAAATCACTTAATTAATTAATGCACCTATACTATTATGTAAAAACTCACTTCATGCTTTTCTTTAATCCTATTAAAATGTTCAATGTTACTTTATTGTTTTTGTTTAATTGTTTAAGGTGAATGGGAGCAACAATTTTTTTTATATTAAACAATAAAAACTGCTATGTGACCAAAGTGATTTTGATGAACATTTTGAGTAATTCTTAAAATAAAACGTTACATGAATAAAATTTTGTGTTATGTTAAGAGGAACAGTTGACACTCATACAATATTTGATATTTATTTAGTTATTAAGTCAAACTAAACAGTTTATGTGTCAGATAATGTGAGGAATGATAAATTTACATCTTGGCTTCTTGTGGTGAAATACTAAAGTTAAAACTTAAAAGCCATCCCAGGTTTGTGTTTTCATCAACACTTTCACTGTACCATAATCATAATTTCCCATTCTGTATCTGCTTCTCCTCACTAATAGAGACACTAAAATAATTATTTATTTTTAATTCTTTTAGTACTAAACAGGGTTTTTCTAAGGGTTCAGTAGTTTTTTTTCCCCTGGTTTTCTTCTCGCTCCCCCACAGATGGAAACTAATCACGCCTAATTAAGCTCCACACCTGTGTCCACTTCAGGCTTGTCTGGTTTATAAAGAGGGACTGAATTTACCTGCTTGACCCATTTTACAGAAGACGTTGAGAGAAAGTGTGAATTGTATCCGAGTCGTGGTTATTGTTTTGTAGATTGAGCTGCAGCCATGGAGAGAGAAAAGGCTCACGTTAACGTCGTCATCATCGGCCATGTCGACAGCGGCAAATCCACCACCACTGGACACCTGGTCTACAAGTGTGGCGGTGTGGACCAGCGGAAACTGGAGAAGTTTGAGAAGGCTGCAGCCCAGGTGTGAACACTTAGAAAACTCTAATTTTCTATGGAAAAACCTTGGAAAATTAAGTTTTAAAAATTTGACTTTTGACACTAACATTTTCAAGTTCCAGAAACTTGCTAGCCATCTTTTTTCCAAGAAAATTTGACTTCAAATTTCAAAGTTTGTTTGTTTTTTTCTAGAAAACTTGAGTTTCAGGAGTTAAACCCAAACTCTTGAAGCTCAGATTTTCTTGAAAAGTCAAACATTTGCTTTAGAAAACTCAGAAATACGAATCTCAAATGGTCTAGAAGCTTTAAATGCAAGTTTCACATGTGGAAAGTCTTCAAAAAAAATTTCCAAGGGTTTTTTTTTTGTTTGTTTTTTTTTCCTGAGGAAACTTGCTCTACCGTGGCCCTAATATGCCGTCAAGTACTTGCGTTTCTTTCCAGATGGGGAAGAGTTCCTTCAAGTTCGCCTGGCTGCTGGACAAGCTGAAGGCTGAGCGGGAGCGGGGAATCACCATCGACATCTCTTTCCTGAAGTTTAACACCCAGAAATACAGCATGACCATCATTGACGCACCTGGACACAGAGACTTCATCAAAAACATGATCACTGGCACATCCCAGGTAATAAAACTAGAGTAAATGGTCTGTTTTTTCTTGAGAGTGGTGATTGAGCAACTATTGTCTTCCAGGCTGATGTTGCCCTGCTGGTCGTCTCTGCAGCCAAAGGGGAATATGAAGCGGGTGTTTCCAGGAGTGGCCAGACCAGAGAGCATGCCTTACTGGCTTACACTCTGGGCGTCAAGCAGATCATAGTGTGTGTGAACAAAATGGACCTCACGGAGCCGCCGTACAGCCAGAAACGCTACGACGAAGTGGTCCGAGGAGTGAAGGTCTTCCTCAAGAAGATCGGCTACGACACCAACGCCGTGCCGTTTGTTCCGATCTCCGGCTGGATAGGCGAAAACATGATCACGCCAACACAAAAGGTAACTTTTCAGGAGCTTAAAGTGGACAGAGGTAACGAACTGCGTTTAAAATTATTTGAGTGTAGATGCCGTGGTACCAAGGCTGGAGGGTCCTACTGAGGGATGGTGCTGAAAGCGGAAAGACTCTTCTAGAAGTTCTGGACGCGATCAAACCTCCAGTGCGAACAATCAACAAACCACTACGGCTCCCTCTGCAAGACGTCTACAAAATTGGAGGTATATCAGTGCAGCGCTACGCCAATCTGCTAGATATGAATATTCAGTCTGGGCTTGCTTCCCAGACTGAATATTCAAAATTTTTCCTCCTGTAAAATTTCAACCGGGCCAATCTTTTTTTTTTTTTTTCTTAAACTTTATTTATTGTAATAAACAACAATACAAATGTACTGTGAACAAATCTCAGGAAGATAATAACAATAATTTACCAGGGGGAGCATAAAATAAAGCAAGAAGATAAGAAAACGACAATAAATATAAATATGTATAAAGGAAATAGCACAAATTGTGATATGTGTGCCAGATGTCACAGTGCATTAACTTAAAAGATAATCCAAAATTCCAAGTTGATTACAAGCCCGTATTGTTGATTCTGCTTTTTGATTAGTGGAGGAATGAATTGTTGATAAATAATGTTTAAGTTCGATCAAAAAAACTAAAAAATTTGGTTTTTTCTTCAAAAATGTGCATTTATGTAGGTGAAATTTAGCCTTAATAATTAGTAAATTGATAAGGAGACTCTTTACATTCATTCCTCCATTTTGTTGAAATCCAAATAAGATATTTTCCCAATATAAGTGAAAGCCTGCTGAAATTTTGGAATCAACAAAGTTACAAAAATGTTGCCAAAATATTTTAGAATGAGGGCACAACCAGAACAAATGAGTGACCGATTCTGGGCAAACAACACAGAAGGAACAGTTCACCTCAATGTTAGAATTGAATTTCTTTAAATAGACTTTAACGGGGTAGATTCGGTGAATGAGTTTAAAAGAAACTTCCTTTATCTTGTTAGAGAGAAGAAAGTGATTAGGGAGCAGCCAGATAAATTTCCAAGACACAGTAATATGAAAGCGATTCCAATAATGAACGACCACAGGAGTAGAGGTCACGTCCTTCAGAAACAGGGATCTGATTGACTTATTATTGTTACAAGGAAAAGGATTCAAACAAATTTTGCCAACAGGAGAATGTATGGGAGATAAAATGGGAGAGTGATAAACGATTCTCGGCTTCTGCCGAAATAACATACAGATCTTTGTAGAAATGGCACCAAAGACTTTGGCATATTCTCCAGGAGAGACAGGAAAACTGAACTTACAGAGAAATTCTTCATAAGTCAATAACAGACCATCACTGTTGAACAATTGGTCAACCAAAACAATGTTATTATTAAACCAAGAATCAAAAAATATAGTTTTCCTCTTATATAGAATGTCCTTATTATTCCAAATAAAGTATCGGTGAGGAGAGAAGTTATGCTTGTAGATGAGTAACCATGATAAAAAGGCCTGCCGATGAAAATTAGAGAGTTTAATTGGTAGTTTCGTTATATCAAAATTACAAATTAGAAAGAACTTTAGACCACCGAATTTGGAAAAAATATGAAAGGGTATAGTATTCCAGAAAGACGCTGGAGAATTAAAAAAATTACGGATCCAATTTATTTTAAAAGTATTATTTAAGATAGAGAAAGATAAGCAGTTAAGTCCTCCGTTTTCATATGAATTCATTAGAGTAGATTTTTTAATATAGTGAGTCTTATTTTTCCATATGAAGTTGAATAGCAGTTTGTCAATTTCCTTCTCATTTTTCTTGTCAATGTCTAATGACTGTGCAGCATAAATTAGTCTGGAGAGGCCTTCAGCCTTTGTAAGCAGAATACGGCCACGCAAAGAAAGATCTCCAACTAACCATTGATTAAGTCTTTTTTTAGTCTTTTGAATTAGCGGGTCGAAGTTTAGGGAGCTTCTTTTTATTTGATCCTTCGTGATGTTTATACCTAAATAAATAACCTCATTCTTAACTGGTATAGCTTCAATTGAGGCTATAGAACAGTCCTTAATGGCCATTATCTCACATTTTTTAAGGTTAAGAGAAAGACCTGAAGCTTTGGAGAAAGTACCAATCTCCTTAATAGCTAAAGAGATTTGGCTCTGGTCTTTTAAAAATAAAGTAGTGTCATCTGCCAGTTGTGTTAAAGTAACCACTCTATCAGCAACAGTGATCCCTTTTAAAGGACCAGTTTTAATATGATCAGCCAGAAGTTGAGCCACTAAAAGGAACAAATATGGGGAGACGGGGCAGCCTTGTCTGATTCCTCTGCAGAGGTTGAATCTAGGAGAGGAGCCGTTTCTTAATTTGATGGAGCTGTTGCTGTTTTGATATAAGGTTTTAACAACAGAAGTAAAGAATTTCCCAAACCCAAATTTATTTAGACTCTGAAAAATAAACTCATGTTCGACCGTATCAAAAGCTTTATAAAAGTCTAGAAATAAAATAAAACCATTATCACAGACAAGATCAGGATAATCTAAAATATCTAAAACAAATCTTATATTATTTGTGATATGCCTATTTTTCATAAAACCGGATTGAGTTTCATCGATAATTGAATGAAGGACAGATTGTAATCTTTTAGCTACTCAACCGGGCCAATCGACAAGCAGAAGTTGTGAACGATGACGTAGATTTTCTGCGCCGTTTTAGAATTGTAGTCTTATCAGAGGATGTGGACAGTTCAGTTCGTGTTGGCCACTCATCTAAATATTGTAGTAACGTTAACAGCTGTCTTCATTTCTGATTTCTCTTGTGGAGGATACAAATGTAACGCAGGCAACTTCCGGTAAGTTGCATAGTGTTGAACTGGCCAACCATTTAAAGCTAATTGCTAATTTTTACTTTTGGTGTATTTTAATGTGCCAGTTCAATGCTTTGAAGCTTACCAGAAATTGCCTATGCTTTAAACAACCATCCTCCACTGAAGAGATGTGCTGATCTAAACCAGATGGATGCAATATTTAGATATTACAATTTGAAGTTAATCAGAATTTTTCTTTTACAGTAGAGAAAATAAAATATTTAAAGACAGATTATGAAATGAGTATTTTCACACTACTATTGCGCTGATGCTCATACCAACTTAATTTTGGCTCAGTTTACATCTCCAAAATTTAGAGTTGCATAGGAAGGCAATGACAAAGCTAAGATGTTAATTTTAAGTTTGTAAGATGGTAACGGTTTTGGTTTCTGAAGGTGTTGGGACAGTTCCAGTGGGAAAGATTGAAACTGGAGTCCTCAAACCAGGCATGACCTTGATGTTCTCCCCTGCCAAGCTCACTGCAGAAGTGAAATCCATAGAAATGCACCACCAGGGTCTGGATACGGCTCTGCCAGGGCACAATGTTGGCTTCAACATCAAGAGCGTCTCTGTAAAGAACCTGCAGCGTGGAGACGTGGCCGGCAACGCCCAGCACGACCCTCCTTCTGATGTCCACAGCTTCGAAGCTCAGGTTTGCTACCTAGAAAGTTGAATAAATTATTTTTTGCCTCAGACTCAAATAAGCATGCTTCTCCTTTAGGTAATCATCCTGAATCATCCAGGGAAGATAAAAATGGGGTACTCTCCTGTCCTGGACTGCCACACCGCTCATGTCACCTGCCGATTTGCCGAGCTGAAGGAGAAACTCGACCGCCGAACAGGGAAGAAACTGGAGGACAACCCGCAGCTGCTGCAGTCTGGAGATGCAGCTACAGTCAAACTGGTTCCCATTAAGCCCATGTGTGTGGAGAGCTTCTTCACATACCCTCCTTTAGGTAAAGCAAAGGTTGCACTAATGTCCAACTTATTGTACATCCTGTCCTCACAATGTTCTGTGTCTGTAGGTCGCTTTGCAGCAAGAGACTTGAAGCAGACAGTTGCAGTGGGAGTGATAAAGTCTGTGGAGAAGGGGTCAAAAGCTTCCCAGAAAACACAACCATCTAAATGAGCTGGTTTTAGCTTGCATGTTTTCTAATGCTACAAAACAGCCTTTTTATTTGGAGAAAGGTGACATTTGTGTTGCAGCAAATGGTGTTTAGTTTCTTTAAGTTATGACATTCCTGTGTTTATATTGATTCCAAAGTTGTAGAATTGTACATTTTCCTTTAAGCTTATTGGAAGCCAAGTTTTGGAAAAGTTGGATGAACCTTAATTAAAAAATATTTGAGTTCAACGAAGTCTCATTCTTGCAACATTTTTTGGTGTATAAATGAAAACTGGTTAAGCTTGGTAACTTTGTAAAAAGGTTTAGACTAGATAGAATGCATACTTGTGTTTTTTTTAGCTAGGCTAATGTAAAAAAACTACATCTTAACGTAGCATGAGTTGGATGACTGCTTTTGACACTAATGCTCAAGTTAAAGTGAAACTTGTATGAAAGTTAAATGTGGAATGGTGTGCATATCTTGAGTGGTTGCATTAGCATTGCATGGAGAAATTTAAGCAATACCTTAAACATTGAAGTTTAAGATGTTGCTAACTGGGTGGAAAAGTTTATCAAATTTACAACTAAAGGGTTGTAAAGGTAACCTGTATGACACTTAAATGTTGACCTCTTGTGTGTTAAAACTAAAATTCTGAAGCTCTGTCCCTGACCTATAAAAAGATTAAAGTTGCATTTCTAACAACCTAAAGCCTCAGTCTTTAGATAAGAGTCTGCATGAATCTACCCGGTGTATCAAAAGACTGCAGAGTCAGGGCAGCAACTAAAATTCAATTCTCCTGGAAATGTACTGAATACATTAAAAATGCAACATACAAACTTGTCTACTTGAACTTTGAAGTGATTTGCCAAACTAATCTACATTGATTCCAGACCTGATTTGTCCAGTGTTGCATCAGAATGGATTGTTAGTCTTGGAAAATGGGGCAAAAATGTACAACTTCTTGAAATTGGAATAATGTAAAGGTTTACCATTAAACTTCAGCTCTGGAAGGATTAAATTTAGCCTCAAAGTTGTGGATTTCAAGAAAATCTGTAGAATTTAAACTCAACAGGAACATCTGAAGACCAAACTCTTGATCTGGAAAATTTGACAAAACATGGCTGCAGATCAAACCAGTGAGGGCTGCAGTTGTAATAAAAATTAAAAAAAACATTTCAGGATTTTGATTTAAATAAGCTACACAAATGGAGAAAAAAAAGCATCTATTTGCATATTTATTTGAAAGAACTTAAGTTTAACTTATCAAGATCAGATTCTAACATTCTGGATGTTTGGAAGCAGAACAGACATGAGGGAAAGCTTTGAACATAAATTTGTGAAACTCAGGTGAAGCCAAACTGTCTTCGAATTAAACATTTTACTGGTTTGTGCAGCAAAAATTCATTTTAAAGCTATGTTTCCAGAGGTCATAAAAGGTCAACCAGCCTTTTTCCACATTAAGAAAACCAATCAAACCCTCCATATATTTTAGCAGCATAAACAAAGCACAATACATTTAATCTCTATCTGGAAACATAGCATAGTTGAGACCATATTTAATTTGCTTTTGTAAATGTGGACTGACTGGCTGACCTTTGACCTCTGGAAAAGTATTAATATCTTTAAAATGATAGCAACACAAATGTTTCACACCAATTTTATTAAATTTGAAGAAAGTGTGGGACCAAAGTTCACTCTTGTCACAGAACAAAACAAGTAAATACCACTGGTTTTCCAGACTTTCCATTTCACAAACCAGTAAGTTCCCTAATCTTTAACATCTCTCCAGGCCATGTGTTGAAATGCAACTGGAATATTTTCCCCTCTAATATGAAGTCCAGTAATAAGAGTTTCCCATGTAGTTGAGTCAAACCACAAGTAAAAAAAAAAACCGACTCATTGTTTCGGTACAGCACTTTTAATGATACAATGGGTTGATGGGTTTGTTCCTTAACATGGGAAGAACTGTAAGTCAGTGAGGACTGGGTGAAAATACATTGTCTCCACAACCTTCATCTAAAAGACATTTCTGGTTCACAGGCAACCTGGAAATGTTCTCCAGTAACAAGGAATGATTTCAAACTAGATCAAACTTTAAAAAACTGAACAAAATTCAAGCTCATGAGGTTTTACAAGACACTGAAAAGTGAACACAAGTTCTGAAGCTTCTAGCCTGTGAAAAAAACATTATTGCTAAAATGTCCTGTTGAGATTCCCATACATGTGGTCGATAGTGGCTTAAAACAACAGGATATACCGCTTCTTTTTTTTTATCTGTAGTCCTGCTAGGTTTTTATAGTGGCTCTTCAAACCCTGAGGTGAGTGTCTGAACGCTGCACTCCACTCATTTCCAGTCGTCGTTTCATCAAGGAAAAGCTGAGATGGCGTCGGGTTTTCAACACACAGAGCATACGTACGGGTGGACAGTGTAACAAGGAGTAAAATTAGTGACCTACAGTGAACCACAGGCTTTTGAATGTTTTTTTTTCTTCTTTTTTAAATCCACCACAAAGTAGCAGCAGGTTTTTGTACGGTAAAACAACCATAATACGTGTAACACACAAAAAAGCAAGCAAGAACAAGGAGTACACTTGATGAGAATACTTTCCCCGTTTCGGGGGAGGATCGGCGGGAGACTCCTGCCTCTTCAGTCAACTATGGTGGTAAACAGGGATGCAAGACAAATAATGACATGACCTATTTCACATTCAATTTCATATCTATCCCCCCTGCCCCACTCTGCCAACCCCACAGAAATATAAGCTGATAATTACTCGAGGGCCGGTGAAAGTAATACAGATAAAATTCACGCTCTACCAACCTCGGACAGGCAGAGAGCAGGTACATGTTTTGTACAATAAAACATGTATGTACACTCACACACAAATATATATATTTACATACATATATACACAGGAACAGCATAAACATAGACTTCTAGGTAAGTGCTAGGGTTTTGTTTTGAGTGGCTCTGTCTAAGCCATGCTATAAGGGTTAAGATAATACTGGTAGAGGAGGAATACACACATTCTTTGTACAGCGTGGATGAGCCTTCTTGGTTTTCTTCATTACTTTGTTTTCTTCAGGACACCTGCTGTGTGACCAGGGGTTTTACTGTGTGATAAGGTATTTATTTACATTAAATCCCACTTTAGGGAGAGACGTAGTGCAAGTCTGGCTGTCAGTCACTCAGGATGTGCACAAAAGACATGGGGAACACGCCTTTTCTGTCCGGATCTCCTTCAATGTGTCCGATCTGGGAAGGGAAGCAGAAAACAAAGGATGAAATCTCGAAAAGTTGTGAGGAAATCCAACCAGCACCGTGGATATTTCTGCCAGAACTCACCCACCACTCCTGGTCCTCTTCTCCTGTAACTATGATCACCTCTCCTTCAACGAATGTCAGCTCGTCGTCGTTGTCCGCCTGACAGTCATAGATCGTCTTCACCCGCCGGGTTTTATTCTTACCCTGGACACACAAAAAGGAAAGCTAAAATAACTAATGCAAAACATCTTTTAGGGTGTCTTTAAATCAAAATAAGCAGAAACTGGCCACGCCCCTAACTCAACGTTTACACTCACACATGAAAATGACTGCAATTAGATTCACAATTTTACAACTTTACATCTTTGAAAAGCAGAAGCAGGGCCTCCTGCACAACTAACAAGAATGCAGGAAGTGATTTCTGGATGGTAAGTCAACAACTAAACACTTTTCTTTTCCAGCAGCCATTGTACATGACTACTTGAAAATGGGATCAAAACAACAATATTATCGGTTATCTCAATAATTTCTGCAACAATTTATTGTCCAGTAAAATTTGCCATCATGACAAGGAGTAGTTGCTTTTAATAAAATAATATTGTACAATTCTCGTAAATAAATAAAAAACAGAAACAATTTTCATCCAAAAGCTAAAAAGTGTTCATACTGTATTGATCTTCCTTGGGAGCGGCACCGGAGTCTCGGCGGTCCCCGGCGGCGTCCCGTTAGTGTCCTCTGTGGTTTGCTGTGATGGAGTCGCTATGTTCGCCACCTGCTGGTTGGGCGACGGCGAGTCTTGCTGCTGCGGCTGAGTTTGAGGCGGAGGGGGCGGCTGCGTTTGCGGTCTCTGCGTCGTTGAATCCCCAGCATGGGGCCGGGGAGCGGACTCGGACGTCCCCGGTTTGGGATGCAGGTCCGCCAGGTGCGGCTTGGGGGGAAGGTCTTTGAGCTGAGGTTTGGGCGGCAGGTCGCCCAGCTGGGGTTTAGGGGGGAGGTCAGAGAGCTGCGGCTTCGGAGGAAGTTCTCCCGGCTTCGGGGGAAGCTCAGAAACCTGCGGTTTGGGCGGCAGGTCGCCCAGCTGGGGTCTGTCAGCCAGGGGCGCCTTGTGTGCGGTTTCGGTTGGTGGCGGAGACTTCTGGAAGACCTCTGGAGGAAGGCTGGACTTGTCCACAGACGGATGGTGGATGGTGTCGATCTTTCTCAATGCCACTGGAGTGAAAACCATGAAGAAAAACGATAAACTAGGGAAATAATGTCAGGGAATATCCAACATGTTGGTTTTAAAATACAAAATACTGGAATTTAACGTATGGAACATATGGAAAGAAGAAAGAAAGAAAGGAAGGAAGGAAATAAGGAAAAGAGGAAGGAAAGAAAAATAGAAGAAAGGAAGGAAAGAACCAAGGAAGGAAAGAAGAAAGGATGAAGGAAGGACAGAAAAAAGGAAGGAAGTAGAGAAGGAAGGAAAAGAAATAGGAAAGAAAACTGGAAGGAATGAATTAGAGAATGAAAGAAGAAAAGAAAGAAGGAAGGGAGGAAAAAAGGAAGGAACGAAGGAAATAAGAAAGGACAGAAAATGGAATGAAGGAAGTAGAGAAGAAAGGAGAAGAGTTAGAAAAAAAAACTGGAAGAGTGGAAGGAAAGAAGAACAGAAAAAATGTTCCTGTCTGAATCTTGAACAGAGCGATAAAGGTCGCACCTTTCTGAGGTAGTTTGGGAAGAACCCTTGGACCAAGTGTCGATTTCGTGTTGCTTGAAGTAGTGCTGAAGAAATGTTAAATTTCAGACAAGATTAAGAAACTCGTCTTGTTTTCACAAAGAAAACCTTTAATGATTAAAAAGCGACAACAGAAGCGAGTCTGTTTCTGCGTTACCTTTGCTGCTGAGGAATGCCTTCAAACTTGTTGGACACGGGGGACATCTTACTGACCGGCGGAGGGGTGGAGTCGCTTCCTGAAATATTAACGTTGGCGACAACAACAAAGGAAAAACTGAACGCCACATCAGAGCTCGGCCGGAGGAATTCAATAATTTGGTATAAATGTGGAAACAAATCAACATGCTGTGATGGTTAAAGAAAACAATGAGGGGAGGGTGTCTTCTGGCTGAGCTCTCCATGATGAGTATGTCATCTGAACTGCTGCTATTTACTCTGTGGATGGGTGGTGACATGTGTGTGTGTGTGTGTGTGTGTGTGACAGGATGGAGAAAAACAGTTGGAGATGAATAATTACAAGACAATATACGAAGTCTTGTATACAATATAAAAAGTCAACTTCTTATGGGTTTGAACATAAATTAAACAGCTTTTGCTAATTAAATACCTGCAAGCAGCTTACTATGCTAGCGGTAAAGCTGAACTTTACTGCTAGCATAGCAAGTATGTATGTATGGATGGATGTATGTATGTATGGATGAATGGGTGGGTGGGTGGATGGATGGATGGATGGATGGATGGATGGATGGATGGATGAACCAATGGACCAATGAAGGAATGGCTGAACCATTGGATGGATGGATGGACAGACAGACCAATGGATGGATGGATGGATGGACAGACAGACCAATGGATGGATGGATGGATGGATGGATGGACGGACAGACCAATGGATGGATGAATGGATGGATGGATGGATGGATGGATGGATGGATGGATGGATGGATGGATTCAGAGAACATCTCGCCTACATCTCCATTCTGTATAGAAGTTCTTACTTCCCAACAGGAAGAGGCTAATAAACCATCTAAATATGGTTGAAGCTTCACCAACAGGAAACTCTTTAGAAGTCTGATGGAGAAAATGACTTTGTGTTTCTATTTTTGGTTCCTGATCTCAAACAACAGCTCTTTATTTCCATCTGATATCTGGAGCGGACACCCCGAGTCGAGCCGGCTAGCTGCTGTTTTTCGTGTGCTTTGCGGTCTCACCCCCGGTTACTGCGCCCCCTTTACTGTGCGGACTGTGAGAGAGCGGGCTGGGTGGGTCGGACAGGGTGCGTTTGTGTCCAGGAGGCGGGGGCGGAGGTCTCTTCTTGGACAGGGTGGAGCTGCCTCCTGGTGTGAGTGTGGAGGGAGGGCCGGATAGGGGAGGAGCTGGAGGAGTGACACATAAGACACATGAGGCGATGAAGTCAACGAATCAAACAAACCTAGGGCTGGACGGTGTGGCTGAAAAAAGTATCACAATATAAGCGTTTCATATTGGTCAATATTGATAATTACTGATTAGTTTTTTCTTTTAAAAATCTGAAATACTACCAAAATGGAGTCATCACATATCCGTCAATAAATCAAGTAGTAGCATAATAATTTCCATTTTTATTATTTATCTTTTTCTTTCCTTCTTTCTTTCTTTCTACCAAAAACTGGACGATAAAAGTCTTCAGCCTGGCGCATTGGTCTAAACTAATCCTTTTTTGAAGGACAATTTGTTTACAGATAATTCATGTTTAATATTATTTGTTTACGTTGTTTTATTTATTTATTCTGGATATTTAAAATGTCTTTCAGTTCCAGTATTAAATGTTCATTAGAATTTAAAGTTTAATGATCTTTGAGATTATTTTTGCCATTATGGCGGACACAAACGTATACATTTCACACCAGAATTTAGGCTCTTATTGTGAAGGGGAGAGAGAAGACCAATGGTTGTCATTTGTTTTTCTGTTGGAAGACATTGAGAATAAGGAGAGACTCAAAATATTTTTTCATCTCTTTCTGCTGACTTCCTCAACACAAGCATTATATTTCTTGAAAATGCTCTCAAAAATTCGATATTATCGCAATAACTTCTGGGACAATTTATCGTCCAGCAAAATTTGTTATTGTGACGACAGGCTTACTTTCTGGTTTTATGCACAGTTTTCAATTCACGCCATTATTATTAAGCTTATTTTTAAGCAGTCATAAGGCAACCGCTGCTGCGCAAGTTACTCAACAAGTTGTTGCTAGGTAACCAAAGAGTGAGTGAATTAGTTGATTCCTTGTTTAGCTAGCTATAAGAAGTTGAATACTCTCTATATTGATTATCCTATCAGATGTATTAATTACTGACATTGATCATATGTCTATTGCAATATATATTGTTATTGATTTATTGTCCAGCCCTAAACAAACCCAACAAAAATAATCCCCAAAGCAGGGATGGAGGAGTCAGAACAAAACAGCAAAATTGTCTGGATACAAATATAACCCACTGGTGAAAGAATGGAGTCAGGATGCTTATTGGGGTTTTCTTCCTGAATTATGTCTAATGGGACTCTCTAGTTTACTAATGTAGAGTAAAGTAGGATGAAAGCAGCCAGTAGAGAGCTCAGCCAGAGAGCAATCAGCTGTGGTTAAAGGTTTACAGCTCAGCAATGGCAGGGTATCACTCCAGAAAGATTAAAAAAGTACATAGGCAAGCTAATAGCGAGCCTACATGGTTCAACCACCAAACTGCACATCTGAGCTGTAAAGAAGGAAACAAACCAAAGGGATAAAAAGGAGGGAAGAACTTAAACCAAGATATTCACTGATGTATGGTCGGGTGCCAGCCAGAGTGGCGTAGTGCGAATGAGAGCCAAGGAATGCCAAGTGTGGAGCTGAAAGAATAGAGAAACAAAAAAGAGAAAGAAAAACAGAGCGGAGATGAGGAGTGTGGGAGAGAATCTCTGAGCGAGTCGGCTTTATGAAGAGCTGCTCCCACACACACGCTGGAAAATAAGATGAAACCTTATCAGTGACAAGCAAAGCAAAAAGAGAGGAGAAAATGGCGAACCAGCTGAAGAGTTAGCGGGTTAATCTGTGGATGTTGCTTACCATCTCAAAGATTGACTTTAACTATCTAACATGACCGTACAACAACAAGCTACAGCTATTCATTAAAATCAGCTTCAGAGAACAAAAAATAACTGAACCTTTGAGCTGTTACACAAACTTTTCCACATATTGTCAACCACAAACTTTAACTCATTTCAATGGAATATTATATTACAGAGGAACTTCTAAATGGACTTTGGAGGAGCTGCAGAAATCCACAGTTTGGGTAGGAAACCCACCAAATCCAACTTTTTCACAGCGATCTCAACGGCTCAATTCTGATATTTTCACCCCTCCAAAAAAATCCAATCTGTGCCACAAAGGTACGTATCTAATCGTTTTCAAACGTCTGAACTCTGGACGGCGGATAAAATTCAACATTTATGTCATTGATGAGTCATGTGTTATAATTCTGCACCAGAAGAAGACAGACGGGGTAAATAAGAACATAAACAATGGCTGAAAATTATGCTTATAAAATTGTGAATAAAGTTTAAATCACAATCAGACCACTCTTAGCTCTTACTTCACATCCAAACAGATTTTGCTACAGACTGAGATTCAATGGGATGGCTTAGAGCCAATAATCCATGTGCTACATTGGCCTAGTCAAATTTCAGAATAAAATCCAATTAAAATTTTGTGACAATCTGTCTGAGTTTGAGCTAGAATGGGCAAAAGCTTTTAAATATGCTTCTACAGAAAAGACTCAAGGGACTGAATGAAAAACGCTGACAATTTTTAAAGAGTCATATTCACAATTATGGCCTACTTATAGGTTGGCGGTGGTAAATTATAACAACAAAAATAAAAATCATAAAAAAGTGAAGTTTGTGACTTAAACAGATTAAACAGCTTAATCAGCATTTTGTGATGTTTTTGACACTGATGACAAAATGTGGAAAAGTTCAATTGGTTTGAGTATCTTTTTCAAGCCTACAAACCAATAGAGTTCATTTCCTTTCCCAATAAACAGCAGAAACAGGCACAGAGTTGTAAATAAATGGACAGAAATGTCTTCAGTTAGAGACCAATTTACGTGACAAAGAGGTCAGTTGAAGGCTGGGACGTCCACCATGAGACGTGCACCATGAGACAGCCAACACTCTGATTAGATTTCAGGCCAACATGAGCAGCACAGTTCAGCTCTTTATTAGATTTGAACAAATTCACACTTCAACAAGCTGAGCTGAGTTCAACTCCAGATGTTTTGGGAACACTAGAGAAACTACATTCTTTTTTGGAGATTGCATTACTGGTTTTAACAATTACAAACACTAGTAATTTTTATGACTTCACAGATATAATATTTGTTCTTTTCCATCTTCCAACTTAGCCTAAGCATCAGATCATAAAATCTCACCCTGACATTTTTCTGAAAGCTAAAAAGTTATTGTTTCTTCTGTTATTGGAAATAACTGAGGTTCTATTTGGTTTAAATTCAAGTTAATAACTCAGACATTTATCCTGTCGACAATGACTACAGATGCAAAAAGAAATCAGCTCAAAATCTTTCAACCTTATTAGTCCTCATCAGTGACTTCCTGGTCTGAAACTCAATAATACTTTCTGATTAGTGAACAAACCACATGCTAACGCTACCGAATCAAGTTAACAGCTAAACTCTTTACTGTGGAAGTTGTTACTGAGTGAAAAATACACAATGTTAGTTGTTTTAAGTACATGCGGGAAGTTTTAAATGAAGTCGAGAGAGGAGAAGATAACAGGAAGGCCACACAGAGTAAAGCAAAGGTAGTAATGCTAACTGCTCTAATTGTGCTAATTGTAAAATAGAGTATATAAAATATAAAACCAGATGTTTACATACACTCAATAAAAAGATAGTGTATGAAGTGAAATATTGGTTGGCATAAGTAGGAGTCAGCAAAAATAAACAGAAAGTGTTGCTGTAAATAGAAAAAAAAAACTGGTGTGAAAAAGAAAACTCTTCAAAAAGAAACAGAAGAGCTATAATGAAATTCTTGACAACTGTATTAACTGCAGCTTAAAGCTTAAAGGTCTGTTTTGCTCTGCAGCTGACACTGGAATAACAACAGATTAAACAGCTTAAGCAGCATTTTGTGATGGTTTTGACACTGATGATGTTGTGACAGAGGGAGGAGTGTTATTTTTAATTGCAATACTGCAGAGGCAGCACAACCATAATTGGACAAAGTGTGTTTCTAGCGTCCGTTTCTTTAACACAATCATCACCTGCCTTCTCCTGAGGCTGTGTTTTCCTCCAAGTTTACTTTATAAGTAATCCTAATGACACCTGATTTCTGCCCTCTGATCTGTGTGCTGACAAACTGCATACCACTGCAGGGTGTGTTGTGTGTGTGTGTGTGGTGACTGAGCAAAGTGGAAACTTCCCACTAACCTGCTGCCAATTCTCTCCTGATAATAAATCCATATATGTTCAGATTCTCTCTACAGTAATAACACACACTGCAAAAACACAAAGTCTATATTTTTGGTGAAGTTACTAGTGCAAGTGCCTTAGTAGAATTGAAATAAGACAAAAGTAACTTGCAAGTAAATTTATAGGATATAGCAGCTTGATTTTAGTCAATAATTCCTTAATATTGATGAAAAAGTTCTAGTTTCACTCCCTCCATTATTTCACAAGCAAAACTAGAACTTTTTCATATATATTAAAGAATTATTTCTTAAAACAAGCTCTTATATCTTGCTAAAAAGTTACTTGTAGTTTTTGTCTTATTTCAATTGCTAAGCAAACTAAGCTATTTGGACTATAAACTTGACCAAAAACACTTGGTAAGATTTTGAGTTTTTGCAGTGCACAGCCTTTTATGCCTCCTTGGATTAGAAGCTCACATTTGCATTGATATCTGCAGGATCCTGAATTTGAATTTCAAAAAGCAGATAAACTCTGAAACCCAGCTGGAATAATAGCGGACGCTCTCGGAGCAGGCATGTCTGACCTTTGCCCTGGTTCCTGGGCGGCAGCGGCGGCCCATCAGCCACGGGGGAGGAGCTGAGGTCGGTGGATGCGCTGTACATCTGGTTGGTGAAGGCGCTGTAGGAGAGTCGCTGCTGCTTGTCCCTCTGGCTGATGAAGCCAGGCAGGGAGAGCTTGTCGTGGGGCGACAGGCTGGAGGAGTGGCAGAAGCTCTGCGGCCTGGGAGAGCGGTCCTTCTTGATGGGACTGGGCTGGAGAGGGACGCGGACAAAGACACCAATCAGTCTCAAAATGACTTCCTGTAAAACTTCCTGAACATAAAAACCTGGAAAACTGAGGCATCAAGAACTAGAAAATAAAATACATCTTCTCTGTCAGTTGAACAAGTTTACGGCTACTTGTATGCAGAGGACTAAGTTTCCCTTAGTTGCTGTTGAATACTGGGAGACTATATTAACTACTTTCTGCTTAAAAAAAGAAAACAAACAGATAATTTATGGCATTTTAATTGGTTTGAGTGTGGCTTGTCCACAACACCATTCCTGCAAGAACCACAACTGTGTTGATATTTATATCTAATGCTTACAAACTTAGGCAGTGTGATTAATCTGATTACATCTTTTAATCAATTCACAGCATTAAATGAAACGCAATTTGTTTCAAAATTGTATGTCGGCACGACAGCCTTTCGCACGCCACATCAGATCGTTTTTGAAACAAAACTTAACTCCCAGTGGGGAAAGAATCGCAGCTTTTTTGACCATCGCTGTTGTTTGCACATGCCGCTTCTGCGTCAGATTTATGGGTGTACCAAAAACACAACACATAGATTCCTGCTCAGGACTTTATTTTTTATTTATTTTTTTAAAATTATTTTTGTATTTAGAAAGACTTTATCCATTTAAGGTCGTACATAAGGAAGGAAGCAGAAAGTCGAAGTGATTTTATCCACACAGCATTTCTGGTACAAACAAACAGAATTGAACAAAAATGGGAAGCATCACCTCAAATAATAAATACCATAAAAACAAAACCTGTTCCTGACTTTTTATATGTAAAAAAGAAAAACGCGAATAATTGCGTGAAGATTTCTAATGCAATAAAATCTATTTAATTAGTTAATATAAATTAAGGCAGCAAAGGCCTGGCCTTAAATTTTATGCTTCTATTTTTAAATTTTGTTTCTTAAAACCAGAAGATGTGGAGACATAAAGACCGAGTCATCACCTTGTCGTCCAGGTCGTCGTCGCTCTCGTCCATCTCCTCCAGTCTGAGGCTCCACTCGTACTCCACATGGATGTGAGGATTGAACTTCCCCTCTGCAGCCTGGACGAGCTGAATCAGAGAAAAAAACCCACAAAAACACTAAAATCAACATCTAAAATTATGCTTCATGAAAAACCCTACCTTTCGTGTCTTCTGTGAATAAAAACACAAAAGGCTGTGGCCAGCAGGAAAGTCATGAGTTAGATTTGCAAAAGTATTTACACACTTGTACCTTCTTTATATTTACTGAATTTAGTGCCATTTTTGTGAAAAACCAACACAACTTAAAGCATAACTAAGAAGACTTCAAGTGTCTTGGTCATTTTAAATTTGACTCACTCTTATTGTTTGTTTATATTTCTGTCTGGCAAAAGAAAATGAGGAAACCACTTTCCTTTAGAACCAGTTGCAGCTTGGTGAGCTGGGTTGCAACAAGTGGAAACAAACAAACAAAAATTGTTTTAAACATTTTATTTTGTAACTAAAAATAAATATCCATCTCCAGAACGTCCTGCTTCTGCAATTACAGCTGCAAATCTTTTACCATATGTACCATAAAGCCACAGCATGATACTTTCACCACCATGTTTTAGGATGAAAGTATCTACACCACAGGCCATATTTGCAGGTTGAAGAACTAATATTAGTGATGTTAAAATAAAGGGGGCTCAATACAAATGCATGCCACACTTTTCAGCTGTATATTTGTGAATCAACCAATCAGGTTTATTTGTATTGAATATTTCAGCAACAAGGCAGTTCAAAGTTCTTCATAAAAACACAAAAATCAACAAGAGACATCATTACACATCAGAATGTTGATTAGTGTTTAGTGTTGTGAATAATAATTCTTATTTTTTGTCCAATTCACAATCAAGCACTACTTTGTGTTGGTAAAACACAAAATACATTGAAGTTTGCTGTAAGTAGGCAAAATAAGGGGGTGTGTGTTTAAAAAAATAAATGTAAAATGTATTTTAAATTCTACATACAGTGGGTGCAAAACAGTCTGCTCATATTTGCATTAATAACAAGAACATTAACAATTTCTTCCACTCTGTTGTCCCAGGTGCCTGAGGCTCAACACAGACTCAACACTGCCATCTAGTGTTCTGGCTAAACACCCTCATTTCTCCTCAGTATCAATCCTATCTGGTTTGTTTTAAGCTCCAAAAATCTCTAATTTAACCAAACTGATGTTTGTGTTTTTAGTGTGTTTTTATGGCTTTAACCGGAGGGTTTATTTCTGTATTTTCTCCTCCGACATCCATCGTTTCCAGCTGCACTTACTGCCTCCTCGCACTGACTGTTCCTCAGTCGCCTGGCAACATCCAGGGCCGTCTCTCCATTCTGATTGGCTGAGGAAGGGGAAAGAGGCAGAAAAAAAAGAAGAAAATGATTAACACTTTGAGGCTGATGCGCGCGCACAGACGGCAGAGGATGAGCGTGACTCACCGATGTCGGTGGCCGGCTTGCCTCTCAAGAGCAACTTGAGGCACTCGGGCTTTTCGTACATGCAGCAGTAATGCAGGGCGGTGTTCCCCCACTCGGTCTGCTTATCCAGGTTACCACTGCAGGAAAAAACACTTTGATTCCTTACTTTTTGTATCTGTCTAACATGTAATTATGCAACATTTTAAGAAATTACATCTAATAAGTGAGGTTATTATTTAAAGCTTTAACACTGTGGTGGATAAGCAATTGAAAAAAGGGAATAAATTAAAGCAGAGAGCAAGAGCTTGACCCATTTCTTTTTGCCTTGTGGGAATCTGAGCAGAGTAGCACTAAGCCTACCTCTGCTCTTCAGCTTTATATAAAAAAAGAGACTAATACAATTTGTTTCTGCAGAAAAGTTTTCCTTCTCTTGCAGATATAGAGTTAATCCACACATGTATGGATTAATTCTTCGCTACCTGTTCTGCACAAGGAAGTCCACCAGATGCAGTGAGGTCTGGTCGGCGGTCCGGACAGCGTAGTGCAGAGCTGTCTCTCCAGCTTCCTGCAGGGGGCCATCAAACACAGCAGAGCCACACTTAGGCAACATCCATTCTGTGGTGTGTGTGTGTGTGTGTGTAGGGGTGTGAGAGGTTGTTTGAGGATTTAAACAAACTGCAGTAAACAAAATGGCTGATAAAAATAGCAATTCTGCATTGTTAAAGCTGGGTTTTTGCAAAATTTTGCCTCTAAAAAATGTTTTAAATTCACAAACAGGGATTGAAATATGAGAAAACAATTACTACATCCACCTTTGAAAAGGTCAAAGGATGGACTAGCCTTTTTATGCCGTGTAAAGCCGGGGTTTGGATGTCACTTTGCAGCAATCGGAGTTACTGACAGCAGCAGATCAGATAGAGGTGACTCAGACTTCACAGTGCAGACGACAGCAATAGCAGCAGCAGCAGCAGCAGCAGCAGCTCCCTTCGTCACCAAATCATATCCTCTCATCCTTGTTACTCTCCTGCACCGTCGCACACCTAATTTTTTAATCAGAGGAACTACCATGTTGGCGTTGTAAAACCCTGACCCATTTACGTCGGATTAAATCTGATCACGCGTGCCGTCTCCACCGCCCGTTATTTAACTTTCATTAAACGCCTGAAGAGGCGCCGCAAACGGAGAGCAAACTGCAGGAAATGGGCAGTGCGGCAAAATAAATAAAAGAAGAAAAAAAACAGACACAAGAGCACATGTGTCGCCCTTTAAGGGAATAAGGAATCCACACAGATGTTGCAGATTTAAGTGGCAGTGGTTTGCTGGCTAGCAGCACCTGCTGTGGTAAAGTCTGACAGATGACTCAGACTTTTTCCAGTCGCTTACACCCATTTCTTTCCTGGAGTTGGTAAAAAATATCTTATTGTTGGGTTTTTCAAGTCACTTAACGATGAAACCCTCTGAGATCTGTCGACTGCTGGGGATTTTAAATGGATATATTACGGGATTTTACTACATATATCTGTGCCTGAGTATTTATTTTATGTTTTTGCATTCATTGGTAAATTAATGAATGCAAAACTTGGAGTTAATGATTTTAATGTGTGGCTCTGTCCTTCCTTCTATTTGAGTGAATCACAACCAGCCAGGCAGCAGAACAGAATCTCAGCATAATGCGGCCACCACCATGCCTAACATCTGGTGCAGCATTCTTACATTTGAAGGCCTGATGTTGATTCCTACAAATACATTTACCTTTACTGTGGACAAATAGCTTTTTAAAACTTATTTATTGCTTTATTTAAAGCAATACAGAAGAAAAACATGCCTATTATAATAAAACATATATAGGCATTTAGCTAAAAAAACAAAGGAGTGGGAAGAAGATTAACTTATTTACTCATACTTTTTTTGCATGTATAAATTGTGTGGCTGTCATTGTACTTTGTGTTATGAACAAATATTTTACACCACTGGTGTCACTTCTAGCGTCATTACCAAATTAATATTTTAATTATATACCATACATCACTTATTAATTATACAATATGAAGTGTGTGTATCTGTTTCAAATATGAATAAAATTATATTTAGTAATTCTGTTAATGTATTGGTGCAAACGGTAAACATAATTAATTTGAGTCACAACCGTAACCTTTGTCTGACTCCAAATCTTTTACTATTTCCAACATTTCCAAATAAGATTAAAATGAAAACAGTGTGAGAAAAAAAGAGATTTATCTGATTAGAACAGGAGAATGAAGAGGTAATCAGCACCACAGAAATAATCAGTGAGACCTTTTGAGAAAAAATAAATAAATTCACACCTTTTATTTCCTTATTCTGTTTTTTGGTCTTTCTGTGGAGATGTTTTCAACCTAAACTTCTTCAAAATTTGTTCTTTGTTTATTGAGACAAATTAAAGCATTTCTATGATTTACAATAAGCCTATCTTGGTTCTACAATACATAATCTTTGCATGTTTAAGACTCTTTCTTTGGTATTTTTGGATGAACCTAGTTAAAATCAACACTAGTTTATCGCTCCAGTCTATTCAAACGTTTAATGATTGAATAATTCATATGCCTGGATCAGCTGGCTTAAACTAACATTTCTCTATACAAGGAAAATAAAAAATTTATGTCAATTGTCATTTTAAATTAAATGCATTCATTTCCAGAGCACGCCTTTCAGCTTGATCTAGGATTTAAGAAAGCAAAATGGAACAAAAAATCAAAACATGGTTGTGCAGAAAAATTTGGCATCATGTACCAACAGAACTCTCTGGACACGCTCAGCGGTGACGCAGCGGTCCCACTCACCTGTCCTGTCTCCGGCAGCGGCTCCATCAGCTCCACCCCCTCGGCATAGACCTGAATGAGAGCCAGCAAGTCCCGGGTCTGGATGGCCTCAAACAACTCGATCATCTTGGCCGCCGCCGACGTGCACGTCTTCTTCGCGTACTTGTGGTCCACGTACTTGGCGTTGATGAACTCCTTCCTCACCGTCCTGAGGACAAAGTCGAGTTTCTCAAGAAGGTTTTCTGTGAAGGAGACGCCTGGTTGGGAGCAGTACTTACATGTCACTTGAGGGGCTGGGTTTTGGAGAAGGGGAGGGGAGGTTGGCCTCCATGATTTCATTGAAACTACTGTTTCCTACATTCTTGGCCAACTGAGAGAAAGACAGAAACATGCAGTCAGATCTGGTTATTACAATTCACAAGCTGTAATGAATGTGTGTGTGGGTGTGTGTGCAGATGGATGGGTGGGTGGATGACAGGGATAGATGGATGTCTTATATTAGTAAAAAGCAGCATGACCCATAGTCGAACATAAATCAATAATCAATGATTAGTGAGCCTCACCAACAGTTCTGAGGTCCCCAGCTTGTCCAGCTCCATGGACTGGATGCGGGAGATGTGGACGCCCATCTCACGGTGGATCCCAGAACATTCGATGCAGGTCAGGATCCCCAGGTTGGTGGACAGCCACTTCGGCTCTGCAATGACGGGAACCAGAGTTTAATACGTACGTCAGACTGAGGAGTGAGAACAATTTACTGCAGAATATGAAATGAGTTGCCAGAAAATAATGAGAAATCCAAACCTAACACACATCAACTTCAAACTGAGGCCTTCAGTGTCTGACTAAAATAATAGCAGGAGTTCCAAGTTGATTTGACAGCTTGATTAATATACACACTTCACCTTTTACAATATTTATGTTACGCAACAATTCAACAGAGGAGTGGTTCCTAAATCTGGATACTAACACAACAAACAGAAATCTAACATGATCACCAGGAAACTTGATTGCCAAAATCACAATCATGTCAAACAAATAAAAACAGAGGTGTTGATTTCTTATTCCCTTTTGGCCAGTTTCTAAAATGATGTAAAAGTAGTTAGGAAAAAAAAAACAAAAGTACTTCCACAGTCACAAACATTTAAAAATTATATGTATAGATGGATTAAAGATCAATGAGAACATGGATGGATGGATGGATGGACGGACGGACGGACGGACGGACAGACGGATGGACCTTGTTTATGCTAGCTGTTCATTTTGTCATAACTGAGATAAAAACCGATTTAGAAATGGATGAAGCAACGTTTCATTGATCTCTGCTGTCATCAGATGTTTGTTCAAGTGGTAACTAAGCAACATTTAAACATTCAACCAGAGACATCTGGTCTCACAAGTTAAAAAAAACAGCTCAAACATCAGTGAACCACTAACCAAGGTAAGCATCACTATGTTAGTCAGCTATAACTCAATCATCTCCCAACTCTGTGATTCAGTGAAAACAGTAGAAAAAGCTCAAAAACAAACGAGTTGACCAGATATACACAATGACCAGATACTAGCCGGTGACAGGCCACAGAGAGCATATTGAGCATGATGAGTGATGAACTGCAGGGTGACCTCTGATGCTGCAAATCACACACAGGAAGAAGAGCAGGATCTCAGCTTCAATGACAACCTCTTTCTTCTCTCGCCAAGGTAGAGCGATGCTAAGAGAAGAAAAGCAACACTAGCGGTTGAATCTCATTAAGAAAATGAGACATCCGAAACACATTTATAACCAAATCTGGGCGTATCGATGGATGCAGCAACAAGAGCACAGACGCGACAAATTGCCTCTCTTTCCCTCAGATTGCAGGGGTCGGCGGCGCGTGTGTGACTTGTGTAACAAAGTGATGTAATGTTGTTGTTTCTCAAGCCTTGAAATGTTGTTTTTTTTATCCTTCAGAACTTAAACTCCTGCCTTTGGTCAGTCAGAAAGCTGCTGATGGTGTGTGTGGATCTGTGTATGCAAACATGCGATGTGTGTGTTCACTGTCAGAAGCCTGAATGTCTGCAGGAGTGCTGACTCTTTGCTTCATGCTAACAGCTTTAGCATTCATACTCTGGTTTATTCAGGACCAGATATATTTACTTGAGTAACTTTTTTTTTTTAAATTACTTTCTACTTTTACTTGAGCAATTTTATTATGAAATATCTGTACTCTTACTTGAGTACAGTGACTCAGCAAAAGTGGCTTGTTGGTTTAAATAAAACATTTCCAGCTAAGAGGAGGTAGGAAGGAGGAGCCAGAGGAGGAAGCTGGCTCCTCTTCTCAGGACAAGGTGAGGCTTGACTCAGCACTGTGTCTCTGTGGACAGCAGCAGCACAGACCTGCAGCTCCGCAGTCGCAGCAGATCTCGTTGCCTGGCATGCGTAGCACGTCTTCTATGATGGCTTTAGTCAAGTCCTCTAATCCATCCTCCCCGCCGCTGCTCTGCTCACCTCGGAAAGCCATGTTTAAAGCCTCCTCCTTGCTGTTGGTTAGCACGGAGATCCATCTGCAAGACGGGACAGAATTATTGTCCTGAAAAATAAAAGTTAGAACACAAACAGAAACAAAGTGCATCATTTTTTATTTTGCCATCATCTGACAAACATGGCATGTTGGAGACTATAAACAGTCCTTCATGGCTTCTATTCAGCCAGATACTCAGATCTGCGGAGTGCATGACTTCACAAATTTTCCGATAAACAATAATTTTGATGTTTTGACACCATTTTCAAGGAATGTAATGGTAATGACATAATAATGCAGTCAATAACTAGAAAGTGTGCATTTCCTATGAAAATGCAAGTGTGAATGCTGAATGCTCAATGCTGAATGCTTTTGGTGAAAATGGCAAAATAGTTTGAAGCCAACTGCTGAAGACTTGCAGAAAGGTAAGAAATAGTCCATGAAGTGTGAAAAACCCAGGTAAAAGCCAAAATTAGCTAAAAAGCTAAAACTAGCTAAAATACTAAGGATAGCATCTAAGATAACACTAGTATGCTGGGTTACAGTAATATGTTCAATGTAAAAAAAAAACAAAAAAACTAATGTAAACCCCCAAATTTGAAAAGGACAGAAACATTCTCCTATTCCTTCTAACAAAAATGGTGGATGAATTAAATCCATACCTTTTATGGTTCCTGAAATATCAACATTTGTTTGGAAGCATCGTTTAGCACAGTGACTACAAAAAACATGCCACATGCCTGTTTTTGTACATGCAGCACAAAAAAAGCAACGTCAAAAGCTCAAATTATTCCCAGGTTTTAAACAGCATAAAAGCTGTTAAACTACAAAACTTCAAAATGGCCACTGCTTTGTTTCCTCCATGACAGACGTGAAACTGGATGATTGATTGCCATTAATAGGCAGGACCTAAAGCATCCACTGTGAAACACAACGGACATTTTATATTGTAATTCTCAATTCTGCCACCGGATGGAGCGGTTTCCCCCACGGGGAGAAAAATTCATAAAAAGCTGAATATTATAAAAAGTATGAAGGTTATGAATTCCAAGAGATATAGCCGGCATTAGGAGAGCAAGCTGAATAATATAAAAGTTGAATGGTTAAAATAGCACAAAGTATGCAGGAGAAGAAGCGCGGCGAAATTTATGGAGCAACCAGAAAAGTGGAACTCAATAGTGTGAATGCCTAGAGCATTCACACTAATGAATGCCTACAGCATTCACACTATATGTCTATCAGCAGGTAAATTGACAGTTTTAATTGGATCAGGGATCATAATCTGTTATATTTCATTCGCAAAAACTGTCCCAAATACAGGAAAATATGTTACAATATTAAGCCTTTAGAAAATGTTATTTTTATACATCAAAATATTTCACTATTAAGAGAAATAAACTGATATGCAAAAGTGAGACATATTGGTATGAAGTAGCAGTGGGCAGAAATGTAATTGTAATGATTAAGAATGGAACAAATACGAACTGAACAGATACTTTATGAGCGTTTTCATGCTTGATTGCATGATAAATCTGAGTAGTTTGTTTTAAAGAAATGGT
Organism: Xiphophorus hellerii; assembly: GCF_003331165.1. Taxonomy (NCBI): domain Eukaryota; kingdom Metazoa; phylum Chordata; class Actinopteri; order Cyprinodontiformes; family Poeciliidae; genus Xiphophorus; species Xiphophorus hellerii. The sequence continues at coordinate 17,914,589 of NC_045692.1, forward strand.
CATCAACAGAACAGAAAATAAATGAAAGCATAATCTTTGAAAAAGCTCATTTAGAGACAGGCTGTTGCAACCTGGGTGCAAAAAGAAGCATGATCACAGATCCTTGCTCCTATCAGCTCTAAGACCACTCACCACATCACCACTCCCAACAAACTCGATGAGTTTTTACAACTCTGCTGTTATTTGCACGTCTCTATTTGCACAGTTTTTCACTTCTTCTTGCTTTTTTAATGCAAATCTTGAGCATTTTTCTTTTTCAATTAACCTACACAGGTCCACATTTAGTCAGAATATGCATTTATTTTCTTATGTTATAAACTAAGAGGAAAGTCTCACTGCAAACAAATGAAATACACTTTCATAACCTACTCCAAAGTCCCTTTGTTTGGACAGCGTAAAGAAAATTGGAGAAAAACGAATATTTTCCCAACAATAAAGAATTTCAACTCTTAACTTCTGAATATGATTTTCTTTCCTTCAGTATACTTCTGCTTTTCTCTGAGAACAAGATCAACTGACTCAAAAAGAAACACCCACGCAGGACTGTGGTCACTACCCATCACTCAGACAGGAAGCACTGTAGCTCTTTCAAACATGCCCTGTGCACTGCACTAACCCTCCATCGCTCACCGCACATGTATATACACAAAGCTTAATGAGACTGACATTTGGACTCCATTTGTTACGCCTTTAAAGCTGTGAGGAGCCCCCACAGAATGGGCAAAAAGATCTGTTAGATTACATGTATATGTGTGAAGAAATGAGGATATTTTAAGCAACGGCTGAAATAAAATGTGAAGTTTAATGTGCTTCTAATCCAGCTGAGGCATAGGGTGGGTGCACAAGCAATGGGATAGTGGATATTTCTAAGGGAATCCCAGTAACATACAAGCGCTTCATTTTGGAGTTTATAACAGGAAACAGCAGAGAGTACATGCATCGAAAAGGATGAACACAGTTTCACGTTATCAGAAAAAAAAACATAAGAGTATCCCAGAAGAAAAGCGGGAAGCACTTTATTTAAAGGGATATGCATAAGACTGACACAACATCTGTTATGAACGTGAAGGACTCTTCCTGAATGTTTATAACTGTTGTCATGAAGTGTCATTCGGTAAATAATGACACTTTTAATGCAAAGTTGACACGATTAATGGACTTTTAATGCAAATTTTAAAAGAACTTTGCATTAAAAGGGTCATTATTGACCAAATAATGCAAAGTTTACACTTTTAATGGTCTTTTAGTGCAACTTTGCATTAATAAGGTCATTATTTATCAAAAGAGACTTTATGACAACAGTTGTAAACATTCATGAAGACTCCTTCATGTTCATAATAGTGGTATGTCAGTCTTATGCACACTCCTTCAAATAGTGTGCATACACTACAACTGCTGACTCAATGTTAGTAAAAACTAAACAAACTAAAGGTATTCAGTTATAAAAGTTAGAATAGATGATGATGGGTTTTCAGCTACGTTTTGCCAATTCTTCTGACTAAAGTAAAAACTCCCAGTAACACTTTATTTGAAAAGTTGTGAATAAACATGACATAACACCTGTTATGAACATAAATGACTCTTCACGAATGTTTATAACTGTTGTCATGAAGTGTCATTCAGTAAGTAATGACACTTTTAATGTAAAGTTGCGCTAAAAGTTGCCTTAAAAGTGTCAACTTTGCACTATTTGGCAAATAATGACACTTAAAGTAAATATGCATTAAAACCTGCATAAAACGTCCATTAAAAGTGTCAACAACAGTCATAAACATTCATGAGGACTCCTTTATAACAGGTGTTATATTATGTTTATAACAGTTTCATGTCAGTCTTATGCACACCCCTTCAAATAAAGTGTTAGCAAACTCCCATTTTCTATATTATAAAAGGCGTTATCTGAGTTCAAACCTGAGGAAATTCATTGTAGTTTGGGGAGTATCAACTCTTCTCACGTCTTTGAAGAGTTTCATGCTTTGTATGGTTTGATTAGTGCATGTCTATTGGGATCGAGAGTGTGGTAATCACAGTGCTCAGCTGTGAAATAAAGTCACAATCAAAAATTTTTATTGTTGTTTTTGTTTGTCACTTATTAAAGGATCAACTGACCCAAAATCAGATATGACAGGCTGACTAAGCTGGTGATACAGAATCAAACGTGGAGAACTGGAGCTTTATTTACCCAACATGTCATCCGATGATGTTGGCATGTATCGCAGATGTGCAAAAGTGTCACAGGGGTATATCAAGAGTGTAAAAAGTTATAGTTTCAAAACTGTTAAGAGATCTAAAGTTATTTTAATGAGATTCAACAGAAAGTGCTGAAGCAAAAGGAGCATACTGTACCACAGCGCTGCCACAACACTAGCTACTGCCTTCAAGGTGTTTTACAGTCAGTCGACGGTTTTAAACCATCAAGAATCTGGCAGAGCTATTGATAATATCCTCTTTATGCCACATTGTAGCTGAAATTCCTCTAGCCTTAAACATGAAAACTGTTTCCAGATGCATCAGAACTTTTGCTATTATTATTTTCTAAAACAATCACCTCTTCTTTTACTATATCTTCTTAAACAGTTCTGCCTTTGCCATATTCTAACTTACAATGTAACAAAACTGTTGGGCATTTTATCTGGTTTATATAATGAAACTAAAAACGGCCTTGATTGGTCGCATGTGGTGTGCCTGTGACTGGGTCTTATTTGCATTCGCCTTCTATTCGACGCTATGAATTATTTTGAGACTGCAGCAGTAATTGAAAGTAAAATTTATCAATGTGGATGAAAATGTGGATGAAATCCTTGTAATAGTAGTTTTGTTTAACAAATAAAATGGTTCTTGTGTAAGAAAAAACTCTGGATTTTACCAATTAAATATTTTTTTAATTGAATCTGTATGAAAAGTTGGTCAAAAACCCAGATTACCAGATGGGATTTTTTACAATTTTTTATAAATACTCACATGACAAACTCTTGTTCGTCTTCAGCTTGAAAGTGATATGTCCGGTTATCTGCAGAGACCACAGACCAGGATGTCAAGCATGTAAATCCAATGTTTTGCATTTCATAACACAATGAGCACCAGTCACAAGTTAAACCGTTTAGAAATGTCATAAACTCAGAGAGAAAACGGTTTGCACACATTCATTTTTCAAGCATTTTCAACAAAACAGAGAGATAATAAATAATGTTCTTGAACAGCTAATGAATATTCAAAATGTTTGTTTTCAGTAAAAAAAAAATAAAAACACCCAAAGTGCTTGTTTTATTGTCTATCAATGAAAAAGTTACAATTTACAGTTCAAAAGCATGCAGCTTGTCTCAAACTATAATTTGAATCCTAAAACTAATAATATTTGGGTTAATAATAAACATAAAAATCTACTAACCATTAACAAAATCTTTAGGGCATTTTTTTATTACTTTACAATTAAATATTTATAATTTCAAAGAGAACTGAAGCGTGAAGAAATTTATTTCACAATGAAAACAATAAATCGCATATTTCTTTCTTGAAATAGTTAATTTTTTTTAAACAAATAATTATCCAGAGGTTAAAATAAATAAAATAAAATAAAAAATTTAAAAAAAAGTTTTGTATGCAAGAACTCTGCACATTTCTAAACAGTTTAGGTAAGCAGAAAAATGTATGAATTTTGCTGTGTTACTGTTTAACAAAGAATGCTTTTTGGCTTTTTTAAAGATTATTTTATGATTAAATATTTAAATTTCAAAGAGCACTGCAGCGTGAAGAATTTTCTTCATTAATAACAATGAAGTCAATAAATCAGATGGTCATTTCTTTAAAAAGCAATGCCAGTAAAAGTTTTCAAACTAATATTTATCCAGAACTTAAATACTTTTTTCCTAACTTTGCATATTTCTAAACAGTTCAGGTAAGCAGAAAAATGTAAGATTTTTTTAAAACTTACGAGAAATTAGATCGAAGCATTTCCGGTCCTCAGAGCTCGGCTTCACCTGGCAGGTGAGCAGGTTGAGTTTGACAGGCTGCCTGTTGGACTGAAATTATAAAGAGAGTGAGGTTTATCCAATGGACTGAACACATTATGGATTAATATTTTATAAGTTTTGTCTTTTCTAGTGCTTCTTGTTCAAGTGACTGCAATGATCCAACATGTAAAAATGAGAAATACTACTGCAGACTGCACCTGAAAAACACCATAAACTGTATTACAATAAAGAGAATTACTTGTTTTCTCCAAACAAAAAAACAATATAAAAGATGAAATGTTTTATCAAAATTATTTGCATATTTGTTGAAAACATGTTTAAACTCCTCTTGTAGCCTTTTTAGGAGTATCTTTGCAATTTTATCTTCAAATTATTTATAAAACTGAAGCCTGGCTCCCCAAGTAAGGACCTGGACTTGACCATTCAGTAAAAACACACCTAGTTGGCACAAGCGCAGCGATCATCGTGTCCTGCCAGCGTCCTGGCAGAGGACAGACCGGGGCACGTGCTAATGAAATGCTAACAGGCTGAGATAAGCCTTGCAGCCAAGCTGGCCTGCTGTCAACTGAAGTCACCAAGAGTTCAGATGAAGAAGAACAAATAGAGAGGTGGCAAACTGCTGTCACATTAAGATAAATGATAAGTTTAATATGTTAACCTCAAGTGGGCTTCAGGAAATGTAAACATTTAGTCAAACTGTGCAACAGACCAACACATAACAGGTTTTTAAAAATTCTTTTTAGGTAATTTCTTCTTTTGGACATGTAGCACAAATAGAGAGGTGCGAGACAACAGCTGTAGAAAAAAAATTACATCTTTGTCTTCTATGTGAAGAATCATTAGAATCATTATACAAAGATGAATCTAACCCCTTCATGCTGTGTTACAGCTGCTAAACAATCCAAGCTTAACAGAACCAACAAGTCAATTCAACACTGAAACTAACAATGCAAACTAATTATAACGCGCAGATGAAATGTAGCATCTGGTATCAAAGTGCAACTTTCATATGATGGCAGCAGAATGTCAGAATAGAGTAAATTATAAACTCGTTTTCATTAAAAAAAAAACCCAAAACAAATAATGTTGATATATCTCACTGAATGCACAGATTATGGTAATAATAGCAGATTTAGTGACTGAAGTTATCTGTGTGTAGATGTTCAACAGGACAAGATACAACTCTTTATATAGTAATTTTGTTTAACATAAGAACATTTCAGGAGGTATTATTGTCTCACTGGAACCTAAATTTTTTCAACATCTAATGAAGGGAAACAAATGACAATTTTTTCACTCTTTCGGCTTTTAGCTAAGTATTAGCTATGTTTTCTCCCATCTTTGGCTACAATGACTAGGTTTCTCATGCTCCTAGCAATGTTATATAGGTTTTGTCTCACTGTTAGCTAAGTTTGCTCAAGTTTTTCTTGGTTTTGGTATGTCGAATTGATTTTTCAAACCCGTTAGCAAGGCTAATGAGGTTAGCTAGGTTTCCTCTTGCTGTTAGCTAGGTCTCCTCCTGCTGTTAGCTAGGTTTCCTCCTGCTGTTAGCTAGATTTCCTCCTGTTGTTAGCTAGGTTTCCTCCTGCAGTTAGCTAGATTCCCTCCTGCTGTTAGCTAGATTCCCTCCTGCAGTTAGCGAGATTCCCTCCTGCTGTTAGCTAGATTCCCTCCTGCAGTTAGCGAGATTCCCTCCTGCAGTTAGCGAGATTCCCTCCTACAGTTAGCGAGATTCCCTCCTACAGTTAGCGAGATTCCCTCCTGCAGTTAGCGAGATTCCCTCCTACAGTTAGCTAGATTCCCTCCTTCTGTTAACTAGGTTTCCTCCTGCTGTTAGCTAGGTTAGGGATGCTTCTCTTTGCTGTTGCATAGATTCCCCAGATGTTTCCCTGCTGCTAGCTGTGATAGCAGGTTTCAACTGTGCTTATTTGTTGTATTTCTTTAGTCACTGGAACTTGCTGATTAAAAGGCAGACAATTTAAGGCAGGAAACAAATTCTGTAAAAGGTGATCAAATTTAAAAAATGCTAAATGTTTGAACCAGCACTACAGGAGTTGCTGCTGCTAGAAAATAAACATGCAAATTAAAATCTGTAAAACTTTTTATGATTCAGTTCCTTACAGCCACAAGGAACTGAATCATAATTGTTGAAGGTTATTTTAATAACAATACTGAAATGTCAAATATGTGATTCATGCTGATGTTAGTGTGAGGCATAGCGAAAATTTATTAATGTTTTTAAACTCTTTCACAAAAGGTTGCAGGGAACAGAGTTAGGAAAACAAAACAGTACTGTTACTGTAATTTATAAATTACTCTTTTTCAATAAGAATTTTTTCACCACTTGAAATAAAGTCATTCACAGAACCAAATTATTTAAAATAACCAAACTAGATGTTAGTTATTTTAACATCCTGAGTGGATTTTATTTTAAGAAGCCACTCAGGACAGTGTGAATTAATTTAACCCCTCTTGTGATTTAATTTATTTTAATACTTTTGCAAAAAAAAATAAAAATAAATAAATATTCCCCTGCATCCTAAATGGAAGAGGAAAAACCAGGCTGATCTGCACAAGAGTGAGGCCGGCGCTCAAGATGTGCCAGCTTAAACAGTACGCACACACTCCATCAGGGATGAGTCACCGCGGTGCAGCAGGCAGCAGGAGGAGGGGTGCCGATGGGAGGGGGGGCAGGAAGAGGGGCAGTTTCCATGGCAACCTATCTATGTCAATCCGACTCTGCCAGCCTCCAGATTGGAAAAGCCCAACACACCCTCTCCCTGCACAATGTTCTGCTTTTGATCCGCACAGTCACTCCTGAGGGGTTAGAAGAGTTCATACGTCTGCGTTCGGGTGTGTGTGTGTACTCACTGTGGCATGAGAGATGGTGAGGATGCCTCCCTTCACCGAGCACTGCCTCCTCTGCCACACCTTCCTCAGCCTGAGAGAGGATGTCCCATTAAGAGAGGGTTGTCATTCGCCGTCTGTCCGTTAAATTTTAATGGTGCGAGCACAACGGCGTTCGCAGCTTACCCGTCACTCTTCTTTAGCAGGTAGCCTTTCTTCTCACTACCAAACTCTTTGTTTCCCTGCAGCTGGTGCATGCTGTAGCCACCCTGCTTACTCTGCGAGTCCTGTGGTGAGCCATACAAAACATATCCACGAGATTGAAGTGTAAATGTAAACACTTTTAGGAAATTATTTTTGATGAAAACATGCAATGATGACCCAGACATACTATAGACACGTTGCATGTTTTTGTTTATATCTGGAAATTTTGCGCTGGAGGTCGGTAGAACCATTATGTTGACAAAATGAAACCTGGAGATGTAGGTATTGTCAATTTACTGCAGCAAAGGGAAAAAACATGCAGAAAACTGAACAACAACTCAAAGTTACTCGTGTTCTCCTTTATGGCTGCTCTTTGCTAGCTGCGCTACACACAGACCCGTTGCCACAGCAACTGACTCACAACAGCTCAAATAGTGTGTCAGGATTCAACACCAAAAAGTTAAGTCAAACAGTCAGTCAGTCAGTCAAAGCACAGTACTATTACTCCTCGACACTCCTGACTTTGGTAGCCGTAATGTAACTAAAACCGAGCACCAGGAACCACACAGAATTGCTAAAACATCAAAAAGCACAACCAGAATTAATCCATATTAATTCACGAGAGGGGGCTGTTTAACTACAGAACAATAAATAAGGCGCCCTGCCGTGTTTTGATAAAATGAAAGACTTTTAAGTGTGCCTTATAGTCCAGAACATAGAGTAATAAGTGATCATCTGAACACAGCAGTGGTTGATTAGCTAATTGAAACACCTGCGCTACTGATGATCTGTCACAGTTGGTGTGTAGGTCACCTTGGTTTTGTTTCTGCTGTACCAAAACACCAGATTCCACACCATATCTACATGCTAAGTTGTCAAAATCAAGCTAGCATAACTGACCTACAGTACGTACTTCCCCATTGCTATTTTTTAAGCTGTTAAATGTGATACCCTTGACGCTTATCTAAACAATTGGCAGCAAAGCACTGCATCCTTTTTTTTTAAAAATCACACGTACATGTACCAATGCTAGTCATAGTCGGCAAATGTGACGTCACGCTGCAACGTGTCTATAACACTTCAGTGGAAGGACTTTTAGAGGAAAATACTTTTAAAAAAGCTGCACGTAAACAGCATGCTCTGCAACACCCCTGCACAGTCAAACCACAGCATGCTCAGACTTACTCTTCTAGACTTGATTCCAGACAAGCAGAAAGCAGTAAAAAGGAGGAGATAGAAGGGAGAGGGGTGAAAAATCTGGCTCAAGTGAAGGTAGTGGCTGTGAAGAAGTGCACTCTTCGGCTAAAGCTTAAAAACTTACAGAAGGTGTGATTCAAGCAACTGTTTATACATGATTTCGTGCGTTTGAGTGGATCAAATGTGTAGAAACAGGCAGTGTTGTTAGTTTTTATGTGAAAGTGTGACAGTGAGGCCCTAAACTGGGCACCAGTGTGGTGCAGCACTGGGCACTCGCAGGACAGAGTGAGAGGAAGCGTGTGGTGAGACCAAAGGCTCAATCAGAGCAGCTGTGGCTGCTTTTAAAGCCGGTCTGCTCACAGTTTGGGTTAAATTTGGCCCCAAAGGTCCAGAGATGACGTGCATACCTCTTTCTGGTCCAACTGGAGGGAGGACTTGATCAGATCCCGCAAAGCAGTCAGCTGCTTTTTTTCCTCGTCCTGAGTTTGCTTTATCTGACGACAGGAAACACTTAAATTAGAACATTTAGTTATAGGATTCACTAACAAAGCAAGACAACTTTATTTGAAGGGGTGAGCATAAGACTGACATGACTCATTATTCACTAAATAATTAGATTTTTAATGCAAAGTTGCATTAAATGTCCATTAAAAATGTCAACTTTGCATTAAAAGAATAATTAATTATCAAATAACACTTCATGACAGCAGTCATTAATATTCATGACAGTTTTATGTCAGTCTTATGCACACCCCTTCAAATAAAGTGTTATGGAAAAGCTAAACTGAATAAAATAAGAAAATAAATGCATAAAATAAGAAAACAGGACAAATTAAAGTAACTTAAGAAAAAAAACCAGATAAAAACAATAAACACTGGAGTTGAAACAAGTAACTGGACTAATCGATTGATCAAATAATTAACTAATTTAGTAATCGAATAATCATTAACTGAGAAACAGACAACAGACCTAGAGCAGTAATTAAGCCAAAACTGTACAAAAATATATCCATTTCACATTTAAGATAAGAACTTTCTCTTGTCTATAAATCTGTTTTTTCCAGAACTCCTTAAGTGGCAGTTTTAGCTTCGCTTGGTTTAAATTTCTTTAAAAATCTCCTATTAGGTACTTTCCTCAGTTCAGTTATTAATTAGTTAATTGAAAAACGTATTATCAGATTAAATTTGAACTGTATTGATGTTAAATGAAGCAGAAGCGGCTAAGTTTTTCACATGTTGCTGCAGATTTGTCCTTTACTATGATGAAGCACTCACTAAAATATTACTGGATCTTAGGCAATAAAATGTTAAGAAAGAAAAAAAGGTTTATCTGGTTAAATAAAAAATCTGGAGAATTTGATCATTTTTCCATCCGATTATTCAATTAATTGTCAGAATAGATGATAGATTACTTGATTAATAAAATAATCATTAGCTGCAGCCCCAATAAGTACAAAAAAGTAAGGTTATTTAAATAAAACTACATTAAAATGAATAGAAATAGAACAAAATAAGTAAATGAATAACCCAAAATTGAATTAAATACTAACAATGAGACCATACATGATGGAAACAAACAAATAATTACGTTGTAGAGATCAGCAGCCAGCTTCTCGATGTACTGCTTCAGCTTATCTGCTGTCTTCAAGCCATCTTGGAAGAAACTTTACAGAAATATAAGAAGATCACAACTTTTAGACACTGATCATTCATTAATGCAACAGCTAACGTAACATTGTGATCCTTTTGGTTCTTCCATTTCTGCTCGCAGGCAGAAATGGCTGCAGTTTTGTTGAACATCATGCTCAGCTCACTCTCACTCTTTGGCACCTTTTGGCTTCTGGCGCTGAAATCAGATCTGGTTTCGACCCTTCTCTGCAGATTTGCAGAGGCGTTTAGCACGCTCTGAAATCCATTACAGATCTGTCAGCAATACACACCTCGATGAAGTTCTGCAGCAGCAAATCACCACTAATGACTGCTACCCCTCCCTCTGCTTGGAACGAACATCTCCCTTCCTCTTCCCATTACTTTTTCTGCCACTTCTCGTTCGTTCGGCTCGTTTTCTCTCAATCACTGCACTGATGAGCCTACATCTTTGCTCCCACTCCACACAGCTTAGCTTGCAAAGTGCAACCGAGCCGTACTTGACAGCTGCTCTGTCATTGCAGCCTTAGATTTACCACTTTTGTTGCATAAATGAAGTTCCTGCTTAAATTTATTGAAGCAAACTAGGGGTGGGAATTTATCGTATTGTTTATCATTTATTGTGATAATAAATAAACAATAAATAAACTCTAAAAAATTGCCCGTGTTGCCGTTTTACATTTTTTTCTAATGTTTGTTCAGTGAAGGCATCAATAAATGTAAGAAAATATGATTAAATGCAGTTACTGTGTCACACTTCTAGTGTCCTAAAGAAATGTATTACACATCGAAAGGGTTGCACCAATAAATTGCCTCAGATTTCCTTAATTTTGGGAGATCAGTGATAAGCTGATACTTGACTTTCTTGCAGTATTTAGCAGCATTTCAGACAAAAACAAACAACTGTATCAGCCAAAATTAAAATCGGTAGGTCAGAAAACTGCAATTGGTGCACCGTTTTTCAATAGCAATATTTGCATTTATGTGACTAAAATATAAGTAATAAATAGCTCTTATCATCACTTTTATCATGATAAATCTGTCATAATAAAACTTTAAGACCATATTGCCCTCTGTGAGTGCAAACAGGGCAATTTTACTTTCTTCTCAAGCTTTGACCACTTTCCTCAGCTCTCAGTCTGCTGTCCTAACGCTCCTAATCCATCATCCCTGCAGCCTTTCTATCCGTCAAGGCCCAGGTTGAACAGACTAGCAGGGAAGTGCATTGTTTTGTCCTGGTGTTATGACAGGACATACTGTAGCAACCCTGGATGAAAATCTGTCATTCTGTCACGGGTTGCTGCGAGATGCAGCTCTGGAAAGAGAAGCACCCACTTTATTTACCCACCAAACCCCCTCGGCTGTCACAGCATATCTATATGACGACCTGCAAAGATTTATGAGCGGACTCAAGATCTGGGAGCAACACGAGACAAAACTGCTGCAAAGCAGCTACCACCTTCTTTCTTTTCTAGGGTGTGAAATATGACTTAATGGGTGGAAAGCAAAAGAAAAACAGTAGCAGCAGGCTACACATTTGGGTTAGAGGGATTATGGAGGTACTTACTTGCACTGTGCGTGGTAATACTTAATCAGGTTTTGCAGGAGGTCCACTCCTTTCTTGGTTTTGATCTCGTTTACTTTGATCAGGTACTGGAAGAAAAGCAGAAAAGCAGAGTTTAAATTCAGGGCATTTGAAAAGCTTTCCAAGTCTGAATAGGAAGATTCATGTCATGAGTGCTTAGAGTTATGATTCTTGAGTCTAGGGCTGCAACTAATGGTTATTTTGTAATCAATTATTCTGACTATTAACGAATTTTAAAATTTTTATTTAACCACTGGAGCTTTTTTATACATATCTAAATTCAAAATGTATATATACTTTTGTACAGTTTTGGCTGAACTACTGTCATTCTTTCACAAAATAAACTTTTTTTGAGTCTGCATATCTGATTAATTACTCAATTCATTGATAATTATTTCAATTATTAATAATCGTTTCAACCCTACTTGTGTCAGCGTTTAGACAGAGTATTTACAAGCCTCAAACTCAACCACAGTTTGTCTAGTTACAACTACAAACTGTAAATATTTTATAAAGATGCTACAACCCCAGCTTTAATGTACTTTATGTGACAAATCAGCACAAATTAGTGTGTTATTGTGGAATGGAAGGAAAATTGTACAATATATTTTTTAAAATATTTGAAAGAAAAGAAACAGAAAGAATGTGGAATGCATTGATATTCAATTCAAAGTCTAAACCTAAATTCAGGTGAGAATCTGTGGCAAGAGTATCCAGTCTGCCTGAGTTTGGGTTCATTTTAAAATGGAAATATTAGCTGCTAAAGCCGACAAAAAACCCCAAAAAGACTTGCAGCTGTAATCTCAGGAAAAGGTGGGTCTGAAAAGCATAGACTCAGAGAAAAATAACACTTTTTAGTGTTTATTTTGAAATAATTTTGAAAGCCATGGGTCACTTTTCTTCTACTTCACAAATTATGCACGAACATGTGTTGAATCATCACATGAAATACATTGAAGCTGATAAGAAGTGAACAAATGCTTTGCTGACAATGTTCAAGTAAGGATCAGGGTAATAAAGTGAAACTTGAATTTAACAGAAAATAGTTTTGTATCTTAAAAGGTTAGGATTTTTAAAGAAGATTCTTCATAGGAACTTTGAGGCTGTCTGAGGATTCAAGACAAATGTTTTCAGACAGCGTCCCCACCAAACAAACAAATGAAATATAATCTACTGATAATCCCACAGAGAGCCAATCCACACAGATTTAAGAGTCAGCGAGAAGCTAAAGACCAATTCTAACCCAGAAGAGCTTCGTCTCTTCAACGAGGCTCTGTGCCGCTACATCGTATGTTGATGCATGTGAGTTCCCACACGCATGAGTAAACGTGTGCAAAAGTGTGCAAGCATGCATGCATGTGCCGTCCCTTTGTCTGCCTGACGGCGCTCGACGGCTGGCAGATTATCCACATTTTTTTGTTTGAAGCGCGAGTGGGTTCGGCGTTATTGGAGAGCGTCGCCGCATATTTGTGCATCCCTTTTGTGTGAATGAGCGACGACATTCACGCTGCTGCAGAATATAATGCAGCCTGCTGAGCCCTGACTTTCCTCACTCCTCTGCTGGCAGCGTGGGACGAAAAAAGAAAAGGGTGAGAGTGAGAGCATCGTGTAATCTGGTGATTGAGTAACGTGGAGAGAGTGTGAGAGAGCCAGAGTGCAGGCAGTGGAGAGAAATGAGGTTAAGTGGGATGAACAGATTGTAACACTGACTGCAGCATTCTCACAACAACAACAACAGCATCACAACGAGATTTCCACCATTAATGACTGCTAATTTAGGGAAATGTCTGGGATTTGTTGGCTGAAATTTCTCCACATTTACAAAAAAATATAGTCAAATATCACAACCAGAACTGTGTGAAAAAACATCTGATAATTAAAGATTAAATTAATAGGAAATCAATTAGAAAAATTTTCAAATGGTTTTTGGCTGTTGTGTTTTATTTTTGACACATAATAAAATATACAAAGTGTTGTTTACAAAATTAAAACTTATTGGTCTTTGAGCGGACAAAAGTGCATTAATGTGCCATTAGAAATATCACTTGATATTTCAAAACAACAATATTATCGTTTATCACAATTTGTTATTGCCCACTATGTTATGCCTACTATGTGCATGGTCAGTTAACCAATAATAATCGAGCTATGAATACGCTTAATTAAAGCATTCATTTTGGATGTTTTTGTTTTTATTTATGAAGAATGCATGGAAATAAATGGCAACATTCAAATCAGTGAACGCCACTGGTAAAAATGTGTAAAATAAACCATTCAAAATAAACATTTTACTGCATCATTTTAACAAAAATGTTGTTAAAATTCAACCTCTTGTTTGAATATTTATTCATAGAAACAAAAGTCAATAAATGACTTGTGCTACATAATTCCTAGACAAATAATTGTTCCTAAAACAGCTTATTCTTGCAGGTTTGCAGCGGGAGTCTGGTGCCCATCTGCAAATGGCGACACACAGGACACGCACTCACACCCAAAAGCATTTTAGAATATTTAATTAAGCTAACAGTCATGATTTTGGACTGTGGGAGGAAAAGAAAACCCACACATGGACTGGGAAAAAATGGGAAATCCATGCAGAAAGAAACCCAGATGGAGATTTGAACCCAGAGTGCTACCGTGCAAAACAAAAGAAAACCTTTATCAGAAACTTTATCAGAGATTGACAAGGTAAAAATGGCAAAGGAACCAACTAATGTTTTTAAATATAGAGTAGATGTAATAACATGAACGTCTTAGCAGCTCTTGAAGTTTTACAACAGAACATCACTAAAAGAACCACTAATATTATTTTAGATCTATTCTTTTGTCATAGGTTGGAAATTATGTGAATCATTTATATAGGTGGTATAAAATAAAAAGAACCTCATTCACTGTTAAGTACGGTGGAGGATCTGTAATACTGTGGGACTATTGTGAACTGCATCTATTTATTTTTTTATTTCAAAACCATGCCACTGCAATAAAATAAGGATTTATTTCAATATTCTTAATCAAATAGCCAAACACATCCTACTGCTCAGAGGTGCTTCAAGCAGAGCCAGTTTAAATTTGTCTGTCAGAGAATGAAAAAGAAATTTAAAACCAAATGTGGAACCGAGGAAACCAACAAAAGAGGAAGGTGGTGACAATGATGTGTGCTACAACTCGTTATTGGCATGCTGCTGCAACCGGAGGCGGCTGCTAAGGTGTAAAACACAGACGCTGACGAGTTTCTAGAGCTGCTTTATTATCAATTCATGGATCAAAAATGGCAACAACCAACGCACAGGAGTCTGTGTTGATCTTGCAAAAACAAACAGGAAGTCTTTCAGCTGAGCTGCTGTTTGACTTTTAGGCAACATTTTCAATCTCCTGATAAATTCTCACATTTCCAAAATTTCAGTTTGTAGCGACAAGAACGAAAGAATGTCCTCTGGAAACCAGCAGAGATGGATACTTTAAAGCAATTGGTAGCGAGACTAAAGCTAAAAATGTCTCAATATCACAAGTTGACACCAACAATGCTCTTTAACTCGCAGACATGTTTTAGCAAGTCTGTTAGTGGAGTAAAAGGTGTCAGATAAATTTAAATTCATGGTGTGTGACGAGACTAGCACTGTGCACGAAACTGTTAATCTAGAAGATGATGTAAGATCAGAGCATCCTGCAGGGGGATGAGGCAGAATGAGCAGTCACTGACCCGTAAGAGTCTAAAACATGCTGTACTGTCTTCAAAATGCACAAAGACATGCAGAGTCCACTTCTAGTCTGACTTTTAATGATGTTTTAGAAAATGCATTGCAGATCCCATTTAGAAAACTATTGATATTCCATGTGCTGTCCATTATAAAAAGTGTAAAAGAAACCTCACTTAGGAGCTGTTTTGTGTTTAGAGTTACTGGAAAATATTACTGATAATCAGATTTGACAGAGCCGAGCCTTCGAGCTCTCAAGCCAAAGTCTCTGACCCGCTGAAGAAATATGGGTACAATGAAATGAGGAGAGGGCGGGTCAGTTGGACTTTGCACAAAATTTAATCCAGAAAACCCAAAAAGCAATGCGACCCGCATTATGTAATCTGAGAAAAAGAAAAGATCCTAGCAGGATAAAACGGCAAACGAGGCGTAGGCGTCACCGCCCACAACCAGAGAGGATTTTGGCCAAACGGAGAGAGAGAGCTCTAACAGTTTGTTCTGATTCTTCTGGGCACAAACACAGAGCTCACATTTGTTTTATGCTTTATTCTCGCTGCCAGGTTTCTTAAAAGTTTGGCCATTGTGAAACAGAGTGACTTCATTTGAAGCTTATAGGATTAAGAGGAAGTCTGAAAACTCTTGGAGAGCAGAAGTTGGTTTTTTAGCACAATTAGTGTTACAATTAGTGTACAGCAGGTACTGATCAATCATTTATCATCTCATGAACATTATTCAAATGATGTGTAAATGCTGGGCAATTAAACAGCATTTCTTCCGTTTGTCACACCTTAATGTTTAAGATAACCTAGCACATTGCAATGTCACACAAAGTTAAACTGAGGAAACACATCAAGCTGAATTAATAAAAAAATATAAATATATGTATTACACTGAGATGTAATATAAAAATATATTTTAAAAATATTTCTTAAAATTGTTGCCACGTCCTGACTGTATAAAAATCAAACTTCTCTGCCTCCTTCCTGTGGTCCTACTGCAATCTGCAGGAATATACAGCTCAGTCAGAAACCACCAATCAGAGCCAGGGGGAGGGACTTAGCATCGACAATCACGCTTGTGTATGCGCTGTAGCGTTAAACAGGCCATTCATAACTTAAAGCACTTCAATGTGGGAAAATTAACTAATATCTGCAAAAACAGTGGATAAACATTATCTTTGTCCATCCATTCACTCATTCATTATCCCTTCTCTGCAGTTATATCTGTAAAAATTCACTCATCACAAGAGCAAGTGTTGCACCACAACCTATTAGGTTTACATCTAGCATTAAGACATCCTGAGGGACATGATCCACTAAAGAGGTCTTTGCTTTTTTTGCTATGAATCAGCATGCAGCCTGTAGAAACATCTGTGATAAATTCATGGTGAACATTTGACTTTATTCTTTAAAAGTGAAATAAAAATGAAAGAGAGTTCTGACTTAAAAGAATAAAAATGTTTAGGACAAACCCCTGGTTGTTTGTCTAAGTGTTTGTGTCATGTCCGGTGTTTTGTTGACTTCCGTTTCCTGGTTCAGAGGGACTGGAAACAAAGCTCAACACAACACCAGCTGCTCATAAACACAATCTGGTTCTACTAATATAACGGGACGAATATCTGCCAAACTTTCTGTTTATTTCTACATCCGGAATTTCCACAGACGAATCATAAATGAGAATCTCAATAAGCAACAGAAACCATTGCAATATTTCTTTCACCTGTCTAAAACTGAGCAACAGCAACGTAGCTACTTTACCAGCATTCAGCTTCTGTGCACCACAAATCTGGAACAAACTTCTAGAAAACTGAAAAACAGGTGAAACACTGAGTTTCTTTAAATCAAGGCTAAAAGCCTCCCCGTTTAGAGTTGCTTTTGAACCATATTAAATGGAAAATTGACCGACATATTTGATGTGTATTGATGATCTTGATGATATCACTCATCAAAATGTCAATGGTTTCTCAATTGCTGAATTTATGTTGTTTTTATGACTTCTTCTTGTGTTTCTAACTGCCTTGGTCCTGAAATGTAAACTCGATTGATTAATTGACATCGGGGAAATGCAAGTTTACATCTTTCCTCCCATTATCCCTATTCGGTTTAAGAGAAGTGTCAAATTACTCACCTCGCACATCTGCAGCTGGAACAAGCGCCTCTCCTTCTCCATCTCCTCTGCGATCTCGGCCCCGGTGATTTCGGTGCGGATCATCCCATGCTGCTTGGCGTGCTCCCGCTTCTCCTTCTCTATCTTTGTACTGCAGGGAAACAGAATCGGGTGTTTCCAACTAGTAACAATGAGATATCTGGTACAGCTCACCATCGTCTACTTACAACTTAGCCTCGTAGTCCTTCCATGCTTTGTCAAAAGGCTTCTTTAAGTCCTGCAGAGATAAAGGAGAAGATCCAGTCAAGTCCCAAGAGGTCAGTTTGAGGATAGAGATATTTGTGGAGTTGGGCCCAACGATCGGCTCGTGATTCACGTCATGAATGCCCAGTAAGGATCACGCCCCTTCTTGAACCTCCAACACGAGGAGTTCATGACCCAGTTACTCTCCTCATGCACCACACAAAGGCAGTGTTTATGTCTGCCAGATTTACAGTTTCAAATGAGAATTCCTCTCCTTACTCGCCCCTAACGCTCTTAATCACAGGCATGGGGGATTTGGAGATGGATAGACTTGCTGACTCCCACAAGAGTCCAGTAGGACAGAGTTGGGAAGACTAAACAAAGTGATGGTAAATCTTACCCCTTTCACGCCTTTCAAATCCCCCTTGAGCAGAGAGTCCAGGGTGAAGATCACATTGTGGCTGAGGCTCTGTAGCTGTTTAAACAAAGCAAGAAAAACATAGTTAATGTGTCACAACAGACTGTCAGAAGAAAATGTTTGATAAATTCTCTGGAAGACAAAAAACAACAATGACTCAATCTAGTAAACAGATTGATTTGCCAGGATGTGATAAATTATTAGGCACAGTAATTTAATTTGCATCACAGATACATCAAAATGAAGACGTAATGCTTAAAACAGTGTAGCAACTTTTCACTTATTGACAGACTAATCTGCAGTCGACGGACGAGGTTGTGTGAAACGTTTACTCCTCTTAACCGGAGAGCTCAGCAGAGACGTTAAAAAACAACGAGCTACAAAACAAAACAAAACTAAAATGAGTCAAAAATTGCCAAAGACGCCAGATGGATGATTCAGCCCACCCACACACACAAACATAAGAAACTAGTCATTTGCTGGGCTGAGTGAAGGTTCATGACCGTTTCAGCTGTGAGGTGGCAACATGCAGACAGACTTCAGATACATTTTACATAATTAAGGATAAAAAAACTTGGACATCAAGCTCTATTTATTTATTTTTGGTAAGAATTTGGGAAGGGATTTTAACATGCTAAAAATTTCAACACAATTACTTTTTCCCAAGTCGGAACCTTTGTATTTGCATGTTTCTGGTACAGCCGTAAATCTGACGCACAAGCAACATCTGCAAACAACAGCAAAGGACGACAAAGCCGCTTCTCTTGGCTTTACATTAATTTTTGCTTTATGCAAAAAATATTTCCTACAAGACAAACAGCAGATATTCAACAATGACCCTGAATTAAAACTAAAGGAATGACTAGAAAGATTCTAAAATATGCAAATATAGGATTTGTCTGCATCAGCGATTCTTCAAAATCGCTTCAGTTTTTGACATGATTATACCAAGTGTCTGGAAGGACTAGAAAGGCTTGATTCGTCCTGTTGCCACAGCTTGGCTCAGCAGTTCCAGCTATGAGGATCAGCAAGGTCATTTACAAGACTACTAAGCATTTAAGTCCCTGTTGTTAGCCAAGTCCACATTGATACTAAGGGAAGTAAACAAGGCCTAATGGGCACTAATGTGCTCCTTAAGTGCCTGTCTTGCATATGGCCAACATCTAAATCAATCCTTCACTGACCGGCTGCTGGCGAGCTCTTCCAGCTCCTTTTGTTAACTGTCACAAATGCTTTTTGCTTCCAAACACGCAATTCTCAGAGAGAAGGCGCATTAAAACGGGTTAAATCAGTTTGTAAAATCCTGGGGACACATCCAGGACACACGCTCTCAGCCGTCGATACTCATTTGTCGTACCAGCTGCCCTCAGGGTGCAGCTATCGAAGTCTGAAAACTCGATACACTGCTGCAGATAACAAGAGTCAAACTGAGAGGGCGACTGAGAGAGATCAGGTCACTTTTCCACTATATGCTGGTTGCGCAGACAGGGTTGTTTGATTTGTGTATGCACGGACACGCAACCCACTCAGCTGTTCCTGCTGCTGCCAAGAGTATTTATGTTGTCTAATCTCACTGTCAGCCACATGGGAAGGGAAGACCGGGATCTGGCTCTTCTTCCAGCAGGAATCACTCAGAGGGTTTAAACAGGACGCGTTACTTAACAGGAACTGCGGGAAATCCATGGCATGGAGATAAGAAGCCATCTGGGGGTACAAAAGTTTTCAACTGTGCTTATTGTTTTTTTAAGAATATACTTCCACAGTGGCCTGGATTAATAGTTTTCCAGGATTTCTGAAGATCTGACTGGGTTTATAGTTTTGATGTTTCTTCCAATTAATTCCTTTCTAGATATTTACCTGTCCATCACAGAATATTATTCAATGTGTGCTTAAAAAGAAGGAATGTTGACAACTAGAGAACAAAAGAAGAAAACCAGATTAACAGTATCTAGGCCTGGACTGGTTCATCGGGCAGACTGGGACAATTCTCGGTATGGCAAACCTTTTTAACATAAACTCAGTTTCATCTGACTGTCTGTAAATACATTCCAGATGTCTACAAATGAGTTTTGATGAGACAAATTTAAGATAGTTAGATATCCTAATTAACTAATATGTCATATGGATTGCAATTAAAATAATACAACGGGAAGTGAACTGGGAGCTCCAAATTGTGGGGCAAAATTAATTTTGTTTATTTCTATACTGAAGATATTTTTAAACTAACTTTTCATCAATTGGTTAGAGCTTATTTAAGTGAATGTTAAATAAGTCATAAGCCCATTTCAGATGTCTGGAATGTCAGTGAGGTGAAGCAGTTTTTTTAAATGGCTTGCCATAGATCAGGTCCATACTGGTAGCTATTGTTTTGTTTTGTTTTTGGAGACGCAACCTGATGTAGCACTTAGTGGAAAGTAGAAAGAGCGAGGATAACATGGTGAAGGCTAGAATTAAAAAGAAGCAGCAAAAGATAACTTTCACTAAAATTAGTTCTCCTTACTACCATCAAATGAGGACGATAAGTAAGGTAAACCATTCAATTAAGTCATCAGCAGGTTAAAGTTTTTAAGAGAATCAGAGATGTGAAATAGGCCATAACACTGTCAGTCCATCTCTATAACAAAGTACCTGAAGATCCTGATTAAATGCATTCTTTGTCAAGATGTTTTTCTGAGAAGAGTCATTCAGTCCAAAACATTTAGATAAGGCACAGAAAAACTTTACAAAAAACAAGACCGCTTTTAAACATGATAAGAAATATTCATGCATATGTAGGGCAGTCAGCTATTTCAGCTTGCAGGAGACCAACCAACAAGGTAGAAGCATTTGGAAAAACCTGGTTCTCTGACCCTAAATCATTGGCTTTACTGGGATGTCGACCAGCCGGACTCACCAGGTTCTTCAGCAGGGTCGACAGCTCCTTGGTGAGAGAGGAGAACTTGACAAAAGCTGTCCCCAGGTCAGGGTTGTCCCTGCTGATGAAGTTGCTACCAAACTTATCCAGAGCCTGGGCATAGGTTTCTTCATTCTGAACATGATCTGTGTTGGGAAAAACAGCAAAGAAGAGGTTAAAAAGGAGTCATAAATGATCATAAAAGGTCAAGACCGGAAGGTCAGAGCTCTGAATATCATTAAAAAGTGTAAAATTCATGGAACCGTCAGGATTTCTGCAATTTTTAATAAATTAAACCCGTTTTGCAAAACTCATAACTTAAGTTTAAAACCTACACAAATTAGTAAGCTTAATAATATAAGGTAGAAAACATAATTATTACTATTACTATTAAAGCAACTTAAAGAGAAAACGCTGCATTTTTCTGGAGGATTTGGAGGAGATGGTGGATGTCTGGGACTTGTAGTTTTATCACAGCATACAAGAACATGACCAGTTCAACCAGAACTACAATAAAAGAACAAATGCAGAACAAATGAAGGAAAGAATAGATATACACATTTCAGACGTAATTACTTCTGATTTACGATTTTATCTTTTTACATACTTAAGAATTTTTAAAAGTCTGGTATTGATCTGAAAATATTTCATTAAGGCTTCACCATTGAAAGATACACACAAAAATTCAAAAATGCCTGCAGACAAGGCCAGAGGTTTCAAGATGGATATTCTCTGGACTGATGAGAAAAACTGGAGCTGTTTGGATCAGTCAAATCAGCTCCATGTTGATAAAAAAAAGCTATAAAAGAAAAATAATCCAATAACTTGAGTGAAACATGGATGTGGCTTGTTCTGGATAAGGACCCAAACACCCATGGAAAGATCTCTTGTTGGCAACGAATAATGCTATTAAATATTAAATTAATGGTGTCATTCTTTTGTCCAGGCAAGTTTAGTTTTTCTTTGAAATATTCAATTGAAGTAACAATCAAAAGTCTGATTTGGGTTGAATATGTGATAAAAAAAAAAAACCCAAAAAACAATGAATTTTAAATAATTTCAGAAATTGTTGTTATTTTTGTGCCAGCAGATCTGCCTGGATATTTAATCACAGCAGCAGACACGCCTGGAATAAAAAAAGTGATTTAGCAGTAATAATAGCAGGAATACTCCATGGACCAGTGTTTTTCTCAAGAAGCCATCTTTTCATACAGCTCATGTCAGGGTTAGAAGATGTGTGGTTCTCCTGGTGAATCAAACGCTGCAGGAAAAGTCAGTCAAGCAGCAGAATCCATCTGTATTCATCGTTAACTTCCCAATGGAGAATGGCTGCTTACAAACTAAAATCCAAGCAAACAGGACTAATGTTTTACATAAGTTAAATAAACTACATTTATTCAAATTCCTAACTTCAAGTGTTCTATAGTCAATCTTGTTTGGAGGACAATAACGTTATGAATTACATTTGCAGAACCTTTTGAACAACCTTCCTCCAGTTTTTCCAGTGGTTTTTCCACTTTTCATCTCAAAGGGTTAAAGTGACCAAAGGATAAAGTTACTCCTTTCTTTGGAGAGCAAACAAACATCCCAAGCTGTCAAATTACAGGGTGGAAAGCTGCTTTCAATGATATTCAGTGGAAAAGAACTGCAGATTCATGACACAGCACTGAGAAAAACTCAGGTGTTGATTTCTGGGACAGTCTGGACAAGAAAAGCACACAATACACCATCTGTCCCACAAAAGGCGGCTTTCCAAGTACAAACAGGGATTTTCATGCCTACAAGAAGAAAATACATGGAATAAATGAATAAAAGATCATGGACATTATAGGACACAAAGATTTCTCACCTTGACCTGAATTGTAGATTGCCTTCACTGATTTCTTCACTTTTTGCAGAGAAGTTCGATCCTGATCCAGTGCCTGGAGAAAAAAAAAAAGAATTTAAACATCTCAGGGTGATTTCATGCTTTAGGATCGCCCAGCACAGTCAAATCAAAAGGCAGCAGATATTTTCCCGATAAACCAAATATTTGCTTAACAATCTAGAGCTATTAAGACAGAAAGGCCAAGTGAGTAATGGAGCAGCGTTTTGCTGTTGAATTGGCAAAACAAAACAGGAGTTTTATCACCTCAAATTAGTAGTACTTTATATCTTTGTTGTTTTATTTGTTAAAGTACTGGTAATAAAATTGAAAGCAAACAGATATTGATTTTGTTGTTCACAAAAATACAACAAATTGAATCAGTTAAAATGGTTTAAATGTGACCCCTGAGCTGAGGAATCCATCAGTCCCCATAATGCTGCTGCATTCATGGGGAAAATGTCCTTTGGGTGCAAGAAGCAAGCAATGTGGCTGCAACTCAAGTCAGGAAAAAGAAAACTTGGATCTTACAACTCACTTGTTCCAATCCGAAATCCTGAACCCTGATTGAAACTATAACAAGTTCAAATCTTAAATCAAGATAAATATAAGCTAGCCTAAAGGATTTGATTAAAATATTCACAGTCTCTTTTTCAGTTTCAGCTGCTCCTCTTATTTGTAACTTTTACTCAGATCCAGTTTTCATTTCCATGAAAGGCTCTCAAAAAACACCTTTGTTTATTTAGGTACCGCATCCTTATCTGTCGTTCTGACTGTCGAGTGTTTTTCTGTTTCTTAGGAGTATGACATTGTGATAGAAGCATTTTGTGTCTTAAAATGGACCAAATAAAGAGATTGAGTCCATTTATTAACTTGGCTAAATACAGTAAAGTCATTCAAGAAAGAATGACTTGTTTTTGTTTAAAAAATAATTATCTAAACTATAAAAAAATCAACAGCAAACCATAAATATTTAGGAAATAGCATGCTATTTTTTAAGTAAACCAAACAAGTGAGGCTCTGTTTAAAATTCTATGATTTTTTAAAATGCATCTATAAACAGGATTAAAATTGTTGAAAATCTTTAAAGGGGTTTTAAATGGTTGTAATTTAGTAAGCAGCTGTAAAACATTGGGATTTTGTGTTTCTCACCTGGAGAAAACTGACAACAATGCTGCTGGCAGGCATCTAACTTCAAAATTAATCACCTGTAAGGGCAGCAAGAAGATCCCCTGTCAGACTGGACGCCATGATTCTGCATGGTGTCTATTAATCTGCTCACTAACTGCAGCTGAGATAATTGGGTGGCTTGTTATTCAACAGCAACAAATGTCTTCGTTACCCGTTTCTGCTCAAGTATTAAAAATGCAAGTGTGTAATGTTGGTTTTGCAGAATAATTTATTCTGACAATGCAAATATCCACTAATTCGAACAACAGGGAATGAAACCAAAATGATGATAAACACATGCAGGAAGACCGCTACTGCAAGGTCAAGCTGTGGAGAACACACGCACACCGAGAGAGAAACACACAACAATGCCCTAATTAAATTTAACAACATAATTAAGTCGCCCTTGGCCTTCCTTGGACAGTTTTACACAGCTCTTCTCCAATTATGGCAGCAGTAGTTCACCGCCGCAGGGCTCTTTCTGCCAGGACCAGGTCCTTTGATCCCTCAGCAAATGGAAACGGAGTTTGATGCCACATAAATCCTCCATTAGACCCGTTACATGACTACATGCTCCATGTCTTACACCCAAATATCCCTGAATATGTGTGAATAAATAATTATACACGTGGAGATAAACCAATCAGAATCCTACGGTTCATTTTAAGGGTATTTTCATACAGTCTGGTAGAGTCGGTTTGATCGGGGATCCAAACTGCAACATTTGTTGCATTTTCAGATGCTGCGGTTCACTTTCACACTGCACTGTGTTAAATGAGCCAAACTCTTTGAAAAACCTGTTCCCCTCCTCCCCTGTGGTGGCGCTGCACCAAGAACTACTGCATGAAACGACATGAAAACCTCTGAAGAAAACACCAGTGCAACTTCCTTCTGCACAAAATGTAAAAACATAATGGAGTAGCGTCAGATTTAGAAGGATTAGCTATTTCTCTCGCTAGCGGCAGACACACCAATGAATGCCTTAATATTCATTAATAAGTACAATAGAAACTCTCAATGATACTGCAGAAGCTAACATCTACAACCTTCATTATTTTAAGGAAAATAAATGTGACTCCTGAATTGGCTGCTTTGCACGAGGTATTCCAGCTTCCCATATTTTCTTTTGAATATTTTAGATATGCGCTACAAAAAATCCAATGAAACAACAGGTGAGTCCAGTCCACTGTACTGCCCACAATGGTTGCCATTTGCATATATTATTTCAGACCTTCATTAAAAAGCAAGTTTCATGAAGTTTTTTGATTCTGATTGCATTAAAACCTTCAGATGTCTTCACAATTTTAAAATACAGAAATGCTTAATCCCCAAACAAGATTAAAAAAACAAAGCTGCTTGACTTGCATATTAAAATGCTTTCATGAGACTTTTCCTCAAGCTGTTTGAGGTTTTACAGTATGACCTGCCTCCATCTTAATATGAACCAACAAGAACTGCACTTAGGATGAGTAAACAGTTCACTCACCTTTAAATCACTTAGTGGGATGGCACTACAAGAATCATTAAATCACTGAATGTTAGTTCAAAAAGTTTGGTGCCTGTGGCAAAGATTGCCATGCACTGAATGGAAAATAGTTCTCAGGACCAAACTAGAAGAAGAAATTGGTCAAATATGTTTAGATTATTGAAATATTTCAAGTGGGTGGCAATCATCTAGGAGCCATTTGCTCATTTTTATTCTTCTAAGGCAGAGTTGTTTGTACCAAAAATCCCTTACAGATGCCTTCAAAACTTAAAAGAAAAATACACATGCAAGATAACCAATGAGTTAATCTGGAGACGAAAGTGAAATACTTGAATCTGTCTCAACATAAACCCAATGCAGACTGAAGAGATACCAATTAAAACGATAAAACATAATTTATCAAGCACAACTAAAAGACTATTTTATTAACACCAATAAAGACATATTAACAGTACTTTTCAAGGTAGTGTTAATATGTACTGTAGGCAGAGCAAATATCTTTGCTTAGGACAACAAATGCACATGGCAGCAGTCATCTGAGGCAGGCTCCATCTAAATGCGGTTTGTTGTCATGTTGGGTATGTGCTGCAGCAACCGCCACACCCTCAACAACAGCTGACACATCCACTAGCAAACCGTGCTTCCTCTCAGGGTCACCGTTAATTCACAATTTACTAAGGATTAGACGTCTAATGAGGTTGTAGGGTTGCTTTTTTTCATTAATGAATCAAATTCTCTCAAGGAGTGTTTTGGATTTACTCAGGTCAACTTATTTAATCTTAAAATAGGTTTGATTACCGAAGTATTTAAAGAGGCAGTATTATATACTTTCCAGCCACATAGCGGCATTTTCAAGTAACTATGTTACCTTCAGTTGTTATAAAATGCTGTATATATTAAATATGGCTTTAAAGAAAACTGATTTTGTAATTTAATGCCTTGAAATTGGGTCTCTGCCTCTTTAAACACTCCATCTCTTTTGAAACACTGCTTTCAGGACGTCATCACTACGTCGCTCCTCTATTAACCCTTTAACAACATTTTTTTTACTAGCGTTGCATTGAGAAGTAGCTCGTATAATAAGCTCAGCTGATGTACAGTTCCACCAGGTGTTTGCTAATTGCTGCTGGCTAGTCTGAAGGAGCTGAATGGCTGTTCTGTAAGGCAGAAGTTTGGAAACTTGGAAACTGTATCCCTAAAGGTAAAGGTAATTTTATTTATATAGCACATTTTCAGCAACAAGGGAATACAAAGTGCTTTAACAAGATTTAAAAAGAAATACAAATAAAATAACAAACCAAAAGAAAAAACAAAAGAA
The DNA here is from genome assembly GCF_003331165.1 of Xiphophorus hellerii. NCBI lineage: Eukaryota > Metazoa > Chordata > Actinopteri > Cyprinodontiformes > Poeciliidae > Xiphophorus > Xiphophorus hellerii. The sequence goes on from NC_045692.1 coordinate 17,941,233, forward strand.
GAAAAAGCTAATAGTAAATAAACTAGATACTCGTATTTGGGATTGGTAGATAAATATAAGTACCGTAAGTATCCTCTGGTCTAATTCGGGAAATGCCTTTTTTGTGAAAAATAGAATCCAAAATGATTAATAATCAACGACGGAACTATTTAATGAACTTATCTTGTGTGATTCATTGAATGAGGGTTAGATAGTATAATATTAAATAAAAATAACCCAAGCCTAGACCCACAGAGTGACCAAAGCAACCACTGAGGTTAATGGATCTAACTTCCTGAATCCTGAAGACTGCCAGTCATGCTCTGGAGGTCAAAGCTTCAGAGGGGGAATAGGTGGCTCAAGTGACAGAAGTTTTTCTCCATTTCATGCTTCCTGACCCAGGCCTTATCCTCCCGCAGCAGACCTGCCACTTCCCCTGCAGCCGTCCTTTCTGACAGGAAGCAGGAAGCATCCAGGCTCGTCACTGTCCTGTCCCGGATCAGCGGAGCTCCGTCCACCGACACCAGCTGCACTCTGCTGACAACCGAGGAACAAAAACATCACACTCTTGACTCCCGCCTCTCCTCTACGACATTCGTCATCGCTTTGGTGGACTGCCTCGCGTGTCAGTCCAACATTCTTCACCGCGGAGGCCGCAGGAAGTCGCCCTGACCGAGCGGTCAGCTCTGCTGTTTGTCAACAGCTCTCTGGAACCCAGATGTACCAACGTGGTAGATTTTACTCTCACAAATCAGCAGAACGGACTCAAAGATCTTCGAATTACACAAATGCAAACAACTTCCGAGAAGGAAAAAACAGGAAGGGGTACAATAATCAAAGGACTTCCACAGAAAAGGAAATGAGTGCAGGGGCATTTTTATAGCAGAGGTCAAAGGGAACACTTTTAAAAAATGCTTTCTTTTCATTTCCTTTCTGATTGAGATCCTCTAAATAACAACAACAAACTGGTTTGTTTCCATGTTCCCAGCAGTAAACCTAAGTCTTATTATTACATCTTACAATGATGGGAAAACACTGTATGAGGACAGAGTTTGTTTATTTGCCAAGTCACTTTGACTGTCTGTCGATGGTGTCTATGTGGCATGACTCAAGCAGGAAGGGTGGGGAGCCGTTTTCATTGGCAGGAAACAAATGCACATCCCTTTTCTCTGAGCCGGACTTATCTGCATGTGAAGGTTGGAGGAAAAAGTGAGAGGAGGCGTAATATTTCCAAAAAAGAAGCCGAGATCTGATGGTGTATTCCTCACACAGAGGGAATGAAGTATCAACTGCTGGTGGTTGAGGGTTTGGTTAGGAGCGGTAACCACCGGACCACATGACTGATGTAGTGTCTCAGACAAGCAGGATAAAGCTGGGCTCGATCTTTTTCCACAATGTCTAAAAAAACCTCCTGTCAATTTGCAACAACAGCCGATAGATCAAAAATCTATCGCTCTGAATGAACGGCAACAAATTACCCCTCATAAAATCTTCAACAGCTGAATCCATCATCAGGGTTTATGTACTTTCTTCATGCCAAACGTTCAGACATTTCCACACTTAATAGTCCAGAGAATAAAATACAGACGATTACATTTCCACAGAGGTAATCATTTAAACGAGAATTATTATGAAACATTTATATTTTGTATATTTTCGTATTTTAGTTTTTGGGTCTCAAATGTTTCTAAAAACAACAACAACAAAAAAACACCCAGCTGTTTTTTGGCAATAAAACATTAATGTTTTTGATGTCAGGAAAATGAGATATTTCAAAAACCTCCTGATTGTTACGTCACATTCAACAGGCACTGTGCGGTTACCTAGCAACCCCTGCCGAACCCTGCTTGGTTACCTAGCAACCCAAACTGAGCTCTAGCACATTTAATGTGCTGTACAATGGCTGCTGGAAAAGACAAGTGTTTTGTTGTTGCCTTATCCTCCAGAAACTACTTGCTGCACTCTTGTTGGTTATGCAGGAGGCTCTACTAATGCTTTTCAAAGATCTACCGATATCTAACTGTACATCTGTTTTCAGATGTTTTCACATGCGAGTGTAAACGTTGAGTTGGGGATGGCATATCCAACCACAGCTTATTTGGATTTAAAGTGACAGGACGCCTAAAACAGCTCATTCTGAAAGGAGCTCAAAATAGGCAGAACCGACTAGATTAAAATCTTATTACGTAACAATAATGATTTTGTGCAAATAAAAAATGCAACAAACATGTTTTGCATAGCCCACAGATCTAACCTAACCTGTTCAAGGAATGCGTAACAAGTCACCTTTAAATACAAAATTTGCAACTAGCTCATTTATATAGTGTTGATTCATATCAAATGTGAATTTAAGACATATTACAAAAACAATCATAAATTTAAATTACATATGTTCTACTTCAAAGATTGTTTGTTAGCAAAACACAGTCAGGTTCAATTTATTATATTGATTGATGGCAAAATAGTTTCGGATGGATTTTTTTGGTCATAGGACATTAAATAAAGTCCAAACAAATATTTTCCATATTTTTTCCCAATTTTATTCAAACCTTAAATACTTGAATCAGGTTCCATACTTTTCCAATCTTTTATCATATTACAAAACAAATGAAAGTATTTTAAAGACTTATATCATTTTGTACTACATATAATTCATAATGCAATATTTGCATTATAGGGAGAGAAAAGTCAACATTGTGTTGCTTTCCTGTGGTCAAAGCTCCATTTTCATGTGGTGAACACACACATTTACCAACATGTCAGACAAGGAAACCCAAACCACAACCACATTTCTGAATTTCCTCTTCCCAGTTGATTTGCTAATCAACTACAGCAATCTTTTATCAACAAATAAGCTGATTCTGTTTTTAATTAACAATAATTTGACAACAGTGATATCATTTTGTATGGTATGTGCACCACAACGTCTTGGGAAGATTTGATCACTGCTTTATTCAAGTCATCAAGAACCGATACTGCACACATTATCTTTAATGCCATCCCCAATGCAAAACATGGCGATTAGTGCAGCTAAATACGTACAGGGAAATCACTGAGAAAAACCAGTTAAAGGCTCCAAAACCATTCACACTAGAGTGGACAATGACTCAAAACTTACGGCCAGAGCTACAATGGCTCAAAGTCTTTTCCACCTTTAATGGACCAGAGTTTCACCATGGTAAAAATGAGCCCTTCAGTGATGATATCGCTTCTACAGTATGGATGCTACAAACAATTCAATATGTACAGACCTGGAGCAACGAGGAAACGTATACAAAACCCAACTGCTTGGAAGACGCACAAGAATGCAGTCAGGTACAGAAAGTTCAGTGAAAGAAATGTTAAAACGTTGCCATGTTTGACAAAACTTTGCATGGCTTTGTTTATAACATCTGAATGGGGCGTCTTTTTTTTTTTTAAACAACCTTTTCTTTTTATTAAGCATAATATTGTGTGTGACCTTAGAAAGTTAAATAATAATCGCATTCCTTTAAAGGCGGCTTTAGTTTTTTATAGCTCACTTGCCAAAATAATAATAATAGCTGATTTTGGTACGGACCAAAAACTTTTCCTGGTGTGAATACATGCTACGTGATAAACTCTAGCAGGACTTGAAACTTCATACTCACAATCCCATCCAATCTGACTGAGTTTGGGCTATTTTGTAAGAAAGAACGGAAAAACTTTTTAATTTCTAAATGTGCAAAGCTGGGATAGACAAACCCCAGAGGACTAGAAGTGGTAACTGCACTGAAAAATAGTTCATAATAGGACTGAGAAAGAGGATATGAACACAAATGCACAGCAACCTCTTCAGAAACTAAAACAACGCATCATTTGTTCTTTCTTTTTACAACAATGCACAATTTGTTCATCCATCTACATGAAATCCTGATGAAAACCATTAAAGTTTGTGACTGTAATGTCACAAAATGCGGAAATTTTGTAAAGTGCTGCATTTCAGATAGAGGGAAATATCACACAGGGGTATCTCCATTATCTACTTCTGCTATCGATCCTGCTGTTTGCATCCTGCTTCGCTCCCTCACACCAAGCTGAGGTGCTCAGGCGTGAGTTTTCCTGTGCACTGTGGATAACTTCCTGAGCTGCAAAGATGCTGCACATCTCGAGAGACGCTGCGCAGGACCTAACACGCATGCGTGTGGTCAGTCAGTGGAAAGCCAAGCTGTGCATGCAGCAGTGCTAGACTCCTTTAGACCAATGTGCACGCCTTCACACCCACACGCTGCTGCGATTTACACACCTAGCATCACAGAAGCAGGAAACCTCTGTTTGTACTGTGAGGAAGTCATTTCTAATGAGACGTTAAATTATTGCTTGACCTTATCAGCTGGCATTAGAAATGACAAAAAGAAAAACTGAAAGCTCGTGACTAAGAAATACCCACACAGATCCTTTTTTAACATTTACAATTGGTGCAAAAACAACATCTCCAGAAACTAATACAGTAACATGCCCACTCATGTCATATACATAAATATACCCCCAATTTAAAATTTTTTTTAAAAACCCACAAACACACAGCAACAAAGCAATTAACATAAAGACCAGTAATCTTTCCACATGTTGGATTGGAAATCATTTTGGACTAACCAAGTGTAAAAGTCAGCTTTATCAAGCTTGTTCTTAGTAAAAAAAAAAAGCTGATATGCTCAAGGGCAAATTGTGAAATTCTGCATGTTTCTTTCTTTCATGAGACTGCTATGCAGCGCTTAGCTTCCAAAAAGCAAACATTACGTAGGGATCTTAAATTGTTAAAGATAGCAAAATCTTCAGGAGAACCTACTTAATTAATCTGTCATTAAATTAAATAACTTGAGAATGTTGGGCATAATCTTTCAAAAATGTGCTTCTATCCTCCAAATATATTGACTACAAAACAGTTTAGACTTATTACATTTTCTCTGCTTTTTTCACTCAGGCTTTTGACAATCGGTCCAAGCTAAATTAAAATCTTATCAACACTGATACGAATTTATGTTGGATGAGTTATTGAAATCATATCATAAACCTGAATTAGACATGGAGCGAGCCAACTGGGACATTCTTCATACCAACTCCCACATTATTGTTAAACAATCAGATCTATCAGTTTGGAAAGGTTTCAAAGGCATTTTTTAAGCAACAGGGTTAGCCAAAAAGTGTATTTTTCATCTTCAGACCATGAGCAAGAAAATCACCAAAATAAAATAGCAGATATGCAAACAAACAATAACAAGGTTTCCCCCAGAAAACTTGCTAAGCCCGGTGGTTGGGTGCCAGGGCAGTCATTCATCCAGCGGTTGAATGTCTTTTTGAGTTTAAAAAAAATGTTTAAAGTTATCAGGAAATTTGAAAATATCACTTGATAACCATGTGTTATTGAAATATTGGAAGATTAATACCTGAATACCAACTATAAAATCTTAAAAAATGCAAAAATTTTAAAAAGACTTAAATAAATAACCAATGCTTTGCCTGGTAAGGGCACAAGTAAAGCCTGGTGTCCCTCCAGGCTTATAATACACTGCGGGAAACCCTGAATAATAATACACAAAATATAAAATGCACAAAAAAGCATCTACCAGAGCTATAATCCGAAGCTACCTAATACAACCAGAGGGGAAAAAATGCTAAAGTACCAACATGTAGTTAGCTAAACCCAATAGAGGTGACAGTAATGTGATGGTTTGGAGCTACTTCTGCGCTTCCAGACTGGGATAATTTGCCATAACTGGTGGAAATGTGAATTCTGCTGTCAACCAGAAGACCCTGACTGGAATGTCCCAGTTTGTGACCTTAAGGTCAACCACTGTTGGTTTGTGCAGCGGAGCAATGATCCACAGCACAGCAGAGTCACATAGGGCCTGAATAAAATCACTGGTTGGAAACGGTTTTGTGTAATTATTGAGACTATCTTTGTCTGATATTGAAATTTATTTGATTACCCAAAACGAGCTGTGGAAAACAGAAGAAAATCAATTTCACAGCCATGTCTGTATAAGTCAGTGAATGAATTTTATGTATGTTTACCAACTTTTTCTTCCTCAGGAAAATAAAGTAGAGTAATAATGAAGTAGCTCCTAAATTATTTAAATAAAAACAGCTATTAAAAATGAAAATATCCCCTAAAAACAAGGAGGAAAACTAATTTTTTAATCAAATGTAACGTTTCTTTTTAAATTTATATTTTAGTACATCTAGATATTTCATTTTTATGAACTACAACAGTTAATTTTGGTTTTATGCTGCGAGAAAAGAGAGTTTTCAGTTTCGCAATAAAGATTTTGCAGTGCTCACACTGCAAAAACAAACCAAAGGATGATAGTGCTGCAGATAAAAAAAACACTTCATGACTTTTAGGCAAGGAAGAAAATTGAAAGGTGCTTTGGTGCTATAACGTGTATGGCAACCCACCAAATAAATTACTAAAAATAAATGTTTTAAAAGAATTAAATTAGTCTTTTATTGAAACAGAAGAATCTCTTAGAAAAAGACAATATCAGGTCTTTTACTGACTAACAAACCTGACGATTCTTTAAAAAACACACAAATTGTATGTATCCTTTCAATTAGTAATTTATGATTTTATGTTTCCATGGTGACACAAAAGCCCATTTCTTTTAGCCACTCTTCAAATGGGAAAGACACAAGAATTTGTTTTTTAATTGAAACACAATGAACTGCTGGAATTTAAATAACATGTTGCGAATAAAAATGTATTTACTTAAAAGCATTTAACACATTTTCACCAGAGTTGCCAATAAGTGTGGAGAGTTAAGTATAAAACAAACAGTAAAACCAACCAATTAAAAATATTCTGCAGCACATCCCAATATGGAAATGTCTACTAGAAGGATAAAATTGAATTTCCATTTGGGGGGAAAGCTTTTGAATGGAACTGAACTGAATGCACAAATATACTGTGCATTCAAATAGAAAAAATACTGTTCTGATTCTGACAAACTAATTAATAATATCTGCAAACCTCAAAAACAAATACTAAGGTTTGGAATGTTTCTTTTACTGATTTTTGTCACTATTTGCTACAAAGGAAAACCAATAACATGGTGTGCTAAAGTAACCTACCTAATGGTTTAATGGGTAACATTAGATTACCTTAACAGAGAATTGATTGTATTTGTGGGGCTTTGAGTGGACAAAGTAACAGATACATTGCCAAAAGACTGAATCTCTTAGTAAGTTTATTGTCTCTTTTATAGTCATTGCTATTAATACTGCGAAATATTAAGTAACATTGTGTGTCACCAATCACTATTTTATATTAAACTATTCAAATGTTAATACTTAATTTGTAACACCACAGGGAGGAAAGATTGGAATGCATAACAGCCAAAACAAACTAGTCATTTTGCTGATCAATCACAAATATCAGTCAGAGAATCCATCTTATTTTGCTGATCGCCTGTTTATAAAGAGTTTCAGCTCTTCAGGCAACCATAAATCTTCAACCCCTGAAGCCAAAAAATGTAACGCCTTGATCAACCACCACTAATAGATGCAACATTTTTCAAGCCTGTAAATAACTTTTCCAATGCAACAAGCAGCACAGACATGAGAGGCTGGTCAGAGTTAGGGATTCTGCAAAGCACTTAGCAGCATTCCTTGAAGTTTTCCTGCAGCTGAGTCTCACATTTCACACTTTGTGTGACTCAAGACATTTTAAGACCACAGGTGTATCTACTCCCACGGACCATTTGGACGCTTCGGCAACTGGACAAACAATCGCAGCAATGCCCAACACAAACTCCAGCTACTATTCAAAGGGCACTTCCATTCTGACCTTCCAACATGCCGCAGATTGTAGCTTTACAGCTGCTGTGAAAATGTCAGCCATGCAGTTCTTTGAACAAGCAGTAAAATACTTCAATAATATACTTAATCTTGGAGGTTTAAAATTCTTAAACAGGCAGAGATGGACTATTAGACACATCCTAGGACAACACTATCTCCTAACACGCCACTGAATGCTAATTATAGCTAGCTCGTCTGACAGGTGTATTGACAGTTGCTCACTTTTTAGACTACTTGATTGCTTTTTAAATAAACAAAGATGTATTTATGATGATTTTCTAATTGGTTGGGTAACGTTGTGTAGAGCAATAGTATTTGTCCCCTTAAAGTTTTTTTTTTACTTATTTCTATGGCTTAGTTCAGTTTCACTAGCTACACCCACATCTGATTGTTACTGAATGAAGAAATCACTTTAATAAAACCCAACTGACAGCAGGAAGTAGGCTAACAGATGGCTAAAAGACAGTCATGCTCTGATCTAAAGAAAGCATTTAGATTTTACAATGCTATAAAACTTTTTTGAAAAAGTGGAAAGTGAAGAACCTAAAAAAAATGGTTTAATAGTTTGATAAAATTGGTAAAAAAAAAATAAAATAAAATCAAATAGAAGACATCTGCAAAGATGGAAATACTTTCTCAGCACATGCAGTGACAGTTTCTTGAAGTCCCTTTATAGAAAAAAACAAAATGTACAAATATCTGCTCACCCCTTTAAATTAAAGGGACAAGTAAGTATCAAATTCTCTGGGTAAACACAGGGAGATAGGATTCAGCCAAGTTGTAACACAAAAATATCAAGAGATTACATCTGCTGCAGCAACTAGAAATAATGTTATGAAAAAGAAAAACATTGTAGCCCCATGATTTCCACAACAGCGTAAAAACAAAAACACACACAACCCTTGCTGTTCACGTTCAAAATGTACCTTCCTGTTGTCACCGACTAGCTAAAATCTGATGCACACACACACAGGAGAATATATATGTACAGACATAAAATAAAACAGTTTGCTTCCTTAAATAGACTAAAACTAGGCCCATATTTTAGGAGGGAAAGGTTTTAATTCAACAGCGATAACCCCAACACCCCGGGGTCTGCAGACAGATGTGAACACTGACGCCTAAATCTGAGGAAAGAGTGAAGGATCAGAACGCCCGAGGAAGGTCTGGTCCACAGCTAATCCGCTGCCAGCTAATAGCCCTTGATGATATACGCAGTGCAGCTGTGGGAGGAAGGTAGGCCAGCAGCTGTGGCCTGCAGATCTATTATCAGATTTCAGCAAACAAGCAATACAACACAGACTTTCCTCCTGCTGCATCAGACTAAAAACAAATTCATAAAAAGAGCCAGAAGGGAAATTTAAAGAAGTTATGCCCAAAATCAATGTGTTTCCCCCAGTGTATAATAAGCCTGGCGGGCCACCAGGCTTTACTTGAGTCCCCACCAGACTAACATTATTTGTTTATTTATCTTTAAAAAAAATTATGTTCACCTTTTTTAAAAGGGTTTAGGGATTATTAATAAAGTCTTCTAATAACACACAATTACCTAGTAATATTTTCAAATTTCCTGTCAACTTTAAACATTTTTTAACTCAAAAACATCACTGTCCTACCGCCTCTACCACCGGGCTTCTGAGGGAGACCCTGTTATTCTGTGAGGTTTACTATATTATTGGGATGATCACGTGACATCTCCATAACAACATCATAAATACATAAAAGTTTTCCTGAAACAGTAAGTTGTTTTTTCACCATTAGCACATTGAGCAGGACATACACGAGCATGACTAACAGCGCTAAATCCTCCTCCAAGCTCTGATTGGTTGTTTTGGATTGGGAGCGATGGATTACTTCAGACAGCAATAATACCTCGGAAAAGATTATCCGTCTCATATTATACTGTCAATTTGTTATTTTCAAACCATTTCTGTGTAGTTTTAGCTTCGGGTTGTTGTCACATTCCCGGTAAACATCTACACTTGTAGCTCTCCTGGTCTTCTTACACTGTTTTAGCAGCACAAAGAATGTGAATTAAAATTTTGTTGAGTTGGGAGTTGATTCAGAATATTTTGGAACACAAAACTTTTACCATTAAATGTAAAATTAACACTGTGATTGGTGAAGGAAGCCAGGCTCATCTTTGCTAGACGAATACATCTAAATCCGTGCTACTGCGGCTTGACTTCTGAAATTAAGCTACATTTTTAATATATATCCATATATTTTAAACAGAATACATGCAAATAAAAAGCATGTATATATTAAAATAAAACCTATACACATCTTTATGCATAAATTTAAACTTAACTTGTAATAAACCGCAAGTAGGAGGTTAATTTGTGAGCAAGACATGTCTTCCTACATGCAGCAAGCTGACCCGTTAGTATCTCTGCAAAGAGGCATAAACGTCCCTCTTTTCTGTGTGAGGCCCACTGAGTTTGGAGACATCAGGGACAGACGATGAATAAAAAGCCACAACTTCATTAATAATTGACTGTGACACAGCTGCACTCCTCAGCTGCAATGTTGCAGAGGGAAGACTTATATAGCGCACACTCAAATTTGTTATGTAAAGCCGCACATGATAAAAACTCGTCCAGTCCTGAATAATTCTGTTTTCTGTCCTGGTGGAGAGGGGAGTTGGTGGTAGTTAAGTGGTTAAACAAAAGCAAATATAAAAAAAACTGGCCTCAGAAGAATTAGTTTAACCAAAGTGATGATCAAAGTCAACATAAAAAATATTTATAGTCCTCAATATTTGATAATCAGACTTGATTATGAAGAGCAGTGAATGCGGCGGGGAGTGAATACAAAAGAAAGCAGCCGTTTTTAGTTATCTGTGTCGCCATTGTTGCAGCCGACTCCCCGCCGGCGAACTGGATGTCACATGTGGCGGCGCTGAAGCCTCACATGATGACGTGTCATCGGGAACACGGCCTCAAGTGCTGCTGGGTTCCAGACGGGCGACCCGAAGCTCCTACAATAAATACTGAATGTTTTCCCGTTGAACCGAAGGACAGATGACGATTTCCTTCCGGGCACCCTTACAGATGTTTTACTGTAAACAAGCGAAGTCTTGTTGTTTAGCTAGAGTCTGTTTTACCCAACCCATGTGTGAATCCAGAGAGCATTTTAATGTGGAAGGCATTTCCTAATCCCTCATGAGTAAGTGCATTAAAGTGTGGGGAGGCGATGCCTCTCCTTTTATGAACAGAAACAATAACAGTGTTATAGCAATGACGTATTTTCATCACGTTATGCTCAGAAATGTAGCCTTTTTTTCTCTGTTTTGTTTATTCTGGTTCACGAATCCTTGAATGAAAGTCTAACACAAGAAACTAAACTGGAGGAATGTAAAGCTGATTTTCATTTTAGCAACAAATCACATTCTTAAAGCTTCCATACAAATGACTGGTAATCTAACATTAGTTATACTAGTTAGAATGTAATAAGAGATTTCTTAAATAGGTATTTTATTTACTCAAAGTATAATCACAATTTGCTAATACTAAGATATCTGGAATGTAAGAATAGTGAAATTGATTTTATGCTAAACGGCCTGCCATACTGCAAGGTTGGAATCCTCGTGTTCCTCATGCTGAAATAACCCTCCATTTTTATTTTCTTCTTCTATCAAAGTCAGTGTCACTGCGGAGAGTGTGCGGTCTGAAAAGACCGTTACATAAAAGTAAGAATATCTTAAAGGCCCTGCCCTTCATGTCAGGTTCAGCCATGCTTGAATAGAGCGACTGTGAAAAAAGTCAACATTTTTCCTGGTCCGGTCCAAGTGACGCAGGGCAGGGAGGAACGCTCGAAGGATCGCCAACGCATTGAGGGTTTCCCCCTTTGCATCGCCGCTGTGGCTCTCTGTGGTTTGGAGAAAAGCAAACCCAGTGACGCAAAGTGCCATCTGTGGTGTACAGGGACACACACTACATGACCCCTCAGGGGGAATTACAAGTCCAAGCTGTTGATATTAACTTACATCAGAGGAAAACAAGGAAAAAAAGGACTAAAACAGGAGAGCCTCAAAGTGACATGTCCTTTTCCTGTTAAATAAATCGACACTATCTGATAAGATACTTTTATACTCCTGATTTCTACTTAAAGAGCAGAAGGAAATTTTAAACACCAGTGGATTGTTCCAGTTCTAGTTTTTAGTAAACATTGAAATTGTATACTTCATAGTTTCTCCATTCTGTTAAAAGAGCAGTTCAAATGCTTCGATAAAAAACTCAAAATGAATGTAACATTAATGTCCATAATTCTACGCAAACTTCTGTACAGAATCATATTAATGTCTGTGTGTATGAGAGCTATATTGTAATCTAGGGTGTTTTCACATCTGATAGTCCAGTAGACATTTGTTACATTTTCAGCTGGTGCTGTTCACTTTCACACTGCACTGTATCAAACAAACCTTTTATTTTGTAAACAAATATTTTTCAAAAACAGCTGGGCGTAGGAAGTATTTTAATCATATTTATCAAGTTAAAATCATACTTTCCCAGTAGTTACCCTGCACCAAAACTTGTAATTTTAGTTTTTTCAAATTGAAATAAAGGCTAAAACGTAGGGCTGGGAATTTATAGTATCATTTTTTTAAAAGAAATATCTTTGATAATAATTTGATTTATTGTCAGGATGTTATTTCTACTACTTTATTCACTGTTTGTTCAATGAAAGCATCAATAAATATCAATAAATTTGAAAATATGATTAAATGCAGTCAGTGTTTGCAGCTTAATGATAGAAATCACACTTTTTTATGTGACTGGCGGTGCTACAGAAGCATGATACCAATGGGAATGTTTTTCTAGAGCAGCATTTGTATTTGTGGGAATATAATTCCTGTGACACACAGATACAGCCATACAGCTACCTAAAAACGTAGTAATAAAAACTTCTAATCATCACTTTTATCAGTATCACAAGATAAATAAATAAAAAAAAACTTTAAATCAATATTATCCACCTCTAACAATGCATATCAAAAAACTAATTTATATCCTAAATTTAGACATCTTCTTGGTTTTCTCTCCATCATTTTACATAAAATTAACAAATTGGACGATACAAAGCAATAGATTGAGCACTCAAAAACATCAACTGAATATATTTCATTTCAAATAAGGATTTTCAAGACTCAAATGAGTTAAAATGTTACATTTATTAGTCGCTTATAAAAGAGAATAGACAAAAAGACGACTAGTCAACTATTTGCCGAGTTTTCTTCTGATTTAAAGGGCAAAGCAACACAAAAAACCTGCTGATGAAAACAGAAATTATCTCTAGAATCTGACAAGCAAAACATTCATCTCTAAATCCACCGACAGAATAATCCAAGCTACACACAAACACACAAACACACACTTTCTCTCTCTCTCTCCATGTGCTCTGTGGGAACAACACCACGACGATTTGCTTTGCACCAAAGATGACAGCAAAAATAAAAGCCAGACACATCCACCAGCTTCCGGTCTGCCACCCACACAGCAAACATACACATATAATACCCCCAGTGACACTCCCATAAACACACACACACACACGCACACATACATCTCAACCCCTTTGTCTAAGGCAGACAAAGCAAGAGTGGATATTTTTAAAACTTTATCTCTCCATCTGGCGTCTCCATGTTTTCCTCACTTCTGATCTGATGCAAGTGTAAACACCGGAGATGATGTTTCTAAAGGCAAAACATTAATGTTTACATGTCATTAATGCGAACTGATCAATAATTTATCCTCAGAGCTGAGCTGAGACGACATGATGCAGCAGCAGTTTGTTTTTTCTTTCCTCCTGATGACTCAGTGGAAGCACAGGGAGAATGACAACTCTCCTGCTGGGTCAAATCTCCCCCTCAGGTTTCAGTATTAAATATTCACGCCGTACCGTTGCATAATTTACCTTGTCAACTTACCAAGGAAATGACTTGGAGAGGAAAGGAAGAAAGGCGAGGTAAACATCATGGATTTCAATAAACGCGACGTTTCGTTCGGGTGTATTTCCCCCCCCCCCCCCCCCGTCCTGAATGTTTTCCAGGCGCATCTTTGTTTTAAACTCCCAGGAGGATGCTGCGCTCTATTTTCCCTCTTCATAATAGTCTTCTCTGTCATGTGATCCCTGCAGAAATTCCAGAGTGGCTACTGAAGCGCCGCGCACATGGCCGGTCTGTCCGACAGATGTTTTTCGTTTGCGCTGCAGCAGCAGCAGCAGCCTCCCTGGATCAGAGGCACGGAGCCAGGGAGGTGATTCATGATGCGAGCCTTCTCCTTGTTAAAAGTCAGCAGACTCAGAGTGTGGCTCCATGTTGAGGATAAACACAGCCCTGACTCTGATTCTGGGGAGACTTTCTAAAAATATGATAAAACAAACTGGAAACAGGAGTTTAGATGCCGACTCCCAACCTTTTCCACTTGTCTGCATGCTACAAACTTATATATGGGGATTTTAGGTGACAGACCAACACAAATGAGCAGAGCAGATTTGTTTTTACGAATAAAACTCTAAAAAGTGTGGCGTGCTTTTATTCCAGCCTCCAGAATCACCTTGCTCAGCCTTACACATCTAGAGATTTACATTCTTCTTTGCAAAGTCTCTCAAGCTCAGTAAAATTGAATGGAGAGCAACTAACAATTATTTTATTAATCAATTGTTGTATTGATTAATCGGGTGAAGAAAATAGCACATTCTGCAGTTTTTCCTTTAACCGCTTAAGCCTTTTTTATACAACATTATAAATACATTGAAGATGCAGATAAACAAATAATTGATTTCCTTATTCAAGTAAGAAAATAAACACTTTAACGCCCAACAGGCAATAAAATAGCATTCCTATAATGTGTGCTTTGATTATTTGTATCAAAGGATGCATCTGCAGATAAAGAAATACTTCAACATGTGAAAAGCTCAGCTCTTTCTGCTTTACTTAACATCAGCAATCTATTGATTAATTTTTGGATTAATTAATTAATAAATGGATAGTAAAAGGTTCTTAGTAAGAGATTTTCTTACAGACTTTTAATCAGGTGAAGCTAAGATTATGCAACTTCAAGAGTTCTGGGAGAAACATATTTACAGACAGTCTTTTTATTATCTTAAATGCAAAATGTATATATTTATTGTACAGTTTTCAGTTATTACTGCTTCAGTTATTGTTCTATCAACAATTGGTCTTTATTTGAGTCTGAATACTTCAGTTAACAATTAATTAGATAGCGGTTATTTCAGTAATCGATTCATCACGATTAAACGTTTTAGATCTAATAAATTGTGAAGTTCAGCCACAGATTCTCAGTGGGATTTATGCCTGGACTTTGACTGGACCTTTCTGGAAGAACATACACCAAATCTAAAGTCTTCTTCCAGAATTTCCTTGCATTTACCTCCGTTCATCTGTATTCAACTCTGACCAGCTTCCCCACAACATAATACTGCCGTGTTTTTGCATCTACCAAACGGTTGAGTTTTGCTCTCATCTGACCGGAGCATCATTTTCCAGAGATTCTTGAGAATTTCTTTTGACAATCTTTTCTAGAATTTTCTATAAAGATCTGGTTTGTGGAGTGTTTGTCAAATTTTTGCTCATATGTCTGCAAATTCTTCTCTCTTTGACTCTGTCAGCTCTGGTTTTCAGTTGCACCATACGTTTTACCATTTGCTGTGTTTCTTTATCTTAATTATGCTATTTGTTCACTAATATTCAATAATAAACCTCATACTAAGTTAAATTACACACAGGAAGAATCCAGTTAGGTGTTTTCTAAAAGCTGACTGGATTGGGCTGAATATATATGAAAACTGTACTTTTCATATTTTTATTGCACCATTTTCCTTCCACTTCCAAATAATGTGCTACTCCGTACAAATACTTTTAATCTATCATCTCCTTTACGTAAATACTGCCTTTAATTTGCATTTTAAGCATCGCAAATGGAGCTATGGGTGTCACAGTTAAAGCTCATGCTCCCTTACACGGGAGATTACACTAAATACTGCAACCCTGATGTAATTTGGGCATGCAGTTGTTGGAAGTGGGGGAAATTAGGTCACATTTTGGCATCAGAGGACGACGGCGAAGGTGTGTGCTGCTCTCCTGGTATGATGCTCCATTTAATCACACCAAGAGAGGGCTGGGAAAAAGGAAACCCATGCAAACACAAACACCACCTGCCCTGACCTGAATTTATTCGCTTTTTTAAAATCATAAATGAGCCTGTTTTAAAATGCACTCATTCCTGCGTGTATGTATGAAAGACAGTGATCCACATCTGACTGCCTGTGACTAAAATAGGTCTTTCTGTCGCACAAACACACACACACCCCTACACACACTCGGCTACAGCCTGGCAGCACACTCCAAAGCCCTGAGTTATGTAATCCTGAACACAGAGCTGCAGGCCTTGAGTGCACATCCTTCCATTTCCTTCACTCCTCCAACAAAAGCCATCCTCATCCTCTATTATATTATTACTCCTGGTCTCTGGTTGGACAGATAAAAGAGATTAGGTAAATCTGACTGAATGCATTTGGAAAAATAGATATTTTTACAGGTTGATAGTTGGAAAAATGTAGCTTTAAAGCAACAGGTGCAGTTATTTTCTTCTCTGATTGCCATGCATCTGTCTATGCAAAGCTTTCAAACATGTGGATCGCATGTTAAATGAGCTACTTGGTGTGGATTTAAAAACGCAGCATAACTGAGGTCGGTGGAATCGACATATAAATCACATTTTTTCCATCTTTTCTTACCTCCTCCAGCACATTCACTGTGTTCCTGCAGCTCTGCATGCGGGTGGTGAAGCTGGACGTTGTCGGAGAATTGTAATCCTCTGTTGTCTCCGAGAGAAACTCGGTCACCGATATTTGATCCGGCATCCTTTAATTTAACGGTGTGTGTGTGAGAGAGAGGGTAAGGTGGAGGGGGGATAAATGCCCACAAAAGGGACGGCGATGACGGCTCAGAAAGGCAAAACCATGTAAGATCTGAAAGAAAAATTAAGATAGCCGGCGGGGTCTGGATCGGTTCGACGGGAAAGCCAGTGCCGTTTATTTTCCTCTGCAGAACTGTGTAAAACTATCAGGGATGATGATCTGGACGTGTCTTCTTCTTCTCCTTCTCAAATGACTTCACTGTCCTCCAAAGGCCACGGGAGGAGGATTTTTTAGCACAATTCTCAACCAGCTAGCTCCCCCCTCGATGAGTGTATATATATATGTGTATGTTGTTTTTTTTTCTCCCTTCAGAGGACGTCTAAAGAGCGTCGCATTTCTGAATAGTGTTGTGGCTAAACGTTGGAGGAAAACCCGTGAAGAATAGCGGATGCCTTCATTATGCTCTACAGATGTGCAATAAGCCGCTTGTCGTCAAAAAAACACAGCGTCCCGTTATTACCAGCCTCTGTTTGGGGGTTGTCATAGTCCAGGGTGAAGCCGAGGTCGTGTGGGTCTGCACCGGGGTTTGGTCCTCTCTTCTTCCGCCGTAGTTTTTGAGTTTTTTTGTGTTTTTTTCCCTCTAAACAGCTAAACGATGCCTCGGACACATTCACTGCTACTCTCTCCTGCTGCTCGGCCGCGTTCAGAGCTGAGAGGGGAGGCAGAGTCAAGATAAATGTTTGGGAAAGGGCGGCTTCCGGTCAGGAGTTTCAAAATAAAAGTTAATGTTTTGGGTATGAAAATCGATACTTTTTAGTACAACCTTCTTCGATTCTTCGATTATATATATATATATATATATATATATTATTATTATTTTTTTTTAAACTCTGTTTTTTTTTTTTTTTTCTGGTGCAATTTTTTTTGCTTCAAAAACCAGTTCAATATATGAGAAATCTAGGTCAATTAATATATTAATATTAATATTGTCCTCAGAGAATTTCATCTCCTTACCTAAAACTGTTCTTCATGTCAGTTTATAAAATTATTATTCTTTTTCGCATTACCTGCTCATGTACTTTCTTTAAGCCGTTTCTATGTGGATATACTGTATGTCTATTTTTGTACGTACTGCTTCTGTTCTTTGCAGTTTTTAATTGCATCTTGGGGAATGAATAACATTTTATTGAACTGAATATCAGATAAATACTTTTTAATTTTTTTAATGAATATTCAGTTCAATTCAGTTTAGTTATATAGCGCCAAAACAGTCACTTTCATCCAATCATATATCCATTCTACTTATCAAATAATGCAGTGCATTCAATTTATTATTCAAAGTAGTTAAAAAAATGTATCAATATAAGACTGGATTGAGTCATTGACTTGCAGCATTCAGTGCTCATGGACATCCATGTAGCGACAGTGGAGAGGAAAAACTCCCCGTTAATGGGAAGAAACTTCCAGCAGAACCAGAACCTGGTTAGTAGACTGAACAGAGTTTGAGCAGTTAAAGAATTAATTCAAGGTATATAATCAGTGGTTTCACTAGTTTGAACATGTCATTACTTAGAATTTCTTATATTACTCCATGATAACAACCATAATTTAATTCTTCTTTCTATGTGTTTTATAAAATATCACACTGTCCATCCCTACACTAAAGTATAATTATTGTAATTTACTCACCAAATACAGTACGTTGGTTTAGGTAACAAGAGGACTCATCAGGACTAGTCAAATGTTTGAGTTGTTTATATATTTCTTTATTTTAAAGCACATTTCTCCATTTTAATCAGAGTGAACTTTTGAGGGATCTTTTTTTAATTTTCTTTTAGTTTTAAAATATCTAGATATGTTTTTTGTCGTGTTTATGGTGTGTAAAATACATTTTAAAAGATAAATATTTGTGATTGCGGAGGGAAAAATGCTTCTTTACAAATTGGTTTTGCTTTTCTGACTTAAACATTGTCAAAAAAAGCCTTAATATCAGAAAACATAGCAACAGCAAATACAAAAGCATTTTTCAATCAATTATTTTACTTATTAATGGGGGGGGGGATATCCCAAACAACCTTTATAATTGGTTTTGCAAACCTTGGCAACAACAACTATCATTGAGGCTTTGTAATAACTTGTAATCTTTCTTTTGCGTCCCACTCTTTTGTCCCACTCTTCTTTGGAGGATTGTTTTAATTCAGGCATATTAGATTGTTTTCGGCCAAGTGAAATATATTTAAAGTAACAAAATGGCTTATCAGTCGTTGTGCTTTTATTTTGAAAACCCAACCCACTCTTCTTTTGGAGCGTTGGCGTTAACTTCACGCATTTCTTTCCCACCCATTTCGCCTGGTTGACCGGGACGACGAGCCACTGTACGCATGCGCGCTAGGACTCTGCCTGCAGAGTGATTCGCTGCAACAGAAGACGACGTACAGAAAATAATAATGACAGCAAAGCTCAGATTTGGACATCGCTTGTGTTGCAGCAGAACTTGGTGGGTTAGCGGAACATCCAAAGACAGACCCACCCGTGTCGTGACTGCCAGCGAAAACACGAAACATTTAAATGAAAATTAGTTACTGGCGTCAATGTTTAGCCACCTCCATCAGAGAGCATCAATTATAAAGAGCAACATTTCTCATTATTGTTGAATGTGCTTGTTTGGCATTGTAAAAGCCAGAATAGAATAGAATAGAATAGAATAGATAATCCTTGGTAGAAATTCAAATGAACAATATTTAAAATAACTGTATACTAGAACAATAAATAAAGTAAATATATATAATAGGTTTGTAAACTCGCACATGAAAAATAAAAATGCAAATTTCTCAATATTTCTAATAACTTATAGTGGCATAGACGAATTTGGGGTTTCTAAATGTGTGTTTGCATTTGCAAAAACAAATTTCCACATTTTTACAGACAAACTGATAAATTTATCTGCAATTTCAGTCCACTGAGTTTATAGTCTTGTCTGTAAATTAGCCTGTTTGAATTTTTTTTAAATGATTTTCTAATTTTCGGTGGTTAACATCCAGTCAGCTGAAATTTAAGATTGCAATCATTGTTTTCAATGCAGTCCTGCAACATTTGGAAAATTAAGAAAATCTGATAAGTTAGAATACTAGAAATTAGATTTAAAATAATCTTTCAGCAGGTAAGTCCACATTTCTGTATTAAAAATGTTTTTTTTATTGGTCTGATATAATATTTTAATCAGCTATGAGCAGAAAATCATTGCAATGAACAGAATTGAGGGGTTGAAGACATCAAACCCTCAGTGTGTAATTAATCTAGAAAAATAATGAAAAAATTAGAGGGAATATTGGAATACAATGGAAATGTAGTTTCAATTTAAGAAATAAAAATCTTCTTTTCAAACTAATTCTTCTTAGTAATTTTGTCTTATCTCTGCTGATTTACTTGTTTGAAATAAAGATTTCAATTCACTTTAATTTACTGAATATGGCTGTAATATTTTCTACTTAATATGAGCTTAAGAAAGGGTTACTCCTTTAAAAATGAGCTTCAACTATGAAAACGTCATGATTCATTAATTTATGCATATGTTTGTGTTGTCTCTTCATTTCCAAAGTCCACCTCCTTTAAGTATGCACCTGTCACTCTTAGCTCTTAACATATCAAAACTGTAAAGTCATGACTTTTAGCTCCACAGTGCTACCGCAGCATTATTAGCCCATTGCCTGGCCTCTCCACTAATAGTTTTCTTGAGTTGCTCCTGATCACCACATGACATGAGAACCACAAGGTCAACCACACCAGTTGTGAAACCCCGCATCCACTGAGCAAAGAAAGAAAAGAGTGAACTGTGGCTTTATTAAGGCTGTAGACTTGAAGAAGTGATATTTATTTCTATATCTGTAAGTAATTCTACTGAATGTTTTGAATTAACGTAGCAAACGATTTCCCAAACATTGAGCAATAAATCTGACAATGTAGAAACAAAGGCGTAGTTCTCCTTGTACATCATTATGAAACTTAACACATACTATATTTGTTTGTTTTTTTTGTTTTTTTATTCACTAACACACACTTTCACTTCCCCTCACAGAACTGCATGAAGACAGTCAGACACCGCTAAGGAAATGTGGTAAATATGCAGCGACAGAGCCTGGCAATGTTATTATTTTTCCTTTACAGTCTTCAGGGCAAACCTCTTCTTTCTGTTACACAAGCATAAACATAAGACGCCACCTAGTGGGCAACCTTGGGTATATTCTATTTTTCTTATAAGTTTTGTTGCTGTTAGTGAAATATAGAAACAGCATTGATTTATCAACTAAGTTAAGGAGTCATTTTACCTCTGAGTGGTCCATAAGTCAGAGGTAATAGGTATGTCTAATTACTTTAATTTAAATGCAAAATAGCCAGATTCTTGTAGGGATTAGTTTGCTTTTTTTCACAGATGTACAAAGAATTTTAAAAGAACCAAAAGCATCAACAAAATGCGACTTAACCACACTCTGTATCTGAATCTTTCAAACTTAAATTTACGTATGTATGAAGGCTCAAATAAATATTGAAACATATGTTCAATTTCTTAAAAATGAATTTGGGTCTATGACACTCATAAAGTGCCCAGAAATTATGTGGATTACAACTATATAGATAAACTGAATTTAAAATAAATAAAAAATATTAAGCTTGTTTTGATTAGTTAGCACTTGAGTTTTTCTTGGAAGGCAACTTTTTACTTTTATTTGAGTAAAAATATGCCGAAGCGATTAAATTTTTGTGTGTTTAATCTGCTAGTTTGTCTCTCAAACTCACTCTCCGTTTATGGAATTATTTTTATTTTGAAAATCTAGTTTGGAAGTTCCGGTTAGCTCGGGTTAGCTTTACAGCATTCTATTTGCTAGCCTTAAGCTAGCAGGTGTCGCTAGGTGGCTTTAAGTAGAGGAAAATAACATACAAGTTCATCGTGATTTCCGGTCAGTGGTAACAGCAGAGGGCAGGTGATAAGGTGGACTCTCCCACCGGCGGCCTGGTCGGACCTGTCAGCTCCTCTCATCCAGCCTGCTGCTATTAAACCTGTTTAGGAGAAGCAGAGTTCAAAGTGAATGGCTGAAGGCTCCTCAGGTAACCGCTTTACTTTCTAAATACCAGCGAGTGAACGTGTTTGAAGTTACATTTTAATTATCAAACATAAAACACTCGATTAGCCACGTTAGCGAATTTACTTACAGTTCAGTGCTATGCTAGCTGTGTTAGCCAGCTGTTAGCAGTAACTTTTTAATTAAGGATAATGTTGTGATTGTTGTTTCAGCCTAGCTTTGACACTTTGCTGACTTTACCTGACATAAAAGCACGTGACTGGGAACTTTGAAACCGACTTTCCACCTGAGCTGGATACTGTAACAGGAGCTGGGAACATGTGACTGGTTCTAGCTGCAGCAGCTAGTGGGGTCAAGTTTTACAAACCTCTGAGGATATCAGAAATGGACCTGGATGGTTAAAATAAACTGTTTTCTGATTTAAGAAGGGGATATGTTTACTTTTATGTATTTTATGTTCATACGGTTTTCTGAAATTTCACTGTTTAAGATTAAAACCTATTTATAAGTATTTTTAGCCGAATTTTGACAGGAAGTTTCAAATGTTAACAGGATCCTGGTTAGGTAAAAAAAAAAAATACATTGGAACCTGGAATATTTTGTCATACAAAATTGTAAAAAATTCTTAACTGTACTAAATATCTTCCATTAAAAGCTAAATTACACAATTGTTTTACAAAATACAGTGATTATACAGGAATAGCTAGTGAATTTAACCAAAAGAGGCCAAAGATTGTTGAAAAACATTGCTCGTTTTAGTGCCAAAAGATCCGAGATAAAATATGTACTTGACTAAATTCTCTTTTATCCGTTCACTGCCTGAATAATTATGCATTTGTACTGAATCCTTTTTTAACTCATTGGTCTGAGTTTGCAATCTTTAGCTAAAAATGCTAACTAATGTTTTTACAAAAGCAGATTTTAGCAGTTTTTCTGTGGAATCATGTGTTTGAATTTCCATAATAGGATGACCTGAAAAGTAGCAATATTATTTTTTAGATCTATTTTTCTTATTGGGTTAGAAATTACCTACTTTTTAAAAATAATTTCCATTAGACTCAATGTCTGTTAGGTTAAAATTTTGGAGCACATCTGGCCTGCTAGCACAGAAAGTTGATGCGTTTGGATATTTTTTGTTACTTTCAAAGGCAAATAAAAGAGTCGTAACTACAAGACACATTTTATTTTTTCTTAATTTAAACAGGCCTCTTGATTCAGTGTAATTTTATAATAAAAAAATATAGTAGAGGAATATTGAAAAAAAATGTGCTTTCAACTTGAGTATGTTAACTTTAATGGCAACCATTTTGACCTTTTTTGGTCTTCTGTTACATTTTATATGACTTCTTAATAAATTTGAATTGGGGAAAAAGTTCTTTTTTTTCTAAAATGGAGCACTGTGAAGTGACAGTTCCTTCTAAGTTTATTCATAGCCCCTGATTCTCTCCTCTCAATTAGACATCTTCAGTTACTCTATGTTTTCTGTCTGCAGACCCACCTGACCTCAATCCAGATGGGACGCCACATCACAAGCAGCACCACCACAGCTCCAGAAGAACCCGACCCAGACACAACAATGACAGAAACCTCAGCGGTTACAGCTATGATCCAACTCAACAATATGGAAACTTTCATCAAGGTTTCAAACACACATTTGGCCAAAATAATTCACATTACGGTCAGTATGCCACTGCTCCCTATCCAGAAGGGGATGTAGCCAGGAGAAGAGGCAGAGGAAGAGGACGGAGAGAAGAAAGCAGATGCTTAAATGAAAATGTCGGAGGTTCTGGTTACCGGCAGCAAAAACCTGGTAGGAATCCAGATCTTTTTGGTCCCGGCAACAGATACGCTGGTTCCATGGACGGACCTGATGCGCCGAGCTGGAGAAGAGAAAACGGGAGCAGAGATTTTCTGGAAACTCAAGTTAAAACACCAAGAAGCACCAACCAGGAGCAGAGGACAGGAGAAGAAAATGAGAAAGGTGATCATACTTCCATACCAGATCAAAAATCTCATGGTTCCAGAGAGGAGACCGCCAAGAGCAGACCTCAAACGTACGATCAACAGAGGAAAAGCAACGACGTAAAGCGACGTCAAGGACCCATCAAGCCACCAAAATCTCCGTCTCATGAGGATTCGGGCTCAAAGAGGGGGGAACAGGAAGGCGCTGAACATCTCCAAGCGTCTCAGGATCCCGCCTGTAAATCTGGAAAAGTCTCAGGGCCCGAGAAACCTTTTCAGGGAAGAGGCGGGAGAAGGACGAACCATCAGAGCATCAAATCGGGTCAGAGGAGCTCGGACAAAATGCCAAAAAGCAAAGAGACACAAACAGGTTGGGTCACAGTTTTTGTCTGTCATTGTGGGAATCAAATTCACTGAAACAACTTTTCACGTTGCATATTTTCACAGAAAGTAGTCCATAAATGAGCACAATATGGAACATTATGTTTAAAAATGTAAACATTTGCTTTCCTAATTTATTTGCTACATTTACAGCTGCATTAAATGTAGCAAATGCCGATATATAATCGCAATAACAAAATATATCGTGACGTGCATGCAATCAATATCAATAGATAATACATCTGATTTTTTTAATAATCTCCCAAATTAAATCAAAATTAATTTGATTAAGCACTAAATTAATCAAAACAACACTCAAAGGAGTTTGTATTCATCACACAATCAAACCGTCAGATGACATCATCACCCCGTGAAAATAATAATCCGAATAGTTTGGATGTATTTTTTTTTTCTTTCCTTCTTACGGTTTTTGTTTAGATGGAAAGTTAATGTTTGACCTGTTTGACTGAAAATATGTTTAATATTATTTAATTTTAAGAATTCATTGATATTTTAACAGTTTAACTGATCTTTAAGAGCCTTCATGATGTTGATTTGGCCCAAAACAGAAATGAGTTTGACCCCCCTGGGTTAAGTTGACCTCTGCACTCTTCCACCAGTTTCCTGCTCTGTGTCTGGGTGTTGAGGTCCGGTTTCCTGTGCGCTCTGATCTCCGCAGGGTGCCTGATCGAGCAGCTGTCCGAGGAGAAGTACGAGTGCATGGTGTGCTGCGACATCATCCGGGTCATGGCCCCGGTGTGGAGCTGCCACAGCTGCTTCCACGTCTTCCATCTGAACTGCATCAAGAAGTGGGCCCGGTCCCCGGCCTCGCAGGCGGACGGTACGGCCCTCACACACACACTCACACACAGAACGCGACCCTGATTCAGAATAAGTGATTCCTGCTGATTCGGCAGCATGCTGTGCTTTGTAGCAATTTGAAAAGAAGGAGCAGGTGTTTCTTTTGTTTTTTTTTTTTTTTGTGAGCTCATGTTGAGCTGCTGGTTCTGTTTTGGTCAGATTCTGCTGAAGGTTGGCGCTGCCCCGCCTGCCAGAACGTGGCACTGAAACATCCGACCACCTACGTCTGCTTCTGTGGTGAGAGACTACGAGTCGTTCCTTCTCCTGGAAAATGTCTGGAGTTTGATTTAATAGTTTTCCAGGTTTGGAAAACGAGTGGGAGAATAACTTTGTTATGTCTATTATCTGTCTTTTCATCCTTCCATCTCTTTTATCAATCCTTCCATCCATGTTTTCTTTTTGTTCCATCTGTCCTTCTTATTGTCCATCATCATCCATTTATGCATCATTCATCCCTCTGTTCCTCTTTTTCTTTTGTGCATTCTGTTACATTTCTATCCATTTTTCTTTTATCTTTCTGTCCATCATCTACCTTTTCATCCATCTATCATCCATTACCTTTACTTATCCTTTCCTTTGTTCTTACGTCAGTCTTTTCTTTCATCTGTCCTTTTTTTTCTTTTTTCCTTCTGCAATCTTTTTGTCCTCCATCCATCCTCATTTCTTTCTTTTACCCATTCTTCCATCCACCTGTCCTTCTTTAATTTGTCTTTGTTCATCCTCAGCATCCATCCATTCTTCTGTCCATCTTTTCTTTTCTGTCCTCTTACACATCTATCCATCTTTCTTTCCTCTTTTCGTCTATCATCCATCTGCTCGTCTTGCCTTTTATCAACCCATACATCAATTTTATTTATTGTTTCGTTCTTCCTTTTATCCTTCTGTCCGTTCTGTTTTTTGTTCCCAACTTCTTCTTTCATCCATATTTCTTTCTTTCTTTCTTCCATCTATCTATCCTTCTTTCATTTATCTGTCTGTCCATCCTCATCCCTTCTTCTCTGCTTTCTCCTGTTTGGTAACTGTGGGAATTTCAGCGATAAATTAAATGTTTTTAAAGTGAATTTTTTTCCCCCTATTTTTAAACATAAATGCTTAGCAACACACCCTACTCATCTTAAACACAGCAATGTGTTTTTTTTACTAAATATTTTTATTATATATTCAAACTGACTAATAGAAATCCGATAATTTCGTTAAACGTCGGTTTCCTCTCATCTGCTGGAGCTGAGATTTCCTTTCCGTCGATCGGCAGGCAAAGTGACGAACCCCGAGTGGCAGCGCAGCGAGATTCCCCACAGCTGCGGTGACATGTGTGGGAAGAAGCGGAGCGGAGCGGACTGCAACCACCCCTGTAACATGTGAGCTGTGAAAACGCAACAACACTCTGAGCTGCAGGACAGGACTGAATGTTGAGTAATATTTAGGTGATCAGATGACAAGACGAACACAGCGCTGCATTTATTCAGCTGGGAAGTAACTAGAGGTTAGAAATTAGATCCTTTGTGCCAGAATGATGTCCAGGATGTGATCCACCTCTTGTCTCTGAGGGCTATACAAGGAAAATAAGTGTCAGTCTTGAAAGATAAAGTGAAATCTGAAGATTCTAAGCATAAATATTTAGCTGTTTAAACTTGAGCAAAACAGGATATGCAAAAGGATTCATGAGTGGTATGATTAGACATGCCTGTGCTGGATTTCAGTTTATTCTGTTTACTGTGAACCTTCTTATGTGTCTGGAATAAAGAAAGATACAATGTTGATGATTAGAGTATTGGCATAAAAATGGCTGAGTAAAAATGAACACCAGATTTCTGGAGCTGTAACTACTAAGCATGACAACAAATTGTCCCAGAAATTATTGCCATAAATGATAATATTGTCATTTTAAGACCATTTTCAGCTAATGTGATAATAATAATGTTATATCAATGTGAGTGGATCCTCTCAAAGATAAAAAAAAACCCTTTAATTTCTAAAGAGTATTTAACACTGGAACTGGAAAACATTTTAAATATTCCAAATACACAAATAAAACAATAATAAATAAATAAATGGATTATGAACAAAATGTAACAAAATTGCATTGGAAGAATCAAAAAGAAAAACAGGCAAAAGTGGTAGGTAGTACAAACAAACTACTTCATTCTTCAAAATCCAAACTTTTCGACAATATCAAACGATTGTTGTCCAAATGGAAATTATAGCGCTTGTTGTAATTTATCATACAATTAATTGATTTATTGCTTATAGTAGTGGAAAAGGGCCATCGTTCACAGCTTTATACTGGTTTGTCACGTAAAATCCCAGTAAAATATGTAGATTTTTTGGTGACTTTTTAGTGTTTCCTCTCAGCTTGTGCCACCCTGGACCTTGTCCTTCATGTCCTGCCTTTGTCACAAAGTCCTGCGTCTGTGGGAAGATGAGGTAAAAGCATAAAAACATGTTCATGTTGGCTTTTTTATTACTAATACTTCCTTACTATTGAATTATTTGTCAGCCTGTTTGATGTTTTTGATGTTTATTTTGTTTTAGTCAGCCAATGCGCTGCGGCCAGGCCCCAGTCCTGCAGTGTGACTCAGTCTGTGGGGCTTTACTCAACTGTGGTGAACACTCTTGCGCTCTGGTGTGCCACGGCGGGGCGTGTCAACCCTGCCAGCAGCAGGTTCAGCAGGGTGAGTCTATCTCAGGCACAAAACACGGTTTATTTTTATTTATTTTCATTTTAACTGTAAAGTAAATGGTTTATGATGAGACAAGATGGCGTTTCTTTAAGATAATATAGCACATTAGATTAAAAAGTGATAATAATAAAAACTATTTTGGCAATTATGGACACAAAAGTGTTTAAAAAAAATATTTCTGTCTCCATACTTGTTGCTCTCTTTACTGTACTATCAAGAAAGACAAAAACACAAGTTTATATGACTTAACAAGGAAAGTGGCTTGATGTTAGAGCGGCTGGATTATGAAAAAGTTTATTTTATTTCCCTTGAATGTGGGCTTGAAAGGAAATAAATTTCTTGTTGAATCTTCACTTAAAATAATTGCCAAAGCATTTATTGAAATGTTGACTATTGTATTAAAGAAATTAAATAAAATTAGTAAGAGAGTTTACATTAACAATCTCAGGAAAATTAAATCCAAAATTTAAAGTAATTTGTACAAATACATCAAGAAAATAAAAAAAATTATATTATAAAAATTCTAAATGAATAGAATAAAAACCAAATGAGAGAAATCAATAAAAAGGCTTAATTATAATAACTAATCTCATTTTAGTTCACTAAACTACAGTGTCCTAGAAGTGCAAATCACATCAACAAATCACTAAACACGACCTGTGCTAACTTTTACATTATTAATTGTCAGAATAATTGATAGAAAATTTGATTACTGAAATTATTATTAGTTGCAGCCTTAAAACAACTAACTGGTTTAATCTAATCTCGTGTTTATTTCCTGTAGTTTGTTACTGTGGCGTGACGCCTCGCACCGTCCTGTGCGGCACAGATAAAGACGGATTTGACGGCTTGGGACATTTCTCCTGTCAAAAGGTTTGCTCTAAGTAAGTGTCTATGCTGTGGAAATGACATGGAGTCGTCCACAGAGTTCTTCCTCGGTGACCGGAGCCCGTTTTCTGCTCAGGATGTTGAATTGTGAAGCTCACCGGTGCCAGCAGGTGTGCCACCGCGGGCCGTGCCAGCCGTGCCCGCTCTCCCCCAGCCTGGTGAAGACGTGTCCCTGCAGCCAAACGTCGCTCTCCAAACTCCTGGAGCTGGGCTACTCTGAGCGGCGCAGCTGCTCCGATCCCATCCCGTCCTGCGGAAAGACATGCAACAAACCTCTGCCTTGTGGCTCCAACGGTAAGGAATGTTTTACAAACATTTGAAGCTTTACAAGTCTTACAATTTGTTGGCAAATTGTGAGAGCACCAAATATATTTACTAATGTTTTGGTTCCAATCATATGAAGTGAATCATATGAAAGTGGAAGTGCATATGATGCAGAAAACTTGCTAAACCCGGTGGTTGGGCGCTCAGGCAGTCATTCATCCAACGGTCCAGGGTTTTTTTTTTAGTTAAAAAATGTTTAAAGTTGACAGGAAACATGAAAATATCACTTGATAATTATATGTAATTGGAAGATTAATGCCTGAAGACCAACTATAAAGTCTTAAATTGCAAACATTAAAAAAAGACTTAAATAAATTAGCGATGCTTAGCTTGGAGGGGGCACAAGTAAAGCCTGGTGGCCCGCCAGGCTTATATCACACTGGGGGAATCCCTGATATAATTTTAAAAACACAAAATCTTACCAAGTATTTTCTGTGTATATTCTAGAGCAAATATCTTAATTCACTTGAAATAATATAAAACTAACTTACATATACAGTATATATACTGTACATATGTATATACAACTTTTATGCCAGATATAGGAGTTTGCTTTGAATCAATAATTCATCAATATTGATTTAAAAAAGTACAAAATCTGCTGGCAAATAATTTCACTTGTAAAAATGTATTACAAGAAATGTTTCAATCTGCCAGTGGAACTAGCACTTTTTAAATCCATATTAAGGAAACATTGACTCCAAACAAGCTCCTAGATCTTGCTGAAAAAGTTACTTTTAAGTTAGTTTGTTATTATTTCAAAAGTACAAAGACATTTGCACTAGAAACTAGACAAAAGTACTTAGGAATATTGTGTTTTTGCACTGTATGTACTGATACGACATGATAAATGGCTGGAAAAATAAGTGGGTATATTCGCTAACAAAGCTTTTGCCATAAATCAATGGGAGGAACATCCTCAAGAGTTTTACAAGCTGCTGCTGCGAGTCCACTGCAGATGAGAAGCATAAATTATTTATTATTGTTGACTTCCCAAAAGAAACCGTGGAAATTTATGCAACCAACCATAAACAGTTAAACTTTTTTTTTAAAGTTTGATCAAATGTTTGATCAAGAACTCCCTTAATTTACCTCTTCATCATCCTGCAGACTTTAACTTTTATCTTTAAGATTTATTTTTAAAATCCGTTCTCTGTCTTCCTGCTGGTCCATTGTGTTGGTTTTTCACTACAAGCAGGAAGTGCATTACCAGAAGTCCGCTGGCATTGTTTTTGAAGCATATCTGCAGATTGTGATCTTGTTTTTTCAGACACCATCCATTTGTGTCAAAATCTGTGTCATGAGGGGACCTGTGGGCCGTGCACTTTGACCTCCACCATCAGGTGCCGCTGTGGCGCCAAGACCAAGGTGGGCCACAACGTCATCACAGCAGATGCGTTTTCAAGTTTTTAAAACTCAGAATCTGTAAAGATTCCTCTTTTATTTCAGGAGGTTCCATGTGCAAATATTCTAAAAGAAGGTAATATTTTAGCTGAGTGAAATATGACATCACTGCGTATGTCACTTCCTGTTGTAAATGTCCGCTGTCTCCATCCAGACGAGCTCGTCTTCACGTGTGAGAGACGATGCAACAAGAAGCGCTCCTGTGGTCGGCACAAGTGTGGAGAGCTTTGCTGTGTGGTGAGTCCTCAGTAATCTGGACTCCATTTCGGTTGAAGCCCGACTTCAGAACCAGCCGGAGTCATGCTGGTTCTGAAACCCGTTTGGGTGGCTGGACATATGATGTCCTTTAGCTGAACCAAGACGACTATGAGAGATCCAACTCTTTATCTGTCAGGATGTCCATCAATCTATATCTTTATTCATCCCTCAATCAACCCTTCCATCGTTTTATTCATCCATCTGTCCATTCATTCATCTTTTTATTTGTCTGCCTGTCTATTCCTTCATCTTCCCACCACTTTATTCATCCTTCTATCCATCTGTCCATTAATTCATCTTTTTATTCATCCTTCTGTATGTTTATTCATCATCTCATCTCATTTGTTCATCTTTTTATTCGTTCATCTGTCAATTCATTCTTCTTTATCCATCCCTCTGTCCATTAATCCATCATTTTTTGTCCATTTGTCCATTCATTCATCTTTTTATTAATCCATCTGTCCACAAGTCAATCCATTCCTCTTTTTTTTTTATCCATCAAGCCAATCGTCCATCTTTTTCTTTTGACTCCTCATTCTCTGAAAAACCAATCTCTGTATATTTCATTGAGAAAATGTAGAAATGTCTTGCAGCTCTGTTCAGTCTTTTCTTTTGTTATCCAGATTTTTCTGCCACTTTGTTACTCATCACTTTGTTGTTCTGTCACATAAAATCCAAACAACACACATTAAAGCTTGTGGTTTTTACAAAATGTGAAAAAAGGTTAAGAGGAATGAAAACTTTTGTAAAACGAGTTTAAAGTTTGTCTGAACTGCAAAATGAGTTTGGTATTTTGTCTCCATTCAGAACGCGGATCACAGATGCCCCATGATCTGCAGCTACAAGCTGAACTGCGGCCTCCACCGCTGCCAGGAGCCGTGCCACAAAGGGAACTGCGAGCCCTGCTGGCAGTCAAGTGAGTCATTTTATTCTGAGGCCAAACCCCTACAACAACACATGGATAAACACCCAGAACCAGTTTAAAGTCCTCACTTCATTTCTCTGTTTCTTTGTGGTGTTATGTTTGGCTCTGAGTTTGTTGCGACTCCCCCTGTCGGCAGGTTTTGATGAGCTGACGTGTCACTGTGGCGCTTCTGTGTTGTACCCTCCAATTTCCTGTGGCACAAAACCGCCCGAGTGCAAAAACCTGTGCATGAGAAGACATGAGTGTGACCATCCAGGTAAGGCGGGCCGATAACGACATCAACTGCAGCTTTAAACAGGGTTAGGACTGAAACAATTCATCAGACTAATAACGATTAATCGATTATCGATTCATTAACTGGAGCATAAAGACTCAAAAAAATGGCATTTATTGGAAGAACAACTTTCTCATAGTATTAAATAAGCCAAAACTGTACATAAGATCATATATTTTTCATTTAAGATAAAAAACATCTTTTTCTGTAAATGTTATTCTCAGAACTCAAGTAGAATAGTTTTGGCTTTACAGGCAAAGTTTTTGCGTCTGTAAGAAAAAAAATCTCCTATTCAGCACCTTTTGTTATTCAACTAAGTTAATCAAAAATATTTACTAAATAATAAGCTCTTCATACGTTGATGGCAGAAGTATTTTTTAGCCGCAAATGATCATGCGTACATTAAAGAAATGCAATATTATTACATTTAGGCAATATATTTGATGAATTAATAATTTATTTGCATCTATTAATGTATATATTCAAAAAGGCTTGAGTGGTCAAATGGAAAATCTGCAGAATGTGGCACTTATTTTCTCATGTAATTGATCATCAGAATAGTTGATTAATTGTCAGAAAAATTGTTAGTTGCAGCCTTAAACAAGACATTTTAACATTTTTCTTCCCCTGATTTAGTGTTTCACAACTGCCACAGCGATGACAAATGCCCGCCTTGCACATACCTCACTCAGAAATGGTGCATGGGAAAGCATGAGGTAAACCCCAGGAAGGTCACCGAGTTACTTTAGTTTCATTCATTTATTATTATTGCAGTAAGCTTATTCCTTGGCTCCACAGCAACGCAGCAACATCCCGTGTCACCTGCTAGACATTTCCTGTGGTCTGACGTGTAATAAGATGCTGCCTTGTGAAATGCACCGCTGCAAACGCCTCTGCCACCGCGCAGACTGCCTGCCAGAGGGCGGCTGCCAGCAGCCGTGCATGCTGCCCCGGCCGGAATGCGGCCACCCATGTGCGGCTCCGTGTCACAGAGGCAGCAGCTGCCCACGCACCACCTGCACTGCCAAGGTACAGACCACTTTCCAGGAAACTGACGTTTCTGACAAATAAAACAAACAAAAAAAACCTGCTGCAATGTAGCAAATGTTTAATTTAGATCAGGGATGTCCAAAGTGTGGCACGGGGGCCATTTTGTGGCTGAATTAAGAATGATACAGGTGATCATTTTAATTTGCATAAAGTTGTTACCAACATAATTTATAAGGTTTTACAATAAGAAGTTCATTCAGAGACTTATTGAAAAGCCGACATTGCTCCACAAAAATCAGCTTTTATTGAATTTATTAAACGTTTTTCAAAAGAAGGATCCGAATCCTGTTCTTATAACAGAAAAAAATTGTTCAATCAAGCTCAAAACAATTTGAAAACTAATTTTCTTTTTCTTAATACATCAAAATCACATTTATGTTTGTCTCTACGATGAACAGCATCCCTTTGCTTAAAAAACAATAAAAAATAAATGAATTTATTTGCTTGATTTTAGTTTATTTTTCTTAAGTACTTTGGACTGAACAATTTTGAAAAAACTTTGGACACCCCTGATTTAGATCAAAACATCACTACTGCTTAAATTACTTTTAACAAAGTTTGGGATTCCTGTTCTCATCAGGTAGCGCTCCAGTGTGACTGTGGTCGGAGGAAGGAAAGTGTTGCCTGCACAGAAGCTGCTAATTCCTATCAAAGGTAACTTCTCCTCACTTTTAATCACTTTCTTTCTGTTTTGCAATTAAAATATTCTCTGTAATATTTCCTCCATAGATACGCAGCCATCGCGATGGCCAGCAAACTGTCTGACATGCAGATTGGCGACTCCATGGACATTGGTCCGCTCCTCACCAAGAAGGAGCTGAAACAGACCAGGTGGAGGAAAACAAAATGCTTCATTTTACACTGGCTTTCTAACTATTAGGCTTTTTTACATCTGAGTCATGTTGCAACTAAAGCTAGAGCTGATTTCAGTCGTTTCTATGACTTGTATTGGTTTTAGTTGGAGGTGAGTAGAGTTTTTAAAAGCGTTGTGATTTCAGACTCGAGTGCGATCAAGAATGCGCCACTTTGGAGAGAAACCGGCGCCTGGCTGAGGCGCTGCAGATCGACTCCTCCTCCGACCCCTTCAACGTTCGCTCCTCCTCCGTTTACAGCGACAGCCTCAAGGAGGACGCCAGGTATGACCTTTTGCTCCTGGGTTTTTGAGGACGCCTTGTCTTTTCTTTTACGTCCCAGCAGCAGAAAACACAAAGTGTGTCGTCGCAGTAAAACGCAGCATGACTCTGCTTTCAGGAAAGACCCGAAGTTCCTCGCTGAGGTAGAGGAAGAGATCAAGAATCTTGTTGAGCTCGCCAATAAGGTAGCATCACAATCTGATGCTAATTTACCTGTGGAGGCTTTGAAGATTTGCTTGTTTATTTACCTTTTGGGACAATAACAGACATATGGAGAGGATTACATCTAGAAAAAGATGGAATGAGGAAATAAGAATGTGGGAGAAAAAATGACTTTGTGGTTTAAATCATGTTTTTCTTTCAGTCCTTCTGTCATACTTTTTTCTCTTTCTTTTTGTCCATTCTCTCTTCCTATCCTTCCATCCACCCTTCATTGTGTCCTTATCTTTGCTATCTTTGAGTCCTTCCTTGCTTGTGTCCTAACTCTTTTACTCTTATCCTTGATCCCTTCCCTCCTTGTGTCTTACCCCTGTTCATTCAATCTTCCTTTGTTTGTGCCGTTTATTCCTCCCTTGTGTCCCCTTTCCTTGGATTTCTCTTTCATTTCCTTCCGTTCTCATCATTCCTTGTCTCTTTCCTGCTTCCTTCTTCCCTCTTTTTCATTTCTTCCTTCCTTTCTCCCTTCCTTCATTCCTTGTGTCCTATTCCTTTCCTTTACTTCTTCACTTTTTCTTCCTTCCTTGCTTCCTTCATCCTTCCCCACCTCCCCTACTCTTTTCCTTCCTTCCTTCTTCTCTCACTTTTTCATGTATTCATTCTTCCCTTCATTTCTTCATCCCTCCTTCCTTCCTTCCTTCTGTCGTCTTCTTGTGTTCTATACATTTTCCTTACTTTGTTATTTACTTCCTCCCTTCCTTCCTTTTTGTTTTACTTCCTTTTTTATGGACTCTTAGTTTCTTGTTTTCTACACCCGTTCGTTCCTTCCTGCTTGTTGTTTTTTCAGATTAAACACTTAAACCCCGCCTATTGTACAATTATTTACCATAAATCTATAGATAATATCTTATATTTTAAGCTAAATGGAAAGGACTCTATGCTTTAAAAATATTCTGGATCAATAAAGGTTTTTATTCTTAGTAAATGATTCTAAAAATCTAAAATGTTTAATGAGGGAAAAACATCTTGAGCTGCATTTATTAGCAGCTACGTCTGCATGAGTTTCTGCAGAAATCCCTGCAATTACTCAGCATTAAACTGTCAGAAATCATCTTCATCAGGCCTGAATCGCTTCTCTGTTGCTCATCCTCATCACTGATGCATGCAGGGAAAGCAGCCGAAGAAGAGCCACTGCTTCCCACCAATGAACAGGGAGCACCGGAAGATCATCCATGAACTGGCCGAGGTCTATGTCGTCGACAGCGTGAGCTACGACAGCGAGCCCAAGCGGAACGTCGTCATCACCGCCCACAAGTACGTCTGTTAGCAGATATGGCGGCTCGGCGGTGGCGCCGATTGTGGTTCTGAACCTGTGTATCTGTGTTGGCAGAGGGAAGTCGGCTTGTCCGAGCTCGACCCTGACGGCGCTGATAGAGAGGGAGACGGCGGCTCGGGCGCCTCCCCCTATCCCTCATATCAAGCAGCACAGCAGCAAGTGAGTCATCCTCCATGATTAAAGAATTTCTGACATTTTAGTTGAGGCCAAAACTGAACTTTTTGGTTTGTATGTAGGCCTGTTGCAGTAAGCAATAAATCAATTAATCAGTCATTTCGATTAGCATGATTTATAACTTGTTTTTCTTTTTTCTCTTTCTACCAAAAACTAGTTAAAAAAAGTCTTCCGTCTGTCTTGCTCTTATTTTGAACTACAATTTTGTTTACACAGTCTACATAGTTAATCTTATTGGTATTTTTGTTTATTTATTTTGGATATTTAAAATGTCTCCTAGTTTCTGTGTTAGATGTTCATTACACTGCAAAAACAAAAAATCTAACCAAGTATTTTTGGCAAGTTTTTAGATGTCTAAATAGCTTAGATTTGTCTTTTTTCAAGTGTACTAACTTTCAAATAACTTTTCTGCAAACTATAGGACCTTATTTTAAGTAAATAATTCCTTAATATTGACTTATAAAGTGCTAGTTCCACTGGCAGATTATTTCATTTATAATGTGGGAAAAATATCTCATTATAAATTAGATAACCTGCTATTGGAGCTAAAATGTTTCTCAATACCAAGGAACTAGTTATGAAAAATAACCTTGTATATCTTGCTGAAATGTTTAGTGTAAGTTAGCTTTAAGTCAACTAACATATCTACACTAGAAACTGGACAAATATACTTGGTAAGACTTCATGTTTTTGTACTGAAACTTTAAAACCATGTTTCTTTTTCTCCAATGCAAAAACACAAAATCAAAGCCAAACATTTTTGTCTAGTTTTTAGTGCAAACACCTTTTGAGCACTTGAAATAAGACAAAACTAACTTTGAAGTTATTTTTCACAAGATTAGGACCTTGTTTCAAGTAAACAATATCTAAATACTGATGAAAATGCTGGTTGCACTGGCAGATTTTTTAACTTTTAACGTGGGAAAAATGTCTTATTATAAATTAAATAATCTTCCAGTGGAACTAGTACTTCTTTTAAACCAATATTAAAGAATTATTGACTTAAAACAGGCTTATATTTCTTGTTGAAGACTTTCTTTTAAGTAAGTTTTAAGTGTACTAAGTTATTTGCACTGGAAACTAGACAAAAACACTTGGAAACATTTTGTTTTTGCAGTGAAAACTGCTTTTTGTCTATCAGATAAAAACCGATTAAAATGCATGACTGACATTGTTGCAGTGAGTTGCTCCTCATTGTAACATAATTGGATTAAGGTTCAATCAAGTTGATCTTTTTTCTTTCTGATTCCTCTCGTAGGGCTGCGGGTGGAAGCTGGTCAAAGATGGTGAAAGAGGAGCCTGTGATAGATTATTTTGATGTTCAGGACTGAGAAGGAATGAAGAGAAAAACTTCAAGAGCTGCTTGTTAACTTCACTATCCATCTCACTAAGACAATCTGAAAAATGTGATCATCAAAGTTATATTCAGAATATTTACAAATTTGATGATCTACTCAAATTCATCCATGCTCAGCAGAAGTTCCTTTGAAAATCAGTTTGTATGCAATTTAGTAAATTCATTTTATGATATTATCGTCTTCAAATGCAGAGATTCATTTAAAACAGCAGGCGTTCTCTCCAGCTTATGGTCCTTAAACCAAACGCCAAGCTTTATTCTGAGCAGTAAAATGTCTTTTGATCTTTTTGTCGGTGTTGAGCCAAGGCTGCTGTTGTAAAAAGCTCATGAAGGGAGTGGGCTGCACTGCAGAAGGAAAACATTGTGGGAACACAAACACTTTGTCCTAGATGGAGGGCTGCACCTCCCGAAAACGTTCTGGAGGCGTTTTGAGGTCGGCCTGCTACAGCGTACCTGAGGACGCCATAGCGCGGCGGCGGATGCGGGCAAAGCCGGAGCCGATGAATCATATTTTTGTTCCTGAGATGACGACAGAAAGATTCCTCTTTATTAAACCAAATGTACCCGATCACAACATGCCAATAAATCTGAGAAAACCACCAAGAAACGCCTCTACTGTTCAATTTCCTGACTCTTCTTAAATGTAGAAGTACACAAGTAAATGCTACAAACATTTTAATGATTAAATTCAACTATTAGATGTTTATGACATTTTAATGCAGGAATGTTTTAAAGAATTTCAACTAAAACTATAGTAAATGGAAAGTGCATAAAATAAATTCTAATGTAAAATGCCACTATTTCAATGAAACTTGCATAGATCTACTGCACAGTAATGTTTGTAAATTTAAGCTAGCAAAAACGTTAACTAAATATTTAGCTTGGAAATCAAATGTTTGGTTTTTAAAATATTTTCTTTGGAGCTGAACATTAGTTAGCTATTTAATTTGAAAGCTATATATTTAGTTTCCAAACTGAATATTTAGTTTACTGACTGAATATTTTAATTTGCATGCAAAGTACTTGGTGTGTAAACTAAATATTTAGCTTTCAAGCTAAATTTTTAATTTGCAAGCTAAAGTTATGAAATACTAAAACAGTTTTAAATAGAAATGCTAAAACATTTAGTTGGGAAATAAATACTTAAATGTTTAAATAAATGTTAATCTTTATGTGCGAGCTAAATATTTTGTTTACAAACTAAACATTTAATCTAACTAAATATTTAGCTTGCCAATAAAACATGTAGTTATAAAGCTTAATACTTAATTTGCAAGCTAAATATTAAACGTTAAATATGAATGCATGAATATTTAGTTTGTAGATGGGAATAAAATATTTAGCTTTAAAACTAAATGTATAGCTTCCTAACTATATTTAATTAGCAAATTAAATATTTTGCTTTCTAAGTATTTAATTCACACAATATTTAATTCCCTAATTACATATTTAATTTTCAAGCTAAATACTTATAAATTAATATTTTGTTTGCATTTGGGAACTAAATATTTAGGTTGCAAATTAATAGGTTAATTACTAAGTATTTATTTAGTAAGCTAAGGGGTCTCAAACTCCAGTCTTCGAGGGCCGCTTTCCTGCAACTTTTAGATGTGACTCTGCTGCACCACACCTGAATAGAATAATTAGGTCATTAGAAAGGTTCTGGAGAACTGATCTGCACAAGCAGGAGGTAATTAAGCCATTTCATTCCAGAGTTTTGTACCTGCGGCACATCTAAAACCTGCAGGACAGCGGCCCTCGAGGACTGGCGTTTGAGCTCCGATTTAAACATTTTAAATTATTTATTTTGCAAATTAATCATTTAGTTAGGAAGCTAAGTATGTGGAAATTAAATATTTAATTTCCAAACAAAACATGTAATTAGCAAAAAATTAAATATTTATTTTTAAAACTCTGGCATTTATAAATGTATGAATGAGATGGTGAAAATATGACTCCATTTGTTTTTGTCTTTTTTTTTTAATGATGTGTGGCTAAATAAACCATGAAATATTCCCGTATTTTTTTATTTAATTTTTTAAGTGCAACTCTAGAAACTGCATCCCATTTTGTTGAAATCCCCAAACCCGCCTCTAAATAAAACCTTCTGCTGATGATGAGGAGGATAATTTGTTGACGCTCCCTTCCTCTGGAAATTTTTCATTATATCGCCTCTCCAGCAGGGACCGCGCCTGCGCCGCTGCGCTCCTTCTACCCCCCTTTCCCGACCGAGGCTTCTCCAATCCGGGCTCTGGCTCCATCCCCGGCTCGGCGTCCCACAGGCCAGCGCTAATAAGTCGCTTAGCTGCCCAGTAATGGGGAAGTGGTAGAGAGAGTGACAGAGAGAGAGAAAGAGAGGGAGAGAGACGCCGCTGTGCTGAAAGCCGAGAGGAAGTTGAGGTGGGAAGCTCCGGACCAAAGACCCGCTCCACACAACAGACGGACACATCCTACAGTTGCTGTTGTTGAAACGCTCCCCAAAAAGCGCATAGTGATGGAGAGAAAGGTATGGATGCTTATGCTACCTTGTAGCACATTTTGCTCTGAGTCTCTGCCTGCTCATAAATCCGCATCCACCATGAAAACTATTCCTTGTTACATTTTTTCCCTGACGTTAGGCTCAGGATTATAGTGCGCATTGGAGTTTTTTTTTTTTTCTTTCGCCTCGCTGCTATTTATTGTGCGTGTGGAGGGAAGAAAACGTACCGGGATTAAATTGCGCTTGGTGAATTTAGGATTATTTCAAGGCGAGCCTTTAGGTTTGGTACGCGGTGTTTTACTTAACGCCGAACCGGGAGTGGGATGTGGATATTTTGAGGCTTCAGTGTTTGCCTGTCTGCATCATCACACAGCACAGTGTATAGTTGCAGGCTGCACCTCTGCTCCCCCACCCCGCCACCCCTCACCGTTTTGCAGCCGACGCAGACACCAGCGCGGCTTGTTAACCTTGACTGGTGTGGGAAACAGACACTTGAGGAGTAATAGACGGGATGCACCTCCCTGAGGAGAGCACACCATCACATCTTCTCACTTTTTCTGCACATACTTCCCAATTTGACACCTTAATTCAATGATAGTGAACAGAGGTGGGTAGAGTACCCAGAAATTGCACTTAAGAGTAGCTATAGCACATTTTGACTTTAGTAAAGGTGAAAAGTAGAGTTAAAAAGTAAATTGGCTACTTGAAACTACAGTATGTAACTTTTATTTTATTTTTTACATATTTGTTAAAACTGTCACTATATATTGACAAATAATCTGTCAAAAGATGGATCTCCTCCATCAATCACCCTCAGGTACTCGCTGCTAAATATTCTAATGGCATTGTTATCGGTGGCTATGCTAGCTAGCCTGAGCATTCATGACGGGCTGCTAACTGCATAGCTAGCATAGCCCGTATGCTAGCTCTAGCATACGGGCTCATCCCCTCTTCCATAGTAAGGGGATAAAGGGATGAGCAGCACCACTTGGAATTG
Organism: Xiphophorus hellerii; assembly: GCF_003331165.1. Lineage (NCBI taxonomy): Eukaryota > Metazoa > Chordata > Actinopteri > Cyprinodontiformes > Poeciliidae > Xiphophorus > Xiphophorus hellerii. The sequence goes on from NC_045692.1 coordinate 17,981,628, forward strand.
TGATTGACAGCGCTAAGATCCTCGCACTGCATTTTGGAGTAGGAACCAAAACTCCAACCCAAAGTGCCACATCCTTGTAAATCCGGCCCTGGTCACCCAACAGAAAAATATATAAAGTTATGTGCAAATTCTGATATTTTAAAGACTAACATTACATAATACAATTTCAAAATAACACATTTTAAGCAGAAGAAGCAGTTTTCCAAAAACTATTTTTAAATAAAACTTATTAAACTAATTAGAGTAGTTATTGTTGGAAAAGCATAGAAAACTTCCATGGACAGTATATGGTGTTTAATTCACTTGACCTCCAAATGGCACAAACAGGCCCAGCAGATAGAAAACACTAAAACAAGAAAGTTTGTGTAAAAACAAGAACTCACACTTTAGTAAACTGTAGTAAAGTGACGTGTTTGGTAAAATATCCAGAAATGTTTCTCAAATAAGAGTAGTGACACTTAATAAAATTATTAATCGATTAAAAGAACTGTAAGTCTATTTTTCCCTAAAAAACTTACTCAAGTAAATGTAACTAAGTGTAAGTAGTTACTACTCACCTCTGATAATAAGGATGAAAGCATGACTTTTAGTGAGTTGCATATGTGCAGAACAAAAAGTTTTATTTTTACAGTTAATGTGCTGGCAGGCTGTGCTGCACGCAGCAGCAGGAGAGAGGAATTTGGGGTGTATGGCTGAAACTAGATCTACTTCTGCTGAGTCAAAGGAAAATTTCATTTTTATGTTAAAGTTGTAGTCAGCAGCAGCAGCAGCAGCTCATTCCCATAAGATCCAACTGAATGTATTCCATTTCTTGTCAGCTCCTGAGTTTTATAAAGTAGGCTTAGAAAAAGATAAACATCTGTACTTGTTGTTTACATCAAAAATGTATTGATTTATAGATTTTGTTTGTTTTATTTAAAACATAAGCACTGTTTGAAGGATTTTTATGAAGGAAACCTGGCTAAGCCAATCTACCTATGTGCCAATGTACCTACAAAGTTCAAGGAATACTACTAATTCACAAAAGTTGTTGATAGTGTTACTGTTATTAATAGTATTAGTATTATTGTCAAACAATCTTTATTTATCAGATGTGTTTCTCATCCTGCCTTTTGACCGGAAGCAACAAAATATTCAGCTAAGCTACATCCAGCTCCTTCTAAACCTAGCTGAACATATTGTTGCTAAATGAGACTAACGGTTAACAAGCACTTGTGTGGATACCAGCAGCCATGGTTGTTAGCTAACCTATGTATCTAAAGCAGTTTAGCATATTTTCCTCAATTGTGGTAACAAGGTTTTTCCTATATTCAAGTAGCTTTCCTAAACATTAGCACTGGAAAACATGTTGGCACTACTGCAGAAACATCTATAGTTTATATGTTTCAGCTGTTAGTCTTTGTTAATATTATCACTCCAACTATGGTGTTATAAAACAATTAATCTAGAAATTATTGGTATATTTTTAGCATATTTTGGCATTTGTGGCTGTTTTTGAGCTATAAAGTGTGTGGAAACTGCATTATTTCTTTTTTTTTTTTTTTTTTTTTTTTTTTTACCCCTCCAGGGGGTATTTTTGTGGGCTCTAGTGTCCCTTTTACGAAAGTAGGCTGACAGGAATGGGGAAGGAGAGGAGGGAAGACATGTGGCAAATGTCGCAGGGTCCGGGAGTCGAACCCGCGACGGCCGCGTCGAGGACTCAAAGCCTCCAAATACAGGTCGCGCTAACCCCTACGCCATCACGGCATGCCCGAAACTGCATTATTTCTATGCTAAATGTATATAACATGTTTCTAAGCTTATTATGTGTTGCTGCATCCCAACATAAAAAAGCATTGAACCAATTTTAAAATAAGTTTATTTTTGGTTTGGTTGTTTTTGTATGGTTAATTTGAAAAGTGGCTTCATATTTGCATTTCTTACTAATTAAATTACCAAAACAAATTAACTTTACAGTAGTTGTATGTCTTATTGAGAAATCTAACAGAATATCTATAATATTTTATAATCTTAGTAATGTCGGAAAACTCCAGGTGACGTGGATTTTTCCATTCAGTTGCGATTCCATCACAGACTTTTCCATGAAACATTTTAAATTTCCATCTTTGCTGCTTCATCTTCTCTTTGTAAGAAGAATATTCCTCTGAAGAGTCAGAGTCTGGAAGATGCTTTTCTGTTTTAAGGTAGAAGAAGTGTTTGGTCATTGTTCGGGCTGCTTCTGTGGAAAAAAAAAAAGGAAACGGGACTAAAATAGCTTCGTTTTAAGTTGCAGTCTTCCCTAACCCAGCTGCTGGCACAGATATCGCCCTCAGTATAAAGAAAGGAGAACAGTCCATTCTCATTAGTATGCAATGTGCCATCACAGCTTCCGAGGTCTGATAAAGGATCAGAGAATCAGCTCCTTTTACAGTTTGCTGAACGCCTGACCTGCCTTTTTAAGGAAAACCACACACACAAACACAAACACCAGTCACTTTGTTCAGCCATGTTTGAAATTCAGCTTGGGATGCCCATCAGGGTCTCCTACGTTTTTGTTTTGTTTTGTTTTTTACTAATTTTGAGATTGATTTTATGAAAAATTTGGGTTAGAAAGTTAAACATTTAGTTGCTCAGTTTTGTGCACATTTGTATTAATTAGGGCTGCAACTAACGATTGTCGTAATATTTGACTAACTTATAAATTATACTGACGATTAATCATTTAGTCGAATAAAAAATAGTTACATGCTGCAGATTTTTTAAAGTCAATATTAGAAATACAATAAACAAATAATTCTTAAATAAAAAAATAAACATCACCTAAAGTGCAATAATATAGGATTCATTTAGTGTGTGCTTGATCATTTGTTGTCTGGGAATTATCAGTTTATTTTTGGGGATTAATTGATTAATAATTGAATAGCAAAAGGTGATTCATATGAGAATTTGTACCAGATGAAGCTAAAACTACAGACAAAGGTTTTTTGTTTTTATCTTAAATACAAAATATATTTATTTTTTGTTCAGTTTTGCCTTAATTACTGTTCTACGTATGTTTTTCTTTCGGCAAGTAGCCCTTTTTTAGAGTCTCTACTCCAGTGAACGATGAATCAATAAAATAACTGATTAATCATGATTAATTTGAATGATCTTCAGTATTAACTAACCTCCTTCAGTCTGATACCTGTAAATAAAATCCAGTGCAACCTGCTAAGTTCAACTGTTGGCACTCCACTGATTTCGCCTCTATGAATGAGTGACAGGAAGAAAGCTATTGTTCAAAGAAACCCATAAGAAGTTCCTTTTACGCTTTGCCACAAGCCAAGAGATCAAGATTGACCTTTTTGACCTACATGCAAAAAGCTAGGTGTGGCGGAAAGCTAACAATGCACATCAGCCCACCCCACACCCACATGGCAAACATGGTGGATGTTCACAGGTGATTCATAGAGATGGAGATTTGTTGAATTGAGAAATTAAATTAAATTAAATTGGGACAAAACAAAAACTCTCAGATAACTTACAAAAATGTTAGATGCAATACAAAGTGATTGTCCTTGGTGCACTATAATCTGCTTTTACGTAATTTATTAAAATGTGGTTAAATACAGCGAACATTTTCTGTATTCAGTTTCTTTTATTAAATTGAGCCCAAAATAATTACGTAACTGGAAATTTTTTATTTAATAAGGAAAACATGAACAACTGTTTCAAATTTTAGGATTTATGATGATTAAATCACCCTGTTTCTAAAAAAACAATATTGTTAGTTTATTGTTGAGCAAGTGCAAAAAAGTCACATCAAGTTCTGCGGTTTGAGTTTTTAACTTTTTTTTTTTTTTTTTCCTGAAAGTACTTTTGAGTTGATAATTTTGGCCCATGTAGCAAAACGTTGCAGGCTAAAAGAGCTAAAACTGAGACGAGGTTTTCCTTAAACCGTAAACAAACATCCAGAGGTCACATAAAAGTCCAGTGAATTAAAAACTGTGTTTGAGACGAGGCAAAATGTAAATAAAACATTCCTGGTATCAGAATACTTTTACAAGATGCTGTATTATTCATAAACATAATGATTTCCAACAAATTAAATCCTCATGGCTGCTGCCAGCGATCTGGAAATATTGTTTGGAGGTTTGAATATTTTGACTGTTGTCAACTTTTTGAACATTTTACCAGTTATTTTTTTAATACCATCCACTTTATTACCTTTATAAATGTATTTTTACGGTTCTAAATTGAGAATTTCCTGACCTAATTTCACAGTCTCCAGTTTCAGGAGCAGATAATTTTGGGTGTTTTGATCACCATTATCTTACCTAAAGCTTTACTGTGTCTTGGTTCTGTTATTTCTCCTGTCTTTTATATAGAACCGTTTTTACCTTTTTAAACCTTGCTTCCATTTATAAACCAGATAATGAGATTGCCCACTCGACTCTGAAGCAAAATGTCTGGCCTGTAATGGTCTCACAGTTCACAGAGCAGCTGGATGACCTATTTTAAAGGGAAACGGTTCAATACTGAACACTTTAAACTGCCTCTGATGATTGTGCATGTTGCTCTTATACTTCTGTCTGCTTTTGCTAAAAAAAAATTCTGGTGAAATGTGAAAATTTTTTTCAAGAAGAATCGATGTTGGTACTTAATCTGAAATGTCAAAAGATTGTATAATTGGTAACTGCCTTTTTGAAGGACAACTGTTCCTTCTTTTTTGGATATTGTGTAGATATATATTTTTTTGCAATATTATTCATATTTTTGCTATTTTGTTATGATGTTCAACCATAGCAACAGGGAGCAGGTGATAAACATTGGAAAAGTGGAAATAATATTTAATTTCCCCTTTTGGATTAATAAAGTATTTTTGAATTGAATTAGTAAAGCCTCTAAAATGAGTGAAAATTGCCAACATTCAAACTGCTGCTTGACTGGAACCATTTAGCATTCATTTTATTGTTGTATAAAAGTAGCAAACATTCGCATTTACATTGAAATTTGGCATCTTTACCATACAATCTGACTATATGAGCAATTAATTATTGTCTAAATGCCATAATTTGGTTGTTTTCAGTGGTTATGAATTTGTGAATATCCCTGTTCGATGTTTAAGCTTTTGTTTTTCCCAAAAAGATGTATCCCAGAATGACAAAAGGTAAATAAATCAGTACTGTTTATGGAAATAACTGACCCAAAATGTTTTCTTAACTAACCCGATCCACCTGAATCCAAGGAGATGTGGAGTATACACTTAAACCTTGCTGTTGTTGTGGTAAAATAATTGTCAAATATCTGAGTGTTGCATATATTCATGAAAGGTTAGGTTCACACAGCATTCGAATGTGACCCAAATTGGATTTTTAAATTTTTTTTACCCATATGCAAATTTTTTTTTTTAGCAAAGATCAGATTTGAGCCACTTCCAATTGTAACAGGCACTTCTGTTACCTAGCAACCCAGGCAAAGCCCAGCCTGTTACTTAGCAACCCAGTGAACTCCAGTACATTTGGTCTGCCTAAAAAATATATATTAGATAGCTGCAGTTGACCCAAAACGCTGCTGCTCGCGTTCTTACTAAAACCGGGAAGATAGAACACATCACCACAGTTTTAAAGTCTTTACATGGCTCCTTGCAATAGACTTTAAAAAAATGTTAATTAAAAAACTGGTAAGCTGTTAACTTAATTTACAAATCGCTGAATGGCTTAGCACCAAAACACATTAAAGATTGTTGTTGTGTTAACTTTCCAGATCTCTTGGATCTTCTGGTTCTGCAGTATTCAGCTTCTGTTCACCACAAACTTCCAGAAAACTGCAAAACAGCTGAAACACTGAGTTCCACCTTTTTAGAGTTGCTTTGAAACCATAACCAATGGAACATAGACCAACATATTTGTGGTTTATTGTGGTTTACTGCTGAAATGCGCTATACAAATAAATTAGATTGCTTGATTGCTTGCTTCATCAGCTGGTTTTACCGCTATATGCGCTGTACAATGGCTGCTGGAAGAGAGATCTTATTTCAACTGTATTAAGATATTTTTACTAGAAAGAAGACAAAAATATGTGGTGAAATTTTGTGTTTTACAGTGTTAAAGTGACAAGAGGCCCTAAAACAGCTCATTCTGAAAGGAGCTAAAAATGGGCAAATCTCATAATCTAAGAACGAATTTGTACAAAAAAATGCAACAGACATATTTTATGTATCCTAACCTGTTCAAGGAAGCGTAAAAGGTCATGATTATGCCTTGGAAAGGATTCAGGTTGCAGCATCCTTGTTTGGGTTGAGCTAACTCATGAGAACCATTGAAGAAAGGAGCTTGAATTTGAGTAATCTCTTGTGAAGAGCATCCTGCAGGATTTTCATCCAGTCTTTTTTTCTCTCCTGAGCGTGTTTAATTTCCAGTTTCACAGTTTTTGCTCTGAAATCAGCCCGGTCTCAGTCCGCCAGCTGCTGCTCCACTTCTCAAATCACTAAAGTCGGCGTTGCTCTCGCACCATTGGCTGCTGGCTCTGAATGCTGAGCGGATTATCCCGCTGCCATGGTTACAGCAAACAGGAAATGCCTGGAGGCAGGTAGTGCTGCGGGCTCGTCCCAGTGTGCTGTTTGCCGCTCTTGGGTGGGGTGGGTTTTGGCGGGGGGGACCTGGCTGTTTTACTGTTACCCCATCTTTCCATCTGCTCTTGCAGTGGTTCCTTTTTATAGGTGCTCGATGCTTTGTCCCTGAAACTCTTATTTGCGTCTTAAAAGAACCTTGCCAACATAGCACAACCATCCAGGAGGAACACGGCTGCTTTTCATCCATTTCCCCACAGCTAAACGTTCCAAATCACTTTGAGCGCAAAACATCAGCAGATGCCGCCTTTATTTCCAGTTGTCATGGGAGACTTTTCTCTCTTTCTCTGCAGGTTCTCCTTCGCTGCACATGCCTCGCTCGCTGTGAGAAATCAGCACTGAAATGTACTTCTTCCCCCCTCTAATCCCCCCCTCAGAGAAGTCGCAGGTCGCGCTTTTGTGAAGTCCCTTTGAAGGCAGCCGTCGGCCATTGAGTTGCTTGCCGAGAACTCTGGCCTTTAAGCAGCTTGAGCTGAGTTTTGTCTGCAGCTATTAAACTGAAGAAAGAGAAGCGAGGGGCCCAGCAGTGGGAGCGAATCAGATTTTCTCCATGCCCTCTGTACAGTCCACATTCCCCCTAGTGCACCCCATCTGTCTGTGACAATAATGTTGACAAGGGCAGGTTCACAGTCTCTGGTATGTAAACGTTGCCACTGGGAACTGCAAGTTATCCCTCAGCACTCATATAAAATTTGACTCCTCTCTTTCTGCTTCTCCCCTCTGTGTAATTGGTAGATCTCTGCAGTTTTCTCTCAAACACGTTGAAGCAGAAGTTTTATCGTTTCCAGATTTGCTGTCTGAGTCCTTCAATTCATAGTTTTTTTTTTTGGTCCTTAATTTTAATCATACACGTCATTATGGCCAAATAGTCTTGGTTTACAAATGTAAAAATCTGAAAAAGCAACAATTTGTGTCAGATGTTTTTTATTTGTTACTTTTTAACTGACTTTGTGATAGCCCAGCAAAAACTTCTGCATTATTTGACCAATTAATCGAGTAATTAGATAAAAAAAAGGTACATTTTTGAAGATAATAATAAATTAATCAGGATTAATTAGTTAATCATTTCAGTCCTAATGAAATCTATTTACAGAGCTCTCCCAAACCCTCCCACATATCAAGAATAGAGCATCAGTGCAGATCACTTTTCAAATATTGCAACATTAGATTTAGGTCTAGACTATACTAAGTCATAAATATGCTTTTCATACTATTTCTGGCTGAATGCTTATTCCTTATCAAAAACTGGGAGTCCAGTGTTTTCCTTTCATTTATTTTATGTTTTTGTCCAACTATTTGGCTGATATTCAGCAGCTAACAGTTGTTAATTTTAGCCCCAATAATTTCACATTTAATGTTCAAGCTATCAAGTTAGTGAAAAAGTAAGAGAAGAAAATATTTTCTCATTAGATTTAAAGTTTTAACAAATATAAATAGTTTGGTCTTTACAGTTTATTTATTTTTTATTTATTGTGTTTTAATATGTTTTTGGTTATCAAACAAACAAAAGTGGCAGCTGATGATTAATCTCTGCTATTTCTCCAGAGAAAAAACTGTTTTTCTTAACATCCCTGACTCTTTGTCGTTTTGAAGCTTCATGTTGCATGAAGACATGAAGCCATATTGAATTTAGATAAATATGTACCGATGTTGTGAAATTGAATGGAAACGATCGTTTGGGAGAGTTTTGAAAGCCGAGATTTGAAAGGCCTGCGTTCTACTCTTTGGCTCCACCCAGTGGCCAATAAAGGAAATGAAGAATTAAGCTTCAAAACAAAAGTTATTTATTTATTTATTTTAGAATTTCTTTTCAGGTGGAAATTGATGATGAAAAAAAGTTTATATTCACATTAAATAGTAATATGAATAATATATTAAGTTCTCCTTCCTGAGGCTGTATGCACTTCCCCGCCTGCCTGTTTTGCTCCCCCTACTGGTCATTAATAATAACGTCCGCATCTCCTTTACCCCTTGCAAGCCCCCTTTGCCTCCCTGTCTGCTTCACTGGGACATCACCATTTGGTAAGGCTGACTGGATATGGTGAGGGAGACGGCGGGGGTGCAGCAGGGGGGTTTATGTTGGCTTTATGCATTGCCTGTGCTGCAGAATCTCTTTGTTATCAGTCGACGCCCATAGCTGGAGAAAAGCCGGCCCTATCCCTGCCTTTTGACCTTGTAGGAAACTGTAACTCACATCTTGTGTGATTCTGTGAATAAAAGCGTAGTACGCAAGTAGCCTGACGTCCCACAGGACGTATTTTTTATAATACTATCACAAGCATAGACAATAAAACGTTTGTTAAAAATAGAAACCAGTGAAGGTTACGGAAGATTTCCTAAAATTAATTACTGATGGCTGCAGTACTCGCAAGTGGACAGCAGGTGTCGCCACCAAGCAAATTAAAGCTACAAAGAATTAGAAAATCGATCAACTGATTGCAATATTTGGAGGTTTAACGTAAATTTAATGGGTTAAATGTGAAATTATTAACTTTTGTTACGCTTTGAGGACTATTTTTTAAATTAAACATCACAGTAATGCTGTTTTTATAATTAAAAATGAAATAATCTGCCCTTTTTAAAGATGATACACCACTTTTTTTTTCTTTTTGTGGGAAATCATGATTAAAAGTTGATAGTAATTTTCCAAGAAATTCAGGTGCTGTTGCCTCTGTATTTCTGTTCAATTCAATTCAAGTTTATTTTATTAAGGCCCGCATAGTAAACAATGTTACATGACAGAAACAAAGCAACCGCTGTTTTGTACAAAGGTTTTCTCTAGCCAGCTTAATCTTTGTTTAAAGGCAGCAAAAGCAGAATTAAGGATTCACATATGCTGAATTACTGTAAATATTAACATGAAATACATGAAAATGCATTTTAGAAAAAAAAACTAATTCTCCACAACAAAGTAAGTTGGTATGGATTAGTGTTCACATATTTGTTTCATTTTTGATCATTTTGTTTCTGACTTTTCCCAGAATGAAATTTGGAGATGTTTTGAGCTGAATTTGCCTGAAAACTTTAAAACCTGCACTAACAGCTGAACATTCAATGTAATTTTCTGCACCACACACTGCATTAAATCATGGTCCAACTGTGATTTACGCCATTTTGTTCCAGTTTTATGACCCATACCCAGACCCGATGACTGTCAGACCTGAAGAAACAATAAATCACTTAAATAAAACCTATCTGACAATATTAATTAGGCTGAAAGATCTCACATCATGCTTCCAATTCAAAGAAATTCAAGAAAAGATGACAATGTCTTGACATCTATTGGTTTGTAAAGGGTTAAAAAGCATTTGGGAGGCCAGTAAACCACAGCGAGAGCCATTTTTCACAAACAGAGAAAGCATGGAACTTTGGTGAACCTTCCCAGGAGTGGCTGGTCAATTAAAATTACTGAAGCCTCAGTGACTCATCCAGGAAGTCACACAAGAACCCAGAATAGCATCTGAAGCCCAGCAAACTTCAGTTGTCAAAGTTAAAATCAGAGTCCCTGAATAATAAGAGTGACTTGGCAAAATGGCCAACTTCCTTAAAAAAACAACAAAGGTTTTAGTCAAACTCTGCAGCTTTATGTTAGAAAACCCATTTATGCATCTGAATTTAAAGAATTTGCAAATAAACATTACCTGAGAGTGATTTAACATTGTTATCAGTTTATCAAAAATATTTTGGGGAGTTGCTGTTACTAAATGCAGCACAGCAAGGTCAGAGGGAAATAACTTTCTCACATAAGGCCAGGTTAATTTGGATTTTCTTTCCATAATAAATGAAATTATCATTTTAAAACAGCATTTTTCATTGACTTTCTTTGTCTTTGTCATAAATTAAAATTAGGTTGGTGATCCGAAACATTCTAGTGTGAAACAAAAGGAAAAAACAAAGAAATATGAAATGAGGAAAACACTTTTTCACACTATAGCTGTGAAAGCCAAGGTGTTATATTTCCAGCATATTAAGAATAATTATTGATTTTCTGTTTTAAATGAAAACAATAATATTTAATGTTTTTGTTAGTACAATGATAGTTTGGCATTTAAGGGTGAGAATCTCATACAGACCTAATGAGGGGTCCTATTTACTTAGCTACCTGGTCCAAATTAAATGGAAATAAGAGTGTAACATAGGCTTTAAAAAATGTTATACAACCTTTGGCCCCTTCAAGATTTCGCAACCTTTTCAGGTTGGGACATTTTGTACCAACAATGCATCACTTCAGACCTGCTTTGATATCCAATGACTTTAGATGATTTTCCACAATTTGCTCATTATTTCCTGTCAGCGAATGTGGATCTTTAACCTCAATAAATAATATCTACCAAGCTAGCGCTAATTTTGTTGACGAGAAGTCAACTGGCCCAAATGGGAATCAGAACCAAATGATCAGAATCATATAAAGTATGATCTGTACCTCATTTTGTACCCTAAGAAGTTAAATAAAATCAACCAAAACAAAATATATGGCTATCTTTCTTCCACTCGAGGCTGATTTCTCCCAAATTTTGTCCTGCCACCAAACTTTCCATTAATATTGAAAAAATTGGTTCCGATGAGGCTTGTTTGTGAGCTTAAAAGTAAATTTTTAAAACAACTTTTAGTCGGCATTAAACATACTTTTCATGGGTTGAAACTATTGCATTGAGCATTCAATAGTAGAGGGTATTAAACAAAGTCCTCAGAAAATTATTATATCTGATTATTTATCTGAAGAATCCATGAAAATACTAAACCTTAAAGAAATATACACTAACATGCAAAAGTTTAAGTTAGAGGAGACCATTTATTGTATCGTTTTATCATTTATTGTGATAAAATTATTATTTATATTGTATTTAATTAAATACAATAATATTACTAATTTTAAATTATATTATACTAATAATATATTAATGTTTATATTATATAATAAAATAAATATTTATATAAATTATTAATATAGTATTCAATTATAATAGATTGATTAACATATATTAATATTTTTTTGTATTATATTTAATTTCCCTTTGGGATTAATAAAGTATTTTTGAATTTTAATTATAAGGTAAATTTCAATTATTGATATTTAGAAACCTGTCCGTATTGGCAGGATTGTTTATTTTACTATTTTCTCAACTGTTTGTTCAATGAAAGTATCAATACATTTGAAAATATAACTAAATACACTTACTGTGTGCAGTTTAGTGATACAAAATCACACTTTATTGTGTGGCTGATGTCCCATAGAAGCGAGAATGTGTTTCTCAAGAGCAGTATTTATTTTTGTGGTGTGACAACCATTCAGTTACTTAAAAAAAACCCAACCCATAATAAATTGTCCTTATCATCTATTTTATTGCTATTACTATAGTAGCACAAAATATAATGATAAAACTTTAAGTCCTCATTGCCCAACCTTGTTTTAAATACAAAAATACAAAATGAAAGCAGGAAGAATGCTTCAGAGTGGATATATTCCCTTGATTTGTTGTTTCCATCTTCACACCAGTGGAAAAGGAAGTGAAACCAGTGACACGGTGCACTCTTTGTCATTCAAATAACCTCATGAATATTTCAGCGCTCTGATCTGTGGTGGGCTGGAGTGGGCCGCGATCTTCAGCGTGGAGTGGATTTAGTCAGAGCAATGACCTGCGTGTCATTTTAGCGGGAAGACAACACAACATTAGCTTTTCTGTCCTTGAACTAGGCCTCTATATGCATTTCTTTCTTACTTTTTTAAGAAATTGAGCATAATTGCAAGTGCCTTATAGTCACCTCTCTGTCTGGGTCAAGCTTGATGTTTCTAGCTTGAACTTGGCCTTTGCGCTGACTTACTGGGTGAAAGGTAAACCCTAATGAGGCAAGAGGAGGAAATGTTTGTAACCTGCCCCTGCACCCTGAATAGAAAAACACAGGAAGTGAAGGTTCTCTTGACGTGTCCCCTTTTAGGTCCTCCTGTGAAGTGGCTTTAGCGCTCTCAAACACTTCTCCATGTCATAACTCTATCATACAAGGCAGCATATGTGCGTTAATTATATGCAGCGTGGCCCCTTTAAGAGCCCTGATGTCCTTTTTTGAGAATGAGTGCTGACCGTGGTCGGCGGGTGGTGGTGGTGGGGGGAGTCTGGCTCTAATCAGGGTTGCCAGATCTCACTGACTGTTTCCAGCCCAAACACAATGTAGAACCCAACCAACTCCTAAAAACCCAGCCCAAATTTCTACTTCTAATAAAACTCATGATAATAGTGTCAGATTTTGTCACATATACTATGTCCTTTTAAAGCAGAGGTATCCAAAGTGTGGCACGAGGGCCATCTATGACCCTTAAAATTATTTTGTTTGGCCCTGAATGGTTAAAAATTTGGGCAACAAAATAGAAAACAGCTGATGATTCAAAACATTTGGAAATGGTCAGTTATTCAACTGTCCAAAGCCCTTTTTATGTTTTAGATAATTTAATGATATACAGATTTCATAAAACTTTTAATTTTTAAGCATGTAAAACTAAGAAAGACATCACAATGCACTCTATTTTTGTATGACAAAGGACCATGCTAAGATTTTTCATTTTTATGCAGTTGGCGAAACCTTAAACTGATGCTGTGCAAATTATTCAGGTTGTTGCTAGGTAACCAAAGAGTGTGTGAGCTGCTAGGTAAATGAAGAGTGAATGAGTTAGTTGATGCCACCAATCTCCTTAGCTGGTTGTGAGAGGCTGAGTGGCTAAAGTATTTCCTCTGCCTACATCACCCAGAAATCTGTGCGGTTCTGGATCGTAGTTCAGCGAAATTGAGCCGCCATCTTGGTTAACGAGCACAGAGCAAAGCATAGATGAAGGATGGCTTGAAGACCAACAAAAAGAAAATATATTTACACTCTTGACCAATATGCAGGAGAAAGATATATCAACAAAATCGCTATCAGCTTTGATTTGTGCGTCTATTGTGATATATATTATTATGGATTTATTACCCAGCCTTAATTAGTCGTTGACAGTGTCAAATTTGGCAGATTCTAGACATTTAAAAATAAATTAACTATAAAAAACTGCATTTTATTGAAAGTTTTTGTGCTTTCCTGCCACACAGTGACAACTATTTCAAAGGAACACTTTCTAAAAACCTGCCACAATTTGTGAAAAGTAGCCCAAATTTTAACAGCTGTTTTTTTTTTTTTCTCCCAACCCAATTGAGCGGAAACCAACCCAATCTGGCAACACTGGCTCTAATCCCAATTGCCCACCCCTCGACCCCCATGCAAACCCCGTCCAAACGCATGCCCTTATCTACCATTGGAATGCAACAACTGCGCCGGGGAGAAAAGAGGAAGGGGTGGGCTGGCTGAAACCCCCTTGCCAGACCCCCGTATGGCTTCTGAATCTCCCCCCCACCTCCTCATCTACCATACTCCACCTCCAAGCGAGCGACGTGCCCGGCTCCAACTAAAAAAAAAGTGAGCTAGACACGTTCAGAAGATAGGAGAGAGAGAGGGAGAGCGAGCGAGAAGGAGAGTCAGGGACAGGCAGTGCTGAAAAGGAGAGCACAAAGAGAAGGAAAGTGGAGCAGGGGAGGGGAACAGGAGGCTGGGAGAAGGGAGAGGGAAAGACAAAAGAAGGAGAGGGGAGACGTAGCAGGGTGAAGCGGAGGGGACTGAGCAAATGGCTACGGAGGAGACGGCGGGGGGAGCCAGGAAAGCCACCAAGAGCAAACTGTTTGAGTTCCTGGTCCATGGAGTGGTGAGTGGCGCTGTCTTGTCATTCCTGCTCTGGCATGCATCTGTGTGGATGAATCTGTGTGAGCGTCAGAGAGAGAGAGAGCTGGGTTAACGCTGGCCATGTGAAGGTTATTTCCAGCCCCTCGGATCTGTCAGGAGAAGTGGAGCAGCATGAATGGAGCAGGAGGGGAGGATGTTGGAGCTCGCATGCACATGAAAAATCACGGAAATCGAAGCAGAGGTTCAGAAAGCAAGAAAAGAAAAGCAAGAAAAACAGCCAGATTCCCTCCCCTTTGGCTAGCAGAGGCGCACACTGCTTTACTGGGATACAGAGACCCCAAGAGAGAGAGGGAGAGGGTGGGAAATGACGAGTCCTCTGGAGTATCCTTCCAGGAGGCGTGCTGCTGCCGCCGCTGCTGGTCCGTGGAAGGATTTGAACCTGTAAGGTCACCAGACGACAGATGTATAGTGTGGAAGATGGAGCCACGGCTGGCAGAACAATCAGTCCATTCATGTGAAGCTAGCATGAAATGTCAAGCTCAGTGTTGCTCATGTGGTTAGAGGTTAGACAACTGTTACCATAAGCTTCCCTGCACCACATGGACTGGAGACAGGTTTGTTTAGGGGAGTAAAACAAAAAGAAATCTCTGGTAAAACTTCATAACATTTACCTCCAGAACATCTGTGGTGTCTCAGCCGTTCTGTGGCTTATATGCGCTTGTGACCCCTAGTCTCACGTATGTTGGTCAATTCAAACAAAAGATGTTCGCTTTGAGATGCATGCAGTATGTTCAGAGTAAAACAATCAATTATTTTTGTTATATTTTATTGCTTACTTGGCAAATTTCACAAATTATTAATCGGATAATCAATATTCTGTTAAAAATGTCAAGGTGACATTGTCAAATGATGATTAATTGTGATTAATCAATAATTTCAATAATCGTCAACTAGTTTAGCAATCAACTAATTAGTAACTGGAGTATAGAGACTAAAAAAATTTTAATTTACTGAAAGAACAACATATTAAGAGAAGTATTTAAGCCAAAACTGTACAAAAATATATACAGTTTTCATTAAAGATAAAAAACTTTGCCTGTAAATATATTCTACTCGAATTCTCGTATTAATCACCTTTTGCCATCCAATTATTTCTCAGTTAATCAAAATATAATCAACAGATTTGCCCCAAACTGTATTTATAAGTCAAGCAGAAGGGCTGAGCTTTTTGCATTTTGATATTTACAACAAATTGTTCATGCAACTTTTTAAACTTTTAACATCTTATTTCTTTACTTTACAAAATGTATTAATTTAATCCAAATTAGCAGGACTGTTAAAAAAATTCCTGCTACAGTTTCTTTTTCTTTTATTGCTCATTTGTCACATTTGATTGTTTTAATTCAGTTACATTAGATGGTTTTAAAGCTTGAAGACTCTGTTAAAATCATACCCTACCGCCTGAAACGTATTTAAGACCAAACTTGGACTTTGACGGCCCAAAAACTCTGAAATGGACTTCCTGCTCCATGACCCAAGTGTGCTTGATCTTTCGGTCAGAAACGGTGGCTTAATGTGGATCCGTCAATTACTGCTCCTTGTGTGAAGATACTGTTAAGTTGCTAACTGCTAAAGCTAGTGTGGACATTTATTTTAACCATTGCTATTTTTATTTCTGTCTTCATCTAACGCAAGTCTTTATTTAACAACCTTTTAACTAGCATTTCCATGTTTTAATAAAGTACGATGTTCTTCGCTGCAGCCTTTGTAAAATAATGCTAAATGCTAAAGCTAGCTGGTATGCAAACAGGGAAGATATGGTTTTAAGCATGTCATTTTTTTATTTCTGTCCTTACATAAAACCTGCTATAGCGTACAAAATATTTGCTACCATCTCATTTTACTTTATGATTCTTTTTTTTTTTGTTAATTTGCTTCCCCTATTTCCTCTTTAATGTGTTACATTTGAAAGAACTCAGTGTGGAAAGCCCAGAGACATCAAAAGTACTTCTGGATTATATTGTGATTTATTTTTATTAATTTGTACATTTAAAAGACTGCGCTCCAACTCTTGATCTGATTTCTACACCGGCAAGAAATAAAACAAAGAAAGCAAGTTTGCTACTTGTGTAAAATAAAATCTGATCATTCAGTGACCACACAAACAACATTTCTTCTTCTCAAATTTAAAAATGTAGTACTTTCTGTCAAATTTTGTAATTTATTCTACTTTATGGCTAACAGGATAATACAAAATTAAGAAAATAATACTTGCTATTACTTCGTTAATGTTGTATTGGTGCAAATACCTTGCCATGATCAAATTTCAGAATCTTAGAAAATAATTTGAGCCACCAGACAGGATTTTGTGTGGCTAAATTTTGCAACGCTCCTTCAACATAAGTGGTTAAAACAAAGACGATGATCTGAAATCTCAACTTGTGCAACTAGTTTTAGACTGAGCTCAGTTTTAATCGATGCTGATGTCAGCTTCAGCAACACCAGCTTGATTTATAGACTGAAACCAGAAGAGGCATTGTGTCTTTGACAGGAGCAGTCATTAAAAGGGTTTTGGGGCACTGAAGCTTGCAGACACACTTTAGGAAACAATGACCCGGGTGATTGATGAGCCAGATGAGCGTGTCCTCTCAACAGACCAATTAACCTTGATGAAGCTCTGGCTGCTCAAAGCCAAATATTTCCCTCTGCTTACGTTTCTCTCATGCCTTCGTCTTCCTCCTTCATCCTCTCTTTACCCCACCTCCCCCACATCTGAAGATGGAAAAGACTTGTTATAAAAGTTGCAGGAGGTCCTTTTGGTGTGTGTTCTCCAAAATGGAGGGATATTTATCCCGAGGGACATGACTTGGGACAGTTTGCCAGCTTGTGGCAAGCGATGACGTCTCATTTCCTTTCATGGCTGAAATGAGCAAAGAAGAAATGCTTTTTGAGGCAGAAAATGCAGATTTAAATGTTTTTTTGCGTTTGTAAATATAGCAATCAGAGTTATAGTTTCTGCTCCAGCAGGATTTGACTGAGCTTTGGTTCAATCGCTGATGGGTAGGCTGAGGCCTCCTCCTCTCCCTCTCTCATTATCTTGCTTACCTCCCAGCTGTCTCTGGCTTTGGAGGTCAGCTAGGGCCAGGTTGTAAGAAAAATCCTTCCAGGGCTCTTTGTGAGAAACTCCGATAAGCCAAAACATGAACCGAAACTCTGTAGCTGTGTTGTCTGAAACATTCTGCACATTTTTCTACCAAACTCTCAGACTAAATTTTCTTTGTTGCAAACCTTAAAAAGAATGTGAATCGTAGCTCTCAGCTACCTATGGAGAAGTTTTAACCATGCAAATCAATCAGTTTGTTAGGAGATATCAGCATATTCACAAACCTTGTGACAGGAATTTAGTCTGCAAAGTAAAATAAAAGAAATTCAACATCCACTTCACTTTCCAAGCACAATGTGCTGGTTACCTTGAATTATCCACAATAGTCCAAAGACCTTGCCACGATCAGTCTTCTCTGAAATTACTCTTTACCAGATAAATTGTCATTTAGTGTAAAATATGTGGTTGCATTTTGCAGTTTCTGTTGAATTTGTTTTCATTATGAAATGTTTTATGAGTGCAGAAACTTCATCTCAACTCATAAAACCACCTGCATAGTTGTGTAACTGAAGCATTTTATTGATTTAAATAACATTTAAAGT
Source organism: Xiphophorus hellerii (assembly GCF_003331165.1). Classification (NCBI taxonomy): domain Eukaryota; kingdom Metazoa; phylum Chordata; class Actinopteri; order Cyprinodontiformes; family Poeciliidae; genus Xiphophorus; species Xiphophorus hellerii. Next base: position 17,999,623 of record NC_045692.1, read on the forward strand.
TCCTGTTTTATGAATTTGCTCTCCTAGTCGGTCCAGCTCATGGGTTTATGTCTGACCTTAATTGGAGGGAGATTTATTATGTCCTCATCACAGAATTAGCAGAGACATTTCAGGTGATGGTGAACTTTTCCCAAAGAGCCCAAAAGTAATTTTTAATCCAAACTAATAATGATAATAATAATTTTAAAAAGCTGAGATTGGTGAGTTTGTAAAGTTAAGCCAATTTTTTTAAATGTGCAACATAATGAATATGAAAGGCAGGATAAAGGGAACATAACAGTTTTAAGTTTTATATTTTAGCACACAATTTGTACCAAAATTGTTATAGAACGAGACAAATGAGCAATTCAGAAAGTAAATCTGAAGGCCTGTTTTGATTTTTATTTATTTATTCATTTTATTTTGTGTTTGGTAAAATTAGGTGCTAAAAGGCTTATTTAAATAGTAGTATTTTTTTCATGCAAAACTCTTGTCTCTGTTTTAAATGATTAGAGGTCAACATCTTAAGAGGAAAAAATAAATAATTTAAACATACTAAATCAATCTGCAGGCATTTTTCATTATTTAGTATCACTTCATGAAAGTGACAAATGTCAATCTGTCAATCCTCCTTGTGAACGTACTGCTAAATGTGCTAATAGTGGAGAAAACGTTTATCTGTGACATTTGTGGCCATGCTAACTAGTTTGAGCATTCACAACATGCTACGCTAGCTTCAGCGCACCAGAGAGCAAGGTTTGAATTGTGATTGACAGTGCTAAGACCCGCCTCCTGGTTTTGATTGTTTATTCCTAGCTAGCAGTGGAAGAATTCAGAGAAGCTCAAATTTTTCACAGATTATCTGTCTCATACTATCAGGACATAGTGACAGTTTCAACAATTAAGTAAAAAATATATATTTTTAGAAAAGTTACATACTGCAGCTTTAACTCATAACCAAAAAGAAATTCTTTAAAGAGGCAGAGTAAAAAGCGAAACGTTGTAGTGAATTTCTGTAGCTGACTGAGAGGCTGGTTGGGTTGTGCTTTCAGACAGCGTGGGTTAAGTTTGGCCTCTCTAAATCCCTCCAGCCTCTCTGAGATGCCAGCACACTTCTCAGATAGCCGTCCACATGGCAGATTCGATCGCTGGACGGCTGGCGGAGCCCCGGGCGAGTGTTGGAGTCAGTTCAGCAGGTCACATTATAGAGTGGGCCTTCATTGTGTGTTTGTGTGGATTTACATCATCCTGCTATGGATTTCTGTATCTGGTATCTGCTGGGCTCGGGTTCTCCTGACGGCCGCTTGCCTGCTGGGTCCAGTCTGATCCCTGTTTCATCGTCTAATCCATGAGGGTAGACTCTAAAGACTGAGAAAGGTGACAACATTGGAGCAGGAGGACGTCTGGCCATATGCTGTTTTATCCCCTCCAGTCCGGAGACGCCTCTCGGTTGCCACATCCCCTCCCCCCTTAAAGACCGAACTCCCAGTCAGAGTGACAGGAACGTCTGTTTGGACTTCTTATCACTTGTTATATCAGCCTGGTCCATTTCAATGACTGCATGTTATGTCTGCCTTCATTATGCCACCAGAATCTGTTTGTAGTGGCGAATTTTCTCCCAACACATATATGGATTTAGTCAAGTAATATTGTTTGTTTGCTCACTGTGGGTTCTTAGTGTTTTTGTTTGTTTTTCACTCTGTTTGTGGAGAGTCTAAAGATCACTTTGGATGCCTGTTTGTGCCAGGGTTATGATAGTTTTGGGTCTTATTTCGTTGTGACTTTTTGTTTGTCTAATTCAGTTAGTTTTAATTAGTTTTTATCGTGTGTTTGCTAGTTTTTATTAGTTATTACTTGAATATTGTTTAGTTTCAGTCTAGATTTTATTAGGTATAGTAATACTTTTATATTTTCCATACTTTTTTTGATGCAGAATTCAAAAGGTCAAAGTATTGTATTGTGATTATTTATACCATGTTGAATACTCAAATGTATTATATAATTGTCAAACAACCACTGACTTTTGTCATCATCATTTTGCGGACTAGCGTAAGCACCGCCAGGAGGAGCTTGGAGTGCCGTAATTTGCCGACAGCTGACATAAACCGATTTTGTGGGGGGGAAAATAAATACATTTCACATCAGTTTGAAAAGTTAATAGACTCAGACACAAAAAATAGGGATACTATATCTATAGTTTCAGTATGTTTTAGTTAGTTTCATAAACGCACAATATAGTTCCAGTTAGTGACAGTTTTTTCCCATTAATCACCATTTTTATCTCAGTTTATGAAAATGTTTTCTCAGTTTCAGTTTTTGTTGTTTTGGTAGTTTTAATCAGCTAAAATAACATTGGTGTTTGCTTGTAAACTATTCACATTGCTCAAACTTTTCTTTATTTTCTCATGTTACAACTCCAGTGTGTTTTTCTAGGATTTAATGTAATAGTGGAAGGAAAAGGATACCAGGTTTTCGTCTTTGCAAAACAATCTCAAGCTCAGTCAAATCAGATTGAGATCATCAATTTATAACTCTTTGCACAAATTCTCAGTGGACATGTTTCCACTGAGCGGGCCGCTGCGGTTCGGCACGCAATTTTATGGTCCGGCGTATTCAGGGAAATGTTTCCACTGCTAATTGGTCTCTGACTGGGCAGTACTTTGTCTCATTCATGTTCCAAGCAGTGGCATTTTTCTGTCCTCCAATCAATGGACTATGTTGTGCTGAATGGGTGTAATAGCACTTTGCATCAATCCGATGGCTAAATAAGAAATTTAAAACAATAAATATATTTAATAATTTAGCAGCAGAAAGGGGTTTTGCTTTGAAAATGTGGCCTATTTTGTCGCCATTAGTGGTTTCGGTAAAATGTGATTAATTAATTACAGATCCTGCAATTAACTCGATAAAAAATTTTAATCGAGTCCCACCACGCAGTTACATTGCTTTTTTGTGTGAAAACTGACCAATTTTCAGTTGCCTGAAGGTGTCACGATCAACTGTTTAAATCATTTCATGCCAGTATAAACGCTATGGGTTTTATGTCTCGGAAATCGTCTTTTTGGTATGAATTGTGTGAGAAAATGACTTTGAAGATACTGATGAAAGCTGGTCAGAGAGTGAAACTATGCTAAAAGTAAAATAAAAATTTCAGTTACATTTTGTAAATAACCTGAGGAACGAATACGCTGCTTTTGGAGGCATGTTCTGCAGTCAAAAAAAAGTAAAATTGAATTTTGTAAACAAAATGACAATTATTAAACCTAAAGAAATACAGTGGGAAGCATTTTTCTTCCCATCATCCCAACTGTGAAGTACGAGGGTGGAAGCATCATGATGTGTGTGGGTGTTTTGCTGCAGGAAGGACTGCGGCACTTTACAAAGTAGATGGCATCATGAAGAAAGAATGGTGTGAAAATATTGAGACATAAAATCAGCTACAAATCAGAAGGTTAAGCTTTGTCATAAATAGGGCTGGACAATAAATCAATAACGGTATTGCTATAGACACATGATCAATATCAATAGATAATATATCTGATATAATAGCCACTGAATTCCGATCCAGAAAGGCACAGCATTATGGGAGATGTAGGCAGAGAAAACTCTTTAGCTGCTCAACCAGCTATGGTTTGTTGGTGGCATCAACTAACTCACTCATTCTTTGGTTACCTAGCAACAACCTGTTCAGTAACTTGCGCAGTAGCAGTTTAAGGTTCCATCATCGTGCCTTATAATTCCTTAAAAATATAAAACAACAGGGTGGAATGAAAATTGGATAAAACCCAAAAGTTTATGTCACCAGTTTGGTGACATTTCACATATTTACAACAAAAAACGAATCAATAATTGTCGATATCGACTAATATGAAACATTTATTGTGATACGTTTTTCTGCTGTCGTCATAAATGGGTCTTCCAGTTTATCTCAAGCTCCAAGTTGGAGTGAAAAACAGTTTAATTGGGGAAGATTGGACATTGCGGACTCAATCTGTTGTAGTTGAACAGAAACAGTCGGAGGTCTGTCCTCTTGGGTAGACATTTGCTTTATTTCATGCAAACAGTGCTTTGGTTTCAGACAATAAACCAAGGCCGGGGGCAGCTGTTGCCATGAGAATGACAGGAACAGGTGAGAGACCCAGCTGTCCCCCTCCGTCAGGAAGTCAACGTGGGAGACTGTTTGCATTATTAGGGAGATGTTTGTAGGGTTGAAAGCGATTTTAGATTACAGTTTTAGTTCCGTATTTGTGCTGAGAGAGATCAAAAGACCGAGACGAAAACGAAGCTCTCAGTGCAGTTCCTCTTGTTTCTGGTATTGTTTTATCTCAAAAGAAACAAACAAGACAAATCACTGCTGGGTTATTATTATTTTATTTATTTATTTTGTCGTTGTTGAACTCAGTTGACTGCATATAACACCAGTGACAATATATGGTTTAAAAGCGCCTTGCAAAAGTATCTGTACCCTGTTAACTTCTCAAATTTTGCCACAATGCAGCCACAGAAACACAATGTGTTTTATTAAGAATATGATGAGCTGAGTTGAAATCCAAAAGAATATATTTACAAAAAAAACATGGATCTCATAAAAAGGGTTCAAAGAAACAAAATGGACTTTGACAAAAAAAAAAAGTTAACTCAACAAACCGACTGACTGCAGACACTAAATATAACTGACCTAACAAGGAAATGACACAAGAATAAATTACTAGTTCTACTAGCAGATTATTTCTCTTATAACCCGGAAAATTTTTTTGTTATAAGTGAAATAATATGCCAATGAACTAGGACTTTTTCATCAATATTAAGGAATTATTGACCAAAAACAAGCTCCTATATTTTCCTGAAAAGTTACTTATAAGTCAGTTTTGTCTTATAGAATAGAATTCAACTTTATTGTCATTGCACTGTCACAAGTACAAGCAACGAGATGTAGTTTGCATCTATCCAGAAGTGCTCTACAAGATATAAATATTTATTTACAGATGTACAAGACTATGTATGTATGGACTATAAGGGGTTGTAGCAAAGAGATATAGATATTGTGTATGTTATTTCATGTGTACTAAAATATCTGCACTAGAAACTAGACAAAAATACTTTGTAAGATTTTATGTTTTTCCAGTGTTATTTGGTAACTCTTTAGTATGGCTGGACAATAAGTCAATAATATATATTGTTATAGACACGTGGTCAGTATCGATAGAATTTTCAATAATTTTACTGAACTCTGACTCAGAACCGCAAAGCATTCTGAGAGATGTAGGTAGAGGAAAAACTTTAGCTGTTCAACCTCTCACAGCCAGCTAAGCTAGGTTGGTGGAATCAACTAACTCACTCACTCTGGTTGCCTAGCAACTCACTCATTCTGTAGTTACCTGGCAACAGCAAGGTTTAAGTGGCAAAACCTTAAAGTGGCAGTTTAAGGTTTTGCCACTTGCCTCATAACTGCTTAAAAAAAAAAAACAGCAGTGTGAAGTGAAAACTGAATAAATCAAAGAGGAAAGGTCACACCACCAGTTTGGCTGAATTTCAGATATTTAATACAAAACACAAATAAAAAATTATTGATATTGACTGATATGAAACGCACATCAGTCAGCCGGTTCGCCCAGCCCTACTCATTACTGATGTTATTTTAATAAATTATAAACACTAAAGATAATATCACTTGTTTGACCTCTTCGTTTTGCATTCCCCCCCATTCAGCGTCCTGGCATGCCGTCTGGAGCGAGGATGCCCCACCAAGGAGCCCCCATGGGGCCCCCTGGCCCCCCGTATGGAGGGAGTCCGGCAGTGCGGCCCGGCCTGCCCTCCCCGGTGATGGAGCCGAGTCGTAAGCGGCCCGCCCCGTCCCAGCAGGTCCAGCAGCAGCAGCAGCAGCAGCAGCAACAACAGCAGCAGCAGGCCGTGCAGAACCGCGCCAGGAAGTGAGTCTTAAATCAGTGCAAATTTAAATCTAGCTGCATGGCTTGCATACAGGATCACCTTTTGTGTCTGTTTCTGTGTGATTTTAAAGGCAACAATAGCTATGGTTTCACTGGAAATTCATTCTGAAGGAATAATTTTATGACCTGAATCCATCAGGACACCTCCTGGAAACTGATTATATACTAGAAGATCAAATAATGTAGCTTTAATATTTAGCTAAACATCTTTAAAAAGGACAAAAATCTGATTAATGTAATAATAATTATTTATTTACAGTTTCCTCTGCTGTTATTGGCTGTTTTGAAGTTCTTCCTCCTGACTTTTTGTCTCTTTTTAGCATGAAAATCCCTGGTGAATTGCTGTTTCTGCTTTCTGTTTTACGTTTTGTTTCCCTGTTGCAGATCCTGGCAACCACTGATTGCAATCACTGATTTCTTTTGAAACTTCTCAAAAGATGACGTTTGGCATGAATAAATTTCTTTTTTTTGTTTTTTTTTTTCCTGAATGCCTCAGATTACAGTAATTGGTTTGACAAGAATTAGAAACAGTCATCATTAAGGACACTTTGCCTAACCAAAATTCCCAAAAATGTTACTTTAAGCATTGAAATATCTTATATAAATTGTGCACAAACATGTGAAATGGTACTTTATTTTTCCTACAGCGAAATTAAATCTTGTTGCAACTCATACTATAACTTTTTTCCCCTAGTCCTTATAGGTGCTGATGGCAGTAGGCAGGAATGATCTTCTGTAGCAGTCTGTATTACAGCAGTGCTGAAAAAGCATCTGACTGAAGACACCATTTTGTCATGATTAATTTTCTTAATTTTATGAAGAACCCCTCTTTGCACAATAATCTTTGTCTAAAAGAAATTATCTAGCTTTCAAAGAGCAAAGGGTGTTTTAATGTCTACTCCATTTTTATGTGAAAAAAAGGTAATATTTTAAAACTATAAAAAGTCAAAGTAATGGGGCGTGCCGTGGTGGCGTAGCGGTTAGCGCGACCCGTATTTGGAGGCCTTGGGTCCTCGATGCGGCCGTCGCGGGTTCGACTCCCGGACCCGACGCATGTCTTCCCCCCTCTCCTTCCCCGTTTCCTGTCAGCCCACTATCATATAAGGGACATTAGAGCCCACAAAAATACCCCCTGGAGGAGTAAAAAAAAAAAAAAAAAGTCAAAGTAATGTCCTAAAAGTTTTGATCTTTGAGTGGTTATATAAACGCAAAGATTGCTGGAAAAAAGCATGAATGATGGAGAAATCAAAAAAACAGCCCTGCTTATTTTTAGTATTTGCAATTATTCATGCCACGATTTTTGTAAAAACTCAAAGCATAAAAATCAACCTGATGAGATGTGAAACCATGGCTTTTTGTCCTCCTCGTCTCAGCATCCATTTCGGTCTTTGTTTCCACTTCTCGCACTCGCTCATCGGCTCTCTCCCTCTTCTTATTATTATCTTGCCTCTGTTTTCTTGCTCACTGCTTTGTTCTTCTTATTCCTGCTGTGCACGAGCGATTGAACTTTGTCTCAAAAGGGATTTTTTTCTTTTTTGTATCCCACTTTTCCATCACATTTAGGCAGCCCACACAAAGCTCTCTGCATCTGCAGGGTTTAATTTGTCTGACACCTGAACATCTGTATCCCAGTCGCCTAAACACACACATGTGCACCCCCCCACACACACAGCAGTGTGTTAGGTGTGGTCATTATAAAAACAATCAATACGCACACCTCTCCGTTTCATTCTCTCACTATCTGCAGTTCAATTGATCCACTCACATTTAAGCAGGCTTGTCGAACATTTTAGAGGAAATGTTACTGAACCCCCAGAGCAGAATGTCTGGCTGCTGAGCGTCTGATCAATGCGCCAATGTGACCAGTCCAGGTGTCTTTGCGTCGTTTGTCTCTTAGACAGCGTTCTTCTGCTGGCAAACAGGTTGGCACTCCACCTCCGCTGCTGCCAGCTGAGGGCGGACCACCTGTGTTTGCAATGTCACTGAGCCCTCTGGGTCTGAGCTATAAGTGAAGTTGCTGCTGATGGAAGCATTTTTTTTTTACCCCGGCTGGCTTTGTTGTGTAAATACTTGTCTGGAAATTTGGCACTTTGATTTTTATTGAACGGATTTACCTTAAATTGATTTTCTGTCTTTGTAGTTTACAGCATTATTACATTTCAGAGCCTCACCTTGGCTCCAAATAAACATCTTGTCCCTTTGGTCAAACAACTCAGCCTTTGTCAAACTTTTCTCCATTAAACATGAGAGCATTACTGATGATTATTTTGGCCCCATCAATACAAAGATTATCATCACTGACAGATGACGTGAATAACACGAATTAATTCTTAATGGTGCATATATTCTATAGCAACTGAACTACAGTGAAGTGATTAATCATATTAATTGTGATTAATCGATTATTGAAATAATCACCAACTCATTTAGCAATTGATTAATTAACAGACAAAAAACCTTTGCTGAAAGAATAGCAGTCATAACAGTAAATAAAAGCTGTACAAAATATGTACATTTAACATTTAAAATTTTAAAAAGTGGCCCCTTCAAGTGGCATGGTTGTATGCCACTTGAATCATCGTCACAATGATTGATAAATTATTGAATTACTCGGTGAATCATTAGTTGTAACCCTAAATTGAACATTTTGTTCTCAAGGATAATGTGTTAGAGCAAGTGTCTGTAACTACAATACAGAATAGGGCTAATCTGATGATGATTTTTTGGATTAACTGATTAATAATTGAAAAGCAATAGGTGCTTAGAATTTGAGAAAATCGGTACATAACATTTTTACGGTCATTGCTTTATTGCTGCTGTGAATGTTTTTTTCTTTTAGCAAATGGTGTTTATTTTAGTCTTTATATTCCAGTTGATAATGAATTGATTGCTAAATTAGTTAGCGATGATTTCAATAATTGATTAATCATGATTAATCGTTTGCATTTTTCCATGAAAATGTAACTTCAGGATTTATTTGAACTATATTTAGCCCAAGAAATGTTGTGTTTTTACTACAACGTTCTTCATTTAGATGATAAAATTAAATGGAAGCGTTTGTGTTTTTCCACAGCTGTTGTGTTCCTAGAGGTTCACTCTTTCTGCTAAAGTATGCACGATGTGTTCATCTGCACTACATGTTCATCACAACAAGATATGAGCTGAACCAGAGGGAAGATTTCCGCTCAAGTTTGCCCTCCACCCTGTGATCTCATATATCAGTGTATTGTCTGTCTCTGTGTGTGAAGCATGATTGTTTTGGTTCCCGGAGAAACTCTGTTGAATGAGCGTCTCCCTCGGATGAGCAGGAAGCCTTCCAGTCCTCCTCCGCTGCACAAGCATGGACGCAGTTCCTCTCACATCACAGCCTGGCCTTGTCCCAGTCGTAGAGTTTGCACCTACTAACAGACCCTTGAACTTCACACAAGCCAACACACGCTTATATTAAAGATAAAAAGAAAAAAAAAGGAGCCGACAGGTGTTTCCCCGCTCTGAGTAAATATGTTTCTCGCCATAACACTAATCGGACAACCTTCGGATCCTCACCAATTCATAGGAAGCCAGTTGGATTTCCCGGAGCCAGCGAGATGCCAGCGAGGCAGATGGACATGAGAGAGCCCCAATCAGATCCCACGCTTGGATCAAAGTAGGAGTTTATTCTGCTGCTGCATGCCCCTTGTCTTTCTTTTGATGACTCTGGCCTTTTTTAGCCTCTTACCTGAGCCCAGCAACCCCCCTGAATGAACTAGTTTGGCCAAACGTTTGCAGGTTGAGAGGGGACCCCTCTCTGAACTGTAGTAGTGCATGCTTTGGCCTGGAGCATGGCATGAAGGGGACCAGACTCCTATTGCAAAGAATCTTTCAGACAGTGTAAACTAGCAAATTGCTTGTGTTTTCTTTTTTATTCCCCTGTGGATGATTTAATCCTCCCTGCAGTGGGTTTGTTGCAGTATTTGGCATGCTGATGGAACTACAGCTTCACAAAGTGCTGCAGTGCTGTCTTACAAAAAATTAAACAATTTCTGCACTGCAAAAAAAAAACCAAAAACGTTGGCGTTTTGTAAGAGTAACGGCATATTAGGGCCGCTGTAAATAGAAAAAAAGATGAGTACATTTTTGCCAAAAACTCTCAGAAATTTTCTAGAAAAACAAGAAAATTTCAGGGTCGAAAATTTGCTAGAAAAAAAAAAATCTAAAATGTTTAAATTAATCTCTTGACATTTTTTAGAAAAAAACCTTGAAAGTTTCATAAGTTGCAAATTTGCTAGAAATTTCTTTTTACACTTTGAGATTAATATCAAAAATATTTTTGAGAAAAAAATGGGAAATTTCTAAGTTTGAAAAAAATTTTTCTCAAAATTTGAGGGTTTTTTTTTTTTTTTTTTTAGCAATTTTTTGGCTTTTCAAACTTTCCTTGTTTTTTCTAGAAAATTTCTGTGATTAATTTCTGAGTTTTTTGGCAGAAATTTTCTCCTTTTTTTTCTCCAAACTACAATAGTCGTAATACGCCGTCGTTGTAAAAGGTATGGAGTATGTCATACTAAGTACGTTTTTGGTGTGGTACATTGCGTAGTTATAGTCAGTCCCTCCAGTTTCTTTAAAATCCATAGAAATTCATGCAAAATCAGCAGATTTTTTGCACTAATGCATAATCAATCGTGAGCTTATCGGACATTTTCCACAAAAATGATGGGAAGTGCTTACTCCCACCTACAGGTGGCACTATTTACCACTTATTCTACTTTGAATCTTACTTGGCGTAAAGTTCTAGTCCGTGATCAATATGGCGAAAAACAGAAATATGTGGGAACAAAGTTATACAAATTAGAAAATGTCAAATTAAAAGTAGAATCACATGTTTTCATAAAACTTTTAACAATAAAGTAAATCAGCTTGCTCACAAATAGGTACGGTCTCAATATATATTATTAAAAAAATAAATGTTGGTAATATTTTATCTTTTTTAAATAAATTGAATGTGTTCTAAAACTTTTAAAATCAATAATAGATCTAATATTACATTATGTCAGTAGGCCACATTGCTGTTTATAGATATGGGCGGTTGCCCAGGGTGATAAGAGCGGGTGCACTATATAAAATAAATGTATTTGTCAGTTTCCATTTCTTTCAAACCTGTGCAGTCAGTGATGCGTTGATCTCCTGCATGCTGCTGAGGAAAGGAGACTTTTTTTTGCGTTTTTTGTGCATAAAGAACTACAATTGATTTTTGGAAAATAGTTTTCCTCCCCAAATCAGCAGTTTGCAAAATGTAGCGACAATGACCAAACAAGCTTATCAGCTTATTTTTCTTTTTCTAAATTTGACATTTATAAAAGCCAGATAACAAGTCGTTGTTGCTGCTTTTAACCCTCTCAGTTTCTCTGTGGGTTTATTGCTAACTGCTTCTGCATATTTGGATATTAACTCTTAAATAAATCATGATATGGGGTAATATTTTATATATTATTGCTTATCGAAGGCAAACGATTAATTTGGTAATTCGACATCATCATATTGTTGCAAAATATTCAACCACCTAATTATTTTGCTTTTCATTTTATCATGTTACATTCTCAAATCTTGTTACATATTTGGTTTTATCCAAATAGACCAACACAAATTAGTGCATAATTACAAAGTGATGCAAGTTTTTCAAGATTTTTTAATTTTACAAATCTGAAAAGTGTGAAATGATGTATTAAATCTCCTTGAGAGAATAAATCACAAATTCCGTTACATGCAGCTGCAAGCGATTTGGGATATTAATCTTCCTTTGGACATCTGGAGATCATATCTGTCATCAACCTTCAAGTCTTGCCATACATTTCCAGCTACATTTAGATCTCTGTAGTAAAATATAAATATATTTTTAATAAAAACCATTCGCTGCCTGCTGTCCTGCTGGAGGATGAACCTCCACCCAGTCTCAAGTCTTTTGCAGCCTACCAAGTTTTCCTCAAGGATTGCCCTGTTTTTAGCTCCATCCTTCTTGCCCAAAGCATGATCCTGCCACCACCATGCTTCCAAATGGGGGTTGTATGTTAGATGAGCATCTTGACTACTTTTCTGATTACCTGACTCATCAGACTAGATCAGTGATCTGCTACCTTTAAAGCCACGTTATATAGAGCTTCTTTCAGAATGAGCTGTTTTAGGGCCTCTGTCACTTTAAATCGAAATAAGCTGCTGCTGGCCATGCCCCCCAACTCAACGTTTACTCTCGTGAATACAGCTGCAAACAGATGTGCAATTATACAACCGTACATCTTTGAAAAGCATCAGTAGATCCTCTTGCACAACCAATGAGAATGAAGTAAGTGGTTTCTGGATGGCTAATCAACTACAAACCACTTGTTTTTTCCAGCAGCCATTGTAAAACCAGCTGATCAAATTTACGGAGCTCTGCTTTGGTTACTAGGTGATGGGCTGGACTTCGCTGGGGTTACTAGGTAACGGCGCAGTACCTAGCAATTGTGTCCCATCAATATTGAAGTTTTTGAAACGATTAATTTTGTAGACAGCAAAGCACATTAAAAACAGCTGGGTGGTTTTTAGAAGCAGTAAAGACTCAAATGGAACCATAAAACTTGCAAAAAGTGAATTTTGCATAACAAGTCCGCATTAAAGAGCCAGTTTTATTTCAATTTTTAGTTTTTAAGATGAAGAAAAACGTAAACATGTGTAAGAAAAAGAAATACAGGTAGATACATTTTCTTCTGCCTGATGTTGTAGAAATTCAATTACAAAATAGTAAAAACCAACACTCTACTTGTTATTAGAGCTATACTTAAGAACATTACCCGTTCTATTTTATTTTTTAGGTAAAAGTATTAGGAGCCATCGTGGAAGATTCAAACAGCCACTTGCGTCTTGCAGACTCTTGGTCTAGATGGACGGCCACTTTTGCCAAACTTGTCCCATTTTCAGATAATTGTTCAAGTTTGTTTTATTATAATCAAAGCCTGGTTTGAACTTCTCCAGAAATTTCTACCTGGATTTGTGCTGGTTTTCATGATGCTGCTTATCATCTGATATCCGTAGCAAACCTTCATAGAACAGCTGAGTTTACATTAAAAACAGATAGACTATTTTCCTTTACAATAAGTTGTATTAGTTTTTATTTAACAAAGTCAGATTTCTGAAAAAAACACACAAGATTTTCCCTCCACTTCACAGTTAAGCACTAATTTCTGTCTCAATAGGAAACATTGAAGTTGACAGAAATTGCAAAAGGTCAAAGGCTCTAGTTTTTTTTTACAAGGCATTTTACGTAGGATGCAGCATGCTGAAAGAAAGGTTATGTCTGCAGTGAGAACGATAAGTTTAGATCATCTTGAGATGATGAGTTATTCTGATTTGCTGTTTTTTGCAGTGTAGCACTAGCTAGTTGTTTTTAGACGCTGTCTTTTTGCAGATACAGACGACTTGCATGAGCTGCGCTGCATATATCAAGGTGCCCACAGATGTTTAATTTAGCAAGCAAAGGAAACAGTAGTGTGAATTTTTTTTTATCTTACAAGTGCATCAGTTTTTTGTCTTCTTTAGTAGGTTAAAAAATAATAATAATAAAAAATCATGAATCAATGAGCGCACATGCACACAGCGGAGACTCTGCATTCCTAAAAAGCTTCTTTCGAGCACACATCCCGTCGCTGATTCTGCTGTGTGTTTGTGCATCTGTCTGTGTGAGTTGCGGTGAATACGTTTCAGGTGAGAGATGTGTGATGTGACACTTTCTAGGCTGTTAGAGGCTCTCGCTCCCCAGGTGGACGGCTGCATTTTCAGTGAGCACACAAACACGAGAGCACACGCACACACAAACACACACACACACACACAGCTGGGATGCTGGGGTGCTGGATATGGCCCAGCATTTTAGCAGATGGCCTGGGTGCTACGCTATCAGTCACCATAGTAACATGCTCTCTTTTTCCTCTTTCTCTCTGTCTTTCTCTCCCTGTCTCTAGTGCTAAGAGAAGGAAAATGGCAGACAAGATTCTTCCGCAAAGGGTGAGGCTGCATATATTTACCTTTGTTGTTCTGTTGTTTTTTTCTGCCTGTCTGTCTTTTTTATCTCCTCTGTGCAAAGCAGAAGAAAAAACAACAAAAACCAATATCGCTTTTTGATGCCATGGGATTCTTGGAAAGCGCAGAGGGCTGGATCATTATTTATTATTTCCCAAAATGGGGAGGGAGAGGACGGGCGGAGTGATGAGAAGTTTTCTTCAGGGGTTTTGTCCTGTTATTTGGATGGCTGCTCGTTGATTTACTCTGCAATTGTCAGGCTTAGATGGAAACACATAAAAAAGTGAAAGAGGCAGCAGATGACTCATGTTCCCACAGGTGAGAGTGGATCGTTGGAGGTGCAGATTTGTAAGTCCTGTCTTCCGAAGCTGCAGCTGGACTCCGGCCTTACCCCTTCTGACATCACCCAGACAGAGATAACAGCTAGCATGGCATGGCATGGGGAGGCACTGACAATGAGTCAGGCCTGGGGAATGTCTACCAGACTCCTCCACCAGCTCGCTGTCTCAGCCGGCAGATAGAGAAGGAATGAGAGGGAACAATGAAGGCAAGAAAACATGAAAGTAGCAGCGGCAGGGAGGGAGGATAGGGAGCTGGAGGAGTGTGTGTGCACAGTTCGGTGAGCAGCAGCAGCCCGTGATGCTGGGATGACTTTCATCAGTATGGTAATGCTTGAGTTCTGGCTATTTGTCTGCATCTCATTCTGATCCCCTGCTGGACACTGCGAAGCGACCCATTAATGATAGCCAGAGCTGATAGCCATTTGAGCTCTGATAGCCAGAGCTGTGGCTCTAAGTTAGTTGAGTATTTTATTCAACTTCAGTTTATATCACTACTGCAAGGAATCTCATTTATACCCAGAGTGAAAAGGTATCTGGCTCCTTACATGTTTCTTCTGTTTAGTTAAAGTGTTTGAGATCATCAAATAAATTTGCATATCAAACAAAGATAACCTAAGTAAACACAAAAAGGTGGGGTTTTTTTATTAATTATTTCATTTATGAAGGAAAAAAGCTTTCCAAACGAACGTCAAGGTTGCCAAATCTGAGAGTTTCCAGCTCACAAACAACATAAAACCATCTTACTTCCAAAAAATCTGCCTCTAATGAAATGAATGTTGAAATGAATCAAACAAAGATGACCTAAATAAATCCAAACAGCTGCTTTTTTACTTTATTAATGGTTTTATTTATCAAGAGAAAAAAGTTATCCAAACTAACATCAAGGCTGCCAGATTTGAAACGATTTTACATTGTTTCCAAAAACAATATAAAATCCTTCAAACTAAAAAGAAAACTGTATATATATTTATTTATGAGGATCATTGATCCAAAGTGCTCCAAGTTTAATGTCACAAACTTGAAATCAGAATGAATATTTATACCAATTTGAGCAAGATATTGAGATCCCAGACTATCACAGTGTCCCCTTTATGTTTAACTGTTGGTATGTTGCTGTTTTTTTCTAAATATAGTGTTTTGCTGTGATGGTATCAAACCAGAAGCATTTTATATTAGCATTTTTGGGCTAGTTAGCTAACATAAGATTGAGTCTGTAGAAGAAATTTGAGTAAGAGTACCTAAACATAAAGTATGGCAAATCTTTATTGTGTTAATATTGGTCATATTTGATTATAAATATTATATAATGGCCAGTCTGGTTCCTTAACATACAAGAACAATAAGATGCTACAGCATAAGAAAACCCAAACTGGATTATGTTTATATTTGATTTTACAAACATAGGCCTTTTGTAGTTCTTAGCTAGTTTAGCTAATGTGTTAACTTGCATCTCATTCTGCTCTTCTTTAGTAATAAAAAGGAATAAAATGTTTTTTTCCAGCATTATTTAATGGATTTTGTTCGATCTGGTAACCATCGTGTATTTAATTTCCTTTTGGGATCAATAAAGTATTTTTAAATTTGAATTGCCCAAAAAGGCAGCTTCTCTGCTTAATATTTTTTACAATAATTATACATTTGAAGAATTTTTTTAACTTTATAATTAATTGAGTTAAGGTTATTTTATTCAAATTTCATAATATTTCTTTCTCCTGAGCAGATCCGGGAACTGGTACCTGAATCTCAGGCCTACATGGATCTACTGGCTTTTGAGCGCAAGCTGGACCAAACCATTATGCGTAAACGCGTCGACATCCAGGAAGCTCTGAAGAGACCAATGAAGGTTAATAAAGAAAACCCTTTTTTAAAACTTTTTAGTGTTCTTTCGACCACTTATACAGCACCTGCATTTTTATTTGTGATATTTATTATTCCATACTAACCTGTGCTCCTGATTTTGCCCTTGTGTCAGCAGCAAAAGCGTAAACTAAGGCTCTATATTTCAAACACGTTCAACCCAGCTCGACCTGACGCTGATGACTCAGATGGCAGCATTGCATCATGGGAGCTGAGGGTAGAGGGAAAGCTGCTGGATGATGTAAGTTTTGTTTTGTGCTCTCAAACTGTTTTGCTGTTTATAGTTAATTATTATTTGCATAGTAAGATTTTTTTCTAGAGGATATTGTCAGGTTGAAAGTAGAGCTGGGCGATGACGCTTAAAAATAAAACCCCCCATTCTTTTCATACTACATCGAATTTTAATTTATCTCACCTTATTTTCTAAAAAGGAAATTGCAAATGACAAGATATTTTCAATCATACCTCCTGTGAGTTGTATCAGCTAAACACATTTTTGTTAAGTTATGAGAAAATAGTCATAATAAAGATGCAATTTTACCAGAGAAACTTCGTAAAATGACAAGAAAAAAGTTTTTAATGAAAAAAAATTTTTTTGTTGAAGTTCTTGTAAAATTACGACTTTATTCTTCTAATGTTGCTATTTTATTTTAATACTAAGACTTTATTCTCGTATTACTGCAAATGTATTCCTGTAACATTATGACTTTATTCTAATTTATTTTTAAAAATTGTAGCCTGACTGTTATATTTCGTCATAGAGTTGACCTGAAATCGAAGTTCAACTAAATAGAAACTGTAAAATAACCTCGTAAAACAAGATAAAGTAATCTTTAAAAAACAAAAAGTTAATAAAATCTATTTATTGCCCTGCCTTATTTGAAAGTTGCGTTTTCATTTTGCAAGTTAAATGGATGCATACTCTTTATTAAGGCTTGTAATTAAACCCAGAGCTGTTCTGGGCTTTCAGTCACTTTCTTTATTGATGTACTGTAATGTGTTGGCTGAGAGTATAACATGACTAAATGGTGAGAAAAGGCAAAATGATTTGTTTTGTGCTACAAGATCTGACATTCATAACAGGGGAAAGCTTTCAAAGCCCACAAATATTTTCAGTGAATCTCGAAGGAAGTGTACCAGGAGAACGATTACCGTGTTATTTTCACTCTTTGTGGTTTATCTGAAGTAATGATGCGATGGGAGAATTTATGAATATGATCATTATTAATGAAACCCGGTACATGAAATGACTGTTTTTGTCTGTCTATTCTGCAGCCGGGGAAGCAGAAGAAGAAGTTTTCTTCCTTTTTTAAGAGCTTGGTGATCGAGCTGGACAAAGAGCTGTACGGTCCGGACAACCACCTGGTCGAGGTCGGCACACACAGCGACACAAACAGGAAGGTCACACAGCATGTGGACTCATAAAGGCCAGAACAATTTGACCGAAAAGTTAAAAATCTGAATTTTTTCATACCAGATCCGATTTATGATTTCAATCGATTTTTTTTTTCTCGCTTTCATTTCCAAAAAATAAATTACAAATTTTCAAAAAGTGGCTTTTATCCCAATCATCCCTTCTGTAAATTGTACGACAAATTATTAGGGCCAGGCTACAAGACTTTTTGTTTAATTACAAGAATATTGTCAGAAAATTTACAGAATAAAGGCGTAATTTCACTAGAAAAAAGTCATTTTAATGATAATTTTTTTGTTATTTTTTGTGTTGCAGTTATCATAAAATTACTACTCTATTCTGCTGATAATACGACTTTATTCTGGTGATATTAAGACTTTATTCCTGTATTATTTTGCTTTTGTCATATGACTTTATTCCTGTAAAAATCTGCAAAATCTTGTCCCCAATATTCAGTCGTAGAGTTACCTGCATTCAAAGTGTAAATAAATAGAAACTGTAAAACATTCTCCAGTGTGCTGATGTCACCCAAGGAGTTAATTGCTGTAAAAACAATCCAAAAATTAAACCTACAGAAACCAAAATTTCAATTAATCAATAAAATCAATTTAGCGACAGCCTTAGTCCCTTGTTTCTGTTCATTTAAAGTTTTTACATTTTTAACAAAACTGTCAAGAAAAGATAACAAAAAAATCTGAAAAATCTGTCCTTTAACCAAACAATTCAACCCTGAAGTGTAGCTGAAAAAATAAAACGTGTGAAAAACAGCTTACTCTTTGCTGCCAAAGCTTTTGCATTTTTATTTCTCTATAAAAATAATAACATCTGACCAAACCTCAACAGACCCAATCAACCAGAATTAGCACAATTTGCTCTATTGTTGTTGAACTCAAACTCAGTATTTTCAGAAATTTTACTTGTCCCTGAGAAGAAGTCAGCAAATCTGTTGAGAAACAGGACACTGTTTTACTTTAAATGAGTCACAATGTAACATCTTCATGTTACATCTCGGATTCGCTCAGCTTCTCGCCAAGAATAAACTCGGAAAAACTGACACAACTCTCACATCTGAACTGAAAGTAAAGCGAAGAGGTGGTCGGCCCGACACCAAGAGGCCGCCAGCAGGTCGAGAAACAGTTCAGCTCATGACACCCCCTTAAAACCACGGCTTATTATTCTTTCACGTCACTTATTATGAATGTGAAACAAAGGACATGTTGTTTGATGTAAGCCTGAATGAAGCGAGACGGTTTAGAGTCTCACTTTACTGATGGCAACAGATGAGCAGCACATTAATCATACAACGATGTGCAGAAGTTTTGTAACGTTTAATGTTCTCCTGGCCTTTAAATGTTTCAGGGGATTTTTGCTGCTTTTCTCAAATTTTTAATCTGTAACACAGAGATAACTGGAGATTCCTAGTGGCTGTTTTAGTTCTAAAAACTGAGAAATTACTGCAGTTTTATTTTGTCTAAAAGGAAAATCTGGAGAAAATCTTGCGATTTACATTTTGTTTAGCATCTACATCCATTTTTTCAGTTATCTTTGTTACTTTTCCATATATTTTTTTTAAAGAAATAGGAACAAATTGTCACTTTGCAACAGTTTCTTTGTAAGAAATTATTTAAATAAATTTAATTCAAAAGTACCTTATTTATTTCAAGCAGAAAGAAAATGTCTTCAAAGAGTTGTTGCGGATGGTGATGTTATGGCAGGAAGGATCTCCTTTAGCAGTCAGTTTTGCAACAAGCCTAAAGGCCTCTGACTGAAGGCTGTTGCCGTTTGATTGTCTCATGGCTGTCATGACAAGATAACAGTTACAATAAGCATTGCTAATCCACCTCAATTGCTTGTGCTGCTCCTCTGTAAATCTTTGTCTGGCTGTATGGTGAGAAATCCCGGCAGAGAGATGTTGGAGTAGGCGATAAGATCCTTGATAAAGTACCTCAAGATCCATTTTAAAGTTTTTTTGTTATGTGAAGGAAGTTCTTAGTCATTGGTTAAGTTTAGGAGTCTTTTTGTGTGTGTTTTAGTTATTTATTGAAACCAAAAAGCAAAACAGAGCATCACTATGAACTTGGTTAGATAGTGTTAAAATTAGCCAGAAACACAACTATAAAAGTTTAAGCTCTTAATTAAAGGGGCAGTTTAATGTAAAATTAACATTTTTGAGCTTTTCGTCATGTTATGCTGTTATTCCCTCATCAAAAACATACATGGAGTGTTGCTTTGATTCTGACATGCATGTTTGAGAAATCCTTTGATCTCTATGGCAACCATTCAAGAGCATTAAGAGAGGAGCCATGTTGTGATGACTTCCTGAAGGTGGAGTTTTAGAAATAGCAGGAGTTTTTAAAGAGACAGGCGCCCAATTTCAAGGCATTAAATTACAAAGTCAAATTTCTTTTAAGTCATATTTTATATATAACATTTTTATAACAACTGAAGTGTGTAGTAGAATGGCAGTATGTGACTGGAAAACATATTAAAACAATCTAAAGGAAGTCTAGGCTACCACCTAAAATATCAGTAATTTTATTAGGTTTGTCATTATGTGATAAAAAAGTGAAAATGTTTTTTTTACTGTAGGCAGAGAAAATGAGCCGCAGCGAGACCATTTAATTTCAGTCATTAGAGACTCAAGGTTTGACTTGGATTGGTAAAATAATGAGTTGTGAACATTTCTTGGCTACTCTCAAAATCAAAAATCCAACTCAAACCCTCAATAAAATTAAAAATGATGTATGAGTGAGTGAGAATGCAAAAATGCCAACTTTTAATTTGACAAACTGCATGTCAGCCGCGCTGTAAATTCTCCTTTTGCTCCGCCGGGACAACATTCACACGTCTTGAACAGTTTGTTCCATTACCAACACGGAGCGTCTCTGCACCGCATAAAGCACTGGATCGGACTTTCCAGCACCGTAGTCAAGGTCAATGATAGGTTCCCTCATTGAAAATTCCCATTTTGTCATGTCTGGCTAAATGTTGAGGAACAATGATCCCATCTCGCCTGCTCGTCATCATGTTCTCATTGGTTAAATTGGAAATAAAGCAGGATGAGAGGCAGAGCAGCATGCAGATTTTTCCTCCCAACAGCAGAAAAATAGCTTTTATTTAATTTCAAGCACACAAGGTTGTTTCAATATGCAGATGGTGGAAATGGCAGCCTGGTTATTATAAACAAACAACAGATGCCCTTCACTCTGCATCTCCATAAAAGTGTTTAAAAAAAAAAGAAAAGAGAGAGAAAAAAAATCCACTTCAGGAGTTTCAAAGTGAAAATGACGGCCTCTCAAGGTCCCTTATTTTTATCAACCCGACTCTCAGGTGCTTCTCTTTAAGTGATTTTCAATCAAAGGAATTTCATCCCCCTCTTGAGCTGCATTCAGTGCTGGATCTGCTCTGAGAGCGGCAGCCATTGGTTGAAAGAAAAATTTGTTTCTTATGAATCTGAGAGGAAAGACGGAACTGAATCTTGCTGAAGTCTTTGTGTTATTAGTTTTCTGCTCTGTTTTATCATAATTTACAGTTTCATCTATTTTTTGGGCTGCAAAAAACAGAAAAAAAAACACCCAAAGTTACATCTATAAATCCTTTTTTATAGAAGACAAACAAATCCTGGCTAAACCTTTGCTGTCTTGTGTTTCTTCTTTTCATTGTGTATGACTGCTTTAGAAATGTTTAACCTTTTATCAAATAGTGCTACCTGTGAAGGTCATCGCTCTGATTACTGTGTTTTAATGGTGAAAGATTTCCACTGTGTTACAGCTCTTTATATAAATTTCATCCTAAAAGATCTGAAAACTTCAAAGCAGTTGCATAATCTCAGTCTGAAAAATCCAGTCTTGAGTTTCAGCGCATTTATATATATTTAATAAATATATTCCCTCTATAGAACAACATATGTTTAGAAATTGCTGGTCTCACTGCTTAACTTGCTGACTGTCAGTAGATCACACCGCTAACTCAAATGTTAGATGCTAACGCCAAACATCCTAACAGTGGAAATAATAGACCAACTGAGTCTAATACTGAGTCTGTGACAGATTATTGTTGTTTTCAGTAGCCAAATAATGAACATTATGTTTAATAATAATCTAATCTGGTGATGCCAAAACTCTCCAGAGCATGATTCGAACTTTTTTGTGAAATTAGGTTTTGGTATGTTTGCTCTTATAGTGGCACCGCACACCCACCACTCAGGAGACAGACGGTTTCCAGGTGAAGAGACCCGGAGATGTGAGCGTGCGCTGCACCCTGCTGCTGATGCTGGACTACCAGGTGAGGGCGCCACAGATAACTGACATGTACAGAGTGGTAGATCTAGTATGAATGATCTAAGATGGATTGTTTTTATAGTTTTTATTAATCAAAATGTCTCTGCAGCCTCCCCAGTTTAAGCTGGACTTGCGCCTGGCGCGCCTGCTGGGCATCCACACTCAGACTCGCTCTTGCATCATTCAGGCTCTTTGGCAGTACGTGAAGACCAACAAGCTGCAGGACTCGCATGACAAAGAGTACATCAACTGTGACAAGTACTTCCAACAGGTACACCATGTTACAGAAAATTAGACTGTTAAGGGCAAAAAACAGCAACATGAACTGGACAGCTTTCCCAAAATATATAAAACCCATAAAAACTGGAAGTGGGCTTTTTTTTTTTAATAAAAAGTGATAAAGATGGCTGTGTGCGAAAGATAAAAAAAACATGGGATATGTGAACTTTTTGCAACGCTATGACTGAGTGTTATTAACTCAAAACTAAAGAGTGTTTGACTATGTAGCGATAGCACAGAAATCTAGGATGAATAGCATCTT
Source organism: Xiphophorus hellerii (assembly GCF_003331165.1). Classification (NCBI taxonomy): domain Eukaryota; kingdom Metazoa; phylum Chordata; class Actinopteri; order Cyprinodontiformes; family Poeciliidae; genus Xiphophorus; species Xiphophorus hellerii. The sequence continues at coordinate 18,022,008 of NC_045692.1, forward strand.
TCAGGTTAGCTAAAAATTTATTTTTCATCACTGCAGCATAATTTTTCTTTATAACTTATAACTTGTAATTTGAAGGTAGATAATCAGTTGAGAACAAAATCAAAATGGTAATAAATCTTTTTAACTACATTGCTGGCATGAAGCTTTTTGTCCTCTCTGATAATTTCTAAAATAATAAATGTAGCTTCAACCCTTTTTTAATTAAAATTATATTTTTTTTTATCTAGAAATTTTTATTTAGAACTCCACAAATTCCTGATTCAATGAGGTGTAATCACAAGAAAATACCAAAGCCCATTGCTCTTAGTCACTTTTAAGAAATGAAAAGACAAGAAAACATTCAAAGGAGACAAATGTGTGTTCATCTAAGAAAGGAAACAGCTACAAAAATTGCCTAAAGTTACCAGAATCTGCATTCAGAGTAGTAATTAAAATGATTAAAACAGCTGGAAGTGAGACAAACAAAAAGGCTAAATGAGGATGTTTATTTTTGCCACTACTCATAGTGACAACAAAAATAACCAAGGTGAAAAAAAATAACCACAGTTAAAAGAACTGCAGTGAGAGGTTATTAATTTTCAGTAACCATTAGATGGCGTCATTTTCCGTCCATCCATCACAAACAAAGATAGATAGATGGGTAGATACATAGTCAAAGGTAAATACGTTATTTACTTCAAATCTTTGACTAGTTTTGAAGTGGCCTAGTCAAAGGCATCAACACAAAAAACCTACATACCTGCATCTATTGGATGTTAGAGTAGTTTAAGCTAAGTAGCTAACATTAAACATCAACACACAACCTGCATTCAGTGTTAAAATTGTAAGATAAAAAAATACCAATAACTTGGTAAAATCTCTTGTTTGAGTTCAATTGATGTGGTCAGTATGTGGTCAGTTTTTTTTCTGTATTTTATGAAAAACAGAGAACTGTAACCTCAGGGTCATCGTAGGTTGTACTTTAAATGTTTAGTTTTGAAAATCCTTATCCTGCTCTACAGATTTTCGACTGTCCTCGCCTGAAGTTTTCTGAGATTCCTCAGCGCCTCACTAACCTCCTGCTACCGCCCGACCCCATCGTCATCAATCATGTGATCAGGTACAGACTCTTACTAAATCAAATGAAATCTTACCTAAGTAAGTAAAACCCCTCTGTTTCCTCTTGATTCACTCATTCTCTTGCTTTCCCCTCAGCGTTGACCCCAACGACCAGAAGAAGACGGCCTGCTACGACATTGACGTGGAGGTGGAAGACCCCCTCAAGAGCCAGATGAGCAGCTTCCTCCTCTCCACCGCCAACCAGCAGGAAATCGCCTCCCTCGACAACAAGGTGAACGTCCCAAAGTCTTTGTTGTTACCTGTCTTCTTTACTGAAGAAACCGGTTAATTTACATACTTTTTAACTTTTCTAAGTCATGTTGGTCCACCTAATAATCTGAAAATAAGGGACATGACTAAGTTCACAGTTTATATTGGAAACTTTGATTTTAACTTTAGTTCGTTTGGATTGAATTTATATTTCTCCCTTTTTGCTATAGCGATTGGGGGGCTTGTCCGGGAAACAAAGTAATTAACATCTATTGTCTCATTTCCACTGAGTGTTACGGCACCGGTTGGTGTGGTTCAGAATGCTATTTTGTGTGTTTTCATTTGTAAAAGCAGCCCATACCGATGCGAACAGCACCATTCCTGGGCCACCTTCAGGTTTATAGTAGAATGGTATGGTATGGTTAGAGTGGAGGAACTACTGAAGTTACTGATGGGGGACAGTAAAATGCCATTGCTTGTGACAAGCACAAGACAACCTGGATCGTTAGGTGATTAGATTTAACCCCGTCCAAGTGAGGGTCCAACTAGTGGTGGAAACGCTCTCCTGAATATGCCAAACCATAAAATGGCGTACGAAACCGCAGCAATCTGTGACGTTCCACTCATTAGAAACAAGGTATATCGGTCTGGAAAGGGTTACAAAGCCATTTCTTTCTTTGAGACTCCAGTGAATCACAGTGGAAGTCTTTACCCACAAATAGAGAAAAAAAGGGAAGAGTTGAACCTTCCCAGGATTACTCAGAAAGCACATCAACAACTCATCCAACAGATCACAAGATTTCTTAGACAATATCTGCAGCTCTGATATTCCACAGTTAATTTCAGTGTTTATGATCCAACAACAAGAGAGAGTCTGGGCAAAAATGGCATCCATTGGACTGCTGCAATACAGAAACCACTGCGGACCAAAGAAACATCGAAGGTCTGCCTCAGCTTTCCCAAAAAATATCTCGATGATCCCCAAGAGTTTGGGAAAATATCAGGTTGACTGACGAGACAAAAGTGAACGTCTTTGGGAAACTTCTGTCCTGTTACATCTGTCGTAAAATTATTCCACAATCAATATGTTGGTAATAAAAACGACCACAAACTCTTCTTTCTATCAGTTTGTGATCTTAAGCTCAAACGCAGTTGGGTTATTCAGCAGGAAAACGATCTAAAGCATGCCAGCAAGCATGAATGGGTCAAAAATGCATCAAAATGAGGGGTTTGAAGTAGCTTAGTCAAAGGCTGGACTTAAATCCAGTTGAGATGCTGTGGTATGACGTTTAACAGGTGTTTATGCATGGAAACATCCCAGTATGGCTGAATTAAAACATCTCTCCAAAGAAGAGTGGGACCAGAATTCCTCCATAGTAACGCAAAATACTCACTGCCAATGACTGCTAATGCTTCACTGGAGTTGTTGCTGTGAGTTTTGGCACAAACAGTGATTAGATTTAGGAGGCAAATACTTTTTATGTGGAACTGTATAAATAAAAACCCAACATTTTTTTTAGACAGTAAACGATATAACATGCAATTACCTATTGAATTGTTTTCTGAAATGATGGTTGGAAAGCAACATATATGAGGTCTTGGGATGACTCCAGAAATTAGACTTGTGAAATAAAATTGTGGTCATAAGTCAATAAAAGCTGGAAGATTTTTGAGCCAACTTTTAAATGGGCTACATTTTATTAGTTTTTAAAAAAAATGGTTTTAGCTACTTTGTTTTATCTGGGGGTTGTGTAGGGTTGTATGGTTATCATTTCTGAAAGGTTTCTTTTTTTATGTCCGGTTCCTCTTTCTGTTTCATTTAGAAAACCTGGCGCTGGTTATTTCATTATGTGTAGTTTATGTTTCTGCCTATCTGGACTCTGTTACTGTTTATCACTCATCTGTTATTCATTTGGGAACCGGTTTCTCAGCAGAGCCCCTTCCTGGTAAATCGTAAAGCTCCTTCATGGTAGACTTTTTTTTTTTTACATGAAAAGGATTGCAGAAGTATTGCTGGCTTAATGAGGCTGCAGTCCACTTAGGGGGAAGTCCTGCTTTTAAGTTCAACAGAAAACCATGCTTTGCAATATATGTAATATGTAAGTATGCTGATGATGTTATGATTTTTATGTAAAATCTAAAAATTTCTTCACTCTGTTTTGTTGCTTTGTCTGTCTTGTCTTGAACCCTGTGATACTTTAGCACCCAAAAATATTGGTTTCCCATAAAATATAAAGATTATGACATCAATTTGGCCATTGATGTGGCGGAAAATTGATGAACAAGTTTACGTAGCAATAAACATTTAATTTCTTAATGTTATTTTAGAATGAGTCACGTAAGACTTCTAATTTTGAAAGCTAATTTTGAACTAAGCTGCCAAATTGAGGAAGTGTTGTCAGGTCAGAGGAGGTGAAGGTTGACTCTTCTGGTTCAGAGGTTTGAATCTGGTGTTTCTGTTTTCCAGATCCATGAGACCATCGAGTCCATCAACCAGCTGAAGATCCAACGGGACTTCATGCTCAGCTTCTCCAGAGATCCCAAAGGCTACATCCAAGACTGGCTCAAGTCCCAAAGCCGAGACCTCAAGGTTCCACATGCTCATCCATTCATACATCTGTCAATTCCATTCATACATCCATCTATTCATACATCCATCCATGCATACATACATCCAATCATCCATCTGTCCATCCATCCATGCATCCATCCACCCATCCATCTTTCTTTTTGCTTGTAAGCTGTTGAAATATGCCTCATGAATATATGGTGAACTTTTGAATTTTATTAAAATCTGCTAAAAAGAAATAACTCTTGAACTCTGACTGTGGAGCAACATGGAGGTATAAAGTGAAAAAACATGGCCACTCCTCTGGTCCCTCAAACTAAATGTAACATTTTGTTAGACACTTCAATGTGTTTTGAGTTAAAAACATGTATGAAATACCAACATAGAGATTATAACCCTCAATACGATTCATGTAGAACCAAGAAATACTTAATCACAATAGATTATTGATTCAATAATATTTAAGAATGCACTTAAAATGGTTTTTAACATAAAGTTACCAAAGCTTGTAGTTTTACAGTTTGCCATCACCTTAGACGTTCGCTGCAGGATGTAAATTTCGTCCATTTTTCCAACTGGCGTTGCAGTTGATGACCGACGTGGTGGGGAACCCTGAGGAGGAGCGGAGGGCAGCGTTTTACCACGAACCCTGGTCCCAGGAGGCGGTCAGCCGCTACTTCTACTGCAAGGTGAAGAAAGCCCATCCCACTGACTCATTTTTTATAAGATCTCTTCTTTTTCTTCTTCTTCTAACTCGCTGTTCTCCTGACAGATCCAGCAGAGGAGACAGGAGCTGGAACAGGCCTTAGCAGTCCGCAACACCTAAAGCAGAAGGCCCTCCTGAAGTTCTGCCTCTGGATTTTGAAGCTGTGTGTGTGTGTGTGTTTGGATTTTTGTGAGTGTGTGTGTGAGGCCAGCAGTGAAGTCTAGATCTTCAGCTGAACCTAAAGAACTCCACATTCAGTTTGTCAACAGTTTTGAAGCTAAATAGGACTCAACCGCGGTTTGTCAGACCCAGATATGAATGCACTTCCTGTTTGAAAAGACCATGAAGTAATCATCGTTAGCAGCACTGTTGGCCCTCAGAGGCTCGGCTTTGTAAATATGTCCCGCAAAAACTGTCGACTAGCTGCTCACACACCTCCCTGTTTGTGCTCTGGATGAGTCTAACTACGCACATTTTTTTATTTGTCCTCATTTGAATCCTATTTTTTTAAGGGTTAATTAATAACACCAGCAAAATATGAGATTACAGTTTTCTGGGTGGTTGCAGATTATAAAACATGACCTGTTGGTTGCATTCATCGTTTCTCCACCATGTTTAGTTTGCTTAAAAAAAAAGACACTGAGAAGCTAAAGTATTACCATGCTATCAGCAGTTTATGACAGAAGTTTACATACACTCATCACTGCCATAAGTATTATATTGTTCCATGGTGAATAGTTTTCATATTTATTTCTCCTTGGTGAACTAATTGTTTAACAACTTTAACTTTTTAATAAGATTTGGGAAATTTCAAGTTAATACAATTTTATCTAATTCACATGAGGTCAAAACTACACATACATGCTCTTATATATATACATACAAACCCCTGAACACCATCAATAAGTTGATTACATTTTTCTGGCTGAATATTTAACAAGTTTTTTTGACAAAATACACACAATTGGGTATTGTGGTCCAGCACAGGACTGTGATCCCAAACACACTTTAAAACTAAGGTTGGGATTTTAATTTTGCTTAATTAATTACTTTGATTTTAAAATGTTAACACAGTTATTTTTTTTTTATTATTATTTACATTCTGTTCCCACGGGAACCTTTGTATTTTGCGTTTCTGGTATGCCCGTAAATCCAACATCGTCTGCAAACATCAGCGATGGTTGATAATGCTTCTCTTGACCCACTAGGAGATCATTTTTTACTTCACAAATAATCTAATATGATGCTGGAAAAGATTATTGTGTCAAAGTTGTGCAATAAGGAGCTAGTCTATCAGCAAAGCTATTCAATCCTAAACTACCATCTCAATACGTTACAACAGGACTGCACTTATATTTGAACTGGTGCCAGTTCCGATACCAAATTCAGAACCAATTCAGTCAAGAAAAGTGGTAAAATAGAGCCAGATCTACGATATATGAAATGCTTCCTGGTGCTACCGGAAGCTTCGTTTGAGGTACTGCGTGCTAAGAGACGTAAACATATGTTTGTGGGTTTGTATGTACAGATTTGAGCCTTTTGATTATTAATTATTTGTTTTAAGAAACCTAAAATTAGCATCATGATGAATGTCAATAAACTTCTGACCAGAACAGTTGCTGGAAAACAATAAGGTGTGACGATCGTATTGTTTTTTTTTTCTTCCTTTAATCACGTCACTGCAGTGGAAATAGGGGGAAATGATCCCTTTTGTGTGTTTTCAAGATCAGTGTTTCGAAAGTTTTACCAAAGGATGCAACAAAAAGAAGCAGAGAACATAAGAAACTGGACAAAAACACAGATCTGTGTTTTTAAAAAAATATTAATAACTGAGCAGTATTAGCAGTTAAGTCCAGGTCTGTTGCATTTTACATTTTCTATGTTATACATGCACAGAGAAGGGAAAAAAAGAATAATGAAGGTTAGTTTGGTGGAGATTTGAATGTAAATATGTTTTGGTGTCCAGCTGTACAGTCCACATCTGTTTGGATTACATGTTGCAGAATGGGAGCTCCATTGGTTTTTAATTATTCCCACTTTGGGGGTCGATTTATTTGAGTGTCTTACCGTGGGAGCTGCAACAAAAATCAGTCTCAGTAGCTGCAACAGAATATAATCTGCACCAATCTCATTTTACACGTTTTTTAATGACTTGTATGTATATGTTGTACTGTCGGTTAGATTATTTGTTTTTGGATGGGAGAGAGAGTCACTTTGCACTGTGCTGTAAACTCTTTGTCGGGACTCTCTTTATTGTGGGTGAGACCCTCTTTATTATCCCAGCGTACACAAAAATCGACCTATGCATGCTCCATGAACATGGATCAATACATCTGATGAGGCTGTCCGTGTAAATATTAAAAGGTCTGCATAGATGTGTACGTAGCAAAGGCTAGACTCGGCAAGTTTGCTGATGGCGCCTTCTGGAAATTGTTTTTTGCCAAAAAAAGAAAAAAAATAACTTGTCCTACCAGCAACTAATTGTAAGTGTGAGTTGTATGTTTTCATTAAGGGACTAAGTTATATTCACTGCACTCTGTAGGTAGCTGTAGCTAGGAAATCAGTCCCGTGTCTCACCTTTCTTTTTCTTCTTTCTTTTTTTTTTTTTTTTTTATTCATAGCATGTCTAGGACATTTATAACGTTGTCACTGAATCACTAACCCCCTCTTGTGGAGGACACCTAGAGCTGCAACTCCTCTACAACAGAATCATCACTACTGTATTAGTCTGTCACCTATCCCTGTCCAAACTGTTGCATGTGGGTCTGAGGAGTGGGAGCTACTCTCTCTTTGTTTACACTGAGGGTCACCGACAGGAGGTTAATAATAATAATAATAAATAATAATGCTGTATATCTCTAAAGGGTTTCATGATCATGTTCTGTAAAGAAAAAGAGGGGAATACAGCTGTAACATTGTGAGACAGCCTGGATGTAAATAAAGAAGCGCTTGCCAAAGTTTGTAAATGCCATCAGATGTGAAGTCTCTTTTGTTGTTCATCAGTTTTCTACGGTTTAAAAGCTACATGTTAATTTATTAGCATGATTTTAAAATCCACATTTTGAAAACTGATTTGGAAAAATCTTCTTTTGCCTGATTTCTTTTGTTACTAATATAAATTATCATTTTCATTCTTAAAATGCCAAAATTTCCACTTAACTTTATATTTTTGGGGCTCTGATGTAAATTTTAATCGTTAAATGATTGATAATTTGATCGTTTACTCAGTACTTGAGTAGACTTTTTACCAAATATCTTTTTACTCTTGCTTGAGTAATTTCTTGGATGGCTAATTTTTACTTTTACTAGAGTAAAAATATGTTGAAGTGGTGCTACTCTTCTTTTTGGTTCTCTACCATACTCTGACCAGAAGTTAATGTTCTTTGGAGGCGATGGCATGGAAAGATTTGGGAACCCAAGATGATTGGAAGAATATAAAATTTAAGATTTTTTATAATGTCTGCTACTCGTAGTGTCGTCACATAAATGGCTTTTCCTCAGAAAAATGTTTCAGTTCCGGCTCAATGGTGGGGTCTGCTTCCTGCAAGGAGGCGGCAGACAAGAGTTTTATTGTTCCTGATGGAAGCAGGTGGAGGCCTTTCCACTGTGACCTGCAGCGGAGCTGGAGCACTGTCTATGCCTCAGAAAGAGCCTCTTTCACTGCGCTGCAGCACTATTCTCCTGAGCCCACGGCCCCTCTCGGGGGTGAGGGAGGTTAGCGGGCCTCTTTTCGCTGCATCAGCAATCAGGCTCCATGAAGAGAGGCATTCAGGGTTCTCCACAATCCCAGCGTCGGGGGTTAACCACCTAATGCCGGAGTGATCATTGGCTGAATCGGCCTGTCATCTGGGCAAAGGGTTCACGTCTGTGCCAGGGTGGAGACTTTTAAGATTTAATGTGAGGAGACAAGGCGGGGCGTGGAGCTGAGGAACAAAATGTTCATCAGACCCAGAAAACTGACCCAAAAATGGTTCCTGAACCTCTCTACTCCATTTTCCAGCTCAATCAAAAATAATTTTTCTGAAATAATGGATATCTACTTTGTCTTTTGACCGGAAATTCTCACCAGATATTAAATACATTTAAAATATATGTAAATTTAGAATTTAAGACGGGGAATAAGTATCGAACACAACCAGAAAAAGCTGCTAAAAGGATTAGAAAGTCAAGAAAATAGTAATTTAGTCCATATTTGTGACCTTAAAAAAACCTCTGCAACCCTCGTCTTTTCATCAAACACTTTTTTGGATGGCTTTTTTTTATTTTTACTTGACTAAAAATAGTGCTATTCTTACTCGAGTACAATTTTTGAGTACACCTCTGTTTGTAGAAAAAATAAATTAAAAAAAAGCAATGGAAAATGTTGCATACAAAAACTAAAACCAATATCGATACCTGATAACGTTATTTTTAACGTTGTTTGGGCCTAATACTGATACTTACCATATATTTACAAATACAAATAATTATAATAATAATAATAAAAACAAGCCGCTGAGTGTAAATTTTACTCTTTAATACCTCTTACAAAAAAAAAAGAAAATAAAGAAAAAGGCAGCCAATGGCTTCAGCTTGTTTCCAGTATCTGAACATCTCCACAATGGAAGACTTATGGCTCAAGTGATTTTCTTTCCAATGATTATTAACAAAGAAGGCCTTTGTTTATATGTTACAGATACTGAAATACGCCTAAATATATAAATACCGTCTCAGAGGCTGAGAATGCAAACAGCAGGAATCAGAGTAGCATCTATGATTCATCGCTGTCTAGACGTGACACATTTAAAAGGTACAAAAGTAAAAGTCGAAAGTTCCCGTAATGAGCAGGGATACTTTCAGCTGCAAGGAGTAAACAGTTAAGGTTGTTATTATTGGGTTTTTTTTTAATCGATCCTGACATCTTTGTACCGTGAAGTTTCCAGAAAAAGTGGATTAAATCCACAGTTATCAGCATTAAACCAGTGTTTTATGTGCTGTTGGCCTGGTCCTGCTCAAACAGAGCCATGGCGAGGTGTGACCTCGACCCCAGACTCTCCAGGTTGCTAAGCACGCAGCGGTGGTAGATGTCCTCGCTGAACCGCGGGTTGCACGCCCGCCGCACGTACTTTTGGATCAGCGCCGGTTCCACGGCCCGGAACACATGCAAGCCGGAGTAACGCACGAATATGTCGTAAACGTCCATGCTCTCCATTAGCTCCTCGTTCTCTAAAATGTCGGCCGCCATCTTGGTGCGTGCGCTCATGTAGTCGGCGTTGTAGAAGCAGGCTTCGTCGAAGACGTGGCGGTCAAAGTGGCCGTCACGAAGAGACTCCGAGGCGAAGGTGGAGGAGGCGGACGGCTGTTGGTCGCGGTAGATGACGGCGGGGTTGAACTCCTGGAAATGGACAGGGAAGAAAACCTGCCAGTTGCTGATGGCGTTCATTCGGCAGCGGTTCAGGAAGTCCGCGTTGACCTCGGTCCAAACACTCGACAGGAAGAAAAGCGTGTCGACAGGGTGCTTCTTGGAAATGATGTCCATCAGCTTGACCTGTGAGGGAACCTCCGTCTTCACGCTGATCCAGGGAATCTTCACGTCGCCGTAACGTTTTTCCACTTCACCGATCATCGACTTGACCCCGGCAAACACGTCGCTCTGGCTGACTCTCTGGGCGTCGAAGGGGTCGTAGATGAACAGGAAGGTCAGTAAAACGTTATCGTGCGTGTCCAGGGTGTTCGTCACGTACATGTCCAGGAAGTTACCCACGTAATCCTGATCCTGGGCGGTGACCGGCAGGATGACCTGCACCCGCGTTGCCTCCGTCACGTAAGGCATGGGGATAATCTCGACAGCGCTCAGAGGTCGCAACAGGTTGACCCTTTTGGCAATGACCTGGCTGTGACCTTTCTGGGTGAAAGCCTCCAGCGCCAGATCCAGTATGTACTCCATCCCACGCATGGGATCGAAGCGCCTGTACCCGTTGAGCAGGCGCCGCTTGCGGAAGCGGAGCTGCGGCTGGTATCGCTCGTTGAGCCGCTCCACGGCGACCTCCAATATGGCGCTGACGTCGGCTCGGTCAGCTCCTCTCATCTCACATTTGGGCGAGCAGTCCGTGCAGGAGTAAATGTGCTCCTCTGTGAAGTAATCCCAGTTTATGACCTCGAAGCGAGTCTTGGGTTTGAAGGGGGAGTTGATGCCGATTGGCCACGTGACCCCAGCCTTACCCTCAGGGGTCAAGTGGCTCAGGTTGCTGATCTGCATCTGATAAATACACAAAAAAAAATCTTTAAAATATAAAACCAAAGTAAAATAATACCTTTAAGATAGCTGCTGTTTATTTAAATTTCAAATTAATCTAATTAACTCATTAGCAAGTTTGCAGGGTTAAAACTAGGGCTGAAACAATTAATCAGATTAATCGTGACAAATGGATCACTGAAATAATTGCCAACTAACTTAGTAATCGAATAATTGTAAGAATTATCAATGAAGTAATGGATTTCTAAAACAATTGTTAGTAGCTGCCCTACTAATAATTATTTTAGGAATTGATTATTGCGATTAATCAATTAATCGGATAAAAAATTTTGATCAAATTCTGCAGATTTTTACTGAAAACTTTACAGAAAATATTTACTGACACAAATTTTTTTCTTTAGTATAAATTTATGTCCAGTTTTATCTTAATTCCCGATATGAATATATTGTTCTTTCAGCAAACTGACTGCTTTTGAGTCTACATGCTTCAGTTATCGATTAATTGATTAGTAAATTAATTGTCGATTAATTATGATTAATTGTTGCAGCCTAATCTAGTTAGTTCAATAGTGAGAGTAATCTATAATTTTGTCCCGTGACGTTATGTTATCTCGCTGCCATGAGATAAAGAGACCCAGGTCTGGTCATATTGTGAGAACTGTTAAATTAAGTCATCATGTCAAAGTGTCAAAGCTCAAATTTCTAAGAAGAAGAGGTAGCATTTATATTAGAAAGTAAGATTTTTCAATTTTGGGAAACAAAATATAGAAATAGTCAATAAATGTAACTGTTCTGAGCTTAGAAAGGATTATATTCCACTCACATGTCTCAACAAATCTGTTTTCTTACATCGATGAATAATTTATCAAGCAGGAATTTCTGCTTTGGAGCATGCGGTTATTAGGGTGGGGCAAAACATATCCACGTGCATTTTTGGAGCTGATAAATAAATATTAAAGTAAAATGTAACAAACCTGTAGATCGTAAATCTGCTGGTAAGTCCACTGAAGCTCTATTTGGCTGAAGCGCTTATGCAGACGGTACATGAGGTTGGGGTCCGATACGGGATGAACTGTGAAGGCGTTTTTAAACGCAACGCTGTCCTCTCGCTCTGGATCTGCGTTTTTCCCCAGCTCAAAGTAGCGATACTTCATCCCCTGTCAGTCATCACAAACTTTACGTCTAGATTTTGCTTTGCTTTTATTTTTTGAGTGTGTAAATGCATTGTTGTTGTTACCTGGTGCACCTCCACGCAGCTCAGACCCAGATAGTCGATGATGCAGCGGCCCAGCCACTCGTCCGGTCTCACGCTCAGGATGTCGTTGCGACAGGTGTCGAGATGCGGCTGCAGTCGCGCCAGCAAGCTGCGGGACAGAAGGTAGCCGTAGCCGCCATGGCAGTAACGGGCTTTCTCCTCCCCGCCGATGAACTCCTCAGCCCTGCCCATGTACAGGTCCTGACCCGCGCTGAGGTGACCCACCAGCTCCGACAGGCGGTCCGCCTGCATGTAAGTGTCATCCTGCGCCAACAGGAACCAGTCGTACTCAGAGCCGTAGTGCTGATGGAGGTGCCGCACCGTCTCGTACATCAGCCACACTGGCCGGTCGTCGCCGTGGGCGATCACGGTCATGCCGTGTGGCACCTTGGGGCTCCGGAGGCCCGTGAAGAAAAAGGTTCGGTGGAAGTGATGGGCGACCGTGCGGTTCACTGCCACGGCTAACGTGCCGAGGGTGGCCCGAGACGTGAGGACGCCCGCCAGCAGCCGCTCTCGGATGCCCAGTTCAGTGTGGATGTATCGAGTTCTGATGGAGAAAAATCAGATTAGAACCGTGAGAATATAAGGAAAACAAAAGCAATTAATCGTGATAATTCCTGATTAATCAATTACTAATCTTACTCTGGAACTCATGAAATTATGGCTGCAATGATTAATCGTAATTAATCGATTATTGATATAATTTTCAACTGATTAATCGTTAACTGGAGTTTACGAATAATCCAAAACTGTACAAAAAATATTTACATTTTGCATTTAAGATTTAAAAATGCTTGTTTGTAAATTTCTTCTATCCAGATACCCTCAAATTACATCGTTTTAGCTTCAGTTTCGCTCTAATGTCAACATTTTGAAGCATCTAACATTGTTGTATCTTGTTTAGCTCCACTCATTATGCCTATCATCTTTGACCAGTTACCTGTATCCACACAGCATAATTCTGCCACTACCATGCTCCACACTGTGGGTGCGCATTAATTTGTCTTCTTTTGATGTCAATTTTAAACCATTTTATTCTGGTTTTCTGACTTCATGTGTGGGTGCTAGTGTAGTATTTTTAAGCATCAAAATGTGACCTTTCCACTCACCTGAGGACTTTCTTGTGTGGTTTGTTTGGGTCCTTGTGATAGGGAACTATTCGTGGCTGGAAATCCTCCTCTCCAGCTCCATCTCTCCCTCCTCTCTGAGCGTCTCTTCTGCCCAGGAAGAGCCCACCTTTGGCCAGCTCGTCTCTGCAGGGGTCGTCCGTGTCCCCTTGCGTCCAGGACACCATCAAAAGGCTGAGACTGCACCCCAGAGACAGCCCCAGGATGAGGGGCAAAGCAGGCCTGAAGAGGGCCAAAAACGTCGAGAGGCGCATGGTTGATCGTTAAGAGCTAAACCCTAAAGGTGACAGCGCTTTATGGGCAAACTGAGACTCATTTTACCCAAGTAGGAGCTGAAAAAAAAATGAGATCTATTTAATAAAACAAGAAAAAAAAACTGATATAGTTTACTGTTCCTATTAAATTAGATCAGGTTTGATTAGATTAGGAGACCACCTAACAGGATTTCACTTTTATTTATACCATTACTAAGTATGTTTTAACTATGTAGCTACCAGTACGCAAAAGTTTTCCGCTTTAAAACAACAGATGCATGCAAATAGCTTGACATCCCCCAACTGCTTCCTATTAACCTCAAACAGTTTGGTTAATCATTCACATGTTCCCTGCTACATGCCTCCATCCACATAAAACCCATGTTTTGTTAATCAGCTCCACTCATTTTTAGCTAGCAGTCACTTACTAAATCAGCAGAAAGCTTCTTAAAGTCAAGTCGCTTTGCAATAATCTGGTTAGAAAAAAAAACCCGAAGCGAATGAGGAAGAGTTTTGTCCGTCTTATCTAAATTGCAACGTAACAATAACATCTAAGAGGAACAAACATGAAAGATCAAGCTAGCGAGTTAGCATCGCGACCCGTTAGTGCAGACACGTCGATCCACCTCCACGGTCATCAACAGGAAGCTGTTACAAGTCCCGTTTAGCTGCTGGGGGAAAAAAAAAACGTTAATGCGGTCAAAAACATGTCGTCTACTGCCTTCGCTTTCTTGACTTCCTGAAAAACTGTGTGCCACACACACAAAGTGTGTCAACAGCGTCCCTCACGTCGTTTTCAGCCTCATCATTAGAGACTGACTGCACATCTGCTACTGCAGCATCACCTCTGCTCGCTTGTCAGACCTGTGCTGTCAACTGGAGATTTTATTAAACCCCACTAATAAAGTGTAATTATTTTTTTGACATATCAATGTATGTGTCATCATGAATCCTCGTGGACATAATGTTCTTAATGAGAGGAAGGTGCATTTCACCTTTAAATGTGAAGACACCTCAGTAAGATTGCCATGAATTCAAATTTGAAATCTTTTTTTAATCGCAGTACTTTTTAAAACACACCTTCCAATTTTTATGTAAAGCCTTTAAGCATAAAATATTGCCATTTTAAATTTGTTAATAGGACAAGAGTAAAATAACATTTCACAACTGATGTGTCGGTCGTGACAGAGCCTACCCGATCTGCCGGCTCCTGTCGAAAATAAACAAAGAACGTCTTTTGACGTCAAAATCTGAGGACTTTGCTTTAAGTTGTAACATTGTAACGTAATTATAATTGGAACTGGCGATTAAGGTACTCAGGGTCAATTTCTTAATATATATTTGATAATGTATGTAGAAATTATTATTTTATTGATAAGAAGAAAAAATAAATAAATTGCTCTTGGGGGGCCCCTGGTGGTCGCGGTAGGTACCGCACGCTCATGATATTCAGGATCTCCAAGATCCGTAGCTGCATTTCAAACATAGTGAGCAGGGTGTTTGAGAGGATAAAACAGAAACAAACCCACAGTCATTAGCTTGCATTGCTAGTAGTTAGCCGTATAAAACCATTACCAAACCCCACTGGTTTTCTGATTTCTAATCAATCAATCAAATTTTATTTGTACAGCACATTTCAGCAGCAAGGCATTTCAAAGTGCTTTACATCATAACAAACACAAAAAACACAAAGTCATTCTAACTACAACATCCAAAGTTGGTTGAGATGTATTTCTGAAGTTGGTAATCAAATTTCAGTGTCACCAACACTATAGAGAAATGCTCTAAGATACTCCATCAAAACTATAGTTATTTGTGAAGCCTCATATGCATGGTGACTGTGAAACAACAAAGAAAATATCCGATAGTTATTCATAACATCCAAAATGAGCTAAAACTATTATTTTTGGCATACTGTTGATATTCTACATAGGAATACTTAATAACTGAGTGCTATTTAAAATGAATTAGCATGAAAAATTGTTTGTGACCCTAAAGAACCGGCTGAGCCAAAGCAACGGATCCCATAAACGAGCCGGAATTCCCATCTCTACTTTTTACTGCAGTCCCACGAGTAGGGGCGGGTCCTGTTATTTTCACCGCCCTTCTTGACCATATATGGTTCGTCTGGCGGTTTAGCGAGCGGCTACATCCACCCGGCAAAAGGTGGACACGAGACGTCAGTGTGCTCCCGACATACGAGGTACGGAGATATTAGGTAAATGAGATCCATCTGAGTTTAACAACTGCTGCATGAACCCCCAACTTAAGCCGGTTATTGTGAAGATTATCTGGCTTGATTTTTAAAATCGTTCTACCGATTTGGGACTGTGTCATGTTTAATTTGGGCCTAGAGTCGAGTTAGCAGCCAGGCCTGTCAGGTGTAGCTAACGTTACCGGCTCATTCGTATTGTGCCGGTAGAAATAACTTTACATTTTATCTCTAACGCATGTTTCTTAGTGCTTGACATGTTTTGTGTTTTAGCCAACACCGCCGAATTTCATTTAACTCTTCGGGGACAAAATGTACAGGTAAAGTTAGCACGGCTAGCCGCTAACAACCGGACTAATCAAGCGTTATAGATGCTATAGCCGCGTTTGGAAAGAACCAGAACGTGGCGTTCGTTGTCTTTGCCACCATTATTCCAGTCTTTAAGACGACGTTTTTAATTACTTTGGTTACTGAGACGTGTTCATTTAAAAAAATAAGCTTAGTTTCCTTTTAATTATGGGGGTAGTATTTAACCGGCAAGCCGGTTTAGGGTTATCTGCTAGCGGTTAGTCATCCTGATTAAGACCTCTCTCCCTTATATGACTAATGCCGGTTTAGTCACCTCAGTAATTGCTGAACTACAGATAACCAGAGTTCATTGTCATGCTGATGTGTTTTGTTGCTTTCCGTTATCCTCGCTTATGTTTTCTGTCGAGCAGCCTTGGATAACCATGCCGTCAGACTTGGCCAAAAAGAAAGCAGCCAAGAAGAAGGAGGCAGCCAAAGCCCGTCAGCGCCCCAAGAAGTCTGAGGAAGTGAATGAGGACGGAGAACAACCGGAGATCGAAGAAAATGGAGCAGACAGCAATGGTGAGACTGGGATTAGATCTTTGTGACCAGATCCAGTGGGACTGATTAATGTATATTTAAAGTATGTGTCAGAGTAGTTGCATCTAAATCTAAATATGGATGTTTATAAGCCTAACTGATTTGTTTTCAACATGTATGTCTTGAGATTTGTAATTTAGTGAGTTGTATCCTCACTAAACATGTAAAAAGTTTCAGGGCTTTTTTCTGTCATCAGTGACCCAGTTATTTAGAAAATCTCAAATTAAATAAATGAGTCTGTAGAGCTTTTTGCTTTTAGAGGGAATACCATAAAATTAAGGAGAGGCACATTATTAAAAAAAAAAAAAAGAGTATAATGAGCTAGTTGCACAAAACATTTACCGTAAATTAACATTGTGTATTTTGGATTTAATTTTTCCTTAATCTTTTTTTATATGCCTGTCTAAACTTTAAAGATCTATCAAAAATGTTTTTTTGTTGTTGTTTTTAGCTGCTACAATTTGACTTTGTTTTTTAAAAGTCTTAGTTCCTTGGTGTTGAGATCTCTTTGGAGTTTTGATATTTTGTATAATTATTTTTGATTATTTGCACATCTGGCCTGTGGGGGAAAATAGTTTTGTAAATTGATAAACATAACTTGTTAATATTTGTATTTAGAAATGTAAAAATGAAACTTTTTTGTGTCACTAAAACAAATAAGAATATTTGCAGTTTTCAATTGGAACAATCCAAATAACAAGCATTTATTGGTTGACTTTTTCAGCTTTCTACCTAAAACAACTGGATCTCAGTGATGCTAGATGCTACAAAGTCTTGGTTTTGAGTCAGTAATTTTAGCAACCCCCACTTTTGGGTCTGTTTAATAGACAACACTGCAACAGAATCAGCCATGTTTTAAAATCAGGCTGCAGTATTTCACATTATGCACCAAACACACATCACCTAACCTGAATTCATCTTGACTCTTATAATTTGTAAGTATTTCTACTGGTTTGTGCTGTTTTCCAGTTGTTGTTATTGCTATATCTTAATATTTTTGACGGCTTCCATGATAAATCATGAAAAGTCCAAAGGAAAAAAAACAAATTTTTCTGAATCTGGAAGCAACTAAAAGCAGTGATCCCAAGAAGTTTTACTCGTATTTTTAGAGTAGCATCAATCTAAGCATGTAGCGCTATTGGACTGGTTGGGAAGACTAAAACGGTGTGCACTGATCTATAAAGCAGGACATCTCTGGTTTCAGGCGTCTGCAGCTTAACCAAGGAGCTGGACGAGTTCGAGCTGCGGAAGACGGAGGCTCGGGCTGTGACTGGCGTTCTCGCTTCCCATCCCAACAGCACGGACGTCCACATCAGCAGCCTGTCGCTCACCTTCCACGGCCAAGAGCTGCTGTCAGACACCAGCCTGGAGCTCAACTCAGGCCGACGCTACGGCCTCATCGGACTTAACGGCACCGGTAACCGTTTAGCTCGGACCTCAGTTTGTTTGAAAGCCAAATCAAAACAATTAATCGTGTTGCGTTTCTTCTCTCTGCTAGGAAAGTCCATGCTACTGTCGGCCATCGGCCACCGTGAGATTCCCATTCCAGAGCACATAGATATTTACCACCTGACCCGGGAGATGGCGCCGAGCGACAAGACGGCTCTGCAGTGCGTCATGGAGGTGGACGAGCAGAGGATCATGCTGGAGAAGGAGGCGGAGAGACTCGCTCATGAAGACTGTGAGTTACATAAGATCTGACAAAACTGGAGCGGTTGAATAACAACTAAGCCAGACTCCATAAGAAATAAATCAATTAATCACATGACAAATCATCATTCTGGTATTTTCTTTAGAACCATTTTGTTTAGAGAGACATCATAATTCATTTTATTTATGGTTTTGGTTGTTTTTATTTTAGATAATTAGCATATTTTGTGAAATATTTTGTACAAAATTAAAGGACTAACTTTCATTATTATGTCATTATCAATATATTACTTCAAAATGGTCTCAAACCAACAATATTATCATTTATCGCAACAATTTAACTGCAATTTTTGTTATTGCGACAGGAAAATCACAAGACATAAAATAGGAAATTAATTTCCATTTAAATGCTTATATGTGTGTTTCGCTTAATCTTTAGAGAGAGATTATTAAAAAGGGGCCATTTTGAAAAATGCTGCAAACATTTGACAAGAACAAAGTAGTTGGTTTGCATTATTTTAAAAGTCCTAACTAGCAGTTTTGCCTGTATGAAGCTAATGATTAACACAACCTGAAGGGCAATTGTGCTTTGTTGAAGCTTAATCCATTTTATTTGTAACAGTTATTTTTATTTTGGAAATCTAAAATGTTTTTGAGTTCCTGTGTCAAATGTTCTCTGGACATTTAAAGATTATAGTTCTTAAACCATCTCAAAACGACAATATTATCATTTAATTTCTGGGAACAGCCAAATTTATCAGGCCTAATAACGACATCAGAAGGTTTTTGTTTCATAAGATGATTTCAGTGAATATATTAAACACTTAAAAAGCTGCTATGATTAAAACTAAACCTTTCTTTCCCCTTAAAGCGGAGTGTGAGAAGCTGATGGAGCTGTACGAGCGTCTGGAGGAGCTGGACGCTGACAAGGCAGAGATGCGAGCCTCTCGGATCCTCCACGGTCTCGGCTTCAGCGCCACCATGCAGCAGAAGAAGCTGAAGGACTTCAGTGGAGGCTGGAGGATGCGTGTTGCTCTGGCCAGGTGAAAACAGGCTCGCTCAGCTTCAGGAATTAGATTTTGTAACGTTTTATGACCTTAAATGTTTGTTTCTGCAGAGCTCTGTTCATCAAACCCTTCATGTTGTTGCTGGATGAGCCGACGAACCACCTGGACCTGGACGCTTGTGTGTGGCTGGAAGAGGAGCTCAAATCGTACGTTTACGCCTCACCTGGAACGTTTTAGTTGTTGGTGAGTAAAAGCAGCAGGTTTTACTCACCAACCTGCTGCTGCTTCTCCACAGGTTTAAGAGAATCCTTGTTCTCATCTCACACTCCCAAGACTTCCTGAACGGCGTGTGTACCAACATCATCCACTTACATCAGAGAAAACTAAAGTACTACACGGTAAGAACACTTTTCTTAGAGCCCAATTAGCAAAGGCCTGGACCCCCTTTGGAATACCTGGAACGAACAAGAGCTAAATAAGGAATCGAGACAAGCTGCTGCTAATAACGTCTCTCTGCTGTTGGGTGACGAAGCAAATCTATATTTGTTCAGGGTAACTATGACCAGTATGTGAAGACCAGAGCAGAGTTGGAAGAGAACCAGATGAAGCGTTTCAACTGGGAGCAGGACCAGATAGCACACATGAAGGTAAACAAGAGGCCTAATTTATTTCACTTTACTTACAAAAATATCCACAAAATAAAACCTGAAGAGTGCAATGTGCAAATAGCCTTTAACGCAGCGTTCCCATAGCAAATCACGGAGGTGGCAGAGTGATGCTTTGGGATGCTAATATTTAGTATGGAAAGGGAAGCCGATCAGATTTTTCTTTTCTTTATTAAATATAAAATATTGGAAGAAAACCTGCTGGTAAACTCACAACTAGAGCTACAATAAAACTATTTAAAGCAGCATTTCCAGCAGGATGTTGACCTTAAATAGCCAACAAATGGCTCTGAGATGATTCATTGCTTGATGGCAACATTGATTTATTTTTATTTTTCTCTCGGTACATTTGCTAGCTTCCCAAAATTATCTTGAAAATGTTACTTAGTATTTTATTTCCACTTTAAGCAGGAAACATTTTTAAAACGGCTCCATCCTGCAAAATTACTCTTAAATTTTTTTAAAATAATATTCAGATTTTTAACCCTCCATATGTTTATATAACTCCACTATTTATCATTTGTTCCTAAAATGA
Organism: Xiphophorus hellerii; assembly: GCF_003331165.1. NCBI lineage: Eukaryota > Metazoa > Chordata > Actinopteri > Cyprinodontiformes > Poeciliidae > Xiphophorus > Xiphophorus hellerii. The sequence goes on from NC_045692.1 coordinate 18,042,419, forward strand.
AGGAAATAAAATTCCTAAACTAAATCTTAAACTACATTATTTAATACAAAACACTTTTTTTCAGTATGGTGTGAAATTTTGCTGTGTGATTTTAATGGAGGAGAAATGTAGCACCATCTGGTGGACAAAATCATGTTCCTGCCTTCTAGTAACCAGACTTGGGCCTGAAGGTTAATTTGAAGACATTTAACTTTTATTTGTGTTTGAAAATAGTTAAATGTGACAATTGTTTTCCATTTTCTTTTCCTCCGGAACAAAGATCTGTTTGCGTAGCTTGTCGATTTAATCTATAAGGAACTGGAACATCTACTATAACATTTAAAAAGAAAACGTGTGCATGTGTCTTCTGCCAAAATGGAGCAGAGGAGATCTCAAAGATCTGTTAAGAATTAAAGGTTTTTCTGGTGATTTTGAAACATTTCTTTTGTCTCCGATACACTTAGAATATAACGTCTATTTGTGTACATTGTGTGTGTGGTCTACAGTCAATCTTATGTATTTTTTTAGAATAATAATTTTATTGTCGTTCCTCTACAGAATTACATTGCCAGGTTCGGCCACGGCTCCGCCAAGTTGGCACGACAAGCACAGAGCAAAGAGAAGACGCTGCAGAAGATGGTGGCATCAGGCTTGACTGAAAGAGTTGTGAATGACAAGGTGCAGCACAGATTGAACCTTTATCAGATTGTTTCGTAGCATCTGATTTATTACTGCACAGATTCCTGAATAAAACCTGTTTTCTCCAGACGCTGTCATTTTATTTTCCTCCCTGTGGGAAGATTCCTCCTCCTGTTATCATGGTTCAGAATGTGAGCTTCAAGTACAGTGACAACACAGTGAGTACAGACATTAAACAACCTCTTTTTGTCTGTTTTTATCTCCCCCAAAAAAGACAAATCTGTGGTTTAATGTCTTCTTAGCCGCACATTTATAAAAACTTGGAGTTTGGTATCGACTTGGATACCCGGGTGGCTCTGGTGGGACCCAATGGAGCCGGGAAATCCACGCTGCTGAAGCTGCTCATGGGAGAGGTTGGTGCTGTTTATTCTAAACTAACTGGTGAATCATTCTCAATACTAAGTTTTATGATTTTTATCCTTTTTACAGCTCCTCCCTACAGATGGCATGATCCGCAAACATTCACACGTGAAGATCGGCAGATATCACCAGGTAAAAGTCAAGCCGTTTTAATAAATAATATTAATTACAGTAAAGTAATTGTCCTCTGTTTGTCTTGGCAGCACCTGACGGAGCAACTGGAGCTCGACCTTTCTCCTTTGGAGTACATGATGAAGTGTTTCCCTGAAATCAAGGAGAAGGAGGAGATGAGGAAGATCATCGGCCGCTACGGCCTCACAGGAAAACAGCAGGTGGGCGTTAGCAAAAAGGCGCTTCGTACGGTTTTCCCGCAGCAAACTTTAACCATTTTCAAGATGTTTTCAATAAAATTCTAGCACTAAAGCATAAAAATAAACCAAATTCACTATTATATCATTTATTACTGCTTTGAATGTCTTGTGATTGAATTCTGCAAAGTAAACTAAAATAAGAATTTTATCTCCCACACTTGACCAATCGCTTTGACTCTTCTGAGAACAAAACACAAATCACTTTCAAATATTAAATTACACAGATCAAAAGCTCATCACACCATTAGGAATAATAAATATTCATTACACTGAACAAGTTGTGTAATTTACTCAAAATGCTTAACTACAATATAATTACACAACTTTCTGTAATGAGTCTTTTCTCAAAGTTTACAACTATATTTCAAAACTCCAGATAAAATATCAAGGACTTTATACAAAAATCAATACGGGTGAAATGATTAATCAATTATAAAAATAATCAACTAATTTAGTACTTGTCGTTAACTGGAGTACAAACTGAAAAAATGTCATTTGCTGAAAGAATAAAACAGTAATTAAGCCAAAACTGTGCAGAAAATATACATTTTGCATTCAAGTGGTATTTTAGATTAATCAGGTTCAGATTCTGTCAACAATAAAATACTAAACACTTTTTGTTTATAAATCGGTAAACCCAAAAAATAATCAGATTAGCCTTGCATAAAATTTGTGATTTTCTTTGATACAAATAATAAAGCATACACTTTATTATTTAGAATGTTGTTGCATTTTATTCAATAAAGTGTTTCTTATTCAAACAACCGATTAATCATCAGACTAATTGATTACTAAAATAGTTTAGTTGTAGCTTTAAAATCAAGCATTTTCCAAAACGCCTCATTGAAAGTTAAGCATATTCAAGGATTTCAAGCACCGGTACAAACGCATGAAGTGTCTCATTATTCTTCAGTCGTATTGATTATTGCAACAGCGTCTTCACAGGTCTGTCCAACAAATCAATCAAACAGCTGCAGCTGATCCAGAATGCTGCTGCTCGCGTTCTCACTAAAACCAGGAAGATAGAGCACATAACACCAGTTTTAAAGTCCCTACACTGGCTCCCTGTAGCTCAAAGAATAGACTTTGAAATACTGTTGTTAGTTTATAAATTACTGAACGGCTTAGCACCACAATACATTAAAGATCTGCTGTTGTTGTATCAACCTTCCAGACCTCTCAGGTCTTCCTGTTCTGGTTCTGCTCTGCATCCCCAGAACCAGAACCAAACGAGGAGAAGCAGCTTTCAGCATCTATGCACCACAAATTTGGAACAAACTTCCAGAAAACTGTAAAACAGCTGAAACACTGACTTCTTTTAAATCTCAACTGAAAACCCACCTGTTTAGAATTGTATTTGAAATGTAATCAATCACAAATTTATTGATGGAACTTGACTTAATGATTGATTCTATATTGCATTGTGATTCTGTGTTTGTAATGATGTAAAGCACTTTGAAATGCCTTGCTGCTGAAATGTGCTATACAAATAAAATTTGATTGATTGATTGATTATTCCTAAAAGCCTCCTTTAATTTCCTCCAGGTGAGTCCGATCAGGAACTTGTCAGACGGTCAGAAGTGCAGAGTTTGTTTTGCCTGGCTGGCCTGGCAGAACCCCCACATGCTGTTCCTGGACGAGCCGACCAATCACCTGGACATCGAGACGATCGACGCGCTGGCGGAAGCAATCAACGAGTTCGAGGGAGGCATGATGCTAGTTAGTCACGACTTCAGGCTAATTCAACAGGTATGGCTTCCTCTGAGACGCCTGAAACCTAACATTTGAGTAGAGTGGATGTTTTAAATCGCACAAGGCTGAAATAATGATTAACTGGACTATACGGCTTTGAAAATTGCTTATTTAAATTTTTTATTTACTGATTTAAAATGCCAACTAACGGGTGAAATGATTAATCAGGTAAGTTGTGATTAATCAATTATTCGTTAACAGACAGAGTATACAGTACAGACTCAAAAAAAAAAACTTGGATTTTTAAATACTTAGATTTAAAATGCCAACTCTAGGATTGAAATGATTAATCGTGATAATCAAATATTGTGATAATCAACTAAGTAATTGATTGCTAACTGGAATATACAGACTCAAAAAAGGCCATTTGCTTAAAAAGAAGTTAAAGTAGTAATTAAAACGACCATACAAAGAAATGTTTGCATTTTTTATTTAAGATGGAAAAAAAAAATCTTTGGTAAATCTGAACCAGGTGAAGATACAACATATTTAAAAAGGATGCTAAATTATTTTTTAAAAAGGAACTGAATTGTTTCCATGTCAGTGTATTTCTAATATTGGAAAAAAAAGACTTAAGTAGTTAAGTTTTTAAAAAATAATTTAATTAATTGCAAGAATAATCGATTACCAAAATCGTTAGCTGCAGCCCTAAAATCTTCTTTCTTTCTTTTTTCCAGGTGGCTCAAGAAATCTGGGTGTGTCAGAATCAAACCATCACAAAGTGGAAGAGCGGCATCTTGGGATACAAGGAGCATTTGAAGTCAAAGATAGAGGAGCAGTGAAGGCAGGTGACCTGACGCACCTGGTCGCTCGTTTATGACATCATGGACCTGCGAGTTTCTGAACGGAGGAGCAGGAAACGTCCTACTGAACAGAACCAATCTATTATGCATCTTATCGGACTCGTCTCTCGTACACCTAGTACCGTTTCCTCACGGTTTGACTACAGTCCAAGCCCCGCCCTTCCACCTCAGGCTGCGGTCTGATTGGCTGATTCACCTGGAATGCATTCCATTGTGTTTGTCTTCAAAGAAGTCTTTGTTCTTTAAAAGTTCTGTTTTACCCTAAGAAGTAAGCAGCAGCTTTTAGGTCATTTTATCATATTTAAAAGGTGACTTTTCTTTTTTGTTTTCTTTCCCCTCCAGTGTAAGAGCAGTTCTGCCTTATTTGACAGCAATGCAATAAAGGTTTGTCTCAATAAACGGAACAGTAAAAACAGCAAAACTAATTGGAGAAGTCTTTATTATTCCTTATGCATTTACAGGGACTGTATCAAAGTCATTACCTTTTAGGGAAAATAAACTATTGCAACAAGGAAAAAATTTAAAGCGAGTTTGTTTTGGTTATGAAAATCAAAATGGCTGAATTCCCAAAGATTTACACTCGACTGCGGCATAAATTACATTAGGAGGAAACTGGAGGTCATGCTGTGCCAGGATGATTCATTTATTATTGAATGAAAATTAGCTACTGTTCTTGAACAATGCCTTGCAAAAGTATTGAAACCCAATGAATTAATCAAAATGTATATTAGTAATTTACACTTTTACTGTCTGTAAACTGAAGAGGCAACAACCTCCTATTTAGTTATTTGTATAAAGATTTGTTTTCTGCAGCACAGCTCTGTTACTGGAGCACATCTGAGTGATTTTCAGCTCTTAGATTCAAGTCTAGACTTTGACTAGGACCTTCTAAACCATTCCACTGTAGCTCTGATTGCAGTCTTTTTCTGTTGGCTCCCTCCAACTGTCCTGTTGCCACAGACTGGTGCTGCCACCACTATGTTTTAATCCTATCTGACCCAAGCACGTTCTTCCATGAAGATCCAGATTTAAAACTTAACAAATGCACTATTTAGTGTGTGTTTATGATTTTGAATCTCAATAAAATACACAAGTTTAAGATCTGATTTCTACTTTTGCAAGGCACTGTATTTTCACATTTGATGTCAAGATTCTAATAGGAAAAAAAACAGGATTAGAAATTAAAATAAATCTGCCTTAGTCTGTTTTTCATGCTGCTTGACCTACATTCCTTCATACAGTTAAAGTTGTAATGTTTATCAAGTCTTAAGACATTATGCTGCAGAGTGTAAATAGTAACTATATAGTGAGTGTAAGCTTCCTAAACCGATTAGTTAAGCAAAAGGAAAAGTTCAGAGTTTTAGACTGAGGTTCTGCTCTTTTTTTTTCTTTAAAGCTTACATATATAGGCAATATCTTAAAAGAAAAAAATAACTATTGTCTTGATTTAGTTAAAATCCAGATTAGTTGGAACCTTTTTATTTAGTTGCTTATTTAGACAAAAGGTAGGAGGCGGTATGTCTCTGATTAGCTTTCTGTATTTAACGTCTACACACCTTTCTGAGTTCATAGTTTTTTAGGTTCTTTTTAAAGTATAAAATAAAGTTAATTAAGTTGAGGCTGAAATTTCTACAGTGAAGTCTTTAAATAAAGAATTTGAAAAAATAATCAGGAAGGAAGGACATAACAAAGGGGGTCCAAAAGTAGACAAAGAAGAACAAAAAATAGGAAGTAGGGCAAAAAAAATAATTATAAAACAATGTGATGAAGTCTGGAAATAATATTTTCAATGCTCTTTATTTTCTAGAAAATGCTGTCATAATTCTCCAAACTGGGTAGAAACCCTGGTACGTGTTTCACACAGAAAGATTATTAGTGGTGCACCGGCTCCAACCTTAATTTCCCATGATAACCATCCAGTGAAAATGTGACGTCGGTTTAAAAGCTCATAAAAGAGCGACTGCATAAACTTCTATGCAGTAAAAAGAAGAACTGCTAGAACTAACCTTTATTCTTGTCTTTCTACCCAAAAGCATAAAAAAAACTTTAGGATTAAGTTATTAAGGTTTCAAACCTTCAGCTTCCAAGATCAACTAGTCTGGATTTGGACCAAATAAAGACACAAGGACCATTATCTGCTGCTCAGAACCAGAACTTCACTGTAAAACCCGGAACTGTCCCTTTAGGTTTTCAGCGATTGTCAGATTAGTGGCACTAGCTGGAGTTGAGACAGTGCAAGCTGGAGGAGTGTTTTTACTCAATGCCGTTTCCAGTTGTCCCGGGGGCAGCATGGTGACAGCCGTGCTCAGGTTCGTCAGTGTTCGTTTCGTCCAAGCAGAGGCGTCCTCAGTCCTCGTCTGAGACGGCATCCAGTGGAATAGTGCGAGTGTTGGTGGCCCGGACGCTGCCGATGTTGGTCAGCGAGAGGAGGTTGGCGATGCCCATCAGACTGACCCCGGTGCCGTCCAGGTTGACCTGAGCCAGACGCATGTCTTTCAGGTGCTTCAGACCTGCAGGCAGGGATGCAAGTTATTGATTAATGAGTTAATCTAAAGTTGAGTGAGCTTATCGATAAATAGAGCGGCCATTTTTTTTTTAAACTTGAGTTTCCTATTCTACCTAGATGGCAAAAGTTTTTCATAATATGCTAAATTAAATTAGTTTTTAATTTTTTAAATAAAATAAATTTTTTAATGAATTTTTTTTAAATTAAAAATAATACAGTTTAACATTTTTGTCATCTGTATTAAATACTGACTGAATAAACAGAAAATTGTGGTGGGGTTTCCACATGAATAAACTAAGGAATTTATAAAAAAAAAAAAATATATATATATACAGCAAAACAGGAACATCTCAACTGGCTGAATAGAAAAAGAAAAGATGAAAAGAATAAAATGTGGGAACAATCCCGTATTTTAAGACAAATTCAAGTGTCCCGAACAGGACGCCGTTTCCCGTATTTGACTGCAGCCTGCAATTTCTATTTACCAACACTAGATGGCACTGTTCTCATATAAAAAAGTCGCAGCTGTGCTTCCGTTTGCAAATGATTCTTGCTGTCAGAGGTCACAGCTAATTCAACAAAAAATATTTCATACACTATGGATACAATTATAAAGAACAGGAGACTCTAACTGTAAAAAGGAGAGGGAACTAAAGAGTCCGTTGGCTAAACCCGCTAATGGCGACCTGATTAAAGCTTTGTGCAGGAGTTTTCAATTAGACATGGAGGTGAGAAAGATTGATTAATCTAAGCTGTTTAAGTAAAGCTTAATGATAAATGATCATATGCTTTAGAGCAAAAACGCAGGTTGGTATTGCACTAGTTTTTTATTCTCTTTACACTCTGCAATTTTGCCTTAAAAGCAACATTGTCCTGTTTACTGAGGCCATCACAACCATGTAAGGAAAAAAAACGTGATTAAATCCGAAATATCAAAAACAAGATTAAATGTTGTTTAGATGGATGTAACTTATATTTTGGAGAATTAATATTGTCCGATGACGTCGCTCCACACTGTGGTGGAGCTGTCCCGTATTTTAGCAACCAAATATATGAAACACTTAATTCTTGAACGTAGAGGTGGCCAAACGACAACACTAAAAGAAGGGCTAAAGGACGTTATTAGTTGATAATTAGAACTAATTTTAATCCAATAAACTATTAATCGACAATTAATACCTACTTGTTTTCCATCCCTACTGCAGGGGTAAGAAAATACAACAGTTTATCTCTCAACCAAGCAGAGATGAGCTTAAAGAAGACAAGCTAACAGTGTAGCTGTACCTTGGTCCGTGATCCGTGTGTGGCTGAGGTTGATCTTAACCAGCTGATGACAGTGGATCAAACCCCTCCTCACTACCGAGTCTCCCACATGCGTGCTGGCTAACCCCAAAACCTAAAAAACAGGAAATTATAACCAAAACAAAGCTCTCAATTCACTATTAAAGCATGACAAATGTCAATTTTTTTTGTTTTAAAATAAGCTTTTTTGATATTCCAAATCAAAACTAGAGCTATACAACTAGAGTTATAGAGGCTTGAAGTTTGTGGCATTTTTTAAAATCAATTTAATTATGTTACTTATGTTATTTCTGATCTTTTCAGTGGAGATATTGACCATAATAAACTTTTAAAGTTTTCTTGAGTTTCTTGAACCAGCCAATCAGACATCAGGATGTTTGTAAAAGCAGCCAATCAGACGTCAGGGTCTCTGTAGAGGAACCTCTATTCAGTTTGATGGGTGACGTTTTTAAATTGTGCTTCAGCACAGGAACACAAAATAATTTAATAAATCATAAATTATATCAAGTTTTTAAATTAAAAATCTAAACATTTAATTGAGGCACATATAATTCGTTCATTGAAAATGTAAAACTCTCAAAGCAAGTCAAATAATTGAAAAAAGTAATAAGTATATCTCAATGAATATAAAAATATAGAAACACAACTGGGATGTTAAGGAAAAACAAATAAATAAATTCTGTAGTTAATAAATTATTTCTGTTTATTTCTCATTTTAAAAAAATTGACATTTAAATAATTTTTTCATTAGTTATTTGTTGTAATTTGGAACTCTTCACTCTCCATAAATGTGAAGTTTAAGGTTGTAAGAAGATAAAATGTGGTTTTCCAAACATATTTCACTACCTCTTCATGCTAATCTTACTTCTGCATTTAATCCAAATTTAATTATAGTTATTTTTAAATCGTTATATGTTTGTAAGTACAACCTTTAACAATACAATAATACCCAACACCAGCAGAACTCATGTCAACCTTTGCAGCTCCACCAATATTATCAGGTAAATTACCTGAAGCTGAGGCAGACAGGTGATGAGTTCGGCCACTCCTCGGCTCGTCACCGCCGTTCGGTCCAAACAAAGTTCCTGCAGCTCCTGCAGGCCACGCAGAGAGGGAAGCCCTGTGTCCGTCACCTGCGTGTTGCTCAGAGACAGCTTCTTCAACCTGCACACAAATGCACACGACACTCCCATCAGTGTGGACGTTTCAGCCACAAGCGTTTGCTGTCGTGACTGAGGTGTTGGAGTGACCTGGTCATGGCGGCTAACTGGCTGACTCCTTGGTCTGTGACCTGTGTGTAATCCTTCAGGTCCAGCTCTGACAGCAGAGTCAGCCGGCAGAGGAACTCCAGCCCCCCGTCGGTCACAGTGTGGCGTCCAGGAAGCGTGAGGTGAGTCAACTTCAGACCTTGGGGAAGTGGGAATCATCAAGATTTAGCTTGGTTTGTGTCCTTCGCTCCATCCGTTTACAGGTTTTCTGAGCTTTCAGTCGAATTTAAGACTTTTTAAGACTATTTGAATGAAATCTAAGACTTCAGGAAGATTATTATATTAGGGCCATGCTTTAAAAAATTGCGAAAAAGTCAAAGTAATGAGAAAATAGTCGTAATATTACAATGATGAAATCATAATCTTATTCTCGTATTAGGAGCTACAATAGTTACCAGTGGCCTCAACAGCCTTAAGTCAAGAAACACGACGAAGAAGCGAGTCAAGGGTTCACATGACAAAATTTAAGACTGGTGATTAACGTATTTAAGGCCCACTTACTTTTTCTAATGAATTTAAGACATTTTAAGGACGTGAGGACACCCTGGTTTATTTACACACATTTTAATTTACAAACCTGATATAATCTTGAGGGCATGATTCCCATCTTTCACAGAGATTCCTCCTAAACTCAGAGAAGACAGAGTTGGGTGGGTGGAGATGCTCTCCAGAGATTCCTCCGTCACACCAGTCCCATTCAGATTCAAAGTCTGCAAACTGGACATCCCTGCTAGAGCTGAAATATCTTTAACCTGAAACACCAACAAACAACAAGATGAAGAGACATGGCAGACCAGACTCTTAAGACAAACAGTGTTTGGTTGAAATAAACTAAAGTGCCTTCGTCTGCTTGATGCTGAGAAGTCGCAGCTGTGGTACGCAGGTGGGGAGCGCAGCCAGGGTGGCTTCAGTCACTTCTGTCTGGTTCAGGCTGAGCTGAGAGAGACAGGAAGGAGCCGACTGGAGGTACTGAACCATGCCAGCATCTGTCACTTTCGTCTGATCCAGGGACAGGACACACAGGCTCTTCAAGCCTTCAAGCCAGAATAAACATTTCATTAGAAATAATTGGTGGACCAAGGTTTAATATCTGCCAAAGTGTTCATATTTAGTCAACCTTTTATCATTTATTTGTGTTTGTTGTAAAGTCCTGCACTAACTGTGGAGCCTGAGATGTGAAAATTTCAGGATGAATTTAAAATTCATGAGAACCTTTATGGGTGAAATTAGTGTGAGATTCTCTAAACTTTTTAACTTTTTCAGTTCTTTTTTCACAACTTGCTATTCTCTAATAAGCAAGGCGTGTCTACGTTTCCCACAGTAAAATTCAAAAACATTCAAGGTAAGTTTTCAAACTTTTTCAGCATCACTTTGGAGTTAAAAAAATTAATAAAAATAAACTAAAAAAGATAGTTTAAATTCACCATTATATGATATTATTTATTACTGTCATTAATAATATATTGCAATAGTATTTTACAGCAGGGGAAGGTAGATTGCAATAACATTTTCTGTTTCTGTGTAAGAGACATTTTCTGTTTCTTACACACACCTTCTACACCTGACTGGTTCAACAAAGTAAAAAAAAAATGTTTTCTGGCATTTAGGAAATAGAAAGAATTTTAATAATTCTAACTGACCTAAAACAAGATCAATTTTGTCTGATTTAACTTCAGACAATGAGAATAAAAATGTGTCTTAGTCTTTTTTATTATCTTTTTGTTTCAACTGTAAATAATGCTTTTCAAACAAAGAGACATTAGACTACAATTTATTACCAAACCTGCAGTCTGAATATCAAGGATTTCATACAGAAATCAAGCACTTTCCAAACCTTGAAAACACCTACTTGAAATAAAACTGAATAAGGAGCTTTAACAACAAAATTCACAACAGGCTTTAGTGCTATTCTGAGAAAAAAAATGGCCGCCAACGGTGTTTGAGACATCAAGCAGAGCGCCATGTTTTCACCATAAAAACTAAATAAAACATCAAAGTTTGTAGTTCTAACAAGACAAAATGTAAAAAAAAGGAGATAAAGATATTTTTATATAATAACCAATTTCAAGTCTGGCTCTCAGTTTCATTATGGGAAGAATCCTAACCTGTGATGTACTGCAGACAGGAGTCGGTCAGTTTGCTGCAGGACGCCAGGTTGAGTGACTGGAGCTTGACCAGACTGAGAAGGACCGCCAGACCAGAATCTGGACAGAACCGGCTCATGAGATCAGGAAGAAACTTAAAGCTGAGGCAGATTTCTGCAGCTCCTACCTGTGATGAGAGGCGAGTTGACCAGACTGAGGTGCTTCAGCGTTGTGAAGGCTCGCAGCTGCCGCAGGAGCTCGTTGGTGGAGTAAGGGTAGCAGTTCAGGACTAATTTCTGCAACTGGCAGCCGAAGAAGAGCTCCAAGGTGCGCGGGCGGAGCAGCCTCTCTCTGGACATGTGGCTGAGGAGCAGCTCCGCCAGCTCCGGGGTCAGACCCGCCAGGCTGCTGCTGTACTGCATGCTGGGAGCTGCAGGGGCGACACGCTTCGTTCTTAGAGGAAACCAGACTTCAGGAGCGTTTTCCTTTCACAGCGTCCTACCTGTCATGAGGTGGACAGTTGCACGGATGGCCAAGGCACATAAGGATGGCACGTTTGGTGTCCTGAAGGGTCTTTTAGGTGGAGTTGGCTGTCCCTGAGAGGCGCTGTGGTCCTCTTGCAGTGCAGCCCTCTGAAGGCGCTCCACTGCAGCCTGACCTGCAGCTACATGTGCCACTGGACCCTCTGCCTCCTCGGGGTCAGCTGGATCCTCTTCTGGAGCGTCTCTGGAGACACATGAAGCACAAAAAACACATCGCTACGCGTTTAGGGCTGCACCGATCGCAGTTTTCTGGCCGATCACGATTGCAATCTTTAAAAAGCCGATTTTGATCGACACCAATTATTTTTGTCTGAAATGTCGCTAAATATACAGTCAAAGCTGTAACAGCAGAGAAAAAGAGGACAGTGGATGATTTAATCTCAGTTTAAACAAATCAGCGCAGATCAGCTTAGTAAAAGATTAACTCAGAGCAAAGCCTTTCAATCAGGCTGCAGGAGTCTTTATTGATTAAATTTTATAATTTAAACTTTGGTTTAGTGGCTTCCTGCCAGGCGACCCACCTGAGGCGATTGCCCTGGTCCGGCCAGAAGTGTCGGGGTTCAAATCCTCCTCGCACCCTGTTCTCCGGGAAGAAAGGCAGCCTCGGCATTCCTGAGCAGAGTACACAAAAATTAGTAAATTGTTTTTACTCAAAAGTAAAAAGGACTCGTCCAAGAAATTACTCAAGTAAGAGTGAAAAAGTGTTTGGTAAAACATCTGCTTAAGTACTAAGTAACTGATCAAATTATCAATCATTTAATAACTAAAAATTACATAATCAAATGGACCAAAATATAAAGTTACGGTTTTTTAGGATGGAAATGGCAATAATTCATATAAGTAACAAAAAATAATAAAGTCAGGCAAAAAGAAATGTTTTCCAAATCAGTTTTTTAAATAAAAACTGCAGGTGTGTATTTGTCTGGTGAAGTTTTGGGTAAAACATGTTTGTTTTTCATTCAGTGGGTAAAAAATCCATAAATTTTACTCAAGTAAGAGTAGAAATACTTCATAATAACATTACTCAAGTAAATGTAAAAAGCACAGCGTAGTAAAAATACTCCCAAAAGTAACATTTTTCCAAAAAATTACTTGAGTAAATGTAACCATTTACTACCCAACTCTGGCTGTAATCTACAAATTATCCCCAGTATTAACAGGCTTTTCTTTATAAATTACTGAAAGAACTTTAAATGGATCTGCAGTCTGAGAGATACAGAACAAAACCAGTATTTTTAATTAGCCATTTCTAAAAATAATTAACTAAAATAACTGAACTGTGAGATTTCTTTTTCCTGTCTGCTCTGCAGTAGTGAATAAGTCCTGACAAACACATTTCCTAATCCTAACCTCTCCCAAATCTGACCCACATTCCCAGATTTTTAGTCAAATCTTCTGTAAAGCAGTAAATCTTTGCAACATAGTGGATAAATTGAAGTGGTTCTGTTCCTGCAGCTGGCAGGTCCTGAGAAGGAAAAGGTTTCCACTGGATTAATAGTAGAAACAGGAAGTACGCAGAAACATGGAGTAAGAGAAACGCAGGTCAAAAGGAGGAATGAATCATCTGAAGAATCGGTACCGTTGGGAATTTGTGGTGGCTCTTCCTCTGCTTCCTGTCCCTCATCAGCTTCCAGTCCAGGATCCTCTGGGTCACCAGGAACCAGTCTCTGGCCTCGCCCTGTCAAAGAGCAGGAAAGACCTCCAGTGCATTTCATGTAAAAAAAAAAATTCACACCATTTGCTCCAAAAATCCTAAAAACTAAAATTTATCAGGGTGAGCAGTTTATTTCTGAATGAAATGTCCAACATCAGTATTACAGTTTGACAACACTGCGGGCCTTAATGTTCAATTATGTTTTTTTGTGAAATTTGATTATTTATTGGTGTCGTCGTTCACATTTCCAAATATACGTGACTTGTATGTGATCTCCTGTGTGAACTACAAATGACCTGAAAGTGTCCCGCATGCGCAGTACAGGGCGCAATAGCGTCAGAGCGTGCGCAGTGTTTTGCCAACCGCCATAAAAAAGGAGGAGTGCTCACTGTGGATATAAACGTGGATGCTAATGGTGGAGCATATTTTACAATTTTAAAGTTGTTGTTTGACCGGAGCCAGCATTAACAGCGTAATCTTTATTATTGTCAGCCATGATTGTTGTTTTTCTTCCCGCTTGAGTGTACCAGGGCGCAGAATAATGACGTTTGTCGAGTATCAATGACTTTCGGGTCGGATGAATGCGACCTGGCCGTTCAGATTCAGGACACATTTGAAAAGGTCGGACACATGTCGGATTTAGAAACACATATCCAGGTGGCTCAGAGTTGTTCAAACTGATGAAAAGATCAGATACAGGTCGCATGACGGCCAAAATAAATTTTAAAAATAGAAAATCGGAAATGGGTCATTTCAGGCTGGAGGTTAGCTGCATCCTGGCTGGCTTTCACTTCAGAAAATAAATATCAAAGAATTATTCACAAAATATACAGTGGGCGAGTGGACCGTAATGTGATGCAGATAGGAAGGACAAAGATGAACAAATTAAACACATTTTAAAATTTCTTTTTGAGAATTTTAAATCGATTCACAATAACCGGCAATAAGAATTGGGATTCTTTTTCTGCACTTCTAGAAGTACAAATAATAGAACCTATATTTATAATGTCAATCCAGTGTGGATTAGATATATTTTCCATAAAATTCACATCCTGGTTTTTTTATGTTTGGTACTGACCCCAGAAATGTGAAGGTCCAGAGACCGGAGGACCGGCTCTCGGTATCCCTGCATAATTCACAGCCTCCTCCCACAGATCGTCCGGGAGCCGGTGACCCGCCGCTGGATTCAGCCTCTCTGCCTCCTCTGGAAAGGGAACATGCGGCAGCGGCGGTGGGAAAATGCACGGAAGTGGCTCATTGGGAGGCGCTGGCGGCGGGTCTGCCGGGCTCGGCGGGTCCTGAGGCGTTTCTGGCGGCGTGGTCTGAATGCAGAGAGCGGCATTCGGAGTGAGGCCCAGAGAGCGCAGCGAACATGCCAGCTCCGCCTCGCCGAAGCGTTTTCTGGGGAAACCTTGGAGGAGAGAAAAGGGGGACAGGGAGGGGTGGCGGCCGCTAATGTGCTCCACGACGCTGCGCAGCGGCGCGTCGGCGGAGAAACGCTCACGCATGGATTCTCCGGAGGGAAGCCGGATCTGCAGCAAAGCACAAAATAAATATGTGACGAAAAATCTGAAATTAAAATTTTGTGAACTCATAGACAGATTAGATTACATAGATTAGCTGCATTAAGCAGATACAAGTTGCCTAAACTAGATAGATTTAAGTTGCATTACCTTTTAAATCAAAAGTATTTAAGTTACATTAACTAGATCAAATTGCCTCAACTAGATGATTGATAGATATGTTTGCACATATATATTATCAGACAGGCCAACATGTCTATTCTGCTCACCAAAACGAATATTTTTTAAAAAATAAAATCATTAAAAAAGTATGTAAAAACACAATTACCCAGACCACATGTCATAAGTAAATCTGAGTAAGCTATCAGTTTTAATTGATAACTCACTCAGATGTTAGCTTGATCACCTTCTACTGCTTTATAAGTGAGCCATTACCATGAGGATACAGTTGTTGTCAACATTTGTCTGGACCTTTCCTCCCAGTTTCTGGCCTTCGCTGCTGGGAGGAGCCATGTCTGCAGCAGAGCTGCCGTGGCTTTTCTCCTGCAAGGTTTTCCGATCCTCAGCTATCCGCTTTAACACCATCTCGCGCTCCTGGCATAACAAAACAAAAAAAAACCAAATGTTCTTCAAAAGTTACCAACAGACCGACACATGTACAAGTCTGTCGTCTTCGATCGGACCTCCTTCTTTTGCCTCTTCTCGGCCAGGACTTTCTGAGCCACACGTTGTCTTTCTTTCTCCTCGAAGTCGCTCTTGTCTTGTTTGATCCGCGACTCAACTGGAAGAGGATCAGGAGACTGGGAGGTGGACTCGGACAGCTTCAGGACCAGAGACGAACCTGCTGTTAAAGAAAACAGGAATAAATCAAATAAAATAAGACTAGTTAACTTTTATTTGATGAGGAGGGTTTTTTTTACCCCTGCTGTCACTAGGAGATGCTGGTAGGGTGGAGCTGCTCGCTGCATCTTTGGGTGGGTTAAAAGCAGAAAGTGCGGTCTCAGACGACTTGGATGTCTGCTTAACCAATGTATGGCGTGGATATTGACCCTGTAAGAGCCTGTAAATGAGAGGTGATGCCTTAAGACGCTTGAGATACATATCAAAAGCTTGATATTTATCTTAGTTTACTTACCATTCAGCGGCTTCTGTCACAGAAAGATGTCCTGCCTGCACAGCTGCCTGGATCTGTTGTTCTGTGAAACCCATTTCACTGAGGATGAGGAAGAACTCCCCGATCGTCTGCAACCCAGAAGTTTTATTTTATGTACTTCAATGAACAATTCAAAACTAACATAAAAAAATAAACTTTCATTTTCTCTCTTGGATCCAAATAAATATTATCTTAAAGATTTAAAAACATACATAATGTATTCTTTCCATTTTTTTTATGATTTCCATTATCGCCATCTACAATTTTTACTTTTCATAATAATATTCATCAGCTCTATGTTTTCAGAGATGTGTCTGTATGAAAATGGCCCTCTTACACCATTATTTTTTGTTGAAACTGGATTATTAAAAACTGGAAACACAGACTCATTACAGCATGCAATAAATAGATGCTAAAGGAGTACATAAACCCTACAATCTGTGCTTTCTAACTGCAGATTTACCTTTAAACCCCACAGCTCTAAGTGAACTATAGTTCATAAAGTTGAGACACTAGGCTAGTTTAGTCAGTATAACTAAGGAAACTCATAATAAAAGGTTAACAGTTTATACATAACACCGGATAAGAGTCTAGAGAGCAGCTGCAGTTAAGACTGCTGTTGTTGTTTGGAACAATGGAGGGTGTAAACAAACAGCGTTAGCATCGTAGCTAACAAATAAGCTAACGCAGCTAACATGCTAACGCTTCTACACAGCTAACAGCTGACAGGTCAAAGGTAAACAGGCTGTTGGAAGCTTACCGGGGAAGAAGTTGAGCTCATCTCGTTAACTGCACCAGTATCAAAGTGAAATTGGTGGTTATGATCAACTTTATTGACTCTCTGCTTCTGTTTGGTGAGCAATCTGCACTGCTAGTCGCGTTGACTTCTCCTCCCCTCCTGGCTTTCACATTGCCGGAGCATCAACGGAAAAACAGCCTATCAACACCGCGGAGAGACGGGATTATATCTCCAACAGGCAGCGGAGGACAAATCTGATTTCTTCCTCGGTGACTGACAAGTTTAACCCCCCAACCAGAACCGCCTGTGGAGGTTTATTGACGTGACACCTGATATTTTGCCCGAAGAGACTCAAATGAAGAGAAAGTAAAAGCTTAGTTTAGTGCACATTGACAGACGCAGGTGTCAAAAGTATTCACATTCTTTACTTAAGTAGTAGTACAGATATTTGAATGAAAAAATGTTCTAGTAAAAGTATTGATCAATCCATAAAATTGTATTTGTGTAGCACCTTTCAGCAACAAGGCGTTTCAAAATGCTTTACATCATAAAAACAGAAAAATACAAAGTCATAGAACAATTGAAATAATATTACATTGTGGCAAGTGCCATTGTTACACTTCAAATTGTTGATTAATATTTCATTGAAGAGTGATGTTTCAAAGGCGACGGGTGATCTTTTTGTCTCGATTCAAAGGCATGCAGTGTTTCAGCAGTTTTGCAGTATTCTGGAAGTTTCTTCCATATTTGCGGTGCATAGAACCTGAATTCTGCTCCTCCATGTCTGGTTCTGGTTCTGGCCTGTTCTGGTGCAGAGCAGGCCGGAGCCAGAAGACCTGAGAGGTCAACAACAGCATATCTTTAATGTATTGTGGCACAAGGCCGTTCAGTGATTTATAAACTAACAAAAGTACAGGTTGGACTGTTCTACTCAAGTAAAAGTAAAAATGTACGTACTTTTTCAAATCCACTTCAGTACAAAAAGTAGAAAGTAATTCCAGAACATAAAAAGACTTTCGATAAGTATTAAAATGTTTAAAATATTTAAAACCCCACCAGGTTATGGGTTGTTAATTTTTTTAAATAGGGATTTTTCTACACCAGGCTTGGGCTTATTATTTGCTTCAGTAAGTCAAATTAACAGTGAAACTTATATTACACAAAACTAATAAGAAATCTTTAAGATTTCAGAAAACGTGAAGATATTTTTTCATGAGGAAGACGTTATCCAACAGGCAACAAAAAGTTTAGTGGAAGGAAAAATGTGGTAGATAACATGGATGACTGCAGCATTTAGCGGATTGTGAAGCAACGCCCACTCATGGCCCATTCAGAAATGTGAGTTTCACATTTCTGAAATAAATTCTAATTCATTAGAAATGTACTTGAAGATTAGACCGTGATTTTAAAAGTTTTGTTTAAGTGGATAATTCAAAAAGAGAGAAAAAAGATGGGATCGTATTTAGCAGGTGTCGCTTTTGCAGTCATTAGCAACAACTCACCAGCAGGTGGCAGTGTCACACAGTGGCTTACACTCTATAAATCGGGTAAATGTTTTATGATGTCATTCATTTTTAGTACAAAAATTACTAGAAGGCCACAGTGGTGCCAGTGATTTTTCCATGTGATCACAGAACAAAAGAATAATAATAATAAAAAAACAGAACAATACTACAGGTGAGACCATTACAAATAAAACCATTAAAGAGAGATAAATTGCGTTTAAGTGACTAATTGGGGAAAATGAGGAGCAGATGTCCAGGTGTGTGATTATTAATTTCCTAAAAAGGTAACGAGTGAGCAGTAAAAGTGTCAACAAGGGTCTGAAATATTGACACTATGAAGGGATCACTTGTTTTACTTAATTAATTTCAGTTTATTTACATAGGGTCAAATCACAACAAATGTGATCTCAAGGATTTTTATAAAGCAAAAAGATCCAGTTTATATTAATAACAAAGACGGAAACAAATTCAAATACACTCATTCCAATTTGACCTTCGTTATAATATTTAATTAATACAGTATTACACCAGATACTGTAGAGAGTGATATGATTTACATGGGAGACAAATGATCTTAACGTTGGCTTAATCTAAAGATAAACTTTTATAGGTAGCAATAACACAAATACTTTCAGTCAAATTTAATTTATTTAGGTTCCACATTATTATTTTTGTGATTAATATAGATTAAATGTGTTTATCGGAAGAGCAAACTTTTATTATGATAAGTAATTAATAATTCATCAACTTTTTATGAATGGTGACAACGTTAGAACGAGATACAGTATTATTAAAAGTGACAGAGAAAAAGTGAAATACGCAAGAAAAATAAATATCTTTTATGTTGCTTTTAAACTTTTCTGTGGAAATTACTCTGTGTTCGGAAATAGCATTACTGATAAAGTAGTGTGACGCTAATCAGGCTGCCAGTCTGTTTGTTAAAATAATAAGTTTTTGATTATTTTATTAAATCCTAATTTATTATTATATCTTTTTTTTTAATGTCGGAAGTTATATAATTCAACTATTTCTAAAACAATAACCTAGCTATTCGTTTTTATATCGTGACATTTATCTTAGAGGGTGACAGGAATTATAACGGAAAGACGCACTTACTCAGAAACATGAATAATCGTTTTACGCATGCGCAGCAATGATCGCAACAGCGACTGCAACTATTTCCGATACCAACCGGAGCTTGGTTGTTTGAATTTCAAAATAAAAGCACAGATCGTAGTTTGAAACTTTGTAAAAGCACCCCACATCTTTCTGTGTTATTGTATGGTTTTCATTAAGCGTAGTAAGTTATTTTCAAACCCAATATTGATAGCAAAGCGAAAGCAGATGTGTGGGGTTTGAGTTCCTTGACCTTAATTTGAATTTTCCACCGGAAGTACGTGAGTTTCTTGCTCTTATTTGACTCGGCACAGGGGAGTAATTCAGAGAGTTTGAGGCGAGTACCGCTGCCAGGCACCGGTAAGTAAATAAGTCTTATTCTTTGTGATAATTTGAGCTTTTTAGGCATGTCGCTTAATGAAAAATGTGTTATTTTTCAGGATTACCAACCACTTCGGACTGTTAGCTCGTTTTTCCCACGGACAGACTCTCCTCTTAACAGCCAGTGACTGCCACACATACATTGAGTAATCCCTCAACAGCAACTCCACCATCGGATGAATCGGCTTTGTTTTCCGCCTTGTTGAACAGGTAATGTAAAGAAAGGTGGGGTGAGAGCAGAAAAGGTCTCTGGAGATGGTTAAATTAGTTTTTTTGAGGGATTAATTAGCGGTGATGGCAGTGAAGTTAGGGATGGTAGCAGTTAGCAGCAGGGAAGCTGACAGCAGCCGCAACCACGAGGGTCGTGTTAATGAGGCAATAAAATTAAACTTTAATGTTTGCCTTGTTTCTCAATAAAGCAGAGGGGAGTGGTTAGCGTTTACTCAGCATTCATTCATCATGGCTTATCATGGCTTATCATGGCTTATCATGGCTTATCATGGCTCATCATGGCTTCACTAACCCTGAATGCTTAGTGGAAGAAGAGCAGCTTTGGTATTTAAGAGAGTTTCCATTTGGAAATATCAGCGCTTTGACAAATGGTTTCCAGAAACTTGAAGAAATGTCAATGAAACCATAAAAGCTCCAGCTCACTGAAGGGGAAATTAAAAAAAAAAAAAAAAAAGCTTGTCGGGCACTTTAACCCTAATATTCCTGACACTTGCATTAAATGTACGTCCCAAAAAGGTTCTTTATTTCATTGTATGTGGGCTTGTCCTCAGTGTTAGCTTTTTGGAAGGATGTATTGATTGTGATTAGTCAGATGACTGGTGAAAAGGTTCCTTTAAAGCCTAAAATGTGCATCTTGAATATTTATCCTGAACCACAGAAAATTATAATTATCTTCTCAATGTTTGTTGATATAGATTTTTTGTAATAAAGGGGTTTCCGTTACCCTGAACACTATTTTGAAAAGTGAAGACAGAAAGAAACGTTTTTGTTTTGTTGCTCTTTGAGATGATTTGTACTTGCTACATTTCCTCACAAACTGGTCATTTCCTGGGGATTGAGCCCCCTTGTCTTTAAAGCCTGGTGACGCCCCTGGCACAACTCAAAGATGTGCATAATTGTAAAGTGGAAAGAAAATGGTTGGATTTTCAGATGTAAAAACCTTATTATTCAGGGTGATTGGTGTAAAATATGACTGGAATTGCTCAGAAGGTGTGCAATTCAAATATTGAATTGTTCTTGGGCGGGGGTAGAACTATGTACTTTGAAACTTTAACTTCATATTAAGCTTCATATCGGCTAAAGCGAAAACACAGATGTCTGATGTGTAGTAAATGCAACAGTAGCAGCAGCCAGTTGTTGATACATTTCCTATTGTGAAATTATAAACATTTGAACAGCAGCCTGGACTCTGGAAGGAAGTTAAAACTATTGAAACTTGATGTTCTTTTGCACTCGTCCATTTGTATAAAACAAACAAACAAAAGAAACGAAACGGAGTGCAACACTGTTTTCAATAGAAATCACAGCTAACTGGTCACACCTCTATTATTTGATCAAGCATTATTCAATAGCATAAAGCAAATTTCAAATCTTACTAATGCACTTTTTAAAATTTAATAAAATAAAATTAATGGTGGCTGTTCCTGCTCTTCCATCTCATGTTAGACCAACATGCCTGTCCTGTTTCTTTCCCTCTATCCTCACATCTTTTAATTTTTTTTTTATGCATTTGTTGCTGCCTTTTCACCAGGACCCGTTTGAAAAATAAGTTTTTAATCTAGATCAGTTTTTATCCTGGTAAAATAAAAAAACAAAACTCACTTGCTTAGCTAAAGCCTTTCCTCTGCCTACATCTCCCAGAATTCTGTGCGGTTCTGAATCGTATTCCATATATTGAATATTCAATCAGATGTATTATCTGTTATTGATCATGTCTCTTTTGCGATTATATATTATTGATTGATTTATTGTCCAGTCTCGGCGTGTTTTTATGCTGTAAAATGTGATTTATTTAATTTCTTTGGCCTTCTAGCTTTGCGGTTTCAGCCACTTTGCTTTGCGTTCGAACAATAAACATCGGGAGGACGAGGCATCTGGGGGACAGAGGAAGGATGTGCCTTTTCTGCTGACTTTGCGTTATCATCTGCATACGATCTGCAGGTTATCTGAGATGACGACTCAATTTGAGGACAAGCTGAGATGTCGGATTAAGGGATTATCTTTCCTAGCAGCTGTTAAATCTATCTGAAGCAAATTACTGCAACATTTTTACCCTAAATATCACCTCAGTGATGTAGCGTAATAGTCATTATGACCTGAAAAATGAGAAAACTTCAAATCGACTCCTTTTATTTCTTATTGGGAAGATGCTTAAACTTATCTGATGAATCCATCTCGGCTCTTGAATATAACAAACAGATATATTTAACAGATTAATCAGTTTTTATTTCACTTGCTTAAAGCGCAGACGGTTGAGCAGGACATCTTCACATTCCTGTTGTGAATTGCTTGTTCATGCAGAAAAGAAAGAAGGAAGGAGGAAAAAGCCTGATAAGCATTTTTTTTTCTTCTTTTAAACCAGACTCTCTGTTTTTTATGTGTATTTTACTCTCAAAGCCTCCAATTTTCTATAAATATATGTAGCCTTAAAGTTAAACACTATTATTTTAGTCCTGTTTACTATCTAAAGCTGTGGAGCTCTATTCAATTTAAATCCCATTCCTTTGCAAACAGAGCGCTGCTGGTTTGCGTATCTCCAACCCAGAATATAATCACTCAAATTGACTCCCAGGGAAAATATAAACAACCTTTTTATCACAGACACTTTAGGGTCAAATGGTAGACCTTTGTTTTGTTTGTGTGAGAATGTATCCAGTCTGGGGTTTCTGCAACGGAGAGAAAAGTCTCTCTTTTTTTTTTTTTTTCTTTGCACAATTTGTTGCAGCCACACCCTGAAACTGTCACTCAATGGGAGTGCTCTCAGGGGAGCCTAAAGAAAGGCTGGACTGTCATGACTCAATTTTCTTGCATTGTGTATTTTAAAGCCTTGTTATTATAGCATTAGTGGTGAATTAGTGCTAAAAATGAAAATTTTTGTCTCTTTGTTCGTTCTGTTCACGGCTCAATGACGGTGAAACAGTTTGATTGTTATACATTAGTCAGCGCTGGATGTTTGGATTTATTATCCGATTACTGCTGATATTTAAGACTTGGCTGATCAATATGCTTCTTAATGCTTTGCTCTCATGCTGATTAAACCCACAGATTTGCTAAAAGCATTATAATATTGTTTTCTGCATAAAAATAACCATGTCAGTTTTTTTTTAAACATGCAGTTACTTGCAGACATTTTTTCCACTTTTGTTGTTTCACAACTAATTTTAATTAGTTGCAGCCCTAAATGAAATTATGATTAGTAATTGATTTATTCTGACAGTTAATTGGATTAAAAAATGGGCTACAAATTTTTCATTTAACCACTTCAGTGTTTTTTTTTATATATATAAAATTAGAGATGCATTAAAAGGTGCAAATACATTTTTTAAATAAGAAAAACATTTTTTTGTCTAAATTGCAATAACACAGAATTTCTTTAGTAAAGTTGACACGGATAAAGCTTAAACTTATCTACTTGGTGTTTTGACTAAAATATATTTACAGTTTTTTCAGTAAATTTCCTTTTTTGCATCTATATACGCTAGTTGATAATTAATCAATTCCTATTCCAACAATCTATTCATCAGGATGAATGCAAATTGTTTCAGTACTAATTTTAATTAGTATTTTAATGTGGTAAACATAAAGGAAGTAGAAGAGAAATTATGCATGCATGTTGTTTTTTAATTCATTGATTTTGTTTACTCCAGCTCACTCAGACTGGTTTGAGAACATTAGTCATCAATTTTCAAGTCCTTCTCTGGACTTTGACTGGGCCATTCTAGCATAAATATGCTTTAATCTACATGATTATGGCTAAATTCTGGTGTTCTGCTTGTTTTGGTTGTCCCTGCTGCAACAGGTAAACTAATGGCTGAATTACTGTATCGGTATGTTGTCGATCTTTGCAGAGGTAGAGAGGAATGTGTTTCTGCAACACGCAGCATTTTCCATAAAGGCCAAAACGTTTGTCTCCTCAGAACAGAGGATCTTTTTCTTTTTTCTGTGTCCCCTACATGAGTTCCCCTGGAGGGCTCCATATATATGCACTCATACAACACATCCAAGCATTTGCATTACACCACTGATACTGACATCCACAATCCATTGTTGTTTTTGTTAATAAATATCCCTTTTTATGTACTTTAACAACTGCATGGTCTCCCGTTTTGTTATGACTTTGACCCAGTCGTAACACCTTCTTTAAACCTCTATAAAACATTATCCTTGAGATGTCTCCTGTGTTCCTTTGCCTTAATTTATAGCAAAGGACTGGAAGGACAAACTTGTTTTTCCTTGTACTTGTTTTTTTACAACTTGGGCAGCACAAAACAGGAGATCTAAATGAAGTCACATTAGTACTGGTTTCTGTGTTTTTAGGGGTCGAGACGGAGATCATTAACTAAGCTTTAGTTTCTTCCCCGCTTCATTGACCACAGTGACTGCTTTGCACCATCAAAACTCTCTCCAAGCTTTTCTGTGTTTTGATTAAATGACTCAGCAAAAATCTGTTGAAGACTTTGCTGTTTTGCAGTTGCATTCATTCATGCAACAACGGTTAAATATGCCAAGTAAGGGCATGTATGACGTGAAGTTTACTACCCATGAAACTAAAGATGACCCATTATGCTTCCCTGAACGGTTAGGATCGGTCTATACAAAACATGTTCATTATATTTTTTGTTTTGCACAAAATTATTCTTAGATAATGAGATTTTAGTCTAAGTTCGGACTCTGTTGAGCTCCTTTCAGAATGAAATGTTTTGGGGCCTCTTGTCACTTTAAATCCAAATAAGCTGCTGACCACACCCCCTGCCCCCAACTCAACATGTACACTCGCATGTGAAAATGGCTGCAAACAGATGCACAATTATACAACCGTACATCTTTGAAAAGCAGAAGTAGAGCCTCCTGCACAACCAACAAAAATGTAGCAAGTGGTTTCTGGTAACTCAAACAAAACTTGTCTTTTCCAGTAGCACATACAGCAGTAAAACTAGCTGACTAAATGTTCTGGAGCTCAGCTTGGGTTGCTAGGCAACAGGCTGGGGTTGCTAGGTATCGGCGGAGAGCCTGGCAAAACAGCTAATTTTCCTGACACAAAAATACATTAACTTGTTGCCAGAAAATGCCTTTTTTTCCTTTTTTTTAAATAAACACTTGGTCAGTTTTTAGAAGCAGCTGAGACCAAAATTGAAGTATTAAAAAAATGGGCAAAATGTGAGTTTTGCATAATGCATTCCGTTTAAATATTAAGATAATTTGGATAACTCCAGGTTTGAATGGTAACCATAAATTACTTTTTAAAAATATTTTTATTTTCTCCAGCTTAACAGCTGAGTGTGGTGACTGGAAACAACAAAAAATATAATTTCCCGATCAGTGAATGTGGCACTTACCAGGTCTCGGTAATATCACTCTTCAGTGTGGCCGCAATTACTGAGCGAAGATGATTCAAAGTTGCCACACTGGGGGGAAAAAAATGACACAGAAGATATTCAGAATATAATAAATGTTGAATAGTTTTATTGTTTTAAATAATTCTAGGGGAATCAGAATTGGTTAATTAAAAACAATGACTCTTTATAAAATTGTAATAACTACACTTCTAATCATGCAATCCTAATTAAACAGATGACTTCTGATTATGTTTTCATCTTTGTAGAAAAGGGAAAAAAAACAGCTTCATTGCATAATAAAATTCCTAGCTTAAATCCCGTCATCTCCCAAATGACAGGTGCCGTCTTAGCCGCTGCAGCTCGACGCCCTGATGGGACAAAGAGCGAGATAAAGATGGCCGCAGACTGACTGAGCAGCTGTTGGCTCTGAGATTCACAGACAGAAAACAGTCATGGTGAAGAGCAGGGAGCCACCAAACCCTGAGTGAAGGCGATGCGTCCCTGAGCAGAGAGTTGGACATGTCTGAGTGTTGAAAGGAAGGAAAAGGAAGTTTCCGGGTGACTTTTAAACTGTTGGGTTATTTTAGGCCAAAAACGCTCTGAGGCAAATGAACGGAAGATGCAGATAATCCCAGAGAGCAGGTGTGCAACAATATAAAGCTAATCTGGTCACATGGGAAGTGACTGGGTGAGGGTAATTAACATATCAGATGAAATTTAATATGCAATTTTAATTTTCTTTTATGCACCAATGGTTTCTTCTGTTTGGTTTGTCTTAGGGTTGGGCGATAGACATTTGTTTTTTTATCTATTGAATTTTTGACTTTTGAAGATGTAATTTTTGGAATTTCTATTTTTTATTTATTTATTTATTTAATCAATGCACTCCTTGTGTTTCTATAGGCCGCTATCTTGTCTGACAAGATGGCGGCCCTGTCAAACATCTTGTCAAACAAGACAAGATGTTTGAATTTAGATCAACTCTTTGACGGAATATTAGGGCTAGTCTACGAATTTTTAAATATATTTCTTTTTATTAGAAGAATAAAGTCATAATATCGGGAAAATAAGCAGTAATATGCGAACTAAAACACAGAAAATAACTAAAATGTTAACTTGTGAGGTGGTACTTTAGTGTAAGTTTAACTACAAATATTTCATTTTTGAAAAATTAGCATCAAATTATTAGTAGTAGCAGAACTCTGACACTATTGAGCAAATACCAGTCTATTCTGAAAGAATAGAAAGTTTATTTTTCTCAACAAAATTACGTTTTCCTTGTAACTTAAAAATCACATCTTTATTCTGCTAATATTGTGACTACGTTTTCATAAGTAAACAAACTCTCATAGCTTGACTGTTGTGCAACGTTCAAAAGGACAAATAAAATGTTGTGTGTGTATATGTATATATATATATTACAAGAAAAAGCAAAAAAAAAAAAGATTTTAAATAATTTATGGTATGGGGGAAAAAAATGTTCTTGAGGCATATCGCCCAGCCCGAGTCTGTCCTCAGCTGAACCACATTCGTTTCCCCCCATTTAATTCTTGATCCTCAGTTTGGCTTGTTGAGCTTTGATTTTCCTTCTATGTTTGAAATGAGAAAGAATAACAGGAAGCTCAAGGAAGCCCTAGCAAAATGTGTTGACACTTAAGATAAAAGCCAGAAAAACTAAAAGTGGCGTACTATTCTTTAGAAGTTCAAGTCAAACTTTTAATTTTAGGTTTTTGTTTCAGTAGTAAGTTTGGAGGAATGCATAGAAGGGTTTGGATCAAATACGGTATCATGCCCTCTAAAATTTGGTTCCACAACCATCAATCTACATAAAACTTTGCAAAAGACGCAAGAATGTTCTGGTTAGTATAAACTAAGTGTATCATTTGTTGACTAATTAAATTATGCAAACTGAAGTCACAACTCTTTAAATAGCTGACCATGGTGGATGATGCTATTATCAGCTCAGTGTTTGGACTGAGGGGAGCTCCGCACTTTGAGGTCTGCTTTGTGGCTTTTAGGTGATTGTGGCTTTGAATTCATTTCTTCCCACCCCCCGCAAGACATTCATGTGACTCCACATTGAGCCTACGTCCCCGGGGACAAACAATCATGTCTCGCATAGACTCCTACTGCGGCTGTTCGACTTTTATAAAAGCCGATGTGGAATGCAGAGCTTGATTATTTGGCACACATGGAGAAGGAAAAATGTTTAGATCACAGGATTGTTCTTTGTCCGCTGGGAAACGCTGTTAATCTGGTGGCTTTTGAGACTTTAGGAGTGACTCTGTAACAGTGTTGATTCTTTGTAGACATTGTTTTATGTTTTGTCAAATGCAATTGATGCTAGATTTATAAATACGATGTGCTAACATCTGATTGACTGATATTTCTGTAGACAAATAAAACAGTAGTTGATTCTATCAGCTATTGTTAATTATTCTGGGAAAGTCTTTAAAGTTTTGAGCATTTAAGAAAAAGCGTTACAGGGGACGTATTATCAAAAATTCTAAATTTTCATGTTTCTGTACTTCCGTTTGTGTCTCAACTGCTTATGAAAAACCCTAAACATTTTAATAAAACCATCCAGCTGTTTTTTTGGCAATACGTTCAGCATTTTAAACTGGCTCTTGTTATGAAAGAAGGAGAAAAGTGATCTACCTGGTTTGACTATTCTCAGTCCTGATGGCTTCACCATTTATTTTCAGTTGGTGACTAAACCAAGGCTTTTTGTTACACTTCTTGTTGCCCTACATCTCTTTACAAAAACATTTTCCACACCGTTGGGTCACCTGTCTGCTTCATCTTTGATGCCTTATCTGGTTTCTTGTCTGGGCAGGAGAATGTAGTCATTTCTGTTCTGAGAATAGACCCAGTACTTCCTTGAAAACGCTCCATATGATTCACATGTGAACTTTGCAACAATTTTAAATGACTTCAATATTTTTAAGGAATATTGAGGCTTTTTTTTATTTTTGAATCTTTTTTTATATCACTAAAAATATGAAATGTAAGCAATGGCAAGTTTTTTTTGTTTTTTTTTTCTTTTTAAACCACACTTTATTTAAACAGTATTTCCTGAATGTCCATCTTGTTCATTTACTTATCAAATTAAAAAGGATACCCTATTTGACCCTTTTTCTGTTTAAATCATGTCTATCGTTCTAGATAAATGTGTGAAATTATTTTTAATAGCAAGCAAACAGAAGAGACTGTTATGTTTCCTTCAACATAAATAGATGAAGTGACATATAAGCTAATTGAAGTCGTAACATTAGCAGTAGTAGTAATTTTGAGAATGACAACATGGAAGGAAAAACAATTTAAACTGAGGAATGTTGAGTATTTTGTGAAATTGTACTTTATTGGTTTTAATAATAGAACGTACTTTGATGCTGATGTGTGAAAAGATCAGAAATAGGACTTTGAAACGATTATGAAAACATCTGTCCATTTCAAAAGAATCACACAGACTAGCAGGTTTATTAGCAGAAAACAACTTTAGACAGTTGTGGAAAATGCAGATTCTGTGAACTTCCTATTTTAAGATATTAAGTCATAAGTCACAGATTGGAACTTTTTTACAAAGTTCCTCTGGTAAGATTGTCTTTATTCTGCTAATATAAGATTATAATTTTATTATCATAATTTAAAGTATCTCTCCAGACCCTAATACTCCATCGTACACACTTCATGTAGATTAAAATGCCCAAAAAGTGACAGATTGTTGGACGCACAGAAACAGAAGTTGCAAAAAGGTCTCAATTGTTGCAGTATTTCCTAATGTTGTCACAATCACATGATTTTGTAACTTCTGGCAATAAGCCAGTCTTTTACACTCATCGCAAACTTGATCTGGATGCAAATGAAACGGTGACTTATATCATCTTTGTTTTGTTTTATGGAGCGCTGCTCACACCTTTTTGTAAACTCGGCTCCATAGCTTCCTGTCTCGGCAGCTTTTTTTTTTAAATTGGTGAATCGATCAACCAGAGCTCAGAATCGGCTAATTTTGCCTTGATCAGCTCAGATCTGTGATTTTTATTTTTTTTTATTATTTTTTTTTTCAGGGGGCTTTTTCATATATTCATTAAATGGATCAACAATAAAACTTCTTACATTTCTCATCTTTTTTTAATCTTAAGGATAAAATAATGGGCCAAGAGAAGCGACTCTGTCTTCCATCGCTGTTTGCGGATTTCAATCAAGTTTATCCGTTTAGTGCATTTCATCAACAAGGCAGTTCAAAGTGATTTACGTCATAAAAACATAACAAATACAGTCAACAATTGCAAAAACCAGTAACGGACGTTAAATTTCATCATTTAGTCGTTAGTCGATATGCCGGCGTACCAGAAATAAGTAAATACGTTTCCACATTGTGACTTTTGTACGTGTAAAAGGGGGAGAAAAAGTGGCAATTAAATGCATTTAGATTTTACTCTGTTACAAATTTTATGCAACTAATGATTGTGTTATAGTCCCGGCCCTATTTTAAATATAATTTTGTAAATAAATAGAGGATCAGCTTGTCCTACATTTCCTATGCAGAAATAACAATGGAGCTGCTGGTATGTTGAAGTTTACTGATTGCAAAGTTCTCAACACCATTTTTATTTGTTTTAACCGAAGAACATGGAGATGGGAAAACTAGTTTCCATTTTTTGTTAAGCAATAAGAAAATATTGTAATAGATACACAGTTCTGAAGTTGTTCCAAACATTTACAGGCTGCTAATAAACCTCTTCTTTGAGGTTGAAAAATTAATAGTTTGGGTTGGATTTCCTCCATCAGCTCCAGCTTGTGTATCAGACACATATCAGACTCCGTCTGCCTGAGCAGCAGCTTCTGACTCAGTGCTGAATGGAGTCACATGGCAGCTTGTCAGCAGGCTGGAAGAGGAAACATAATCCCAAGGAGGAAGGTTGTGTTATCAGTCCCAGCCTGTAGCTCTGACGGTGCGCACCGGACTGCATGCGATCAGCGAGACGCCGCATGCTAATAACAGAATTTTTTTTTTTTTGTCCCTATATTTTAATTTCTGTTGCATTTTGCCCTTTTTTGTTTGCGTTCATCCTGCAGTCTGACCAGCTCCTTTCACAGCAGAGGTCAGAATAAACTAGAATGTCTGCGGTGGCTTCCATGCAGTAAGCACACTGAGGTATTTATACTGTTATTGATGCGTTTTGTGTTTCCAAGTCATTTCTATTATCTTAAGTTGACCTTGCGTCACATTCCTTCTGCTTTTTCTTCTCTGATTATGTTTGAATTTTGATTAATCATTCATCTGGTGACGGTTCTCTCTGGGTTTACCTAATGAATCATAAGTTTGTTTTCTTTCCTGTTTTTTATCCCGGCTTCCTAATATCCAGTAGAGTTGAGGTGAGTGCTGAGTCGGGCTTGTAGCTTTATATCTGACCAAAATGTAAACAAGTACTGATAAACTCCACAAATTAGGGAAAAAAACTCAAAACACCGCCACTAAAATAGCTTCAGTTGCAAAAACATTCTCTAATTGACCTAAAAAAATAAATCTGCTGTTTAAATGATGTATATCTTGAAGATAAGTGGTTTCTAAGTCAATTAGTCTGCTATTTAATTAGTGTTATGGTAGGAAATGTTGCATTTAATGGTTCCACATAAAACCCAAAGGACAAATTATGTCTCACTTTAAACTGTCTCAGCAACAATTAAAACAAATTCTTCAAAAGGCAAAACCAAAAAACATCCTTAGTCTGCAGGACAAATCCAAATTAAGTCCTCAGTCTTGTTTTTATGAGGATCTAAACTTTTTATTTCTTCCCTCTCATTGTCCTGCTTTTTATAAGTAAAGGCCTGTATTTGTTGAGTTTTGAACTTTGCGATCAAGAGTCTATTTCTAGTGAAAAGCAGTTTTTTTTATTGGCATAATTTTCATGTTATTGAGTTGTTCTTTAATTATGCATTCTTGTCGGATTGAACTGGCACAGAACTGTGCAATCTGCGGCCGGCGCTCGCGTGTTGGGCTGCAGACTGAAGCCGTGCCTGGTCAGGGCGTCTTCACCGGAACGCCGGCTTAAGACGCGTGCAACGGCTTGTCTGGAGTTCAAGCCAGGCTCATGACCTCCGTCCAGCCATCTGACCGCTGTGCTTTTTCTTATCCTTTTCCTGAGACGTAACACGGGAGTCTAAAGTTTCTGGTTTTACTAATACAATTTGAGGCGTAAGATTTCCGACTGCAGACAGAAAACCTAACTCGTCAAAGCATGAGGCAGGAAGGAAGGTGCATACCAACAAACTGGCATCAAAATTTTCACAACTTGGATTCACTGCACATTTAACAGTCCAGTTCTTATTTGCTAGAGCTTGATGCTTTTGGATGTTCTTTTTTTGGTCCATAACTAGCTTAACAAAGTCAGGGATTTCCTTGAAGTAAACAGATTTTGTCACAATCTTCACATTATTTCTTCCTTCCACTGATCTTTTTAGCAAACCCAGGCACTTGTGGGTTGTATTGATGACGGTCTGAACATTGCAACATTGCATGATTACGTAAACAGTAACATGACCCTAACTTTTCTAGTTAAAAATAAATTTTTAAAATGGGTCTAAAGTGGTTATCTAATTTTCAGAGAACTTTTGTGTTTTTATTCACTGTAAGGCATGATCAACAAAATTATGAAAAAAGAAATGGTTGATTATGTTTTGGTGAGACATTAATCCGTATGAGGTTTTACTTTCGGATAATAAGTGGGCATTTCTACAGCTTTTAGACATGACATTTTTTGTTTCAGCTTTGAAATTGGCTGATAACTTAAAAAAAATGTATTTACCTTTTAAAATGTAAATTTTATTTTATTTTTTTTAGATATATTCTGTAAATGCTCATACAAAGTCACATTCCTGCTCTGTTCTTTAAGAAAACCTTCATTTGTATTCCCAGTAGCCAATAAGGAAATTAATAACACAATCAATTTGCTGTTGTTTTTGAGTAGCAACACTATATGAAAGATATTCGAGCAGCTCGGTCTCTGATATGCTAACCTGTTTGCATTTTGCAGATCTTTAACTTCAATGTAAACTCCTGGTTTGATGGGTTACAACAAAGTACATTTGAAGCTGCTGCTGTCTTCACAATCCAAGGACTTTTCAAGGAGAATTTGGAGAGGAAATGGGGAAAGAGTTAAGGTTGTTTTGGTTTGACCATAATCACAAACGAGTTCAGTCTGGTAAACCCTGTGGGAGCCCAGCTAAAACAAAAGTCTCCCGGATAGAAATCCTTGTAGATCGTACTAATCAGATTTTATTTGTGGCTTTAAGGTTCTTGGCTCCTTTTTCACTTTGTGTTCTCATGACCTTATCATTTCATATCAGTTTATTTTTTCTTGGTATTGCTGTTTGTTTGTTTTTTTATGATAAATTATAGATAAATGTGTTAAGAATATCCTCCGATCAGACAAGCTCAAGATTTTTCAACACCTGAGGTCATTGTACTTGTGAATAATCAACAATCCTGGATGGTTGTGATCACTTAAATCTGTACCTGAGAACAGTGATGATGAAAATTTTGAGTATTTCTTAAAATCTTCAAGAGTGTTTTTCTCCACTCTCCAAAAAGGGAGGTCTACATTTCATTCCCTCAGATTTCCTCTGGGGTTGTGTGACTTTTATTAATATAATTGAATGAAATCTCTGTAAAACATTGATGGGTGGCGTAGTTTAAAGGAGACCTATGATGCAAAATTAATGTTTTGCAAATTTTTATGGATCTCAATTGCTTCTAAAAACAACGCAAGCGCTTAAACTATATATATCCAACCATTTTTGTTTTTTTGGTGTCTGGAAAATGAGCCATTTCAAAAACATCTTGATAACTCACTATTGACGGGCACTGCGCCGTTACCTAGCAACCTAAGCTGAGCTCCAGCATGTTTGGTCTGTAAAACCGGACCGCCGTACTTCCATTCACTCTCCAACCTCACTCATTTGCACGTTTTGTCGTCTTTGCTTTAACTTGATGTTTTACTTTAATCGGCTGGATTTCTGAGCTTGCAAATGTGAACTCCTTGGTTTCATTTTTTTAACTTGAATGTAAATTATGAAGATCCATAGCTCTCAAAACAAATGATTCAGAGAGTTTTAAGTGTTTTAAGAATTTAGCTCGTCGTCTTTAACTATATCTGTCATCTTTAACTATATCTATTGTGTTGTATTTATACAACACAATATAGATATTTTCTGAAGATTGTTAACTTGCCATTCAATCTATGACTTTATATCTTAAAATAGGAAGTCCACAGAATCTGCATTTTCCACAACTGTCTAAAGTTACTTCTTTATGTACTTGTGATTTTTTTACTCATGTATGCCCTTCTCTTTCTGTTCTGTCAAATGTGACCGATCCAAGAAGAAATTTCAGATTTTAAAACTCCTCAGAGGCCTGACTCTGATGCAGTTACCTCCTTCCTGTTTTCAAACTTGCTTCCTCTCAGAAACGAGGTTTTTCCCCAAACCGTTTATTGCCCTTTCTAAATCTAGCACGGAAAAGTTTGGAAGTTTGAGGGGAAAATCTGGTTTTGTAAGGTACAGGGCTTCTGCAAAGACGTGTCCAACTACTCGACTCGTGTCGTTATTCGCTGTCGGCACTCATCAATGTCTCTGTTCTTTGAAGCTGTTGCACAAGAAGCAGTCAGTACTTTTTAAATCAGCCGACTGAAAGCCGCAATGAACCAGGTAGAAACATTTAAATCAGTTTTTCTTTTTTTTTCTTTTTTTTTACTCTCTTGGAGGATGATGATGATTTCACGTGTTATTGTTATTGCCTCTGATCGTTGTTATCCTAGCGGTGTTATTGCAGACTTGCCCTGAGGTAGATAAACGGGTTCCCAGGGCTTTTACCCAGGATCCCAGGGTTTGGTAACTTTATCCCTGTGTAGGGAGCTCTGTCTTTTCCAGAGTGGTGAGGTCTAGGTTTACTGAGAAAGTAATCTTTAAGCACATCCAAGCTCAAACACTTTCTCTTTTTGAATCTGTCACCTTTTTATCTTGTGAACTGCAGTGCAGGAATTGGCACATTGGTTGGAGTTTCTTTACATATTAGTGCTTTAATGCCTCTTTTTCAACCCGTCAGTCATTTAGGTCATTAATATGATTGTGTTCAGACACCAGGAAGGTTTATAAGATCTCTAATTGCTGCTGTAAATATGCAACACCCGCTTTAGTAGACTGGAAATGCAAAGAAAGGAGTCCAATCCTTTGCGCTTGGACTGTAGGAATACGATTATTGATGTTGCTAGTGAGATACTTCAGAGTTTCTGAAGGTGGACATTGGAAGAAGCATTATCTGCTACTTATCAATGGTTTCTCTGCACAGTAGCACTGTTATCTTGGTCTTATCTGACTAAATGCTTAATTACCTTATAAAGTATTTGAAAACTGGTACAAGGCCTGCAATAAATGGCTTAGATTTGTATTTAGATTGGAATTGAAAAATTCTAATTGGAAACACTGTAGAATTAACATCAATGGTTGTTCAAAAATGTATGTTGAAATTCAGTTTATAACGCTGACCTTCATATTGTAAAATGGGAATAGGAGCTTCAGGGGCTTTCTGAGGGAGATCTGGGCCCATTGTAGCTACAGTCTGGTCCCAAAAAAGTTGTCACTAATTTTGTTAGCAGCCTTTATATTATAGCACACATTTGCTGTGGCTTTGTTTCAATAAGCTTCTGAAGTGTCGAGACTTTTCCATCCAGTGTTGCATTGGTCACTCAGTACATTCAGATAGCCTTTTGGCCTCATAATGTTGCTGATTCTGATCATAATCATGATGGTTAATCATTTCACCTGCCTCTCTTTTTACCCTGAAGCTGCCTTTGCTCTGGAAGAGGGTAAATCTGAATTCATTGGATCACATGACCTTCGTCCATTGCTCCAGAGTCCAATCTTTATGCTCCCTTGCAAATTGAAACTTTTTTCTCTGCTTAGTCTCTGATTAGTGTTTTTTTTTATTGCCACACAGCTGTTAGAGTTCCCTTTATATTGTAAATGGAAA
The DNA here is from genome assembly GCF_003331165.1 of Xiphophorus hellerii. Taxonomy (NCBI): domain Eukaryota; kingdom Metazoa; phylum Chordata; class Actinopteri; order Cyprinodontiformes; family Poeciliidae; genus Xiphophorus; species Xiphophorus hellerii. The sequence goes on from NC_045692.1 coordinate 18,077,753, forward strand.
AACACTTACTTTCACTATTAAACATGGCTTCTTCTGTTACTCTTAAATCTGATGTTGTCAAACATTTGATCACACAATAAATTTTTTTTAGACCATGTCTTCCTCAAAGACGATGGTTCACCACTTTCCTTATACTACTTAATAAAGCTAAACAATTCTCAACCCAATCTTAGCAGTTTCTGCTAGATGTTTTCTTTGCCTGATGCCAATGATTTGATTCTTCTTAAGCAGACTTGCATAATTTCCATGACCACAGGATAGGTCTTTCAACATGGTTAAGAAATGAGAGGCCAGTTATTGCATCAGCTGGGATTAAATAACTTGACAGTTGGAAGACTGTAGTCCTTGTGCAAATATCCAATAAGATAGTTGCATAATTTTTTGGCCAGGCAGTGGATAGTAGGGGAAAATCATCAACCATTTCTATTCCAGGTGTCATGGAAATCCCTGACTCTTTAACCGTAAACAAAGACTGTCTCGTTGGTTTGTGTTTCTCCAGGTTATGCTGCCCAAAAGCTGTCTGAGTCCCAGTGAGAAAGAGAAGGGCTAAAGCCACACCAGTCCAAGCCAGCTTCCCAGAGCCTGAAGAACAGCAACTTTCCCTGCAGAGCCATGAGCAACCCCAGCGCACCCGACCAGGTTACAGATGCTGTTGCATCAGTTGTTCACAGTGTAAGTTTACACGGCAACATGTTGGGAAGCCCTACTCGGGAGAGGTCAGGCCCATTTGATAAAATCTGCTGGTAATGAAGCGGATTAATGCAGCTCCCCTGCTGCTCACAGCAGTTTTTGGGGCTTGTTTTGCTTGACAATTTTGCTGCAAAGGTTTCTGTTCCCTTTACCCATGTGCAGAATTTCTGCTGCTTCAGCTTCCTTAGTTTTGTTTGGCACAGAAAGTTGGTGTTTGTCACAGAGGTGTGACCAAGTCACTGTGTTGCAAGTCTCAAGTAAGTCTCAAGTCTCTGTCCTCAAGTCCGAGTCAAGTCTCAAGTAAAGAAGGCAAAAGTCGAGTCAAGTCTCAAGTCAGGAACCTTTAATTTCAAGTCATTTCGAGTCGTTTTTATTTTATTTTTTTTTTATAATTTGCAATTATACATAAAATTCAAATAATAGACCATTTGTTCTTTTTAAAATATGTATTTGAGGTTCATTTGTGATCCTCTTATTCATCTGGTATTCTTCAAATCTGTCAGAAGTAAACAGATGTCAGAAAATAAATTACAGCCATTCATGAATTACATTTGACTTCAGTTTACTCCTTCTATTCATAAATAAACATCAACACTACAACAATCATAGTTTTCAAAAAATGAAATAAGTATAAATGAAGTTATCACAAGTAAACTCAGGAAGGTCTGGTGCATTTATTTTTCTGCTTTTATTTCTAAGTATGTTAGTTTCAGTCCTCCGTAAATATGGGACAGATATTCTAAACACAAAATTTATTTGGGACAGTCACTGTATTTGGTCTTTTTTTTTTTTTTCCCAGCAAAGCTATACTACTTGGAAATGGGTTCTGTGCGACATGTGACAGTCACGCCGGTCAGTGCATTAAGTCAAAAACAGTTGACTTAATGCACTGACTGCAGTAAACAATATATTGTCAATATAATTTCCCAACGTAGATGTCTTCAAATACACCAACCATCCTTAGATGATACTAGACCCGGCTCATCATCATGATGGGACAGAGAGACTCTGTTCCCTGTGTTCAGGTCCAGAATCTGCTTTCTGTTCCGGAGCCCCGCTCACTATCCACCGGCTTCCTGAGCTAACACGGTGCACATTATTTGTGGAGGCATTTGAAGGACCGGATTTATGGTAAATCATCACCAATTTAACCCGGAGTACACATGCTAACACGAAGTTAGCTAAAGTCAACTATCTTACAGCAAAAGAAAAGTGCCACCTACCGATCTTTGTGAAGCTTCAAATGCCGGACAAAGTTGGACGTCGTGGCATCTCCATCCGATATTCTCTTCTTGCATGTTTTACAAGTTGCAGTTCGTTTTTTAGTCGAAAGTTCATAACCTACGTAGCCAAAAGAAATTACTCGCGGAAGCATATTCCAGCTGTTATTTCGTATTTCGTTCCCTGAGCTCTGTAGCTTTGCCGCGTTTTTTTAAACGTCCAAATCCTGTTAATTTGATTGGTTGTGCTGCAGCTACGTACACATACATACATAAGGAGAGAGGAAAACCATAGTGACGGTCTGCGCATATTGATACGGAATGAGTGAAATTAATTAATGACGCCACTTTATAAATAATGTGTTTTAAATTTTAAGACTTTGAGTAAAAAATATCAAGTCTTTTCAAGTAAACAGCTTCAAGTCGAGTCAAGTCCCAAGTCAATGGCATGAAAGTCAAAGTCAAGTCCGAGTCTTTGAGCATTTTTTCAAGTCAAGTCTCAAGTCGTGATTTTAACGACTCGAGTCTGACTCGAGTCCAAGTCATGTGACTCGAGTCCCCACCTCTGGTTTGTCACATTTTTTTTTGCTGTGTTTGTATAGATCTAGTCACTTTCAATTGTTCTAAACTTGAGTACAAAAAGTAAACACTAATAAGTATGTATAATACGTTGACTTCACAACAGAAACACTCAGGTTCACTGCATTTAATCTAACAAACGAAAAAATCAAGTTGGTGGTTAACATCAGTCTACTAGCTTCTGCCCCTATACATTAAATAAAATACAATAACCCTGAAACTGCAAAGTAATAGTTTCCAATGAGCAGCTAACAGTTGTAAAATTAAACATAGCTAAAATCCACATTAAAAATGTGTACAAAACACAGAAAATTACTCATGAAACACTGTATATGATTACATTTGTTTAAAATCTAATACTTATAAAGAAAACACAGTTAGTAACGGCAACAGAAACAAGCGGAGGAGCTAGTAACTACTAGCTTGTGTAAGGATTCCTGGTTATGCGTTAGAAAGCAGTTGGTCAGCAGCCAACCTACACTTCTTTACTGCACCTTTAGGTCTTCATCTCAGTAAGCTCATCTCATGATTAACTTTGAACGGCGCTAAAGTAAAAAAAAGCTGAGCTCTATTACGCTCATATTGCTGTAAGTTCTCAGCTTTGGGAGCTCTGGGAACTGCAGGGACGCTTTCCAAGAATAAGATCTGTTGTTTTTTAATTTTGTATTGATTAATACTCATTTCACAGGAGCTCTTATGATGATCTCAAGTTGAGGCTTTCCCAGAAAGGCTGCCATCGTTTCTGAACTGCTGCCTGTGAAGGGGGTGTGGAAATGCTGACATTGCAAAAACTAAATAGACTGAGCCAAAAAAGCCACTGCTTCAACTTTTTAACTATGGGTTAATTCAGATTGGCTATGTTTGGTCCGCTTTAATCAAACTCTAGTTCGTGTGGAGACCAAAAAATGAACTCTGGTCCACCTAAAAACTTCTGTCTCGGCTCAATTGAAGTGAACTCTGGTGGGTTCAATAAGCAAATGGATACAAGTTGTTTTAGGTTCATGAAAAACTTCAAAAACTAAACATTGTCACTATATTATGGCTCTATTTTACTGCACTAAAACTCTATAAATTGCATTGACTCCCATTAAAACTATAAAGATCTATTTAATGCCATTTATTCTCAATGAACATCAATGTAAATGGTGGAAAATAGGCTTGGATTGTAAGGGATAACTGAGATTAGCTTAAACAAAATATCTGCAGCCTACAGTTTACCTCTGCAAACAAGAAAGTGCAGATGCAGCATTTTATTTGTTCTACATGTATTTTATATTTGGTGATCTGATAGAGTGATGGAAAAAAAATGGTTAAATGAAGTATGGGGAAAATTTAAGGACATTTGTATTTATCTTAAGTGGCTATAGCTTGAGATCATACTAAGTTTATATTTATCTCTTTAAAGTGGATCCTGCTTTTCTCCCACCATTTTTTTTCCCAGTTTTGTTTACATTCTGGAAATCTTAGCCCTTGTCTTAAAACACACACATTTAAAATGCAGATGTTTCAGAGCACGAAATCTCTCAAATTATAATAATAAAGAATGAGGAATTAATCTTTTTAAAGGAAATATTGATAAAATCCTGCAAGTTTTCTTTTGCCGTTTAACAAAAGTTTCTTTAACTTTTCTTTGGCTCCAGTCATTCGTCTTTTTCTGCATTTTGTTCCCATTAAGATGTTTGGACCAGAATCTGACGGCTGTTGTTGAAGAAGCTGCGTAGAGATAAAAATGTTTGCTCTGTGACTGTGTGTTGGCGGTTATTGGCTGTCATCTTGGCGCTGACCCCAGCAGGTTAATCATTGTCTCCCTCACAGTCAGTAAATGTGTACTCTGAGTTCACATAATCCTGTTTGAATTCTAAGACGCATTAAACGCTTAAAGTGACGTCGTTTTTTTGACTCCATCGGACCATATCAGGTCAAGCAACCAACGAGTGGAAAACCTTTTAGTTTTAAATAAATTGAATTTTCCTACTTTTGTTTGTGGCTTCTTTAACAAACCCCAGTGGTATTGATGGACTTTCTGTACTCGTTTACGGTGAGTTTTTTCCTTTTTTATATCATGCTTGAGTTAATGTGTGAATCTGGAGCATCGTTTCTAAGTTTTTAGTTTCTTTTTTATAAGATATCATTCTAAAACCTCAATGTACCGACTTCCAAAGTCTATATATAGCCCAATTTGTGTAACTTTAACCTCTTTATGAACTTTGCGTCTGGTTAATATTTACTCTAGTTCACGCTTCATGCTTCCTTAAAACATTTCATTCAGTTAGGTTACCGCTCTAACCCTCATATTTAATCAAACGGAACGAACTCGCCAGCTTCCTCTGCACTACAGGTCCATTTCTCTGGTTGTCCAGATATTCTGCATTTTTTTTGACACTGGTCATTTATAAGCGTTGACAGTTTCTTCTAAGCTGTAACATCACAGTTGAAAATTGGTGGAAGAAGAAATTCAAATGTACTTGATTTATCCCAAAGAGAAATTAAATCAACTTTGTGTTGCCATGGTTACGTATGACGGCAACTCTCCGAAAGTTTAAAAGAAAAAAAAAAAAAAAAAAAAAAAGTAAGCTCAAAAAATGATTCCAGCTGTACATCATCCAAAACCAGAGGGAATGATTGTCCAAACATGCAACGGCTCAACCAGAAAATGCAGAATTAAAATCTACAAAAAGAACAAATCAGAACAAACGTAGCAGAGGACAATTTTTCTATAAAATTATTCATATTTTAGAATAAATTTACATTAGTTTTAGACACTTTTAAAATTTAATTGCACCAGAACTCACTGTTCATAGTGACAAACCAATCCGTAAATACCTTCTAGATTGATTTTTATTACAAGGATAGATTAGTTGCACTAATAAAATTTAGATCTGTGTACTTGGACCAATTAAACTGATTACATGGTTACTACGGTAATCCTGACCACAACTGTAAAAATTAGGCCAACAAAATAAGCAGTCGTTGACCCAAAAAATTTAGTTTTTCTCTAAATAAGGTAATGGTCTAAAGCATTTTTTAAAAAGATTTTGGATCTTTAATTTATATGCAGATTTTTTTTTTTTTTTAAAGACAAACATTTTTGCATTATTTTAATAATGAATTTTGTGGCCTGCCTGTAGTTTTAAATTTGCCAGTTTTGGTCTCCAGGGCAAAAAATTTGGACACCACTAGTGTAAATGTAACTTTACATAAAAGTACAAATTGTTAGAGCAGATTTAATGCTGAAAATACCATTATAGTATATATATAGTATTTGACTTCCTGCTTTTTTTGTTTTTGTTTTTGAGGAATTTGACCCACACTCTAAAGATTTGAGCTCTTTCTCTGTAATGTTTATTTTCTTAAGATTGTAACTCATGAAATTAGGAGAATCAAAGTCGGATTTTTTTTTCTTTGCCACTGAACACAGAAGGAATTTGAAAAGTGTTACAATGAAGTGTTTTTCTGTTTAGGGTGGAGTGTCGACTGCCCTACTACTGCTTGAAGAAACTCCAGTTTCTCCTGACTTTATTTTTTCTCCCTCATCTGCCTTAAACAGATATTTTTGTTCTTTTGAACATGTTTGCTTCAGGATGTGGCCTCTGCCTGTTGTAATCAAAATGGCATCAGTTTGTGGTTTTTACCAAGTTGTTTTTGCTTTTAATGACTAACTATTTAATCAGGCAGTTTCTTTATTTATGTGGGTTATGTTTAATTTAAAATCTCAGTTTATTTTAACCTTTCATTGTGTTGCACTGTCATTTAAAGCCCATAATAAAGGGACATGGTGTAACTTGTGCAGAGCAGCTGATGTATCGCCGTCTCTCTCACTTTGTGGTGGACGCTTTGACCATCTTACAGTTTCACTTTTGCTAAAAGCTGATAGGTGAATGTGTTTTATGGCTACAGAGCAACTTAGTTTACACAATATTTGGCTACTTTGTACCAAAGTTGACGCTTTTGTTTATATAATTGTTCAACTTTCCACTTCTGTGATACATACTCCGATTCTGTCAAGTCCTTTAGTTGTCATTAACTACTTTAGAGAGCCTAAAGAATAACTAACTAGAGGTAGTTGGTAAATATTAGTGCATAAACTTAATGAAATAAAATCCTGATTACACTGTAAAAACACAAAATCATATTTTTCTTTAACTAGTTTTTAGTGCAATTGTCTTGGTACACTTGAAATGAGATAAAACTAACATACAAGTAACTTTTTAACAAGAAATGGGAGCTTGTTTTATGTCAAAAGCACTAGTAAAAGGATTTGTCTAAATAAAACAAACTCCCATATCTTACTGAAAAGTTATTTGTGAATTAGTTTAGTCTTATTTCAAGTGTACTAAAACGTATGAACTAGAATCTAGATGAAAACGCTTAAATATATTAAGCAGTGTACAGCCACTATTTCTGCCTTTGCTCTGGAGGCAGATTTTAAAGTGAACTTAAAAAACATTTTTTTAAAGCCTACAATAAAAGGCAATTTAAAGAATGGTTGGTAATGAGGCTGTCTCAGATTTTCAGGGAAACCCACATGATGTAACAGGAAAGTGATTAAAATCTGCTTGCATAGTGCAAATTCTTCTGGCCATCTGCAATAAGTACAGATTTGGCTCAGGTTTCCAGGGAGTGTCATGTTAAGACGGGAATGCAGCGATGGATAAATAACACGGTGCGACATGATGACAAGTGGAGCGACAACCGGGTCAACCCTGGTTTCCCTCTAAATGCTGACTCAGTTGGACTTGAGACTACTTCACTGTGCATGTAAACTGTTGCTGCTCCAGCATACAACACAGTCACTGTGCAAACACATCAACACTGAGATCAATTTATTTATAATCCAGCACTGGTCTAATTTAGTAAATCCACAATATGGACCACTTCAGATGCAATTACATGCATGAAATTTGCAGCAATCGCTCAGTAAATTATTTATTTGTAGATTAGTCCTTATTGAACAGTTTTCTTTATTTTATTCATCTTGTATGAATAAGTTTCCATTTGCCCGTCACTTTGCTGCAGTTACTCCTACATTTCCCTGCTGTGAAAACATAAATAATATTTTCTGTTTAATTCATTCATTTAGGTTTTTTTGGACCCAAAGTGCAAATAAGAGATTGCATAATATTTGGATTTTGGGTATTTCCACAACTTCTACTTAGCAAAACAGTTATTTTATTTTTTTTAAAGTTTTAAGTCCCTCTCTCAAAAATTGACGGTTGCTTTAGATTTTGCTGCAATCCCTTTTATTGCCTGTGTCATATTTCCGATGATTATTAAAATGTTTCCATCTTAATCAACCAGTGAGCATCTTATTTAAAGTTCATTTATACAATGTTTTCTGCAAACAGCTTTGCAGGTGGCAAATATGCTAAAATCAGAAATGCTTTCAAGGATTTGATTTTTTTTCTCAAAGATTAACAGTTTAAGATTTTCATCCCACTTAGGTTGGTTTTCCACTTTCCTGCCAGCTTGTTCCAATGATGCAGGTCCCACTTTGTTGGTGTTTGTAGTTAAAATAATCACACTCTGATTGTGATGGTACCAGACTTTATTCAGTGATGAGCAGAAGTAGAACAGTTCCTGGTTCCTGCAGCGGTTTGCTGCTTTAATCCTCAACAGTAAGCTGTGATGGAAATCACCTGCTGTTCTTCAAACTGCACCTTGCGCTCGCTGCTGCTGGTTGAACTTGTTTGTTTTTTTTTACTTTTTCCTCAGGGTATTGGTTATGGAAAATCATTTTACCACAATCCTCTACTCATTTCTCTATTTATTCACTACAAAATCAAAATATAGGTGAAAATAAAAACAGCTGAATTTTTTAAATGACTTAATCGGATAAGAAAAATGTTTTCCATTCTTTTTATTTTATTGCTAAATCAGTTTTTAACCCATTAAAAGCTTTACTTGCAGAAATATTTTTGCTTTTGTAGGTTTTAGACTTGTCCTTTTACTTGAGTTAATGTCTAAAGACTTACTAAAAACATACTGCTTTATTGTTTAAATTTAAGTTTTTAAAAAAAAAAAACCCTGTAGTTTTGTCATTAACAAAAGCCACTCTACTGTTAAATATTTTCAATTAAAAAAATCCTGCCTTATTATTAAAAATAAACTCAAGAGGTTCATGATCATGTAACTTAACCAATACTTTTAAGGTAAAATTTTAACTTCTGTAAGGTTAATTTTCTGATTGAGCAGAAAATTCTCTTATGAAGTCAATTGTGTAAATTTATTACACACTGCAAACTAGTAAAGGGAATATTTTAGTCACTAAAAGTACTTCTCTCTGTTAATGTATCAATTCAGTTCAAAAATACTTAATCCCAGGTGGAAATTAAATGCAACTTGTATTATCCAAGATTCTTTAGAATTGTGGCAGCAGTCTGTGTTACAGGAACTCTAAAAACCCTCTGACTGAAGACACTCTGGATAACAGTCTCATGAATAGCATACTTTGATGCAAGAACTGCAACATCATATTTAGAGCAGTTTTAGACCCAATTCAAAGTTCTGATGGTTGAATAACCTAAACAAATTAAAAACAAATCTTTTTGTTGAGCTCATATGTTTATTCAATAATTTAGCAGCAAAAAAGGTTTTGGATTTGTAAACATTGCATATTTAGTCAAGTTTTTGAGTAAAATGTGATTAATTACGCATAAATAACAGACTCTGCAATTAACACAAGCCTCACCACTACAAATATCAGGCTACAGGAAGATGCTAGGCTAACATTTAGCATTTACCTGTTAGCTGTATCCTTTTGAGATCAGATCAACACAAATAAAGCGCAGAAAGATGGGAAACAAACTGCAGCTCATTAGCTTAAAATTTTGTTTAAATCAGAATAATTCATATTTTATATTTATATACTAATTTAAGTATATAAATGTACTTCAAATATATTTTAAGTATATTTCTAATATACTTGGTGAATTACTATGCGGCTAGGAAGTTGCAACTGATTTAGGGTCAATACTTAATGTTTGCTTAAGCATGTTTAAACTTCTGCAGGTTAGTTTTGAACTTTTACTCTCCTTGGTGTTTATTTTAAAACCTGTTGTCAGTATATAACAGCTAGTTGGGTTTTTATGGGAATCATTTCTCCCCACTCTGTATTCATGTCTAAATCAATGAAAACATCTGGGATGTACAGTACAGATCAAAAGTTTGGACACACCTTCTAATTCAATGAGTTTCCTTTATTTTCATGACTATTGACATTGTAGATTCACACTGAAGGCATCAAAACTATGAATAACACATGTGGAAATATGCACTAAACAAAAAAGTGTAAAACAACTGTAAATACCCCTTATATTCTAGTTTATTCAAAATAGCAACCTTTTGCTGTGATTACTACTTTGCACACACTCTGCATTTTCTTGATGAGCTTCAAGAGGTAGTCACCTGAAATGGTTTTCACTTCATAGGTGTGCCCTGTCAGGTTAATAAGTGGGATTTCTTGCCTTATAAATGGTCATGAAAATAAAGAAAACCCATTGAATTAGAAGGGTGTGTCCAAACTTTTGGTCTGTACTGTATGTGGAGTGAAGGAGGAATGAAGTAATTTTCTGTCGGACAGGAAGTCCATGTTATTGTGTTCTGATTGATTTTTTTTAATGAGTTTATTGTCTGCATGATCGTTATTACACAACATCTGCTGAAAATGGGGCTTGAACTGCTAAGATGTAGTTAGAAACATTTTTCTTTGTGTTCGGCATAAACTAAAATATATTTAAAATATGCTAAACTCCAAGTAATCTCATGAATCTGACTCAAATTCCTGATAGGTTTGTCACATAGCATCAGGTGACTTTTGACTCCTACGTTTTATTGCAAGGGCTTTGCATACCTCCAAAGTTGCCATGGCGACACTGCTTCTTCGTGATCCCATGCTGCTGGAGTCGATCAACCCCTGTCATAACATCCCACCGGCGGGGATGTTATGCGTGGGGGGAAAACAAACGGATCTCGTATCACTCACGCGATCCGAGTCACACCGCAGCGTGGAAATGAGTGTAACAGGTCGAAGCACGTGGCCGCTGTTTCCCGTTTAAAGCTCATATTTGAGATCCCAGGCATGTGAGGTTCGATCATATGACGTTAGGGATCATTAACAGGACTACAGCGCCCTCTAGAGTTTGAGGAAGAGTGAAGCACATAATCTTGGGTCATATAAAGTTCATTAACGCTTTTAAAGGGTTGGTTGTGCCGGAATTTATTGATAAACCCATTAAACTATTGAAATATTTAAAAAATAATATTCAACATCTTTTCACATTGATTGGTCCCTCTAAATGATTTTAAAATTGTTTTTGTGATCAAAATCGAATGTTGTGGTGCAAATTTAGAAATATTTTCATTCACTTGCTAGGGGCATTACACATAACAATTTTTGTAAATGCACAATAATTAGCCAAAAAGCTATTTTTCATCTGTTGTCATTGGATGATGAGTAACTTACCTTATACAAACAAGGTTAAAACAACATGACTACACAAATTTTGTAAATAAATACAATCAATACAAATGGTAAATGCAAAACAAAGGCAGATGTATATAATTCTTAGCTTACTTTAAAATAAAAGCTGGTTAAATGAGATTATTTCCTATCTTGTTTTGCACTTTTTTGTTCACAGTTGAGCTGTACAGTGTGGGGATCAAATCCAATTCAAAATACGTACTTAATTTATCCTAAAAGAAAATTAAGTATTTTGAATAATAAAGTATTCAAGAATCAAATACTTGTTTTGGATGAGTATAAAGGATCTCTTGTAACAGTCAGTCTTGCAACAGATCTGAAGAGGCCTCTGACTGAAGATGGTTTCTGTGCATTTCTACATACTTCTGCATCCTTGACCTTGTTTATGTTCTTTAAAAAAAAAAAAATTCCATCTAAACTCCTTTGTTATGGGTTTATTTACATATCCCCCCCCCCGTTTGCAGCCAGAGTCTTCTGCAGCCTCTTCACTTCACGGTCACCAACACCGAGGGGAAGAAGAGGATGAGGGCGACCTGAACAAAGCTTTGGGCGTTCAACGCTTCCAGCACATTCTCAGCCCTGCGGCCTCTGTACCAGACGAGCTGCTTCACTCCTACCATGAGGAGGACATCGAATGTAAGAACAAAGAGCGTTCAGTTTGCCTCTGTTTATTCTGTCAAACATTAAAACTGTTAAATATCGCTCCCCAAGTAATAATTGTTCCCTGGTAAAGTTTTCTAAAACATATGAAAGAAAACAAATACCATGAAGAAACAATTCAGTTCTTTTTATCGCTAAAAATGCAACATGATTCAAAAATCACTTTTAGTCTCAACTTTGAAGTATTGAAACTTTTCTTTTGAAGTGTAAAAATACGGATGAGAAATGAAACGGTTCACATTAAAACTCTTAAAATGGGGCATTTTCTGTTGCACTTTTTCAGTCTAAAGTTTGAAGTATGAAGACTTTTATTTAAGTCTGTAAGATGCCATCTTTATGCCAGTTGGTGAAAGTGAAAACTCTCATTTCTGAGTACAGTAGTGGTTCTGTGTGGTCAGATTTGCTTTTTTTTTTCCTATTTCACCTTCGCTTCTTGTTTGTGTGTTTTTTCTTTTTGTTTTTCTTGCGCAGACCACCGCCACTACTCTCGTCACATCCACCGACCTCTGTCCAAACTGCCGGCCGAGGGACGAAGGAAGAAAAGCGGCAAGAAAAGGAAAAAGGACAAGGATAATAAAAGCAGCCGTGCGCCCTCTAGTGGCCCAATAGAGGAAGGGGAGGATGAAGAGGAAGAGGAGGAAGAGAGCATAGAGGCCAATTCTGTTCTATCGGAGTCTGAGAAACCCAGAGATGTAGAGGTACTGCTCACATTATTAATTCACAGGATATTTATTACAAATATATTTTATTACAACTTTATTATATTTACCTGAACTTTTTTTAAGCAGGTGAGCATGAAGTAGCATTGTTGCAGAAATCTTCAAGAAAATGAAATTAGTTTACACAAAACCAAAGGATTTGTACAACGGAGTATTAAAGCCATACAAGAAAAATAAAAATAAAAGTATGCATTCACAGAACTACAAGACTAAAGCTGAGATAATATAAGAATAAGGTCATAACATTTTGAGAATAAAATAAATATGACAATAAAGTCATTTTACTAAAATAGTTGCAATACTGCGACTTATTCTCATAATATGACTATTCTTGTAATTTGTTTTTCTTAGTGAGGGCCTAATAATCTGTTGTACTAATTAAATATTATGAATTATAACTTTGTTTTCTGACTTAATTGCTTATTTTATATTATACAATATAAAAGAATATAAAATATGTTTTGCTTATTGATTGTATTTAGTACTATTTTTATTTTAGTTTTTTTTATTACAGCACTTTGTTTTTTGTTTTATGCGCTTTATAAACTATGGTGAAGATGATAAAATTTAATTTAAGGGAAAAATAATTAAAAACTGATTCAGTTTATATTTCAGTCATTCAGATTAGACTTTAAATGGGATTTTTAAAAATATTATTTTATATTTCTTCAATTTTAAAGCAATATTAAGATTATTTAAAATCTTAAGGCTAAACCAAATCGAGTAGACGCCCCTAAAGCGAAGCCTGCTTTGTTAAAAAAAATAAAAAAAAATAAAAAAATTGCAAATAAAATGTATGCCTTTTGTTTCCTTTAGTTTTTCTTATCGGATGAAGACCAAATGTCGAGATGTGGCAACTCGACCCGAGACCTGAACATTTTCCCCCAGTCTCCTGTGAGAGCAGAAGCCAAAGATGCATTCATCTTCGAGTGAGTGTCGTTTTATTCCCTAAATAAAAGACAAACTGTTATGGTCCATAAATAAAAACATTTTTCAGAGGATCTGCAGTCTATGGGGAAAAAACGTCAGAACTAAACAAATGGAACGTCTTACAGGTCTGTGTAAAGAAATCATAAAGAGCAGATCAATTTTTACAACAAATCAAAAACATACTATGATAGACACACAATATCAATAGATAATATAATCGATAGAATTGAATAATTTCACTCGACTCTGATCCAGAACTGCACCCATCTGGAAAGATTACTGCTGGTGGAATCAACTCACTCACTCACTCTTTGGTTACCTAGCAACAGCTAACTCACTCATTCTATGGTTACCTAGCAACAACCTGTTTAGTAACATGTGCAGCAGCAGTTTTCAGGTTCCGCCAGAGTTTTTGTTGTTTTGTTTGACATGTCTGAGAATAATACAAGCAAAATCTTGAAGAGTGATTTTATGAAATCTGTAAAAGATGCAAAAAAGCTGAAATAAACAGAAGTAGTTAAAAGATACGTCTACATTTTAGAGTATGAATGGTGTTTCTAGCTTAAATTATGTGGAAGTATTTAGCTGTGAAAGAGCACAGAATTTTTCAGAAATTATGGGATGTTCCATTCACTACAATGGTTACAAAAAGTTTAATATTTCATAAACCGCAGAAGATGTCAATACCAAAAGACACAACCGCAATGTTCTGAATGAGTAGAATTTGGTAAAAGTTAAACGGCTGAAATGGCACAAAGTATGCAGAAGTAGAAGAACTCAAGAGTTTAATGAATAAAATAAACAAATAATCACCTGGTGAAAATGTTCCAGCAGAGATCTCTCAGGTTATTGTGCGCCTTGGACTCTGAGGTTCTCGCTGTACGTTACCATGACTCAGGCATGCAGTGGGCCTGCTGGGCATCATCTGATGGACCAGAGCAATCCTGCTCTCATTGGCCCATAAATCACCTGTCTCTACAGTCGACTCCGCCTCATGACACAGACTTTTTCCACTTGACGAGGTTTTATTCTCAGCCTGGATTACGTTGCATAAAGTTTTCCTCCATTTGGCTGCAGAGCAACCTACGCTAAGATTTAGTTTGATTTTATTAAATATGCATACTTTAGTCTTGCTGAAGTAACTTCCAGGCAGCGAGTTAGTGAGCATGTTTATATATTTGTAAAATATCTCAAATTTCCACGTTTTCTTCCCCCTCCTGCAGTAAACCCGACTCGCCCAGCTCCCCGAGCCCCACTTCCCGCTCGGCTTCGCCCGAAAACCCTCCTCTGCCTCGGGTCTCCTCCGCCAGCCGCAGCTACGACCTGCAGGATCGCCGACGGACGGGCAACATGACGGGCGCCGAGCAAGCCAAGTACCAGCGCATCCCCACGGACGAGAGCGAAGCTCTGACACTGGCCTCCGCCGACCTGGACGGCATCAAGAGTGAGTAATCACGCAATTAGTTGAAGGGCAGAATTTTATCAATGATTGGGAAGGTTGAGCAACGAGAAAAGATTTGGTAACACTTTATCTGAAGGGGTATGCATAAGACTCGCATGATACCTGTAATACATGTGAAGGAGTCTTTATGAATGTTTCACCAAGTGTCATTTGGTAAATAATGCAAATTTTAATGCAATTTTGCTTTAAAGATGTCCATTAAGAGTCAACTTTGCATTAAGGGTGTCATTATTTATTGAATGACACTTCATAACAGTTATAAATATTAATTTTTATGTTTGACAAAACAATGCCATGTCAATCTTATGCACACTCCTTCAAGTAAAGTATTACCAAAATGTTTTTTTAATAGATTAAACAGATTTTTTTGTGTTTTGTGCCATTTTTTAAAATGTCTTACCTCAAGTCAAGTCAAAGTTTATTTACATGAAATATTTACAACAGCCTCAGCGACCAAAGTGCTTCACAACATCACAGATCAATGATAGAACAACAAATAAAAACTTGGTTTGATAAATAAAATAAAAAACAATAAGGCAATTATAAAATTTCATATAATAATATGAATGAAAAACAAAACATACTTAATGTCAGCTACAATTTTCAAACAAAAAGGTAAAATAAGTGAGGTAATAGGATCCCCCCACTTTTTTATTTTTGTCTATTGGTGTTGAAGGCCTAATAATACAATTTTACTATAATTTCATTTGCACTTCAGAATTTCAATCTGCTACCAAACCTTTCCGATGAGGGTGAAATAAGATAGATTATGTTTGAAATGTCTATAGCAAATATGCTGGTATTTTAATTTTTGTTTTAACATGTCATTTTCAATGTGGTTTAATGTCATATTAAGGAATTATTGACCTATGCTTTGCTGAAATGTTATAAGTTTTTTTCTTATTTCAAACATTTACAATGGAAATGAATCGAAAAAATACTTGGTAAGATTTTGTTTTTGTGTAATGAAAGGCGATTTATGCTAAAACATTATGAATATTTGATTAATTGAAAGATTAAAATGAAAGTTATCCTTTTTATTGTGGATTAATTACACTGACACATGTTGGTACGTCTTGATCCTGCAGGAAACTCCTGCGTTCTCGTGCTTTAGTATCTTCTGACCGGTATTTGTGCGTCATGGTGCGAGCTTTTTAATACCCGGGACTTCATTTGTCAGAGTGTTTAAATCAGTGCCAGCTCGTTGTCTTTGATGCACCTTCATTCCTCCATCAGTGGTGTAATCAAATCCTGGCTTAGGAGATCCTCAGATTCCTCCAGAACCGCGGAGGTGAAACCTCCTTCTGTTCCCTGCCTCGCTGCGGCGTGGACCCCTCCATATCGGCCCCTAGCTCAGCCAGTGCCGCCGTCGAGGGGCCGAGGTGATTTACGTCAAGAAGCCGACCCCTCAGCAGAGAGCAGCGACTAATTAGAAACAGGCCTTCGTTATTAAATTAGGCGTTCCTGCTGTCAGCTGAGGCCCTCAGGATTAAAGCCTGATCCAACATGGTGGCTAAATGGGAAACCTGGACCTCAGCTTCTGACCTCTGAGCGAAACACGCTAAGTCGACGTGAAAGCCAAATTAAGTGCGGGTTTGATAATTAGTTCTTTTTGTGGCTTTGAGATGACGAGCTGAGCGTGCAAACCGCTTCGTTAGACGTTCTTCATCATGTCTTCTTTTATCCGCTCCCATAAATCATCCTGGGAAAGAGTCTTTGTCTCTGGCTGCTGCTCAACAACGGGAATTACTTCTGTTCAACTCCAGCAAATTAACACCTCTTCTCCTTGATGCTTTCTGATGTTGGGGGTGGAGGGAATCTGGAAACTTTTTTTTTACTTTGATGCAACCTGCAGACATCGTGGAGCGACTTCTGGATAAAACCTGAATCTTGTAGAGGAGGGTTTGGTGCAAACAAGGCAGAAATTAAAGTATTTTTATGTCTCTATTTAGGACTGTTTGATACTTATGAGTCTACACTTTGATGTTGAACATTAAAAGCTTTTCTGTTACAAGTTCACATATCTGTAAGTCAATTTTGTTAAAATGTTGCTGCAAGAGTTTTTTTTCTTTTTCTTTTTTGCCTCATTGATTCCCAAGGAAGTGCATTTGACAAAACATCCTGTCTCAATATCATAATGCCAGTTTCTCAAGAAGAAAAGATGAGTAGGCCTGTGCATCATAAAAATAATAATAAAAAAACAATTACCACTTTGTTTTTCAGGAAAAGATTACAATGTTTGAAATGCAAAGTAGAATAATTTAAACGAAAATAGAAATTAAACAGTAAGAAGTGCAAGAAATAAAAATGAACAAACTGAAACTTTTGTCTCAATTTTCTTATTTTTTTATTTCTCCAGAATTTTTTCTCAATATTTTTCTCAGAAATTGATCTAATTTTCTTTATTCTTTTCTCAATTGTTTCTTTTTTTCAGAATTCTGAGAATTTTTTCCCCTCAGATTTCTGACTTTTGATATCGGAAGATTAGAGTAAGAATTCTGAAAAAAGTAATTTTATTTTTTTTTGTCTAGTGTCCCCAACACTCTTCCACAATAATAACACAGTTCATTGGGTCCATAATAAGGAACCAAAGAACCAAGGTTTGGTTCCTTGGTTCCTTACTAAGTAACCAAGGAACCAAACCCAAATCATCAGGTTTGGTTTCTCAAAACAAAATTGAATCTTTTGAATTTTGTACAATCTAGTCAACTTTGCTACCATAAACCGATTGAGAGAGGCCGTTTTTTCCTCCCATTTTCTTACACGTTAAATGTTATCTCCATCCAGTCATCTCAGGTTAATTTGTCCAGCGATAACCATTTTCTTGTAATGCTCGTTTGCAACCATGTTTTCTTTTATTGTTTGCTTCAACTGGAACGAATCGGCCATAATTGTGAGCAGGTCTGCTGTTTGAGTTCAGAACGGTTTCTATTTGCTGTTTTTGTCCGAGTTATCCAATGCAACTGTCCTTTCTCTGCTTTTCAATGCCTGGTGTGCTGCCAGCATGGGTAACTCTACTCCCTGCTGAGGGACTGTAGAAACAAAAAGGCCAGGAGGCCTTTGACCAGGTGGGCAGAGATTTGATTTAAAGGTGCAAGGCTGCAGCAACCAGCGAGGATGCTCAGGGAATCATGTATTCTGCTTTTTAGTGAAAATATTGTAAAAACTATCAGGTTTTTTAGACTCTAGTCAAAGTTTTTGTCATTTTGTTTCCCCAGGTCATCGATTTGAGGATGTTCCCGGCGTGCGCAGACACCTGGTCAGGAAGAGCACCAAGGGGCAGATGGTGCACATCGGCAAAGACCACAAAGAGCCGACGACTCGCAGCAAAAAGCAGGACCGCACCCCACACGAGGTGAGACTTTTCACTGGACCGTTCTGGTCCTTTAATGGAGCCGGAGACGTTTTCCCAAAGCTGGAGAAATATTTTCCTCAGTTTCAGCCTCAACATTCCCAAATACTGTAACATCCATCACTTTTAATCAACATTAGGAACTTTTTAAACACATTTTTGCTCTTGTTTGCTTTGAAATTGCTACACCGAAACTAAAATTTGTTTAGATATGTTCTTTTTGTTAAATCCTGCCCGGGGTTGTTGGGGCAGGATTTTATTTTTTGTGTAATTTTTCTAATTTCACTACAAAAATATTTTAGTATAAATAAGTCTTTTGGGAAATTAGTTTTTTTATTTAATAAAGATGGAGTAGAGGGGATTATTACTCAATTCAATACAGAATATTTAATCATAATCCCAAAGGACAATTAAATTTAAAATTTACTTCAGATTTGTTTAGACTGCTGCTGCGTCACTTACTCCATAAATTGTTGCTAAGTAACCAAAGAACGGTTACCTAGCAACTTAGTCAGAGTGAGTGAGTTGATTCCACCAGTCTAAAGCCTTTCCTCTGCTTCTGGATCAGAGTTCAGTGAAATTATTGAATATTCTATCAAACGTTTCTGCTATCTGTTGATATTGATCATGTGTCATTATCCTACCTGATGATTGAAAATAAATCCAATAATGAAGGAAAAATCTAAAGTGAATCACTCTGTTGATGGCTAATTTCTTCCTTTTCTTCAGTCATTTCTCTGAAAACAATCTGAATTTGTTTTCTATTCTTGCTAACTCACTTCCTGGATATATACTGTATGTGAAACAGTTAGAAAAGCATCTATAAAGTTATCTGGAAAGTGGAAGGAAAGTTAACATTTACTCCTGAATATGGAAAATTTAGCTTTAAAACATGTTTTAATGTTCAAATCGGTTTGAAATGGCTTACAAATTGTGGATACCGTTTTTCCCCGCCTCTCCGTCTTGGGTTTAGTTCTGCTCGGCCTCTTTTGTAGAAGCGACAGGGAGATGATTAAAAATGAATGAATGAGTTCTTTCCTTTCACGCGCCGAGACGGGAGAGAAGCTCAGAGTAACCAGACACTGGGAGAAAAAAAAAAACACGAGGGAATCTGTTTTATTAATACGGACACGCATTCTCTTACATGCTCCTGTCAGGTGTGTGTGATGAGATTCAGGCGTCTTTAAAAGCATGGCTCTGCTGGGTCGGCTCACTGTTTGAGTCCTCTCCTGCAGCCCGTACCGGTAGTTCTGTACCGCTCCGCCTCGCGGCCCGACGGCATCCTTCTGAACATGGACTCCGGTCAAATGGCCCGGTACCAGAAGGTGAGGCTGGGTGACCGGCCAGAGTTGGCGTTGACCTGTGTGAGCGTGGTTTGACAGGCATGCAGTGGCTGCAGCGGAGCTGGGGAGTTTTTTTCTGGTGGGGATTATTCTGGGCTGATACTGACCAGCATGGTGTTCATTTAACCTCCTAACAACCAACGAAGAAAGAGCGGAAACTGACTTTTTACGGGTTTTCCTTACATGTTGGAGCTTTGTTTTTAAAATATCAGCTTCCACTATGGCTGGGTGATATGACTTAAAAATAAAATTGTTTTTGATATTTTTTCTATTCTAAAAAAAGATATTAGAAATGACAATGTTTTCAAAAAGTGGCTGTTTTTCAATCAGTGTTAGGGTCAGGCTGTTTATTTATGGGATATATAATCATATTTACAGGATAAATACACAATCATATCAGGAAAACTTTTTTAAAAATGACAAGAAATCTAATTTTCAATAAGAAAAAACTTTGTTGTAGCGCAGTTTGTGTGATTCTTTCTTTGAAAATATCATGCAAATAAAGTCTTTCAAAGACTAAAAAATTAGTTAAAGTGTTTTTCTTAAGTACTATCTGTGAAACTTATACTAATGTATAAATTCACAAAATCCTCATTTTATTTTTCTTGTTGAAGTTCTTATAAAAATATGTCTTTATTCCTTTTACAAAAATTACAACTTTATTCTGGATATATTATGACTTCATTATTATAATTTTTTTAAAATCATAGCCTGGCCCAATAATTCATCTGTGAGTTTACCTGAATTCAAAGTCCTAATAAATTGAAGCTGTAAAACAAGATGGCGGCTTTGGACATCACTAAACTAGGTAAACTCGAAGAATGCATTGGTGGGGGAAAAACCACCCTGTTTACAAAACTTTAACTGATTAAAATTTATTTATCCATCAGCCATATCTTCCATCTCAGGAAACTTCACAAGTTGATTAAATTGATTAAGAGCACCTGATGAAATGTTTTAAGTCATTAGATACATTTCAGCGCCTCACAAAAATGGCTAAAAATCACGATTTGCGGTTTTACTTTTTTACTCATGTTGAGTATGAAGTTAAAAAATAGGAGTAATTGGATCAGTTGCTCGCTTGGTTTCCTTCTAAGAGTCCTCTCTGCTGGTTGGTTTCTTGAGCAGAAGCTTGTTAACCTCTAAACCCAAATATGGATAATTTTTTCTTGACTGAACGTTTGGCACATGTTTGGTTTTGTTTGGTCAATTTTGTCATTAATCCAGGGCTTTTATTGGTTTATTTGAACTTGTGTTGCAGCGACACAGAAGTTACATGTTTCTGAAAAATAATTGGTGTGCCGGTTTGAATTTATTCGAAAATATTTCCAACATCAGTTTGTGAAAAGCTCAATCCTTTCTGGTTGACATTGTAGAACTGATCTGTTCCCTTTTTTTCTACAATTAATAATTGGATAGCAAAAGGTGCTTAAAAGACTTTTTTAAATCAAATTTAAACCAGGTAAAGCTAAAACTGCCACTTGAGAAGTTCTAGGTATAACATGTTTTTTATTTTTTTATCTTAAATGCCAAATGCATTCATTTTTTATACAGTTTTAACATAATTACTGCTTTGAGTACGTTGTTGTTTAAGTAAATGGACATTTTTAGAATCTATACTCCAGTTAATGACTAATCGATTCATTGTGATTAATCTAAAATTTTCAGTTAGCCAAGACCTTGTTGATGGCTACAAAACAAGTGAAAAGTCTCTGCAACCTGCTAAATAAACATGTATACATTTGGAGCTGTATTTTCAATTCTGACCCGGAAATCCAAAAATTAAAAGTTCAAATAATCACAAGCCCAATCAAATCTATGGCAACCATGCTGGGAGTGAATGTCTGCCTGGCTGTTTAACATGACTTCGCCTCCAGGTGTTTGTGGAGCTGAACGAGCTGACGATGGACAAGAACCAGGAGATGCAGTGGAAGGAGACGGCTCGTTGGATCAAGTTTGAGGAGGACGTCGAGGAGGAAACGGACCGTTGGGGGAAACCGCACGTCGCGTCGCTGTCTTTTCGCAGTCTGCTGGAGCTCAGACGGACCATCTCCCACGGTAAAACCACGACAAAGTTCACTGAATTCCTTGGAAATATATTAATTTCACCGAGTTGTTTTCAATGTTTGGAAAGTGGTTTAGTACCAAACACTTTCAAGGACTTTATGCAGAAATCAAACTGTGCATAAAGTTTTGTAATAAATCTAACAGTTGAAAAGCCTAAATTTGGAAACTGTTTTTAAACCAGATATTACAGATAAAGACAAATTTCTTCTCACTGTTTGTGTCTTTTTATCTGAAGTTAAATCAGACTAATTTTTTCTTATTAGATCAAACTTTTAGTGTAATCTAATATTTGATTCAAAGTCTAAATTTGGAATATCTTGTTTCAACTCTAAATATTAGACACATTTTTCTCTCACCATTTGAATTTAAATCAGACTAAACTATTCTTGTTTTAGAATGGTTAGAATTGCCAAAATATTTTTTTTGCTAAATACCAGAAAACTTAGAGAATTTTATTTTTTTTTTTAAAGAAATTTTTCTGTAACTTCAGGCGTATAAAGGAAAAAAAAATCATCTCCAAACTGTGGTGCTGGAAAAGTTTGAATACTTCACCTTGAAAGTGCTTTAATTTTCCTGTAGCGAATGCTGCTTACCTGACAGGAGTGAAACGCGTTCTGTTTGTGTTTACAGGTGCGGTGCTGCTGGATTTGGACCAGAAGACTCTGCCAGGTATCGCTCACCAGGTGGTGGAGCAGATGATCATTTCCGACCAGATCAAAGCAGAGGACAGATCCAACGTCCTGCGAGCTCTGCTGCTTAAACACAGGTAGAAAGATAAAATAAACCTCTGATTTTATCACAGATTATTGACAATACTCACTTTGTTCCCCCTTTAAAAGTACTAATCTAATCAGTAGTATCAGATATTACTAACTAAATGTAACTTTTACAGCAAATTCTCAATTTTAGGAAGAAGCAGCCTTTACTTTTTGTTCATTTATTCATTTGATCATTGACCTCTTTGATCATTCCTCTTAAAACCAGACTTCTACATCCTCTTAAGCTCTTTTCTTTACAGATCCTTTTTTCCTGGGAATAGGTCTGCCACAATAACAAATTTTGCTGGACGATAAGATGCCCCAGAAATTATTGCGATAAACAATAATTTCTTATGACACTGTTTTGGTAATGATGCAATAACATACTCTCAAAGACCAACATTTAACACTGTAACAGGAAGACATTTTAAATATCCAAAATAAATAAACAAAATGACAGAAACAACAAATAAAACTAGTTATGAAGTCTCTAAACAAAACTGTCCTTCAAAAAAGGGATAGTTGAGACTAAAGCACCAAACTAAAGACTTGTCTAGTTTTTGGTAGAAGGAGAAAAATAATAAATCATGCAAATGAAAATTATTGACCTTATTGCCTAAGTGGAAGCCACAAAACTATTCCGGTGGCTTCAAATGGCCTTAAAGATGCAAAGTTATCAATACTCGTATGTTAAATCTGCTGTTTCTTCTGTCCTTAAAGTTTTTTTTCCCTCTCTGCTGCTTCCTGCTAGTAGATGGCTTCATGCTTGGTCTCTGCCCCTCTTCCTCTTGCTCAACCTCTCTCTCCCTTTTGCTGCCCCCCAAAGTCACCCGAGCGATGAAAAGGAGCACGTTAGCCATTTCCCCAGAAACATCTCAGCAGCCAGCCTCGGCAGCCTTTTACCATACCACCACACCGCCAACCACAACCATCAGCTGGAGCCGTCTGTGACCGACCCGCTCATGGGAACCGTCAACTCCACGGTGGACAATGACGCTCGCATCGACATAGACAGGAACGAGCCACAGGTACGTCTGGGTTCCCCCTGGCTGGTAGAGGCTCTCGCTCACACTTCATCGTTTGTGTTGTTGCGTTTTCAGCAGAAGGAGCCGTGTCTGGGGCCAGGCATGCATCGATCCAAGTCCAAACACGAGCTGAAGTTGCTGGAGAAGATTCCGGAAAATGCTGAGGCCACCGTGGTGCTTGTGGGTAAGTTATTCATATCCAAAACCAAAATAATTATTATGTGTTCTGGTTCCACCTTAAGCAGGTTAGGTTAGGTCTATGTCCAAATATATATATATTTTGTCAAAATTATTCTTGGATAATGAGATTTCAGTCTGCTCAGTTCTGATATTTTGAGTTCCTTTCAGATTGCGCTGTATCAGGGCCTCCTTTCACTTTAAATCCAAATAAGCTGCTGCTGGCCAAGACCCCCAACTCAACGTTTGTAGTCATATGAAAGTGACTACGAACAGATGCACTATAATACAACCGTACAACTTTGAAAAGCAGTTAGGTTAGTCAACAACAAAACTCTTGCCTTTTCCAGCAACCATCATACAGCGCATACAGCAGTAAAACCAGCTGACCAAACGTGCTGGAACTCTGCTTGTGTTGCTTGGTAACGGTGCAGTGCCTGCTGATTTGAAGCATTACATTCTGGACGTTTTTGAAACGGCTCATTTCCTAGATGGCAAAAAACATTAACTTATTTCCAGAAAATGTCAGTTTCCTTTTTTTTTTTAAGTTCTTGGGCTGTTTATAGAAGGAGCTGAGACCCAAATGGAAGCAAAAAAAAACACCCGCTTTAATACTCTGACTTTTGTTGTATTTTTCCAGGTTGCGTCGACTTCCTGGAGCAGCCCACCATGGCGTTTGTGAGGCTCCAAGAGGCGGTGGAACTGGAGTCCGTTCTGGAAGTTCCTGTGCCCGTCAGATTCCTCTTCGTTCTGCTTGGACCTCCAACCACCAGCATGGACTACCATCAGATTGGACGCTCAATCTCCACCCTCATGTCTGACAAGGTGAGCAGAGAAATAAATGGATGCTGTTGACTGGGGCTTGGCTTCTTGTGCCAGATCTCAATTTAATTGATTTTGCTTGTTTTCTTTCTAAAGAAATTACAGGAAATATTTTCAAAAAGTGCCATTTGTTTTAGTCATCCCTTCTCTGAGTTGCATGAGGAAGAATTAGAACCAGGCTACAAGAATTTTTGTTTAATTACCAGAAAGTAGTCGTCATATTAGCAGTTTTACCAGAAACATCTCCAATTAAGAAAAAAAAAAGTTTTAATGAGGGGAAAAAAACTCAGTTATCAGGATCTGACTTAATAAGCTCAATTTGTGTTGATCTTTATTTGAAATAGTCCAGCTAATGATTTGATGCTGATGTGTTAAAAGATTAACTTTCTGTTTAATATAATGGTCACAAAAGTTTTCAAACAATTACTGCTTTATTCTGGTATTGTTGCTACTTTATTCTGGTGTTATTGCATGATCCTTATATTCAGTCATAAAACTTACCTGAATATAAAGTCCAACTAAATAGAAGCTGTAAAACTCGCTCACATACGCCACAAGATGGCGGCCTTGGTTGGGCGTGCTGAAAACCCAAGGAGTCCATTGGTGAAGCAAAACCCTAAATAACACATGTTGAGTTGATTTTTGTGCATTTTTCTGTTGTCCTCAGCAATTTCATGAGGCAGCTTACCTGGCGGACGACAGGCAGGACCTGCTGAATGCCATCAACAACTTCTTGGACTGCAGTATCGTTCTGCCGCCATCGGAGATGGGAGACGACGAGTTGCTTCGCTCTGTTGCTCGCTTCCAGCGAGAAATGCTCCGTAAGAGGGAAGAACAAGAGCAGGTCAAACTGCTGGCTAAAGAGCCGAAAAGCTTCGAGGAGAAGGGTAAGCTCTACAATCAAGGGGAAACATTATTTTATCATGTTGCTGTTACGGTCTTCCTCAAACTGTGGTCCTTGGCCGTCCTCTAGTGGTCTGCAAGGTACTGCATGTAAACGACTGTTTATTGCCTTGAGGGTTAATTTCAGATATATTAAAATGTGTTATTCAAGATAAGTGGTCCTGATCAGCCTGAAAAAGTGAGAAAAACTGCTTTATAATGTCTTTTCCTACCCAGAGGCCCTCCTCAAACCTTCAAAACAGTCAGACGACCCCTTGAAGCGCACGAACCGCCCCTTCGGAGGCCTTATAAGAGACATTCAGCGTCGATACCCAAAGTACATCAGCGACTTCAGCGACGCCTTGAACAGCCAGTGCATGGCGGCGGTCATCTTCATCTACTTTGCTGCTCTCTCTCCAGCTATCACATTTGGAGGTTTACTAGGTACGGATGTGTCTCCTCATTTCAAAATGTCAGGGTTTTGTAATGTTGGAAATGAGGATATAATAAATCATTTCCAAAGCTTTTCCACCCTTTACATTAGAGTTAGAATTAAGCTTAAATCATCTGACCTGGTGTCTAATTAAATGCAATTAAAGACTCTTAGACAAAGTAAACCCAACACACCACTGCTTTTGTTTTTGACCATTGTTTGAGGTAAGCTATTCAGTTTGACTTGCCTTCACAGGTCTACTCAGTGTTGAGTCTTTTTACTGTTTGCTGCACTCCACAAGCTGACCCATGTCTTTCTGCCGTCAACTACCAGTTTAAAAAACTTAGGCTTAATACTGGATCTTCTCATGTTTTTAGCCTTAGCTTAACATTGTTTCCATTTTGTTGCTTGTTGTTCTAAATATGTGCAAATTAGAGATTTCCAAATCACAACTTGCAAAATAACTCTTTAAGATTCAACCTTTCAACAGAGTTTTGGTTAAAATTTATTTCCACTTATTTACATTACACTTTTCTTCTAAACAGGTGTATTTTCTTTTGTTTTTGAGGTAAATTGCATAGAATAAAGCTACATTAGAGTTGGAAAATGTTTGCCATCAGTTTTGCCCACTAAACTCTGGTCTCTTAAGAAGGATTTTCAGATCTCATCCTGTTCATGTTTCCGTACTGAGGAGCTCTGTGTGTGTTTATTTGAAGGTGAGAAGACAGACGGACTGATTGGGGTTTCTGAGCTGATCATCTCGACAGCGGTCCAGGGCATCTTGTTCTGCTTACTTGGAGCTCAGCCGCTGCTAGTTGTTGGTTTTTCTGGACCCATTCTGGTCTTTGAGGAAGCCTTTTATAGTGTAAGTTTTAGTGTGGACCTGATTAAGTTTGATTTGTATCATTAAACTGCACACAGTAACGGCATTTTAATAAAAACGACATGTAAAATTGAAAGGCACAAGGAATCATCCCTGAGGTATACCCCAAATGAGCAGAATAAATGATGATACTGTTCAAATGTGACAGAAAATAGATGATGCGAGATGTTTTAATACATCTTGTAGCAGGAAACATAACAAAGTGGAAAAAAGTTCTTATGCTGCCAGTTTCATTAGTCTCTTTTAAAATGCCGTTTCTGCTCTAAATTGCTCCTAAATTATAGCAACTGGGCTGCAGTTTCCTACACAAAATTATTTACTTTAAGCTTAAATAATTATAGCTTAATTTCCACGACTTGCATTGACATGAACGCTGGTCGGTCCACATTTCTCACTGTTCTGTGTCTCCACAGTTCTGCAAAGCAAACAGCATGGAGTACCTGACGGGCCGCGTCTGGATCGGCTTCTGGCTCATCGTCATCGTGATCTTCACGGTGGCCTTCGAAGGCAGCTTTCTGGTGCGCTTCGTCTCCCGCTTCACCCAGGAAATCTTCTCCTTCCTCATCTCCCTCATCTTCATCTGCGAGACCTTCATCAAGCTGGGGAGGGTACGCATGAGAGAGAGAAGTTTTTGTTTGCGTAACGGACGTTAAGCCGAAGTGACTAATCTTTGGACGGCGTTCAAAACATGGGGTCAAAATGAGTGTTTTCCTAACGAGATCTCCTGAAATCTGTTATGATGGATTTACTTTGAAAGATTAATGGGCTGAAGGTTTATTATTATTATTGTTAATAATTATTGTTATTATCCAGATTGAGGACGATGCAGTTATTTTAGGTTGGTGTTTAATGCAAGACTTTTGCGTTCAGATATTCAAGGAGCACCCGCTGAAACGCTGCTCAATCAACAGCACCACAGAAGAAGAAGAAGAAGACGTTGTAGCAGGAAACATCATGATGAGGGAGCACAACGACACCCACATCTTCACGGTTACCGGGGAGCCCAACACGGCGCTGCTTTCTCTGGTTCTCATGGCCGGAACGTTCTTCATCGCTTTTTACCTGCGGAAGTTCAAGAACAGCGCTTTTTTCCCCGGGAGTGTGAGACTTTATGATTTATACGATGAAAAGTATTCAGCATCACTGGAAATGTTTTTCTGTCAAATGGGCTGAAATTGTCAGTATAAATGCACTCGAGACCCAATCAAATATGCTTTAAATAAACCCCTCTAAAATGACATAAAATCTTGATATTTTACCTACTCAACTTGAGTAGTAGTTCAGCTTTTTTTAATTTTCCCTCATTAAAACAAAGAGCTCAAGTTTTCAACATTGTTTGGGCTTTATTGAAGAACGTAGGAACGATTCAAGTCGGCACGCCGCAATAGAAACACGATCTGGTCGCTCTCTCTCTTTTTGAAAATGTTTTGCTGTATTGTGCAAAGTTTAATAAATACTTTCAAAGCAGATTTGAAAAAAGTAGTATAGGGACTGCAAATGGTCTGTGAGCCACACTTTGGGCACCTCTGCAATAGCAGGTCAATATCTTCAACTATTTAAACTAAAGCTAAGATGATTTTAGAGCTTTATTAGCTTATTTGAACTATTATTCTCAGTTGAAGACCGTATGAACATGCCGTTTTTAAAAGAAAAACAGGAAATACAGAAAATGTTAGTTATTGATCAGATTAGTGGAAAAGTTGCAAAATTTGCATTAATAGTTGTGATCACAACTTCCTGGAGGAACTGAATATTTAGCGACATCTTGTGATTGGTTGTTTCCACCTCTTCGTTTCCAACCAGTTTGCGTTTTATTTTCTAGTGTCGCAGGATTATTGGAGACTTCGGAGTCCCCATTGCGATCCTGATCATGGTTCTGATGGATTACAGCATAGAAGACACTTATACTCAGGTTGGTTTCAGTGGTGTGGTTTCCCTCTAAGCCGCCTGTCCAAACGTTGCTGAGTGTCGTCTCTGTCCTCTGTCCAGAAACTGAGCGTCCCCAGCGGTTTCTCTGTGACGAGTCCCAACAAGCGAGGCTGGATCATCAATCCTCTGGGCTCGGACGGACAGTTTCCCGTCTGGATGATGTTCGCCTGCTGTCTTCCCGCGCTGCTGGTTTTCATTCTGATCTTTATGGAGACGCAGATCACAACGTGAGTAGAACCGTAGGCGCCATTTTGATTTGATCCTCGATGGTCAAGCAGCAAATAAACGGACGAGAAGCTGAGAAACCTCTGACCCAAGAGTGGAAATATATTTCCATTAGATTTTTTCTTTCTGTCCTTCATTCTTCCTTTCCTTAAGTCTTTCCATCTTTCATTTTCTGTGTCCTTATTCACTTCATCTGTCCTTCTTGTTCTTCCTTCTCCTTATTCCTTTACTTCCCTTGTGTTTTTCCCTTTTTCACTCTGTCCTTCCTTTTCGTTGTTCTTGTGACAATGACAATAAAGATTTATCTATCTATCTATCTAATGTCTTTTTATTCCTTTCTTTCTTCTTCCTTGTTTCCACTATTTTTTCCTTCCTTTCTTTTATCCTTCCTCCCTTCTATCTTTGCTATCTTTTATCCTTTCTTCCTCCCTTGCTTTCTTTTATTCTTCTTCCTTCCTTCTAACCTTCTTTGCTTACGTTTATTCTTTTTCTTGCATCCTTCCCCCTTCCTACGATCTTTCCTCTTTTACTCTTCCCTGCTTTTTATTCTTTCTTTATCCATCCTTCCTCGATTGCTTGCTGTTTTTTATCCTTTTTTTGAATTCCTCTTTCCTTGCTTTCTTCCTTGTTGCTTTTTTCATCTTTCCTTCCTTGCTTTCTCTCATTCTCTTGCTTGCTTGTTTTAATCCTCCCTTCCTTCCTCAGCTGTATTAGATGTATCGTAAGCATCTGTTTCTGTTCATTTTGCAGCTTCAGGTTTGCGTGTCTGCATCAGGATTTGATTTTCTAGAAAAACTCTCCTCCTTTTCTCTCCTTCAGGCTCATCGTCAGTAAGAAGGAGCGGATGCTGCTGAAGGGTTCTGGTTTCCACCTGGACCTGCTGCTCATCGTGGTCCTCGGCGGCAGCTCAGCTCTCTTCGGCCTGCCGTGGATGGCCGCCGCCACCGTTCGCTCCGTGACCCATGTCAATGCCCTGACGGTCATGAGCACAGCCGTCGCCCCTGGAGACAAGCCTCGCATCCAGGAGGTGAAGGAGCAGAGGGTCACCGGGCTGCTGGTCGCCATCATGGTTGGTGAGTGTCAAACTGGTACCTTTTTGCTCCCATTAAAGCTTCTTTTACTGGTGGAGTTTGTGTCCAGGTCTGTCCATTGTGATCGGCGACCTGCTGCGTCAGATTCCCCTCGCCGTGTTGTTTGGCATCTTCCTCTACATGGGGGTGATGTCGCTCAACGGCATCCAGCTGACAGAGCGAATGATGCTGCTCCTCATGCCGTCAAAGTATCACCCTGACCACACCTACGTACGCAAGGTGAGTCCAGATTAAAAACACGTAATCGATATGTCTGATGCAATGTTTCCCCCAGAAATGAAGCCTGGCGGCCCACCAGACTTATAATACACCGGAGGAAACTCTTTGGTGATAGAATATTCAAAATATGGAATATTCATTGAACCCTGATCCAAAACCGCACAGCATTCTGGGAGATTTCTGGCAGAGAAAAGGCTTAAATAATTAAAATGTATCAAAATATAAGTGTTTCATATCAGTTGCATGTACCGATATGAAATGTACGTTTCCCGTTGGTAAACTGGACTGATTTGTGTCCATCAGGTTCGTACGTGGCGCATGCATCTCTTCACCTGCATCCAGATGGTGTGCTTGGCTGTCCTCTGGGCCGTCATGTCCACCCAGGCGTCTCTGGCTTTCCCCTTTGTCCTCCTCCTCACCGTCCCCGTCAAGATGTTCGTGCTGCGTCGCATCTTCAACGAAAGAGAGATAGCATGTGTAAGTCAACCACATGGGGGCGCTGTGAGCCTGTTCAACCTCCTGTAATACAGACTCTGTTCTTTGTATGTTGTTAGGATGGTGTGAGTTTTTTGTTTTTTTTATTGTTGCAGCCTAAAATTGCTGAATTTGTGGCAACTTTTTTGAAAAAGTTGCAGCTAGATTTGTTGAGCTTTACTTTTGCAATGACACTACAAAATTGCTGGACATAACCTTTCCAAAAAGACAGGATTTTAACATAAAGAGGCAGTATTATGTAAAATTAACTTTTTGGAGTTTTACATCATGTAACTGGAATGTTGCCTTGATTCTTTCATGCACATTTGAGAAATTATCTTTGTCTCCATGGCAACCGTTCAACTGTGCAAAACGCCTGGGTGGACCTCGCATGCATCTGCTGAGCTCATTATATGAACTACTTCAATGCAGCACTGGTAAAATTGTCAAAAAGGCAGCATTGTTTTTTCCAGACAGAGTGCCATTTTATAGCATAAAAATGCCACTATGAGAAACTGTTGTCTTCAGTGGCTAACAAAATTATATGCATTTCAAATATGACTTAAAAGGAATTTGACTTTGTAATTTAGAACTTGTTCAATTTCAAGTTGCTCTTTCTGAAACTCCGCCTTCAGGAAGTCATCACAACATGGCTCCTCTATTAACAATTTAACGCTTTTACTAGAGTTTATGCTAATTTCTGCTGGCTAGTCTGAAGGAGCTGAGTGGGGGAGGATTGCTCTGTACGTTTGAAACTGCAGCTCAGAGGAGGAGCTGCACCTAGAAGGCGGGGCTAGGTCCACCCAGGCGTTTTGCATAGGTTGAATGGTTGCCATGGAGATTAAAGGATTTCTTAAACATGCAAGAAGGAATCAAACACTCAAAGTACTTTTTTGACAGTGGAATAAATTAGTTCTATTAAATGAAGCAAAAAAAGAAAATATTTATACCAGAAATAATATAAAAACAGGATATAAGATTCTCTACAATAAGTGGAAGACATGAATGGATGCATAACTGGTTCAACCAATACACAAGTTTTTTTTTTTTTAAATTGTGTGGTTTTCACTCATATTCTGGTAGTCTGTTCCATGAATGAGCGCCTCATAGTCGCCACCTTCTGGCTACACCGTGTTCTGCGCCTCAGTATGTTGCCATTTCCTCTAGTTTTTCTGTGAAATCACCCATTGATTAAAAACTCATTCAAAACTTTAAAAATAAGACGGACATCAGGATTCATAAGAATCGAGGTTTAAAATATCATGCAGTAATGAAAATTTAGTTTAAAACCACAAAAGTAACATGACACTAATACTACATTAGGACATTTGTTTTCATTTTGTTGAAAATTAATGCATCCATCTCCCTACTTTTTCTTTTTTTTTTAGCTGGATGGTGATGATGCAGAACCAAAGTTTGACGAGCGTGATTGTTACGACGAATACTCCGAGATGCACATGCCCGTGTAGCGCCGCTCCCAGGCCTCGCATCACCACTCAGTCCAACTCCACTCGACACCGAACCCCATCAGAACCGCTGATCTCCGGGTCAGAAAATTGAAAGTAAAGCTTGCTGGAAGAATCTGGTCAACAACATCTCTGCTTAGGCGCCTTTTTGTGCTCGATAGCGACAACAAAATGAAGAGATTTAGCTTTATTTCTTTATTTTTTCATGACATTTTATGTTTATTTAAACGTTTATTTCAGGGGACAAGAGATTCCAAATAAAACAAAGTGATTGCAAACTAAAAATTAATATATAGCAGTAGACGTATGTGCAAAACTGATTACTTTTTAGCCCTGAAAGGTTGCTATGATTCACATTGAATATGTGGAAGATATCTAGGATACATTCCTTAACATTAACATGTTGTTAGTGCTAGTCATGTTTTTTCTTCCTTTACACCCACTAAGCGCCTTACGAAGGAAACGAGATACTGAGCAGTTTTTTTCTCCTCATTCTGTCTTATTTTAGACAGTCAATCACTTTAAACATGAAGCTTGTAGCACTTTTTCATAAGAAACCAAATCTGAACTGTATTCTGGGTAATTATTTTAGCTGCTTAGTGTTCGTAGTGTGGCTTTAGTCGAGGGATATTTTTTTTTAGCCTGCTTTTTCATCATTTTGTTTTGTTTTTAACTCGGATGCTACAGTTTAAAAATCATCAGTTTCAGTGCCTGCAGTGATGCAAGATCACAAGCAGAGGGGGATCTTGGGTTACTGTTAATGTTTCACCAAAAAATGCAGTTGTACTGTTACAGTAATGCCATGAAATCATGTTTGTCATCATGCAGAGTTCACTTTTTATTTAAAAAAAATACAGTGGCGGTATAGATGGACTCGAATTGTCTGTCACTAATGTTATAATATGTTGTGACTCGGCGAGGAAATGCTGTAAATTAATCACCATTTTGTCCAAGTGCCAAATATCCGCAGTTAGAATAACAAGCTGCAGCAGTTTGGTTATCTCCGATCTGATCCTGCCGGGGTTTTTTTTGTTTTTTTTTCCGCTTTCACTCTAAAGCATTCCATATTTAAACTTTTGTTCTGTTAAAATTGTTTAATCATTTCAGATTCCCACCCAGACCGAGCAGAAAATTG
The DNA here is from genome assembly GCF_003331165.1 of Xiphophorus hellerii. Classification (NCBI taxonomy): domain Eukaryota; kingdom Metazoa; phylum Chordata; class Actinopteri; order Cyprinodontiformes; family Poeciliidae; genus Xiphophorus; species Xiphophorus hellerii. The sequence continues at coordinate 18,110,773 of NC_045692.1, forward strand.
ATGCGTCACGCGGTTAAATCTTTGACTGTCAAACACTTTAAAACTGACTTCTGTTACATTATGTCAAACACTACTTTTCCCCTCTGAATGCCTCAGCCTGACTGAGATGGTGTCTTTCTGGGGTCAAAGGTCACAAAAAGTGACGTGCCTATGGGGTGGGGGGAAGTGACCTATAAGTGTGTTTAGGATGGCACATGTTACAGTGTTCAGCACTATTCAAACATCTCTGGATTATGCATCACTGCTGTTTGTGTAAAGCACAGGTGTCAAACTCCAGTCCTCCAGGGCCGCAGTCCTGCAGTGTTTAGATGTACCACAGGTACAAAACACTGGAATGAAAAGGCTTAATTGCCTCCTCTTTGTGTAGATCAGTTCTCCAGAGCCTTAATGACCTAATTATTCTATTCAGGTGTGGTGCAGCAGAGGCACATCTAAAAGTTGCAGGACTGCGACCCTCCAGGACTGGAGTTTGAGACCCCTGGTTTAAAGAATACTACAGAGGTTTTTTCTGCTTTTAATGTATGCAAACACTCAAAGATTTGGTAGAAGTGGTTTGTTTGTTTTGTGCAGTCTGTTGTTTCTGATAAGTGTGCCTGTGTAGCTTCAGATTCTGTGATCAAGTCGTTATGAAGTGTGTAGATTTGGTTTTATTGCAATACAAGTCCATGAAACTGTTGCTGATAACTTGTCCATCAGATATTGATGACAAATAAAGTATTTTCTATTTACCTGGGTTTTTTTTTTATTTATGAACATCTCATCCCTGCTTCAAATAAAGAAAAAACACAAATGTTGTTTTTGTTTTTTGTTTTAATCTACACCAACAGTCTTGTGATAATATTTTAAGATCTTTTTGTAAAAACTTGAGCATAAAAGGCATTTCACGACAAGGCCGTGGTTATTGGCAGTAGTTACAGCCTCAGTCTTCTCTAATGTCTGGAAACATATATTTAGGCCGTTCCCCAGGCAACAAATTGATTTTGGCGCAGGCTTTCTTGATTTATCTCTTTAGCGCTTTATGGTGCGTTCACACCAAACGCGTCTGGTTTACATTCAAAGTCTATGTGGAGGCACGTCGAGGATTGTTGTGGCGCATTTCTAGCGAGGCGTGATTTGAACCGTTTTTGGTGTGAACGCACATTTGGTGTGAACGCACCAAAAGTGCACACGCGTCAAACTTGAAGCATCAGATGCTCTTGGTGTGAACTCACCAATAGCATTAGCTCCACTAATACCAGTTTGAATTGGTGCTTTAGCTCTGTTAATGTTGTCAAATTAGCATTATAATGTTGGCTTCTGCTAATACTATATTGTATTAGTGTTTTAGCATTAGCATCTGGTAGTACATGTGGAATTAGTGGCTTAGTGTTGGTTTTCACTAATACTGTTTAACTCTTTAGCATTAGCTTGGACCAAATACCACGTTGACTTAGCACTTTAGCATTAATACCTGTTGCATTATTAGTGTTTCAGCCTTGGCAGAATTAACTTTTTAGCTAACTGTGCCCACTAATGAATATCTCTATTTACTCCACAGCATGATGCTGCCAAATAAAATTGGTGGAAAAAAGATGAAAATGTTTTGGGTTTTTTTCATATTTAGGTTCAAATATTTTAGAAGCACAGCAGGCTAGTACATGATTATGTTGGACAACTTGGTTTGGAAGATAAAAGTTTATCGTGTCTAAAATCCGCCTCCTGAAGTCGGAATGTGGCATGATTGAGCTTGTGTCCTTCAGTGGGAAGAAGAGGGCCGGATGCCCCTCCTCCCCTCTCTTCTGGAATATGGGTCGGCTGCTCCACTTTCAGCCCCACAGACACAAACTAACCACGATGGTTGCGTTCCTGCTCTGGGTCTTCAGCCTTGGCTGCCTGGCTTTGCCATCCGACACGCAGCCGGCTTACAACAACCTTCCTGAATCCTTCAAGAAGGGAGTGGATTTGACCCTGGAGAGACTCAGCTCCCATGCCAACATCCTGCATCACTTTCGCTTCTTCGGGAGTTTGGAAAAGTCCGAAATCGAGGTAAAGTTCTGTTGCTTTCTAATTTTGAGGTCCTGTGTCTAAGATCTACTGCACTTTGTCAAATTGTTAATGTTTCATATATTTCTAATATCTACGTTTGTTATTTCTAAGTATTTTTAGTCTAGTTTCTAGTGCAAATGCCTTAGGACATTTGAAATAAAACAGAATTTTCATGTGTTTCTTGTTGATAGTGACAGAAATTCAATCTTTGTCTTTCTTTGTGTGTGACAGGAAATTTTAAGTTTGCTATCTTTTAATGAACCTGCCTTTGAAAATAAGCTTTTGGCTAAAAAAAAAACCTATGTACAACACAATGTTTGGTTTGTTTTTTAACATACAACATTGGTTAATGTGCTGTACTTGATGAAATACATTTAAATTAAAATAAAAGTAGGTTACAAGTAAGGTTTCAGCAAAATATAGGAGCTTGTTTTATGCCAATAATTCCTAATTCCACTTATAAGACCTTTTTCCCAACGGGTACTTGTTTTTAATCAATATTAAGGAATAAATGCTTTAAGACGACTCCTATATCTTTCTGAAACCTGATTTGTAAGTCAGTTTTGTCTTATTTAAAGTGTAGTAAGATATTTGCACTAGAAACTAGGTAATATAGTTTGTTTTTGCAGTGTACTTTGACGTGTTCTGCTGCCTTACTTGTCTTTTTTTGTTAGGTTTTTATCTATTTAAATAAAGTTTTAATAAAATATTAACAAATAGTATTTATTATAATAAATTTCCAGAGCATTTTTAATATTAATATCATTGTTGCCTCACTTCCTCCTCAGCCCGGCTTTGATGTGAAAATCATAAACCACAACTTCTACCTTAAAGCCACAAAGTGCCAGAAAGGAACCGTCGACGCCTCGAGTTGCCAGTTCAGAAACGACAGGGTGAGGGTTGTTTTTTCCTTTCTTTTCTTTCTTTCTTTTCTTTTCTTCTTTTTTTGTTTATCTGATTTGGCAGTTCACTGAAACTGGGAAAGCTGGGGAATGTGGGATTGGAGGCGCCTGTTCTGACATGCCTCTGCTGTTTTGTTTGTGTGCGCTCATGCAGCCGCTCATCGACTGCGTAACCTGTTACAAAACCTTCGAGGGAGAGATTGAAGCAGAGCCGCAGCCGTACATCCACTGCGTCCACAGATCAGCGCTGACCGAGGTCCGTTTGACCCTTCCTGACCTTTTTCTTGCTTCAGACTTGACCTGAGGGCGGTGCTGGGTTTGACTTTCCTCCTTTTGTTCTGCAGGACATGAGAACCACCAGAGCTGAACAATGCCAAGCTCTGAAGTACAAATGCGGCACGCCGACTCTTCTCACATCAGTTGGAGACAATTAAGAAAGTTTAACACGTCAAAGCTAAATTATTCTGTCTCTGTTTTATCAAAACTAACTTCTATGATGTCAATTTTATCTTTTTTTTCTAACAAAGTAATGATAAAGTGCATAGTGTCAAATAGAAATAATTTTCCATCCTCTCGTCTCTCTCACGTTACTCAAACACACTTATCTAGTAAATAAAACGCTAAGATCACTTTATTACTGAATCTAGTTACTTTTCTATCTTTTGTTGCATTTTTACATTTTTATTATGCAGTGGTGTCATGTTCACCCTCTTTCAGTTCTGCTGTTTTAACCTAAAGTTTGCCAAAAAAAAATGTACTGGAAAAAGCCAAAACTAAAACTGTGTCTGAAAAAGTGAGTACACCAGTTTTGTTTTTTCCCCACATTCACTGTAAAACATTCCAGATTTTAACTTTTATATTAAAACAGTTTCCTCGGTGAATCATACTAAGGAATTATGACCCACTCCTCTTTATGTCATTGCTCCGGTACATTAAAGTTTGGACATATCAATTTCTGCTCAGCTCTCAGATTGATGTCTGGACTTTGACTAGACCATTCTAACGCGCTGATTTCTCCATTCTTAATGTAGATTTTCTTTAATAAGCAACATCTGATTGCTCCACTTCCTGCTCAATCGAAAATAAAGCAGCAGGGATGTATTTATTTTAATAAATAACCATGTGGAATTTGTTGGCTAAATAATTTTTACTTTGGAATGTGAACCTCTATGATTCAGCAGGGGTGTACTTTCTTTTTCCACTATGACCACAGCTTGTCTGGTTGCAGGGTTTTACAGCATTTTGTATCATCAGAGTTTGATGGAAATTTTAAGATAGTTTTCTGGAAATAAATGACTGGACTTTAAAACACATTTCCCAGTTTGGCTTCTGGCTGATGGAAAAAAAAACAAAACCGAAAACTCAAAAATAAAGGTTATAAAATGGGAATCTCGACTTGAATATTCTTTATAAGCTGGTTAAGAAGTTAAAGGATCTATTTTTATGCTTCCAAAAATATTAACGTTTATTAAATATCTTATCCCTGTAAGCAGAGCAAAAATAATTAATTTCTTCACCTAGTCACTGTTGATGCCTTTTCACAGTCTGCTCGATTCGTTTAAAGCAGAAAAAAAGTTTGGCTGCCAGCACAACGTCTGAGTAAATTAAGCTGCTCCAGTAGAGATTAAAATAATCTGTGATCTACAGACAGAGAGTAAAATATGCAGCAAACTATTCACCAGAAACTGGAGGTGGGCAGAAATGAAGATGAAGCTGTATGACCCCAATTGGATGAGGAAGTTTAAAATAACAATTTGGACTGCAGCATGTATGGAAATCCACAAGTGCCACAATTCAATCATGTAAAATGCCAAAAATTGATGTGAATTTTAAATAAATGGTAAATAAGTAAAAAAAACAAAATTGTTAAATATTTCATTATTGTATGTATGGTGATCTAGGCTATATGGGCAGTTGCCCAAGGTGGTTTTATACAGAATAATAAAAAAATTGCTTATATTTCAGTTGCGCCTTGTTTTCTGTTGATTTCATGTGTGTGGATTCAATGGGGAGTTGCTGAGTGCTGCTTGATATTGAGAAGAGATTGATTGTTTTATGTGCTTTGTTTGGGTTGCACTGTATTTGATCTCACCCCAAAATTTTAAAAATGTAATTAATTTTGATACTTAAGTAATTCATTACTTACGGTGGCTCAGATAGGTCAAGAAAAAGCAAAAGCCACAACAGAACAGAAAGAAGCCGCAACAACGAAAAGCCGCAACGCAACAGCAAATAGATGGAAAGCAAAACAAAAACACAACGAAAAGTTGCCACGTAACGGCGAAGTAGCACTAACGTTAATCTTCTAAAAGTCTGATAAAATGCAACACGACCTTTCACACTGAAGACGCTTTGAAAACAATCGGAAACATATCGGAATCAGATCTACATATGACAGATCAGATTTGTTTTGGGACGGTGAAGAGATTGGGATTGAGCTGTTCAGATTCCCAAGAAAAAAATAGGATATAGGTCACATATGGGCAAAAACATAAAATTAGTAGAGATTCACGATATATCGGCACAAACATCGGTATTGGCAGATAATAGTCATGTTGTAACATATCGGTATCGACCCAATAAATAAAATTGGGTCAATATGAACAACCGATATTTATTTTTATCTGTTTCTGGATTTCTTTTTCTAAAGGCGTCAAAATGGTAGTGAAATATATATAATATCAATAAATATTGGTTATCAACCATAACAGCGATATTATTAATAGAAGATATTGACAAAAATCTTTGTATTGGTGCATTCTTTAAGGTTTTGGTTGCATTCGGCTGTTGTGTGATCGCAGCCCGAGGTTTTCCTGACTGACTGATGTAATATCGTTGCTTTTCGAGATCTTTTAGCCTACTTCATGTTGTCTCATAGGTCCTAATTTTAACTAATTCTTTATTTAACCAGTTATATTTCCACATAGGACCAAATTAAGTTTGAGTAGATGTTTGTTTTTTTAGACATTAAAATAATTAGTCCATATTTTGTAATTAGTTAGTTTTGTTTTAATGATTTGAAACATTTAAGTGGCTGTTTCAGTCTGTACTCTAACCAGATGAAATGTTGAAGCTTTTCTTTAGAAGTGCCAATAACTTTCTGTTCGGGTCTGTAAGAGAAATCCTGCTTTTCCTGAACAGTTTCCTTTATAAATCCTCTCTAAATCTTCTTGAGAAACGCTTTAATCTCCTTCTCCTTCAGTTTCATTATTACTCAGTTCAGTGAGTCTGATTGTTTTCTTCATTGCTCCAGTTCACATCCACAGCCATAATAGGACTTGTTTTGGACGCCAGCAGAGAAAGGGAAAGAGAGAGAGAGGGGAAGGGTATTCACCCCTTGAAGCTCGGCTGTTTTCCTCGCACACAGTTGGAGGAAGATGGCTGCAGAGCTGCTGCTGCTGCTGCTTGTTTGCGCAGGAGGTTTGCTGCTTCCTGCCGAGGCCCAGGACTCGTACAATCAGCTGCCCATCGTCGACAAGGCCGGAGTCGACCTCGCCTTGGAGCAGCTGTTGACCAACTCCGGGGTCAAACACCATTTTCGCTTTTTGAAAAGTGTGGAGAAAAATGAACGTGATGTAAGTTTGAGTTTCTCTAATTTACATTTTCCTAATCTTGTGAAATCACTGAATCCTGTAACTTTGGTATTAAAATCACGTCAGGGCTGATTACTCAGGCTTGTTCCCTCATGTCCTCAAAAATGTGATCATAAGTTTGATTTTACAAAGTAAATGTAAAACTCAGAATCTTACAAAGTATTTTTGGTCCAGTTTCTAGTCCAAATATCTTTGCACACTTGAAATAAACTTACAAGTAACTTTTTAGTCATATATATATATATATATATATAAAAGTCAATAATTCCTTAATATTGATGAAAAAGTACTAGATCTGCAGGCAAATCTTTTCACTTGTAAGATGGGAAAATGTCTTATACAAGTGAAATAATCTGCCAGCAGAACTAGTTTTTAAAATCTAAATTAAGAAAACTTAAAACAAGCAAAAATGTCTTTCTGAAACATTATTATTCAAATGTGCTAAGATATTTGATAGAAACTAGACCAAAAATACTTGGGAAGATTTGTGTTTTTGTACTGAAGTTCTGGTTTAAACGTGTTTCAGTTTCTTTTCCTCTCTGCTTCCAGAAGGTTCTGGTTCTGACTTGTTTTCCCATCTGTTTCGGATCAGGCGCACTTTGGAACCCATAATGTAAACAAGTTTGCTCTTGCTAGATAAAAAATGTTGGATAAAGTTTAGCCTCTCTGGAGTGGAGGGAATAAATAAGGTGGGATCTTGTTTGGAGTTAATCAGTGTGAAATAAAAGGATCCGATTGTTTTTTGACGAGTCTGTTGCTATAGAAATGATCAATTACTCTAAAAACAATGCCATCTCTGAAACACGTTAAACCAGTTTCTGCCAGTTTGACCCAAATGGCAGCCAGAAAGAAGACGTTTTATAGCAGTGGCCTCATTTCAGGTGGATGACATTTAGGAGTTTCTTTAATCATTTTTCTCCAGGTTTTAAATTGTTATCCATCAGAAAAAAATGTAAATAATCCAATTTAAGTTTCCTCCTCCAGATTTTTACTCATAATGTTCAAAAATGTCCGAATTTATAATTACTGGCACTCTTTCTAGACTTCTCAGGTAAGAAGAAAAAGTCCCACAGCATAAGAGATCCTCCTCCGTACATAATGGGCATGATACATATTTATGCGTTTGTTTCTGGCTGCATCCAGCTCAACTGTCTATTGCATTTGCGTTTTTAATGACAATTACGGTATATCACAAAGACATACCAACAAGATGAATATGTACAAAATCAGAGCATCAGTGCTTTACTTCTCCATCATCAATGATCGTTTTTGTTGTTTTGTTTTGGCTACACTGGAAAAAAAATCTTTGTACATGTAGCAGATTAACATTAAATCAAACCAATATTCAACCCATTTATGATATCTTTTATTGATGACTTGTCTCTCATGCAGATTCAAACCATTTGCAAATTTACTTCATTTTAGCTAAAACAAATATGTTTTTTGACTAATAAATCTGTATTGTGGTGTCTTGCAGGAAGGGTTTGGCGTGCGTTTCCTCTACCATCACTTCCACCTGAGGCCCACCAGATGTGCCAAAGGAACAGCAGCTTCAGACTCTCGTATCTGTCCGTTCAGGAACGACAGAGTGAGTTAAGACCCAGAACCAAAGATTAACCATGTTTTCACAGGATTAAAACCTTGGGTGTTTTTATCTTTATTATCCACAGCCACTGATGGATTGTGCCGTTTGCTATAAAACGGTGGATGAGCAAATAGAAACTACTCCGGAGCCGTACGTTCACTGCATCCAGAGACCGAGGCTCACAGAGGTAAAACTTTCATCTTTCTGGTTCTGATGATACGTTTCAGCTGATGGAGGAAGTGCTTTATGTTGATGTTTCTGTTGATGCGCTCGCCCGTTTCAGGAAATGAAGACAACACGGATGAACCACTGGAAGAAGATGACCTACAAAACTGGCGGTGCCACTATTATGGCCCTGTCCACTGGCTAAAGATGCTCTTTACATGCAAAGCATCACACCAGACAGACTTCACACATGCATAAATAACTCTGTCAAAATGTGTGATTTTCTTTTTCGTTTTACTGTTACATTTGACATAAAAATCTCTGATTTATATTCATTTTAAGTTCCTAAAGTGACTTTATTCCAAATATAGTCTTGTAACACAGAACATGTCACTTTCTCTGGATTTATCAGTAGAAATAAGAAATGTTTAATCCTGGATGTCAAAGAGAGGTTCATTAATTCATTTTTAATGCTCTTTATCAACATCAATTCATATTAAATTTGGGCTTTTGGTGATGGAATGGTTTTATAACATCAGAACATTTCTAAATTTAATCTGCAAGAAAAGTTTCCATATGGATGTATATTCATACATCCCACTAATATAAGGGTCTTGTAGTAAAAATGTAATTTGCAAAATAAATGTTTGACTTTTCAAACTCATAGATTTCCAAGTTTTTTCTATAAAACTTCTGATATCAAACTTTCTGGGGTTTTCTATCTACAATTGTCCTAATACTCCGTTGCCATGCATGTTCAATAAATGTTGCCAAAACAAAACTCTTCATTTTGTTGCATCTTCAGAAACAGGTTATTTCTGAAATCATAATATAAAAGACAGTGAAATATGAAATAAAACGAAGTACAAGTGCGCACACATCGCTTAAATGAAGCAATAGTGGCACCAAGTGGTAGCGAGAGGAACTGCACGAGTTTTATACAAAAAAGCAAAAAGTTCCAGGATGTTGTCTTCTTTTGCTCCACTGCAGTTATGTTTGTCAAAAGAAAAGGAAATACTTTATAGTATATGAGGAATATACAAAGAGGCAAAGCATGATTAATAAAAATATGAATGATGATCCTCAAACAAATACCAGTCACTGTCCAAAAGGAAGTTAACTGGAAGAAAACTGGGAGACGAACCGGTTTACTGGGAGAAACAGCCGAGTCTGGTCCAGACTTCCGGACAGCTGAGAGGAGGCGCTGCTGCCATCTGCTGGTGACTCCGAGGAACAACTTCATATCTCTTACTGTCAATAAAACATCTAATATAGAAAAATAGACGTTTTTCAAAAGAGTGAGTTGACTGATGATGTCATCAGCCTCTGTGACTGATGATGTCACAGAGGCTGAAGACATCATCAGTCACAGAGGCTCTATATGACTGGCAGGCAGAACTTCTCCTTCACTCTGCATCTCAAATCGGTTGGATCAGGTCGGCATTGTGACGAATCGCTTCGTACGATTAGGACAACTTCGAAAGAGAAACAAATTCTCAGGAATTTCTAGTATTTCTAAGGATCAGTTCAGAAATACTACAGCATGTTCTTCCACGTCGGTTTCCTTCTTGGATATGTAATTACTACTGCGATGAAGAAGTTCAGCAGCCGGTACGCTGCTGATGCTGATTTGGAGCAGAACAGCAGTGAAACGGCCGTTGAAACGCCAGAAGACTGCTTGGCTTTCACTGTTCCTGCTGACTCTTCTGTTGAAGAGCATAATATGAGTAAGAGCAGCGAATCGATCCCTTCCACCTTTGGGAATAGAAACGGATGTTCTGGATTTGAAGAACATCCTGAAGATGAAGTTTGTGCTAAAGAAATGAGCACAATGAAGAACGAACATGGCACTGCGGACAGCAGCTGCAACGTGGGAATGACGGGAGATTTGATGGAAACCAGTAACTGTGAAGCAGCGAGTGTTTTGGTCAGCTCAGATCTGGCTGAGGAAGATTTGGCAGATCGTTGCTACCAAGGCGACAGTCAAACAATTCCTTCTTCAGTCAACATTTGCAAGTTTTCCAACAACAGCTGGATGAATGCCGCCATGCACAGCATCCTGAACCTCAGGAAAGCCAGAAAGTTTGTGGATGAGTATCCTGAGAAGATCTCTGGAGCTTTTTCAGCAACTCCATCACGCGCCAGTTTTCTCCATACAGACATGGAAAATCTAGGGAAACTTTTTACCCCAGAGGAAATCAAAGCAGTTCTGACAGAGATTAGTGAGAATGAACCAAATATGGGCTCAGGAAACAGGAACAAGTTAAAAGACTTTCTGAGGGTTATGTTAGACCGGTTGAACCAGAGAGGGATTGAAACCGCATGCATTTTATACAGTAATAACAGCTGTGAAGAAAGTGCTGAAATGCCAGCCATCTTGGATTTTGGTCCCATCATCACCCTGCCGGTCACAAATCCTGTGGACACCACCGCTTCTCTCCTGAACAACTGGATTTATTTGGCTTCAGGAAAGGATTGTTCTCTGTCCTCATCCAGCTCAGCGACAAACGTCTTCCTCCATGACACTGACGTGATAACCTTGCATCTGCCATGGTTCGGCGGTTGGGCGGACTCACCACACACCGTGATTCCTAGTACAACCATTAGCATCCCCATAAAAACTGGAACTCAGTTGTACCGTCTATCGTCAGTCATTTGTCTGGACAAGCTGAGTTCTCAGGCTGACGGCTTTTACACCTATCTGGTGTATGAAGACCTGCTGTTTAAGGCTGTAAATGACAAGGTCACAACCCCAGAAACAAACAGTGTGTTCGACATTTGGCAGAACGGGTTCATGTACATCTATGAGAAGTTTTCAGAAGGTCAGGACGGACTCAGAGATGAGCTCACAGGTAGCTCTCAGGAGAGGAGCTGCGGCCCTGAAAACGCAGCTGATATGTCGACGATGAATGGATATTGTGGCGGGCCGACACCTTCGAGTCAACCAGACAATCTGATGGAAAAAAACTCCACAGCGAGCAGTGAGAGCACCGGCGCTGAGGCTGAAGACACAGTCAGGGAAAGCACAGCCAGTACGGCGAGTCCCCATGCACTGAACCAGGAATATCCAACAAACGGTGATCTTGATCCAGTCATTTACGTTTGCCAGTATTTCAACCACAGATGGGCAAATGTCACGATGCACAGCATTATGAACCTGAAAGTTATCAAGAAGTACATGGCTCAGTATCTGGCTCAGCAGGCCTGTGAAGCGTCATCAGGATATCCATCTGGTGCCTCCAGGTACGACCCAGAGCAAGGAGATTTCCCAAGGAGCCGAAAGTCATGCAGTGTTCAGCAGTTTGACATCACAAAGTGCATGAAGTTTGTGAGCAAAAAGACTGAATTTGCAGCATTAAATACCTTTAAGCCAGGTCAGAAGGTTGAGATCTCTGTTTTATTGGATGTTGTTTTGGTCTGGTTAAAAATGAATGCTGTCAAAGTAACCTGCACAATGCAGCAGTTTATGACTTGTGCAGACTGTGAGATAGATGAACTGGTCTCTACAAAGATAGGTGTCCTGATTAATTTGAAAAACACAAGACCAAATGACACCACAGCATCTCTCTTTGAACGCCATCTTCAGCAAGCGAGTTCTCTGAAGAAATGCTGCAGCTCTTGTAGAATAGAGAACATCTGCATCCTCGACAAAACAGATGTGATCTGCATGTACCTGCATCGACAGCTCAGTGATGAAGACGGCGGACTGCTTCTGACTCCCAGTGCAACCATTGAAGCTCCGTTAGAAATGGGAACCCAATTGTTCTGTCTATCCTCGGTCATCTGCTGTGAAATCCAAAATTCCCAGATGTACAATTTTTATACATACGTGATATGTGGACAAACGGTATATAAAATTGAAGATGGAATGGTAACCGATGCAGATGAGGGCTGTGTAGAAGACATGAAGAGAAGAGGATTCATCTACTTCTACGATAAGTACGCAGAAGGAGAGGAGAGATTTAGCTTTCAGGAAAACAATTTCAAGTCTGGAACTGAACAAACTGTGCCAACGGTGGTGAACTATAGATACAAAAGTGTGGATAAAAGAGAAATTTACCGCCAAAAAAGAAACTATTCAGTCAACCTTTGTGCAAATCTGTGCATAATTTATTTCTTATTTCGGATGTTTTGTTATTTTTTGTTGCCTTTATTTACTTCTACTACATTCTTTGACTTTCCTTTCTGTATTAATGATTGGATGGCCTTTGGTTTAGCCATCATTCGCATTATTACGCTGGTCATACCAAAATCACCAAAAAAAAAAAAAAAGGTGAAAAGGTGAGCCCAAATGAAATCAGCAGCTGTTCTTGAACCCTTTGGAGTACATGCAAAAGCTTGGACTCTTTATGAAGATGTCAAGCTAGCTTTTATTTCTGCAGTCAAATAATTACTTCTACTATATTCTTAGCCTTTTCTCTCAATACGTTTGTTTAGTTTGTGACACAGGTGACATTAAATACACAGCAGGTAATCAGGGAATGAGACACACCTGGGAACAATCAAGGGGCAGAGAGAACAACACGGAGACTCAGAAGACACAGAAACTCAAAATAAACACACAGAAAAACACAGATCACAACAGTAACGTTGTTACCCCCCCAACCCCCAAGGGCGGCTCCAAGACGTCCAAAACAAGTCCAAAGCAACAAAACACAACAAGAGTGGGCGGAGACACAGGAGGCGGACCGTTGTGGGGAGTCCGGCGGGCATCTGAGGCGCTTGAGGTGAACCCCACAAGGAAGGTCCGGCGGGCGACGGTGGAGGAGGGGCTGGGCCACAGGAGGCAACGGTTGAGCACTAGGGGGACGGGGGGGACTCGGAGGGAGCACTGAGACCATTAGGGTGCGGAGAAGAAGAAAAATTACTTTATTCATCCCAGCAGGGAAATTATTTCACAGTTACAGCAAGAATTTTTTATACACAGATTAATACACACACACAACAGGAGCTGCGTCTGCAGGCAGCCAGCTGAGCCAGCGCCATTTTTGAAGGAGGACATGCGGCAAAGGTCGTTGGGACCGGGAGTCGAACCCGCGACGTCCGCGGGTCTAAGGCCTCCAAATGTGGGGCGTGCTGACCCCCTGCGCCACCACAGCCCCAATGAGTGGAGACCCACTTATAGGGGCAGGAAACTGTTGAGACGTTTACTCAAGACACGCACCATACATGCACGCACACTCAACAACGGACACAAAGATTCTGCACAAAAGCCTTTTGTTTCATACGGACACTTTCTGTAGAAACGAAACTTAACTTTAGCTCATCGTCTGACCACTAGGCAGTGAAGTAACACACCAGCAGACCAGGAGGCGGACTTTAGGATATAAGCAAGGTGTCTTCCGTGTTTGAGCAGATGCTGTATAGATTCGGGCCTTTACACTTGACATCCACATCTTTTTAGCGCTAAAAAGAATAAAATAAGTAAACTCTGATTGTTCTGTGTTGGCTGATTTCCTGTTGGTGTGCTCACACGTTTTGGGTCCGTCGAGTATTAATCACAACAAATGGTAGCAGAGGATGGTTTCGTGTTGAGATACGAGCAGAGATTGGACGGGCCGTTTAAGGCAACAGCCTGCCGGGACAGTGCATGGGTGTTGGGCCCAAATAAACAGGTGAGGAAGCTTTTTCCTTAGATATACACCCTTGTACTGTTTCTTTGGGCTGTCTAAATTCCATATATCAGCCGGTGTTCATATTGAGTTGTCTGATTTGTCAGTTGTGTCGTTCTGCTTTCCGTTGGTTGGTCTAAGTCTTTTATTATTCATAGGAGCAATATAAAAATAAATAAATAAAAAAAATAAGTAGTTTGGGTCGATTGGCATGCAGTGAGAACTGGCCGTCTCCTCCTTGCGTCGGACGCGGCGAAGGTTAAGGCTGGGTTTTGTCGGTTTTGGCCCCGAGGAGTACTGCCCTCGAAAATGAACGCGCTGGCCAATCTGAGTCAGCTCAAGAAACGCTAAAAGCGGTGAGAGCTGGCCACCATAGGACAACGTAGATATTGGGTTAAGGTTGATCGCGATCTGCTCCTCAGATGAGGTATAAGTACAAAGTAGAAGTACAAAGGATAAGTACAAAGTAGAAGTAAAAAGTGTTGCCATCGAGGACAAAAATAGGAGCTCTGTAGAGCATGGATCCATTTCTGTGTTTTGTGTAAAGTTGTCTCTTTTATGTCAGCTGTGTCTCTGTCAGCTGTGTGTGTCCCACTCTGCCGCCGAGCAGACGTTTTGTCCATGCGTCGCTTTTCTGTTTGTTGTAAATGTGCTTTGAAACCATGGTTGGGGTCTGGGAACTGTAATTTGGGGAAAAGTTTTTAACTTTATCTGCTGTGTTGGTTTTCTCGCCGCCGTGCGAGCAGAAAGGAAAAAAAAAAGAAAAAAGGGAGACAGAGGCAGTAAAAAAAGGCAGAGAAGAGGAGAGGAGGAGGTCGACAGGGAGAAATACGATTTGAAGTGGGGCGCAGGGCCCTGGATGACGCTCGGGGAGCAAATATACGGATTAATGACTTATCTGGGGGAACATGACGAATTCCAAAAGGACTGGGATGGACAAAAAGTACAAAATAAATTAAAAAGTCTGGTGGCAATGGATGGAGGCGATTTGCTAAGCAGACAGCCCCTGGGGAAACATTTGTTGCAGGTAGGTCTGTCACGATAGCAAATTTTGCTCAGCGATTAGGAGAGCAGCTGTTAAAATGCCCTAACAAAGCAGCAAACAGTTATTTGAAGCTGCTGGTGTCTCTGGAACCTCAAGATGGAGGATCTTCCAAAGGTTCAAAAAGAAGCAAAATCATCCTCATGCACCATCTCATGCTGCAAGGAATATCACAGTCATTGGCTGCTATGGGCATAAAATGGGAGAAACTCATGGTGTGGTCACCATCCTCCTCTGACCTCAACCCTATTGAGAACCTTTGGAGTTTCCTCAAGCAGAAGATCTGAGGGTGGAATGCAGTTCATATTGAATCAGCAGCTCTGGGAAGGTATTCTGACATCCTGCAAAGAAATTCAAGCAGAAACTATCCACAAAATCACAAGTTCAATGGACGCAAGAATTGTGCAGGTGATATCAAAGAAGGGGTCCTACGTTAACATGTAACTCGGTCTGCTAAGATGTTTTTGATTGAAATAGCTTTTGATTTTAGCACATATGACCACGTAATGCTGCACATTCAAAGAATGACTGTTTGCAGTTCTTTATAATCCATAAAATGTTTAGAAAATCTGCTCTGCATAATCATTTGGAACAGTGCATTTTGAGTTTTTTATTTTTATTATCCACAGCCACTGATGGATTGCGCCATTTGCTATAAAACGATGGATGAGCAAATAGAAACTACTCCGGAGCCGTACGTTCACTGCATCCAGAGACCGAGGCTCACAGAGGTAAAACTTTCATCTTTCTGGTTCTGATGATGCGTTTCAGCTGATGGAGGAAGTGCGTTATGTTGATGTTTCTGTTTATAAGTCTTGGTTTGAATAGATTCCTCAGCGGTTACCTTATCTTTCCCCAACAGCAAAGATAAGGCATTAATAATTACATAATTACAAAAACGTATGTATCATCAGACAGGTCAAAATATAAAGTTATGTGGAAATTTGGGCATTTTAAGGAGCAAAATGAAAATAATTCATATAAATAAAAATTTTAAAATTAAATAAATGGGAAAAATCAATTTTAGGTTTCATTCATGTATTTCATAGGAAGATGAAGGAAGGGTTGGGAAACGCCCACTTTTCCACGTGAAAGCGCACAGAGCAAATAGTAGCTTTAGCACTCGTGACAGCTGCGGATCGCAGGGGTAGCAGGCTGCAAGTAAGGAGGCCCAGATTCCCTCTCCCCAGCCACTTGGTCCGGAAGTTCCCAGATCAGCTGAGAAACATAGTTCCTCCATCATGTCCTGGGTCTTCCCCTTGGCCTTCTCCCGGTGGGACGTGCCTGAAACACCTCACCAGGGAGGCGTCCAGGAGGCATCCTAAGCAGATTTTCCGGCTCAAGAACATGGCCTCGGATTTGGAGGCACTGATCCTCATCCCGGCCACTTCGCACTCGGCTGCGAATCGCTCCAGTGAAAGCTGTAGATCAAGACCTGATGAAGGCAGTAGGACCACATCTTCTGCACAAAGCAGAGATGCGATCTTAAGGCCACCAAATCGGATCCCCTCAACACCTTGGCTGTGCCTAAAATTCTGTCAATAAAAGTATTGAATAGAATTAGTGACAAAGAGCAGCCTTGGCGGAGTCCAACTCTCACTGGAAACGAGCCCGAGTTAGTGCCGGCAATGAGGATCAGACTCTGACACTGGTCGTACAGGGAGCTTCTGTAGCTCAGGATCAGGTCACCAAGGTCCCCACCTTCAGCTGCCACCCTTTCATCAGGGTGGGCTGCACCCCACCCTGATGTCTCTCCCACTGGTGGTGAGCCCATGTGAAGAAGGAAACACGTCTCCTCTTCAGCTGTGCCCGTCTGGGCTCCATGGGTTAAAGCCCAGCCCCCAGGTGTATGCTCACAAATACACCTCATAATATTTTGTTTCTTTCATAAAGGTAACTTTAACATTCTTATCTAGTGTGGCACGCCTGCCAGGTTGACCACTATCTTTTCTCCGTTCAGTTTTCTTGGAGAACAAGCTTCCTGCCTGCCACTTTAAACGGCATCTTTTCAGGCTTCCTTTCGCTGGGTGGCATTGGCTTACGTTGTTTTAACTTGCCTTGTGTTGTGAGGTGGCCTTTAAGATCTGGCAGTAACTTGCCTTCACCCAGAGGCAAAGTACTTTGATAATGCACTGACTGTGTATTGGGCAGCTGGAGGTTTGATTCTTCAACAGGTTTATCGTTTGTTTCAACTCTGCTTTCATTTTTAGGTTCTTCCACTGCAATATCATCTTCTACTTTAGCCTCTTTGCGCTTTATGGAGTCCGTCAAATCCTCATATTTTATCTTCTTGTACTTTTTTTTTACCCTAAACAGTTCTTCAGTGACGTCTTTAATGAGTTCTTGATCCCTCTGCTTGGTTTCAGTTAGTGCCTTTACCTGACAATTTAAGGATGTAATTTCTCTCTCCAGCTCAAAAGGATTTTTGACAAGAATTTTATTTTCCTTCTCTGCCTCTTTCAACTGTTTTTCCAGAACTTCAAGACATCTAGACTTGTCATTTTCACTGATAATCTCCTGATTTTTATTGCTGATTTTGTCGTTCTTTTGGGACGTCTCATTCTGAAGTCTCTTGACTTCTTTTTTATACTTTTCAATTGCAACTTTGTCTGCTGTGCTTTGAGACAAAACTTGGTCTCTATCTTCCAACATCCTGTTAACTCGCTGTTGTGAATTCCTCTCAAAGTTTTTTAAAGAGGTTTGAAGCTCTTCGACTTCATTTTTGTACTGTTCAACCTCAGATGACAACTGACTTCTTTGGGAACTCTCCTTCTCTATCTGTTGTTTTAACTTTTTGATTTGCTCACATTCCAGGTTTTTGTTTTGTCTGAGAGTCCAGTTTAGCGCTTTGGTGAGCGAATCAATTTTCTCATTTAGAAGCTCATTTTGTTTATGAGCTATTTTTAACTCTTGCTCCAATGCAGTGTCCTTATTATGCATTTCAGGTCTTTCTTTAAAATTTTTTAACCGATCCAGAGCCAGTGCCAAACTATAAAAAAAATGCAATGTTAAATCTAATATGGAAATTCAACGTCCGTTCTGCTACTTGAGTTCTGCAAGTTTGATTTAGATGCAATACATTCAAGGCTTCTGTCCCTTATGACATCATAACACTTTGACATCATCAGAGTCCATCAGTGGAAGTATTTAATGTATGCTATGTTGCTAGGCAAAGCAAAGCCAGCTCACTTTCCACCATATTCCTGGGAGGCTTACTGTGGAAACGACTCTAAAGTTCATGAACTGTTATTTGGGGATTGCTCGGCACGCCATCTTGCCAGAACTCTCTATTCCTAGTAGCTAGATATGCTAACATTGAGTGAAATAAATGACATTTTCGAATTCAACATTATGAACAAAAAAAGCTCCTTGAATGAAAAAGAAAACTCAGTTAAATTGATTACCACAAAATGATATTCAGTAAGTTAGCTATAGAAAAATTTAAGCTGAAGCGTTGGAGCAGCAGGTCCTTTTATAAAATCTACATCTCCACCTCATTCAGTATAGATACCTTCCAGTCAGATTTGGCGTCCATTTATATGTCCAAAGGGGCCATGGAAGTAGGCCACCTTCCAGGCTCCCCTGGCTTGATCAATCTGCAGTCACAGATGATTTCCCTCCTCCCAGGCTTCTTTGGGTAGCATTTTAGCAAACCGGATGCCCAGTTCCTTGCAATAAGTGGATTTTTTGGTCTTCTTCAGATTTCTTCCTTCAATAATCTTGGTGTAAATAGCACTATGACGTTAATGTGTTTGTTCTCCATCCTTCGTCCCAGTTGGTGAACAACGTCCACGTCCTCCTTCAGCCGTGACGCAGATTCAGGAACGATGTGAACGATGAGTATATATGACTAGAGCCCTGACGTCTTCATCTTTCTCCTCCTTCAGAACTTTAATGCGAAGGCTCCATTTCATTCTGTACCTTTCTAATTCTCTAAGCCTCTTTTTAAGATCAGCATTCTCCTCTCGTAGTTTTTTACTTTGCTTTTCCAGCTCTTTAACCTTTGCGGTTCGTGTATTTTCAGGCAGTTTGCATCCCTAGTCTCCTACTAGTGATTCAAACAATCCCTGTCACTATGTCACGTCATAGTGACAGTTTTAACAAATGCATGTAATTTTTTTTCTTTATAAACGTTACATAGAGTAACTTTTATAATGTACCATGTTTAAGTTCAGTACTTTTAATTGAATCTAAAGTATAAATTCCTCATAATTATAATTCTGTAATATCTGAGACAAGGAAAGTTTCCACAAACTTATAATTTCACAGGTGGGGAGTACACCTTAACTTTACGTTCTTTTTGTTTCACATGCTGTCCAAGCACAAACGACAACAGACTGGATTAGCTTCTTAAATGAAAAGTAAAATTTATTATTCCTGAACCACAAAATAGACTTCTTTGGTTGTACAAATTCACTAGTTACAGTCTTATATGAGCTATAACCCTTGACCCTAGGACGTCTGACCCCAAACCCTCTGGCCTGTTAGCAAGTTAAAACCCTCAAAAAGAACTCAAGACAAAAATAAGAAACACAGAAAACATAAAAACACGGCATCAATGTAGTGAAACTCTTCTGGGAAAAAAAAAAAAGTAGTTGCCTACAAATAAAATAAGAAAAAAAACAAACAGCAAATGATAAACTGAATTTCAGTCAGTGAGAGCAACATGGAAAAGTAATCATAGACCCTAGATTAAATTAACAAAATGCTACGATGCTGTGATTCTGCAGAATGTTTTGCAGCTCTCCCAGTTTACATGGAGAGCATCCCAACACCAAGCCTCAACCTCACCCAGATGCTTCAGCAGTCCAGACAGGCTCAGTTTCCAACCCATATTTTCTCTTCTTCCTTACAGTTTTTGTACATTATTCACACGATAAATGATTTTTTTTTTTCAGTGGCATCAGATTTAAGTTAACCATAGTTGGAAAAATAAAACTCCCTGCTACCTTCAAATCACTGTGGTTAAAAAAAATATATAGCCAGATAACGCAAAAGATGCTAGGGTAGCATTAACGGTTCACATTGATTTAAAAAAAAAAATAATAAAAAATTCAAAAACACACAATACCCTTAGAAGGGTAAGTACCATTGATAAATGATAAAATGCATGATCCCAAGTATTAATACTCTCAATTGGGGAGTATTTGCTGCTGCTGTGTCCAGTGTAGTTGTCCTCTCTGTAGGGGAATGTAACGAGGGTTAGTCTGAACAGAGGCTGCAGGGATGAGAGAAACCAGCAAGTAGATGCGTTCTTTGAAACAGTTAGATCATGTTTACAACAATTCCTCCTGTAATTTAAGTGTTTTTATAAAGTAAATATAAGTAGTGATATGCAGATGAGTATTAGGAACTCATCTTGAGTTCAAAAGGATTAAAAATGTAGAATGAAGGCCTTCGATTCGTCTAAAATGATAATAAATTATGATATAGTGGCAGTGAATAAACGATATGTGCTTCAAGAGAAACGATTTTCCACCATATGCGACGATGAAGGTAGCAAGCTGTTCCCTCCTCAGTTAATATTTACACCCCAAATCATTAAAAACAGACACTTTACAATCTAATCGCTGAAGTTAGTAAAACTATAACCCATTTCTTCTCATTTCCTGTTTCCACTATGCTTTTTTTCATAACAGCGACATCACAATGGTGCAGCGATATAAAAAAAAAAAAAAAGAAAACTAAAAACTTTGATCACCCTCAAGTTAAAATAGATCTGATCTACGAGGCAAACAGAAGATTTAAGAAAATAATTCATCTGCAAGTTGCAATCCTAGCTAACCACAGCGACTCGTCCCGTCCAGGTACGGAGCTCGCCGACTCACCCACAGACTATAAAGGCAAGACTGGCACGCAGGATATAAGTGAGTATCTATGTGGCGACTAAAAGCTTCAGAGTCTTTGCAGTGGTTATATTTGGAGAGCCGACCTCTCTGGGTTAATGTTTTTGGTTGTGTTACGTCGGCACAGCGGCTTCCAGGCTGCGGCGGCCCTGCCTCAGTTTGCGTTTGTTGCTGTAGAGGGCCATCTCCTCCAGGGCCGAGGTGGCGGGCAGCGGGATGGGAGCCTCCACTTCAGGGCCGTGCCCTGCAGAAACACAAAGCAACACAAAAATACTTTTTAAATGTGTTCTTTTGATAAACAGCTGCGTCGAAACCGCCCTGAAACCTGCAAGACGCGTCCCACACTGAGCAGCAGCAGCTAGAAAACAGCAGAATCAGCAGCGAGAAAACCCAGATTTCAAATCATTTCTGTTTACATGCACCAGAGAGGACGGCTAGATTTATTCAGGTCCCACTTTAAGGTTCCTGTTGTGTTTTTAATTGTAATTTTTTATTGAGTTAATTGCAGCCATATGAGCACAACAACAAAAACATTTGTTTTTAACCTGTTATCTGCGTCACTCAACCATCAGATTGGTGCACAGGTCTGTTATACTCATTCAGCTTTCAAGTTCTTTGAAAAAAATAAAGTAAAATGTTTTGCACTGAGAAGCTATTTTAGGATTAGACCATTTCAGTGATAATCTAACTCCCTTTTGCACAACAAAAGTCTTTTCCAGCGTGCCATCTGATAAATTTTTGAAGCAAAAGTTAACCCCTAATATACTGAGAGAAGAGGCCTCGTCGTCTATTGTTGTTATTTGCAGACATTGCTTGGGTGTCAAATTTATGCATTTCTACATGAGTCCAAAGGATCCCGAAGTCCTTTCAGGGACAGTGTTAAAGACCTCATTAATTATTAGTTCAACCTAAAAACAAATCCATGCAGTTATTGAAGTACTGAGAGCTCATCCAGCTTAAATCCAATACGCAAACACAATACAGATGCATTAGTAGGCAAATTTAAAGACTTTATATGTGCTTTAAACACTCTTTAGTGTGGAAGTAATTAAAGAGGAAAGACATTTTCAGCATCTCTGGTGTGCTTGACAGACAAATTGACAGTTCATCAAGGTTGTTGCCTGTAAAAATTTATCTGAAACTGGAATCTGGCCAATAGAAGAACAATAACTGGTGTGTCTCTATAAACTGGCCACATCTCCGTTGCAAATAAAACAGCTAAATAGACAATTTTACTCAAATAAAACAGCTAAATAGACGACTTTACTCAAATAAAACAACTAAAAAGACGAATTTACTCAAATAAAACAGCTAAATAGACAATTTTACTCAAATAAAACAACTAAATAGACGGCTTTACTCAAATAAAACAACTAAAAAGACGAATTTACTCAAATAAAACAGATAAATAGACAATTTTACTCAAATAAAACAACTAAATAGACGGCTTTACTCAAATAAAACAACTAAAAAGACGAATTTACTCAAATAAAACAGATAAATAGACAATTTTACTCAAATAAAACAGATAGACGACTTTACTCAAATAAAGCAGCTAAATAGACAACTTTACTCAAATAAAACAGATAAATAGACAATTTTACTCAAATAAAACAGATAAATAGACAATTTTACTCAAAAACCCAAACAGATGCAACATTAACATGAACTGCAGTTTCTTGAAAGAAAGACTTGAAGTCTTTAGAGCCACCTTGCAATGGTTCTGACCAAACATACATTTTGCAGATCAGGACAGCAGAAGCAGAAGAACCTGAACCCAAGCTTTGCCACACAACTTGCAGGTTAGACCGACACGAACAAACTCCCCTCACACATCCAGCCAACACACACATGCACACAGGATCCTACCAATATGAGCTGCTTAGTCCTGGTAGTTACCTGAATTAAAGGGAATAGAACAGGTTGAGGTAAAACAATTTTTGAAATCCGTTTCAGTGCAAAATGAAACCGTACATACCAGCATTACTGGAGGCGTCGATGTATTGCACTTCCTCTGCTGCATCAGGGGTCTGTGAAAAAACAGGCTTTAATGAATAACAGGGAGATGGTGATAAAATGCTTTAATAACCTGTGTCCCACAGTCATCTTTCACCGTTTGAGTAGAGGAGCTGGCAGGGTAGCGACCCGTCATTGAACCTTCAGAAGATTATCTACTCTACCACAACCCCACTGCCACCAGAAACCCAAACAGGAGAATCGATGTAGAAGTTGTCAAAATGGCTGCAAGCAGATGCCCAATTATACAATTGTATACCCTAGAAGAGCAGAAGTGGAGCTTCCTGCACAACCAACAAGGATGCAGCAAGTGGTTTCTGGAGGCAAGTCAACAACAAAACAGTTCCAGCAGTCATTGTACATACAGCGATAAAACCAGCTGACCAAACATGCCGGAGCTCAGCTGGGTTGCTAGGTTACGGGCTGGGCTTCTCTGGTGTTGCTAGGTAATAGTGTAGTGCCTGCTGATTTGTGATGATACATTCTGGAGATTTTCGAAAGGGTTCATTTTCCAGACACCCATAAAAATACTTATTGACAAAAAAAAGGAACTGTTTTTGGCTGTTTGGTTATTTTAAGTGCTTAGGCTGTTTTTACAAGCAATTGAGACCTAATGGAAGTATAAAAATGTGCAAAATGTGAATTTTGGTTAATAGGTCCACTAGAAATACATTTGGTGCATTACTGCCACCTTGTGGTACAAACACATTAGTTTCTGAGTTTATATGAAGATCAGAAATTACCAACCATCCGTAATAAGCAAAGATACAACATGTAAACGTACTAAAACCAAATGAAGCAAACAGACGTCACTGCCAACAGATCAGACGCCACACTGAACCCGACGCTGAAACCGACAGACGCACACGAACAAGACCCAAAGGCCGGGACAACCACAGGTTTCCCCTGCATCCTCTCCTCCACAGGAGACATTATGAAATTATTCTCAACCCTTTAATGCCTGAATTTATACCCAATCGTGCAAAAATATTACAGGTGTTTTTACAGTCAATCAAATGTTAAATTACTTAGAGATTATAAGTTTGAACCTTGTACCTACTAGTAGTATAAATTTGGATATGATGCTAATTAGATCCACTTTAAGGAATGAGACAGACTGTTCAAAATCAATATGTTGATTATTTTATTGATGCTGCTATTGCTCAAGTAAGACTGAGCAATAGTCAAGTAGATGTTTTTTTTATCATTAGTGTTTTAATTCAAGCTAAATTCAGTAAATTTCCTTTGCTGCACAGTTCCAGGAATTTCTTTCCGATTTTTTCCAACATTAAATCAGTTTTACAAACTGAATTTCAATATATTTTAGATAACTGTCTAAAACTGATCACAACTTCTTAAATAGAGGTAAATAAATCCAGGTCTTATTTTTAATTTAATGCAATTTCCAGAATGATGCTAAACGCTCTGCTAATATATTGATGCTAAACGTCCTGATAATATATTTATAGATCTATAAATGTGGGAAATTCTGTGCTTTTTTCTTTGTAACTTTCACAAATATCAGGATCGTGAAGAAAATGTATTTATAACATTTCCTCTACATAAAACTTAAAGCTAGAAGTATGATTGTTCACTAAAAATTGCAACAAATTTACTACCACAGATGTTTAACGAAAGGTCAGCTAACATTTGCGGCTTTAATTTTGCTGGACGAAGGCCTAAAATGACTCTGGATTGTACAGGTCACAGACTCCTGCTCATTGTGTGTCTAAATATTGTTTTCATCTATCAAAAACAATACAGCGTTTGTCTGTATTCTGCCAAATTACATTAATGCAAAAATATGTTCAGAATTATTTAACTTTTTATTCCTATTTTAACAGCTTTATGTGTCATTTTATCAGTACATTTTGCCACAACTGGCTCTTTAAGCACATTCGTGATCTTAATGTGGCCTGAAATAAAAATAGGTTTTAAACTCCTGCCTTAGATGCAAAGTTCTAAAAGCAAAATAAATTCACCATTTCTAAATTATTGCATATTAATACTAGTGTCACTCATTTCCTTTCCTTAGTTGCCTAGTGTCGCTAAAAAGCTTCAAACCTAAAATTAGAAATAAGTGAGAATTTTGGTCACATATCGTCTCTTCTAATATATAAGGTGCAGAAGATGGTAGTGAGCCTAAAAATATATATTTTTATTGCACAACTTAGATTATTTACTGAGTTTATCCATGAGTTGGCCCCATTGCCTTCCTGAAACACGTGTAGTTCACACTCTGACCACTAGATGGTATCAAATCACCTCTCCTACACTCTCCTGGCTGCAAGCTAATTAGTTTCACTCGTCCATAAGGGAACAAAATGACAACAAAAGGAGGACACCAAAGTTTTAAAGAGCAAGAAGATGAGAAGAAGTTCTTCTGTCTGAAATGTCATGACCCATGCATGGACAAGGAGGATGGGAGTGAACGAGAGAGTGAGAGAGATGCTGGATTTGTAGCCATAACCGATTCAGGTTAGTGGAATCAGAAAGTCCATGTCTGCAGCAGGCAAGTTTCACCGTTTCATAGTGATTAGTTAGCATAGAGTTATATAAAGCTGTGAATGGTTACTGATAATGTTTTTATATGAGAGAAAGAGAGCATTATTTCAACGTTTCTTTTCTTGTGAAGTACAAGTTAGTGCACCACACGTCTACCACTGAGCCACGACCAAGACTGCAGCCACACTGATGCCTCTTGATCAACAGTAACTTGAGGGGAGGCAGCAGGGAAAGCCAGGGGGGTAAAGAGGGAGGGAAGAGGCCGGGGCGGGATGGGGCGGCGGCCCCCCGGAGCTGAGCATGCAGCCAATACCTGAATGTCGTATACGGGTTTGGAAGAAGGAATGGCGGCAAACTGTCGGTAGTCAAACTTCTTTGATGACAGGGACTAGAAGGATAGCAAACAGGGATGAGCAAAAAGCGAGGGAGAGGTGGAGGATGAAAACAGGAGAGTGGGGGGAAAATAGAGAGGAAGAGGAGGCAAATAGGCTAATGGGTGAACCAGCGGAGGCAAATGATGGAGAGCAATGTGTGTCAGTTTACTGACATCAAGCAGGATGGTGGATTTATGGCAATGTAGGAAATGTCCTCTCACCAGCTCATCAACGAAGAACCTGGTTTTGATCTTAAAGCTCTAAAAACTGGACTTAACGTTAAAAAAAACTTTTATTTAAAGAAGCTCTCCAAGTTAAAGCAAGAAAACCTCAAAGGGTGAAGAGGAGTAAAATCAAAGGGTGACGCTTACCAGCCTGCCTGGAGAGGTTAATGCTCGAGGACTGAGCTCTGTCAGGAAATAAAAAAAAACATGTTTTAGTCAACACGACATTTCAACCTTTCTATACATCATCATCATAAACACGCAGCGTCTTGTAAGAGTGCAGAATTTTTCCACATTTTGTCACATTACAAGCTCAAAATACAGAAAGCAGCGCTAAGCAGAGGATCAGCAGGAAGAGGAGATGAAAAGACGACATTTTCTTTTTACAAATAAAAATCTAAAAGATTTTAAGCTGAAGGATAAATACACAAACACTCCACACTTTTCAGATTTCTACATCAAAAGTATTTTGAAAACCACTGTCTTCTTTTTATATAACATTAATGCAATAGTTTGCGTTGCTCTGTCAAGTTTGTAGTTTTAAGCTAAATGTGATGAAAGTTCAAAAATACGTTTGAGATGATAAGTTGCACATTTTCCTAGGGCTTGCAATAAATCAAAGTTTTTGGTTTTTGAAAAATATGGATTCCCCGTGATGTCAGTATGCCCAAGGCCGTCATCTTGTTTAACAAGCTTCTATTTATTTGGACTTTGAATTCAACGTTAGGATGGACCATTAGGGCCAGGCTACAATTATTTCGTTTTATTACAAGAATACGGTTCAAATAATGAGTATAAATTTGTAACATTATCAGAATAAATATGTAATTTTATCAGAACTCCAACATAAAAAATTAAAAATTGAAATGAGGAATGTTGAGCATCTTGTGAAGATAATACTGAATAGAAATGCTTAATTTTTTTAGCACATCAGCATCAAATTGTAAGTTGGACAAGTTTGAAACAATTGTGCAACTTTCTGTTTTGAAGAAAGAGCTACACGAACCGAGTTGCAGATCCTAATAACTTAGCTTTTTCTTATTAAAACGATTATTTCTCGCACTTTTAGGATGTTTTCTCTATTGTGTCTTTTTCTGCTAATGTTATTACTACAGCCCTGGGAAAAAGTAAGAGACCACTTAAAATGATCAGTTTCTCAGTTTTTACTGCTAATAGGTATATGTTTGAGTAAAACAAACATTGTTCTTTTATTCTATGAAGTACTGACAACATGCTTCCGAAACTCCAAGCAAAAATGTAGTATTTATTTGCAGAAAAGGCAGAAATGGTCAAATTCACGAAAAGATGCAGTGCTTTCAGTCCTTAAATAATGCAAAGAAAACACGGTTATGTTCATTTAGAAACAACAAAGCTAATGTTTTAACTCAGGAAGAGTTCAGAAATCAATATTTGGTGGAATAAAAAAAATTCTTGTTGCCAGGCCCTAATTCTCCGTCATACAACTCAGAGAAGGGATGACTAAAAGAAAAGCCACATTTTCAAAATATTTTCCATCATTTCTTCTTCAGAAAAAAAAGCAAGCAAAAATTTTAAATAAAATTGATTGATATCAGACTTAAATCTGAGATTTAAGTCTCACCTTCCATGGGGGTGGGAGACGGCGTCGGAGCCGGCGACGGGGACTCCGTCAGCTGGTCTAGTGTCCCACGCTTCTTTCCGTCCCGAGTTTTGGCAATGACCATCTGAGCTTTCAGTGCGTCTTGTTCCAGAGACTTCATTCTACACAGGAAACAACCAGGTTCAAGGAAGTCCTCTGACACCAAGGCGGAGGCGTGAAACAAGGACAAGAAACTCCAGAGGAAGTTGTAGGCCATTCACTACTAATGTCGGGTGCTCCTTGTCCTGGTTTGCTGTGATCGTCTTATTTTATGAAAGAAATAAAGGAAGGCATTCCAGGAAAAGGACGACCTACTGCCTGTAGGTTTACCCTCATCAGCTTGCAAACTTAATGCGGGCCATGTGTTAATACACATACCGCTAGAAAGGCAAGGCACAAAGAAAAGAAGAGCTCTACGGGAAGGACGAGACAGAGGAGGGAAAGGTTGGGGTAAACCGAACTAGAGACAAAACACAAAGGACGTGCAGAAGCAAAAAAAGAAAAAACAGAAGTAGAAAGGCAACAGAAGCACTGTTAGTGTTACTGCTTGGACCTTTCTGGATCTGGCCTCTATAGCAAAATACGGAAAAACCAAAGCACCCCAGCACACCCCCATGATGCCGCGCGTCTGGCCCTAGCGGCCGGAGCCGAGGAGCAGACCTGAGCTGGGAGGCTGCAGAGGAGGAGGTAGAGGAGGAAGCATGGGGGGCTGCACCCTGAGAGGCCCTCACTCGGGCTTGGTAGAGCCTCTTTGCCAGGTCCTGCTCATACTGTCTAACATCCTCCTCTAGGCCATAGGGCCTGAGCCCCACAGGCCACACAGACGGGAGGCGACAGAGGGGCCGGGAGGAAAAGGAAAGGAATTTCAGGATGAAGGAAAAGGATGAGGAGGAGACAGAAAGGGAAACAGACAGAAAAAAGAGAAGAAAACCCAAGAATGGAAGATAAAACACTGAAAATTAGGAAAACCAGGAATAATAAATACATATTAGACGTGACATTAGGGAGAAGGAAACAGACCAAACAAATACTCAGCAAAAGACAAAGTGGACTGATGCATTTATCGGGAACAATTTCTTCTAAGAAAAATAATTTATTGTCATGATAAATTTCAGTTATAGACGGCAAATAAAACGACAAAACTGACAGTATGACTGGAAATACTTCTGCTATTTTCTCTACTTTTAAATGCAGCGACTGTGTGCAGTTTAGTAAATCACACTATTAAAAAAAAACAGTTTAGAGCAACAAGTTTTTTTATGAATATCTACTAAAGAATTTTTCTTTGATAATTAAACAATTTTATTTCTAGTTTTAAGTTTTAAAATAAAGACCTAAAACTTTTGAAAAAAAGACAGATAATTTTTTTTTCAATTAGATATTTGTGGAAAATTATAACAAAAAAAAGTATATATTTTCCAAACTAATAAGAAAAGCAGATCTAAAAATAGACCTAAAACAAACAAAATGGATAAATTTTCTTCGATGGGATAAAAAAGCATATCTCTGCTTCTACTTTTTAGTAATCGTCTTGAGGAAATTTTATGCAATTAACTCCATGAAAACCTCTGACATAGGAGTACGGTAAAGGTTGCAGACCCCTAGTTTAGTCTTTCACATTGCATTTATTCTATGAACTCAGAAAAAGAACGTGAATTGAAGAAATATTTCTGTTTTCATGTCTAATCATTGCTATGTCAGTTTTAAGTGATCATATTTGTATTTTTGCTTCAGTTACCGTGCCGCCCGCCACATGGCTCTCTTCTCAGCTTCCAGCGCTCGTTTCTCTGCAGGGGACAGGTCCTTATCCGGGGCCACGGAGAGCTCAGGGCTCTGCATGCGGAGCCTCTCCTGATGTCTGCGCTCCGCCTTGGCCGTGCGGATGGGAGCCGCCGACTCTCCAGGGTAAGACGACACCAGACTGACGAGATGGAGCATCAGTAGAGGTCAGAGCTGGGTAGCAACTAGTTACATTTACTTTAGTAACTTTTTAGAAGAATTTTTACAATGTAGTACTTTTTACTTTTACTTGAGTAACTTAATTATGAAGTATTGCTACTCTTACTTGAATAAAATGTCTGGATACTCCATTCACTGTGACTAACTTCACTGAATGACAAACCCGCAGTTTTTGTTACAGTTTCATATTGTTCAAGGTTTATATTTAAAAAAAATTATTAGGAATTATTTTTTCACTTTATTTTGTTATTTATATTAATTACTTTCATTTCAGTCCTTAAAATGCCAAAATTTCCACATAACTTTATATTCTTGCCAATCTTACTATGTAATTTTTAAATATTAAATGATGGATGTTTTGATTAGTTACTCAAATACCTTTTTACTCTTGAGTAACCCCGTCTCAATTAATCAATTAAATGTATGTACTCAATAATTTCCATTCTGATGATTAATATGTTTTGAAAGGTTCAAAAACCATTAAGACATTATTATCCATATTATTTATGGTTTCGGATGTGTATGGTTTTTATTTCCATTTTATTTATTGTTTTTGGTTGTTGTGTTTTATTTTTTATGTCTAAAATGTCTTCCGGTTGCAGTGTTAAATGTTCTTTACAAATTTAAGTTTATTATTAATCTCCTAGAGCACATGTGTCAAACTCAAGGCCCGGGGGCCAAATGTGGCCCACCATAGCTTTTTATGTGGCCCTCTGGACTCCAGATGCTAAATTACATCAATTGGTCTCTCCAGTTTTCTGAGATTCCACAATTGTGGAAATTCACATAAAGTCAACAGGTCCCAGCATTTTTTCATGCTAATGCATAACTGTAAGTTTAATGCAAATTTTCAGCAAATATTGTGGAAAAACATTGATTTAAGTGATGCTAACTCTCTCCTGTAGGAGGCAGTATTTCTTTTTTTTTCCTTTTTTTTCTCCGAAGAGTTTTTGCGGCGCTAGTGGCTCGTATTTTTTCTACAGTAGGCAGACAGGAAGGAGGGTGAGGAGAGGGGGGAGGACATGCGGCAAAGGTTGTCGGGTCCGGGAGTCGAACCTGCGACGTCCGCGTCGAGGACTAAGCCCTCCAAACATGGGGCGTGCTAACCCCCTGCGCCACCACAGCACGCCCCGGAGGCAGTATTTCTTACTTATTTGATGTCAGTCAGTGATCGAAATGGCAAGTAACAAAAAATCACATGTAACGTCATACATAAGCGCAAATATTGCAAAATTCCAAATTGCAAATATTTCTAAATCAATGATTTTGACAGCAAAAAATCCCAAAAACAATCACAAACTCCTGGAGGGACTGAACAATGAAAAGATGTTCAACATTATTTAATTTTAAGAAGTTTAAGAACATTTATGATCTTGATTTTGTCCAAGACGAAAATGAGTTTGACACCCCTGTCCTAAAGCGTCAACTTGCATTTTTATGTCATTATTAATATATTACTTAAAATGGTCTTAAAACAACAATATCATCATCCAGCAAAACTTGTTATTGTGACAGGCCTACTCTTGTGTAATTTCTTGGACAGCTACTTTTTACTTTTACTTGAGTAAAAATATGTTTACTTGAGTATATATAAATGTATAAGGCGGCTAACACTTGTAGACATTCAGAAATAACTTTTAAAAACTGTAATCACCCCGTCATGGAGTTTGGTCTCTGCTCCAACCTGAAGCTGTCCTCCAGTGAATTTCTCTGAGAGTCGCCCTTCCCATCTACCGAAGAAGGCCTGCAGAGAAAAAAACAAATAAATCAAAAGCCAGTTTGAAAAAGAAAGTCAAAATGGAAAAGATTGAAACTCAAATAATGCCAGATTCTCACCCGGAGCTGCCGGTGAAGCTCAGTGGAGTGGAGCAGTGCTGAGATGGGGTAGAAACGGGCTCAACCTTGTACTCAACCCCGTCTAACAAAACCTTTCCTGTAGCCTTCATGTGCTCCACCTGTTTAGCCAGGTCTTCTTCCTCATCCTCATCCTCTTCGTCCATCAGGTACTCCCGCGCTCGCTGCTCAAACTTCCTCTCTGGGAGGAAACAAAGAGACAGAGACGGGTAAACTCGAGGAAAGACATCTCCGGCTTTTTGTTTTTATTGGTTCTGGGAGGCTGAAAACAAACCTTCCTCCTCCCTCATTTTCTTGAGGTCATCCTCTCCGACGAGAGAGACTCTGGGTTTGGGTTTCTCTGGCGTCTGCTGCTTCACGTCAATCTCAAAATATTTCTGTCTGTCCCTGAACGAGCGCTGCTCGGGGCTGTTCTTACCTCCAAAAGACGGACTCTGACGGAAAAAAACAGCAGGAGGACGAGACGATAAACGGCAGGAATTAAAGCTGCGTCAATGTATTTGCTGCCAAAAGATGGAAGTGGGGATGCAAACTCATGATTATTTTTGTAATCAATTATTCTGATGATTAATCGGATGAAAAAAATTGTCATATTCAAAAGTTTTCATTAAAAACCTTTTGTATACTACATTAGAAATCTTTTAAAAGATGCATGTAAACAAATAATTTTGTTTTTAAATAAGAAAATAAACACTTCTTTACACCATCATTTACAGCAAAAAATGCTTTAAACATTCTTCCTGTTTGACTTAATTCAGTTTAGGTCTAATCTGATGATTATTTCCGGATTAACAGATTAATAACTTGATAACAAAAGGTGCTTTAAAGGAATTTTTTTTTTTTCAATTTTACAGAATTTAAACTAGGTGAAAGTTTTGGGTCGAACATGCATCTTAAATCCAAAATATATCTATTTTTTTGTCCAGTTTTGTCTTAATTGCTGCTCTGAGTGTGTTGTTCTTTCAGCAAATTGCCTTTTTTTTAAGTCTGTATATTTCAGTTAACAATTACTAAATAAGTTAATGATTATTTCAGTAATCGATTCATCATAACCAAAAGGAAAGTCAAGAGGAAAGAAGTTAAATAAAACCCAACACCATGAAGTTGATTTCAGAGCCGCTGTAAGTCAAGCCGGTAGCTGACAGCAGAAACCACCACCGGTCAAAGCCAAGCACCCCAGACAACGGTCGGGTCGCTCCGGCCGCGGAGGCGGAGGATACCTGCTGCTCCATGGAGGTTCTAGAGAAGCGCGGCACGGCAGCCAGGCTCATATAGTCCCGTCGATCGGAGGAGAGGGAGAGCCGGGGGGAGACCCTGCTGGTCAGACCCTCACCACCTCCTTCCTGACCTTCACTTCTATCATCAAACACCTCGTCGTTCAGCACAGGCTGAAAAGGCCAGATAAATCCCGACTGTCAGAGCAGCTATGAATGCAAACGTTCCCATTTGAAGATGTAAAACAAAACTTTGCAGGAATGAGGTTTGACCTCGTTAGTTGGACTGCAGACCAAGTTATAGAGAGCCGAACTTCTTCCACTTCAACTCTTTCACTTTTTACCAGTCCTTCCATAAAACACAATTCAAATAAACATAACTAAATCTGTTATTTGTATTCAACACAACTTTTTATGAACTGTACGATGCTGTGAGGGCTCTGGTGGAGCCAGCTACATCATGTCCAAAAAAAACAAAAACAAAAACAACCATCATCCTTCAACCACTTCCTGTTGTCTTCTTCACTGCTTTCGCCAGTAGCATCGCCCGGCTGTTGATCATCTGACTGGCATAAGTTTTGTGAAAATCATCCATTTTGATACAACCAAAAAAAGTGCAAAAACAAAATTGGGATGTTTGCATTAAGCAAATTTATTTTTGTCATTCAATTTGCGCTATTTTATGGCAGCTAATGATTCAATGCAATCTGCTGCATTTCCTTCTAAAATCTTTTAAGCTAATTTGAAAGTAAACTTAACTTGATGCTCTGTTTGATCATGATGATCAATTGAAATGCATTTATGATTGGGTTTAAATTACTTTCTTTTTGTCAAGGACCTTGAAATGTTGTGAACTGATGCTAAACTGCATATAAATAAATTGAACAAGGAGTTTGGTGTCACGTTTCAGATTGCAAATTTTTTCTGATCTCTACTGACCTCTGGTGAAGGTTGCTTTGGGTGAAAATTGTTCCTCACACCATACAGATCCTGTTGGCAGAGAAAAAAAAAGATTATTAACAGAGGAGTCAGGAGGAAGACAGAGACACTAACCAGGCAAGAAAAAAAAATTAAAACAAGATTAAACATTGGTGAATGAGCGACACATGAACAGATGACAAGGTTTCTGCAGGTTTCACCAACTCAAATGTAAGACTTTTTAAGACTATTATGAATGAAATTTAAGACTTGAATCATATTAGAAATGTACAAAAGAAAATTGCATATTTTTTATGTTAGTAGTGGCTTTTTTTTTAGCACAAAATGCATGTAGTATCGTACGGGCAAAGACAAACGTCGTCCAGCAAACTGGCTAGCTGGCTAGTTAGCAAGGGTAGATTAGCAACTACTTACTGGCAGCCTGAACCTTCACGAGTAAAAAGAACATAACGAAGAAGCCTGTACAAGATGCAAACGTTTGCCTGACAGAAAGGTCCGGCAAGAAAAACAAACTACATAAGTAGTCCTGCCTCCACAAATTTAAAACCTGTGATTAACATATTAAAGCTGGAGTATTTCACTTTTACAAAAAAAATTTTTTTTTTACATATTTGTTAAAATTATCAATTTTGTGACACAGATAATCTGTGAAATAAAATGAAGCTCCTTTCCCTTCTCTCTTTGTAACTGCAACTTTAAAGGCTAACTTAAATTTTTTTCAAATGAAGACCTTAATTTTCGATAGGAGAATTTAATGATTTTTAAGGACACCCTTGATGAACGGATCAAGAGGAAGATCAGCACCAGTTTCACAGATGAAGTCAGTAGAGCACAAAAACCAACGATGGAGACATCCCACATGTCACAGCACGTCACAGATGACAACATGCAGGCTTCCTTTAGGGCCGCCTGCTTCAGTCAGGTGAGGAGGGGAGGGGGCGGCAAGCGAACCAGTCAGCACAGCATGCTCGTCCGAGTCCGGTCGGCACGTCCTACCTGCGGCGGCTCCAGCACTGCCAGCGAGCGAGGCACGGCGGCGAACGCCTTGTATGCCTGCTTGACATTCATTGGGAACTCGTCGGGCGAAGAGGGGGAGGGGGCGCGAGGCTGCAGGGGCGGGAGCAGGGGTTGGGGTCGGGGTGGGGTGGGTTATGGAGGTTGGATCCATATGATAAAAGAGGTGGAAAGGACAAACAGAGACATGGAGAGGGCAGACAATGAAAAAAACCAGCAAAGTTCAAGACGACTGTGGAGGAGACGGGGTGAGCAGCATGGCGGCTGGTTTCATGTGGAAGAGGAGGAGCGATGCAGAGAAAGACGGACAGTAGGGCTTGGGCAGGCGAAGCAGGCTGTTCTGTCTGGGCACCTTTATGAAACAACCCGGCAGGTCTGAGATCAGATCTCAGCTTCTCACTGATTACACTGCCTGGATTGTTTCTGAAAGCTGAAACCTTCAGCAGCTAAATCTGGTTCTGGAGCCCAGAGCAAATGGACATGAACTATAACAGCTCCGCCTGTCTTTGATAACAATCAATTTTGCGCTTTAGACATCGGTAACCCGCCGCACTGCGGTCGGGTTACTTCAGGGCGTGCGGCGGCACAGGAATGGTTAAAACCAGCCCTACGTGGAGGTGGAGGTGAGGGGTCTTACAGAGGAGTTGAACGGGGAGGGGCCATGCTGAAAGGGGTTAGGGCTGCGGCCCTCCGGCGTGCCGGGGGAGGCGGTGGGCCACGCGCGTCCGACTGGCTGGATGGCTCCAGGCCGCGTCTGGGGAAAGACGACACATGATGTAGCTTCACTGCTAAACACCAGAGCGGATGAGACTTTGAGTGAATGATAACGCAACATGAATGGATGCTGATGGTTGAAAGAATTTGAGTTTTAATAACATATTTAACTTTTACTTCTTTGACAACCCCTGGAGCCAATGAGATTATTACTTAACGTCTCATTTTTATGCATTAAAATAAATGAATATCTTGTGCTTTTCCCCCCTTTAATTTACCACCTCAGCTGCACATTTATTTTAATCTTAACTCTTTTTGCTTATTTTAATTGTACGCAGTTCTTTAACTGACCTGTGAGTAAACATATTTGTCCATTTATCCATAACTGAAACTTTCAATGCAAGTTATTTTTTATTAAAAGAGCGCCCCTCAGATTAATTTCACTCTCAGCTTCGACGGGGGTGAAATTACCGTAATAACCCGATATTGGCCTGGAAGCGCAATGTCTCCCCTTTCAGAAACCGTTGGGATTTGTCAGATAGCCCAAAGTGTGGTGGAATTACGGTACTGCAAACCAAACGTACTGTTCGGTCTGGCAGGGTTAATATTCTCTGTTTAATGACTGTATGATTACTGTAACATTATGAGTTTTCTGATGTTGAAACTTTGGTTTCATTCTTATTTTATAATGTCTTTTGCCTTTGTGTGAATATGAATGATCCAACTTACCTTAAGTTGCTGCTTTTATGCCTTAATTTTCTCAAAGTGTGACTGAAAATATATTTCCAGTACATATTAGGTGTTTAAGTATTAAAAATAGGCATATATAATAATTTTTTGAGGGGGTCGTAAGTAGTTGCATGTGGTCACTGCATTTTATTCAATTAGTTTTTACATTTTAAACCTCTAAGTTTTTTCAGTTGAATTGAATAGAAACTTTTCCACGATGAAAGATTTAAAAAGTTTTTTTTTTGTCAAATACTCTTGATTTACTTTTTATTTGCTGTCTTTAGGGATCTAAGCACCCAAAAACAAAGTGTTGAGCCAATAACTCATCGGGTAATTCATTAAAACCCAGAGTTGTATTTCATTCATGTTCTTGCTCTTGTTTTTGACAGTTGAATCAAGAAGTATTCAGATTCTTAGATTCTCCTGAGCTCTACTGACACTCACTGATGATGAAGTGCTGTCCTTAGCAGTGGGAGTGGCAGTGAAATGAATATTTGCCTGTGGAGGAAGAGAAATAAACTTAAACAAAATTAAAATCTATGACGTATGACCCAGCAGCATCTAGGTCAATTTAAGTTAACTAACTACTGAAGCTTCTTCAGGATTAAGCAAAGAAATCAATCACAACCAGTTTTTAAATGTGGTTATGTAGACGTTGCTGTTTGATCTTTTAGAAACTAATCACCCGCAGGGAAAATATAAAGCCAAAGCTGGTCAGCAAACCATCTCAGAGTAATGCATATCTAGTCTGCACAAGGCAAAGCATCAGGGATGAGTTGGCCACAGAGATGCGTCCGCATGCTTTTCAGCCAGGAAGGGCCGAGGCAACTCAACGCTTCCAGATCTGCCACAAAGCCCACTTACAAAGCGGGTCTCCCTGCCTGCACACAGGGAGCTGCTGGAGGAATGGAGGCTGGACTATGGGTGGGAAGGAAGGTCAAAACTATCAGCGCTACAATACCTCCACTGAAGCCACTCTTGAATAGTGATGACATAAATTAAAGGATGATGTGATGGAGGGCAGTGGATACTGGTGGAAGGTAAAGTGTTGGGCGGCTCACCGGTTGGATAGTGGGAGAATATGGTGCTTCCTTGACTGGGCTGTCTGTTCTGGTGTAATCAGATGAAGATGCCTGGAAAAAAAATGAGACAGCTAAATAATCAGCTCAACATTTCATCTAATAAACCGGAAATACGATCGGGATAAGAATACAACCAGAGGTCCATCTGAATAAATTAGAATATCATCTAGATGTTAGTTAATTTACCTTCACTTAAGGAATTACTTAATTCTGTTTAAACCCAAAAGTAGTTTCTTGGACAAAAAAAAGACTAAAAAAAGGTGGACTTACTGAAAAATATGTCCAGTTTCTGTATAATATATAAACCCAACACTTGGTTGGATAAATCTGTGTGGTGGCTGTTTAGCTGCAGTCCACTCATAATGGGTTTTGCTTGACATTTCTCTCAAGGCACACTTTTTTCTTCCACTCAACTTTCCTATATGTTTTGATAGAACACTAAACTACTAGCCTCCTCGTAGAAGTTGTTGGTAAATATTAGCTGGGAAAAATTTCAGATTTCTTTGCTCTTTATTCATCTTAATATTCAAATTTTCCATAACCTGAATTCTTTTTAAAGCTGTTTTGCATTTTGACTTGAAAGAAACTATTTTATGACATAATTTATTGAGATGCACCTGTAAAGCACTCAGGTTAGTAATATTGCATTTATTTCACACATTAAACATTCCTACATCCTGACTTTCCTTATAGCTGTCAGGTCAGTTTTTTCCATCGGTGTGTGCAATTAAAGATCCTGAATAATTAAAGAGATGCAACGAGGGGTGGGCTTTTATTGTATTGTTTATCATTTATCATGATAAATTTCTTAATTTATGATGTTTAAACCGCCCCCAAATTGCTCATTTTAATATTTTCTTCACTGTTTACTCAATGAAAGTGTCAATAAATATCAATACATTAAAAAATATGATTAAATGCAGTTACTCTGTGCAGTTTGGTGATAAAAAAGTGTCCTAATCAGCATATTAGAAATTAGTTATTTTTCAGTTTGTGGACTATGATTGCTGAGCTCCTAAAAATAGTTTTAAACAGTTATTATCATAATAGAACCACAAGATATTGTAATAAAACTTTAAGTCCATATTGCCCATCCCTAGATGCCACAAGCTGTGCTCACAGCAAAAGCGTGCAATAAACTCCTCGTACTGTGAACAGAGGTTAACACACACACAGTTAGCCAAACACATCGTAGAGGGAAAGAAAATCAATGTAAGCCTGTGTCTTGCTTTGCAACCAGTTTCACAGCTGCAAATAAACCTTCTTTAACTGTTATATTTGAAACTGGGATCCAAATGGATGAAGCAACAAAGCTCACAGCAACGCAGCATGCCGCCTCCAAGCTACGCTCGGCCATCTTGCCTTGCTGAACAACCAGGGCTGCAGCTTCCCCTGCCGGCCGTAGCCCACCGGAGGCCCCGACAGGAGCCGCTCTCCAGGTGGAAGGCCTCTCCCTCTACGGTTAGCCACCAGGAAGGGGTTCTCATTAAAGCACATGGGCTGCGAGTCCACCAGGCACTCTTCTTCCTCCTCAGGAGAAACTGTCAAGTCAACAGCTGGACTGTCAGGGACGCTGGACATGCCGTTGTGGGACAACTGGGATTGGTGGAGAGAATCAATGAGGGGTTTGGTGGGTTTGCCCGACCCAAAGGGCTCTATAGGGGTTCCGTGATTGGCCGGCAGGGGGGTCTCCATGGGGGCAGTCAGAATAACAGAGGCAGAGAACTGAACAGGGGCAAAAGATAAGGAGGACACAAGACTCACAGGAGGATCTTGACTGGCTGATATTCAAACTCACACAAAGGAGATAAAGAGAAAACAGGAAAATGGTGTTCAGTAACTTCCCACTGCTAAGTCAGGAAGGTAAAAGTGATTCATGTCTTCATAAAGGAAATAAACCAGCATAAGTTTAAAGTTTTATTGTAGAGCAGTTTTAGAGAGAACCACTAGTTATAATCAGCATTTTCAGATTAATCCCATAACAGGACATCTGCAAGTTTCAGGAAGTCAAATTTAAGGCTTTTTAAGACCATTTTAATACTAGCTTGAATAAAATTTAAGACAGAAAAAACTACTAACGTAGAAGATGATTGAAGGATCCTGCTGTCTCGTGTGGGTTGGAAACAAAAGTGAGCTGGTGGCAAAAAATAATAATTTAACACAAGTGATACATTTGCACTTGCGTAAAGAAGCTAGCTAGCTTGTAAGGGTAAAGTAGCAGCTAGTTACCGACCGACTCAAGTCACAGAATGTGACAAATGTTTGCCTGACAGAAAATTTCAGCAAGAATAAAAAAAACTACATACAAGATTGAATACACTGCAAAATACAAAATATACTAAATGTTTTTTTGTCTAGTTTTTAGAGCATATATCAAAAATCAAAACTAGCTTACAAGTAACTTTTCAGCAAAATATAGGAGCTCGTTTTCAGTCAATAATTCTTTAACAGTGATAAAAAACAGCACTTGTTCAACTGACAGATTATTTCACTTGAGACATTTTCCAAGTGAAATAATCTGTAATAATAATAAATAATGCCTTTTAAAATTAATATTAAGAAATTATTGAGCTAAAACATTACTTGTAAGTTATTTTTGCTCTTGGACAAAATTAAGATTTGGGGTTTTTACAGTGTAATCCTGCCGCAACACAATTTAAGACCTATAATGAGTGTATTTATGGCCAATCTATGTTTTTAAAAGAATTTAAGACATTTTAAGGTCTTAATTTTAATTTAAGGCTTTTTAAGGATGCGCAGACACCCTGCATAAACCAAAGGAAGATAAGGAGGAACATCCGTGGCTCTATGAATAGAAAGTTAACACAGACGCCTCCTGCTGCTGTAAAGAGTCACTTGCATCACTAAAACTCCTCTGAAGCCTTGAAGATAAGTTTCTAAACTAGTAGAGTGTTTTAACGGCCACATTACTGCAGACTCTTATCCTCTGCTTTAAAAATACTTCATCAGATTAACCAGGAGGGTTAAGGGTGCTTAACATGAAACAGTCAACACAGATACATCTGAGACCAATCGATCTCAACAGTTTGAGTATTGAAAAGCGGCAATTTGGCTCTCGAGCTGCAGTCGGCGTGAGGGTCAGAGGGACGGAATGTGAATCGTGACCTTTTGGCACCGACACAGACGTCTGTGAGCGACAGCTGGCTTTTAGAGCAGAGAAGTCACCCTGCTGGCTCGCCAACATGCCAATGAGCTGAGAGGTTCACAGCTGTGTGTCGGCTCAACGGTTCGTTGAGCCAATATTTAATCTACAACTCTTAACTAAACCAGTCCTACTTTTTAAAAAACTGTATTAAAACTCCAGTTTAATTAGGAGCTGCTGCATTTGGTTTTATAGGAATATGAAGCCCCACAATGTGGGAGCGCTTCAGATCTCACCAACAGCTGCTCAGGGTATGTAGGTTAAGTGCTGCTGCTCTCTCAGAACAGAGATCTATAATTAAGTCTAGTTGCAACGTCAAAGAAGACATGATTTAGCATCTTTAAAGAGAAAACTGCTAAGAAATCATCAAATTTTTAGGAAAGTTGATGTCAAATTTAAAATAAAGAGTCTATATTTTAGTAAAAATCAGGAGTTTGATAAAAGCAAAGAGAAGAAGAGAAAAGCTGGAAGAGGAAACTCACAGGATAATAAAAGGACTGAACCAGACGTCCACACTACCCGTCCCAAGCAGGATTTTCAGAGCTCAAACCGAGACACTCATCTGTTCCTCTCAGACGACGCCGTCCCCACCCACCGGACACGCTCTGTCCAACTCAGAGCCAGATGCACGTTTAAAATATCGCAGAGAGCAAGCCGGGTGATAGTGGGCAGCTGTTCCCTTCCCCCAACTCGCCCACTCTCTCTCACGGTTTATTCTGATGCAAAATATTCATGTTGTAGACCTTCAGTCCTTTATTATGGGCTTTTCTTCTTTACGTCTTCATGGTTTAGTTAAATCAAGACAAGGTTCTTCATTCAGCAACCCAGGGAGGGGTTTCGGTTCTCCTTTAAAAAGGTCCATCTCCGGGTCAAAAGTGACATATACAAGAGAGCTTATTCTGAGCCTCTGACCAAGGCCACACGCAGTCAGAGAATCCCAAAAGGCAATGACCCCGTTTCTCAAACACGTCAAAAAGTTAAATCCATCCTGGGTGAATTCTGTTAGTTTGAGGCGAAACCTGAAGATAAGAAAAACAAAAAAAAAGGACTCACCCTGTTCACTTTCTGGAGGCTGGTGGTGGGGAGAGCAGCCAGGGTTTTGTAGTCAAGTTTTAAAGGTCCAGTGCCGAGGTTCTGAGGACAAATAAAACAACAATGTATTTAGAACAAAACCAGTCTACACACAGGTTTCAGTAATTCAAACTTAACACTTTTTAAGACCTTTATTAATGCCAGATTGAATGAAATTTAAAACCGACAAAAATATAAATATTGGGGGATCCTGCTGGCACGTAAGAAGTGAATCAGTGACGAAAACAAACGTCGACCACCCAACAATCAATACATTTTACCCATGAGAGATGGAAAAAAGGCTAGCTGGGTAGCTAGCAAGGGTATATTAGCAGCTGGTTACCAACTGTTTTGAGTCACAGAATGTAATAAAGATGTCTGCATGCGACTCAAACTTTTGCCTGACAGTAAAGTTCTGCAAGAAAAAAAAAAAACAACCTACATACAAGATTGAATGAGTTCTGCCACAACAAAATTTTGGACATTCTTCAGTAAATTGAGCGTAAAGCGATATCTGTAGTCCCACTTGGACTAATGTTGCGTTCAGACGGCGGGTTTGTCTGAGCAGGGTCTCACCTCCGTCTCCTCTTCTAGCAGGCGAGTTGCCTCCTCACGCTCCAAACGCATACGTTCCTTCACCATGAGAGGAAGAGGAGGAGCAGAGTGCAGAGAGGAAGACACACACAGCCACCACACGGAGTGATACGATGAAGACAGAGATTGTTTAAAGAGGAGAGAAGTGTTGTTATAGACGGAGAGGTGGTGGGGAAACAGAAAGGAAGGAAGTGGGATGATTGGATGATTATGTGCCGCACCAAACACACAAGAAGGACAGGTGAGAGAGAAAAACAGTAGGGTAGAAATCACACAGATTACAAAGTACACTATTCACGTTTCTATGGGAGCAGAAAAAGCATGCAAGGTGAAATATTGCAGCAACAAACTCTCCAACAAAACCCACAGACAGGAAGCTTCATTCATTCAGTTTCTCAGCTAAGAAATCTTATTCCAATTCATATATTTGTATCTTTCTCATCCCTCAAAATGTTTCACTCACCACTTTCTCCATCTCCTCTCGCTCCCACTGCGATGTCTCTCTGACCATCTCAGACTCCTGCCAGAAAATATTAAATTCAGTTCATAGGTTTTCATGCAGCAAACCTCAGCAGAAACAGGACATGTTTACCTAAAGTTGGCAAAATAAACAACTGTGCCGGCGCATTGTGGCAGCATGAGTGTGTTCGCAAGCGGAGCGAGGAGAACTATAGCTGGTCAAATTCCAACTGCTGACAACAAACTGCTGCTGCAGCAGAATCGCTGCACAAAACATTTGATGCATGGGCTGACTGGAAAACAGCGGCGCTCGTCTGGGGTGATACAAAGATCTGACTCTGGTTGCTACGTGGTGGACTCATTCAACGCATCGTACCTTCTGTATGATTTCCATCTCCTCTGGGCTCAGGTCTCGGTCTATGGAGGAGATGCTCTCCATACTGTTCTTGCGTACGATGCCGGTTGCAAACGGGTTGGCGATGATCCCAGGAGACGCCTGGA
Organism: Xiphophorus hellerii; assembly: GCF_003331165.1. Lineage (NCBI taxonomy): Eukaryota > Metazoa > Chordata > Actinopteri > Cyprinodontiformes > Poeciliidae > Xiphophorus > Xiphophorus hellerii. Next base: position 18,153,573 of record NC_045692.1, read on the forward strand.
ATAAAAAGTCACATAGATTTGTAATTGAGTATTTTGAATTGTTACATATTTTCAGGAATGGAGAAGCATGCACATCATACAAGGACAAAAGGAGGACAAAAACTCGGCTCGTTTCAGAATTGGTGAACTCGTAAAAATAGAGCTCAAAATGTGCCAGAAGCTTTTTGAAAGTAATAATGTCAACTATTCCTCCAGACTGACACTCTTAGAATTTTTTCACATCCGATAGTCCGGTAGACTCGGTTTGATTGGACCATTTGTTACATTTTCAGCTGGTGGAGTTCGATTTACACTGCAACGTGTCAAAGGAACTAAACAGTTTGAAAAACTTGCACCAGGAGAAGCAGACTAAGCAAAGCTGGTGTGAATGCACCCTTAGTATCAAAACTGAAGATATTTATTTCATCTAAGTTAATCAGAAAAACCCTTTCTGTGCTAGGATGCCCCCTCGTAAAAATGCAGGTCGTGGGAGACAAAAAAAAAATGTTGATTTGTTTGGGGAAATAATTTTATTTTAAGCTAAATGTTTTATTGGGAAGATGGTTTAATTTTAATAGAGATTTTTTATTTATTTACTTGTCATTTAAAGTTCTTGAAGAGAAATATTAATCTGCAGAAACTGGTATCGGTAGGTCAAAATTTTCAAACATCTGTGAACAGCCAGAAAATATGTGCAGATTTTGGTTTGGTGGTAAAATGTTTTAAATTGACACCAACACTCAGAGTCATTTCAGATGCAGCTTTTCCTTGACCAAAGTGTTTTCTGAGAGCTTACCTCAACAGATGCGACTTTCTGCGGGTCGAAGCCGTCGCACACCAGCATGACCAGAGAGTCCCCGACCGCACGAAGCACTCTGACCGCCTCTGTGTGGGTCATTCCCAGCAGGCTGTGGTTGTTCACCTCCAGGATGCGCATGCCGACCTGCAGCCGTCCATCTCTGGCTGCTGCGCCGGTCGAACTCACCTGAAGACAAAATGAGCGTTATGTTTCCAAACTGGCCGACAGGACTGGGTGATGTGGCTCTGCTCTGAGTTGTACCACACAGAATTACAGCCAGGTATGATAATTTTTTAAAGCCCGAGAACAGATGTATTAGCAGGAAAAAACACAATTTTACCAGGAAAAACAAATTTCTTCGTAAATTTAAAGAATTTACCAGAAAAATCTCTAAATTTTCTGGTAAATTTAGAGAAATAAAGAGAAAAAAAAGCTAATTATCAGGATCTGACATAACCAGCTCAGTTGTTTGCTCACTAATAATGATAACTTGATGCTGATGTCTTAAAAGATTAAGTATTTTTTTTAAGTATTATCTTCACAAAATGCACAACATTACACATTTTAATTTTTTATATTTTATGTGGAGTTCTCATGAAATTATGACTGTATGCTGGCAATATTTAAACTTTTTCTGGTGATATTACAACTTTATTCCCGTATTATTTTGACTCTATTGTCATACGACTGTATTCTTGTAATATGACTATTATTGTAATTTTTTTTTAAATTAGAGCCTGGCTTTAATATTCCATTGTAGAGATGACCAGAATTCAACTCCGTTGCAAATAAATAGAAGTTGTGAAACAAGATGGCGGTCTTGTGTGTGCTGTGGAAACCCAATGAATGTTTATTGGAAAAAATAAAATCTTCAAAAACCAAAAATGGACATGGATGAATCTGTTTTGTTACCTTGGAGATAAAGATGCCCTCATCTGTGGGGTCGAAGGGATTTCCAGCATGACCTTTTGCTCCTCCGCGGATGCTAATCCCGAGCTTCTCGCCGGGCTGCTTTTGGATCAGAACCTCCTGCATCCCCGGCGGCGAAGGATCCCTACGCACCAACATGCGGATCTCCTGTTTGTTGGCCAGCAGGGCCCGCACGGCTTCCTGGTGCGTGGCGTGCCGCAGGTCGATGGAGTTCACCTCTAATATGCGGTCGCCGACTCGCAGGCCGCTTTGAGACGCCAAACCGTGAGGAATCACCTGAAGGAGAGAGAAGCAGAGATTGATAATACCTTGATAATACTTGAAATAGTAAGTTTTCAAACTTTTCCAGCACCAAACAACACAAATTAACTAAAGAAGACTGCTTCAACTCACTATCATATGATATCATTTACTACTGCTACTAATGTCTTGTCATAGTATTCTATATAGGCAGGGACAAAGCAAACAAAAATATAACAATTTTGAAGGTAAATGCTTAGGATAGGCTAGCTATGTAAAAATTTTCATTACATTTTTTGCACATAACCATTAGATAATGACATTTTATTCTGCTCAGTTCTAACTATTTTGAGTTCCTTTCAGAAAGAGCCGTTTTAGGGCCGCTCCCTTCAATTCAACGTTTACACCCGCATGTGAAAACGGCTGCAAACTCATGTGCAATTATACAACCGTACATCTTTGAAAAGCAGAAGTAGAGCCTCCTGCACAACCAACAAAAATGGAGCCAGTGGTTTCTGGATGGTAAGTCAACTACACAACATTAGTCGTTTCCAGGAGCCATTGTACGGGGCATACAGTGGTAAAACTAGCTGACCAAATGTGCTAGAACTCCCTATGGTTACTAGGTAACGCCACACAGCATTTGGAAGGTTTTTGAAATGGCTCATTTTCCAGGTATAAAAAACATTAACTTATAGCTAAAGACTGTTTTTAGAAGCAGTTGAGACACAAACTTAACTAAAAAAAAAAAACAACAAAACATGTAAAATGTGAATTTTGCACAATATGTCTCCTTAAATAAATAAAAAGTGGCAGCACCTTTGAGATAAAGACCCCAGGTTCATTGATGCCGAACGGGTGGCTGGCATGGTCACTGCCTCCAACGATGCTCAGTCCCAGAGGGCCACCTGACTTCACCAGGGTCACCTCCTGTTTGTGTGAATTTAACAAAAGAATCAATAAACTTTGAAGCAGCCGAATAAAGTCTGCTTTGTACTGCACACACAACATTTCAGCAGCCTAAAAGCAAAAAGCACACTCCTCTCATCACAGCAAGCCTTCATACCATGCACCATCTTCTCTGCAGCTGAACAGCATTAGGGATGAAGCGGGGAAAACGAAGCATCAATAAGGTTTCTGCAGCATTTCACTAAAACATCTAGAAAAACTCGACCAACAAGATGAGAATGTGGAGTCGTCTCACCTCAATGGGATACTCGTCCTCCAGCTTCCCCATGTGGTTCCCCTGAAGGCCTTCCTCATCTTGGTCTGGAGAGGCGGAAGGTTCTGGGGGTGGAGGGGAGTGGGCCCGCGCCCGGTTCTGACCCGGAGAGCCCCCCGGCGCGCTCAGGTCTCGCTCCACCAGCAGCGCGATGGTGGGGGAGGTGCCGGTAAGGAGCGCTACCGCCTGGTCATGCCTGGCCTCTGTCATGTCTACACCATTGATCTGGATCGACAGTGAAACCAACCATGGAGGAGGTGTGAGCCCACCAGAATTCTCCCAGGGATCATTTACGACCAACAGGATGAAAATTTACCACAAACCAAACCGGAAACATCAAGCTGCCACTGGATTCTGCATGTTATCATTCATTACTGTAAGCTAGGATGTAAAGACTTTGCAAAAGTGTTCAAACCCCTTAAACCTTTCCTGGGAGGATACATCAAATATCTAAATATATGAGAAAAAAGTTATTTTAATGAGAAAAATCTATGAATGTGTTATAAAGATCTGATATAATCAACTGGGCAAGAACGTGGTTCTTTCTTTGAAACTCATTTGCAGAATCTTTTCAAAGTCTTGCAACCAACGCTGAAGTATTTTCTTATTTACGAAGTTTTATGTAGGAGTTCTCATGAAATTATGACTTTATTCCCATAAAATTATGACTTTATTCACATAATATTAATTTTAAAAAAACTTTTAGTCTGGTCCTAATACCCCGTTGCAACCAATCAGACAGGAAATTCAACGAAGTCTACATAACTCTCGAGTTTACTGTGAATGCAAAATGTCCTTGTTCATCTCTTCTGATAAGCTATAATATAGGCAATATTGCTGCATATTATGCACAAACATGTTAAAAATTGGTGTAACTTTTTGAAAAGGAATAAGCTGATGACAATGAAAAGTAAATTTAAGTTTAATACAGCTTTAATGTGCTTACACTAAAAATCCTCTGTATTTTCTCTCTTTTGAGAATCACAGACTGAGCAGTTTTGATTAAATATTAAAAAATAAGTTAAAAAACTGACTTTTTTTAAAGACTTGAAATGAGCTGCAACAACTTAAAATTTAAGATAACGAAAGATAATAGAGTCACTGATCTAGAAGGATGAAAAAGTTACATTTTTGGTCTATAAACAAAAAGCTGTGTAGTGTGAATATTGTCAGAGTTGATTCAGAGATTGATCAATAATCTGAGGAAAGCTTAGGAAATGTTCGTTCTCCATCCAATCTAACTATGACTGAAATATTTTGCGAAGAAGAATTAAAAAAACTGAATTATCCAACAGAGTTGCACGATCCTTCAATTACGTCCTACTTTGAGTTTGTTTTTGGCATGAGTGTGCCAACATGTGAAAAAGCTCAGGTGGTATGAATACTTTTGCAAGACACTGTCACACTTTTATATTTTAAAAGTAGAATTTTGGCAAATGCTCCATGCTAATTTATTTGAAGAAGAGCCAACAGGGCAGCAGGAAAACAGAGGGATTCAACAGAGGGATGCTCCTGGCAGAGAAGCGGCAAGCGACAGTTTGTTTCAAAATCCAGAAACTTCTCAAAAGTTCATGATGTCATCTTTTATTCTGAATACTTTAAGACTCATTCTTGCCTTTGTTCACTTAAAGCACAAGCAGAAGACAGAGTTCTCTCCAAAATGTTTATTTTTAAGTCAAGAAAGGCAACTAAACTACTACATTCAGTGTCTTTAAAAAGTATTCACCCGCTTTTGATTGCTTTTTATCAATAAAATAAGGCTTTTTTGATAAAAATTAAAGGGCTAAAACCCTTTATTTCTTCAAAAATAATGACAAGTATCATCATAAAATATGTAACATTAAATAAGTAATTGCATAAGTATCCACTCCCTTCCATGTGTATGTAGCTTTAGCTGCATGCTTTGGGTCGTCATACTAGAAAATAAATGTTCTCTGAAGTCGTAGTTAGAAACAAATTTGCTGCATTCATTTTAGCTTCTGCCCAAATGAATGACCTGCTCCTGAGAAGCATCCCAACAGCATGATGCTGCCACCACCGTGCTTCACAGTAGGGATGGTGTGTTTGTGGTGATGTGCTGTTTAAACATTTTGTGTTTGTTTTTTGGGGGATGCTTATAAAGGAAAGAGAGCAGTCTCAAATAAGTTTATGCTTATCTCCTTTTCAAAGTTACTTAAATATCATGGAATTTGAATTATAAATGTGTTTGAAATAAATAAGCAAGTTATTTTGCAGAAACCAGTTTTTACTTCAACATTAAGAGTTTTTCTTGTTTGTTTTTTGTCAAAAAAGTCACGTAATATTTCTCATGATTGATTTGTAAAAAGCAATAAAGAAAATAAACCATCCAAGAGAGTGAATCATCTTTAAAGGTACTGCGTATGTTTTACAGCCTGGTGTTACAAACCGCACACTGCTCCATCTTGACCAGCAGAGGTCAGCACTGACCCGACAGTAACAGCTCTTACCGCAGGTCTGAAAAGCTCTGCTGCTGTGGTGACGTGACACCCGTCTACCTCAGCAGCAGAGCAACACCGCCTGACACCACACCCACCACCAAGCAGGCAAGGAGGCTCGCTCAGAGTGAGTGAGCATGCAAAGGGGTGGCGTGCGATTACAGATGAGAGACAAAAACAGAGGAGGAAGCGGGGAGAAATCTCCAGAGAGAAAGCAAAACACATCCAAGGCAGCAGGACTTGAAAGAAAAACCTCTGAAAAGAGCAGCATTGCATTCATTGGCAGCAGAAACAACAATGTCAACTGATTATAGGAGACAAATGTTCAAAGAAAACTCATGCAGAACACCCTGAGCTGTATAAACCGTCGATGTGATGGTTTCTGTAGTCACCTCTTCCCAAGAAGCTGCTCTGAAACTTTGGGCTTTTATAATTGTGATAAAATATTCAGATTACTAACTGTGGCCAAAAGATTTGGACTTTAATGTGAAAGACCCGAACTCCTGAAAATGGTTATATGAGAAAACCTCAAAACTGAGCATAGATGGAAACAAGAATTTAATAAATGTGTAACTTTTGCTTCAAAATGTTAGAAGCCGAACTGACAAACATGTTCACTAAAAACCAAGAGGGAACGCAATTTTCAGGCGAGAGAGTACAGAGGGAATTTTATCGTTTGCAACAGAGGTCTGTAATACTGCATTTTTTGGTATATAATCAATCCAAGGCCAGTGTTGCCAATACTAATATTTTTTATCCAAGTTTGATATATCATTACAATTAAGGTGTCTACAAAATACTTTTATAGCATGTTAACATGATAAATGGTGAAAATAGAAAACCGTTTGTGTATTTTTCCCGAAATAAAGTGAAATAATTATAAATTGTGTTTTGAGCAAATCAGAACACAATCTTTTGTGAAGTAAAGCTGAGAAACTACACTAAACTATTACCACGGTAATATTAATACCAACTTGGTATCATTAATATTGATCGATTCGTCCACCTACAGCTAGTAAATAAATGGAAATACCTGCAATCAGAGCCAAGCGCTCTCTGTTAATAAATAAGGGTTTTTGGCATGAATGCTACACCATAAGTGAGGTTTTCAGCAAACAACATGATGGCTGTGAATGTATTTCTGTAAAGATTCTCTGTTTTTATCCATTTAAGCTTTCCACCTCCATGAGAGAACATGCTACATTTGAAACGTTGGAAATCTCAGAGTAAAGACAAGGATCTACTTTCTCTTGGAAACACACTCACTATCCTGACCAATCACCAGAGTAACATTTCGTCTATGCTTTAGAATAGCAGAATGGAGTTACACAGTGTGTCATCCCCCCTGCTATTTTATATAAATCTTAGTTTAATATTTTTGTAAAGAAAAGGTGCCAAGATTAGTTTTTGCAGTTTAAGGTTTTGGACTAAATATTGTACTTTTGTGGTACAAAATAAACAACATGTTTTATAGTAAAGCGATGTTACTCACAGAGATCACCCTGTCGCCGACTCGCAGCGTGCTGTCTCTGTGTGCCGCTCCGCCCTCAGCAATCCTAGAAATGTAGATTCCCTGAAAACCGGAAAGACGGCGACAAATTTTAAAATCTTCTCTTTTTGTCACTTCTGCTCAAATTTGTTTGGAGCCTTAGATAAAAAATTTGGAGCCTTAGACAAGATAAACTAGGAGATATTTTTATACTTTGGATCAACATCATTAGACTACTTTATAGGCTCCTGTTCTTCCAACACACATGGAATTACACCAGGGTATAATTATCTAGCAGCCCTGAACAGGGCACCTAGTTTACATACTTTAGATCAACATTAGATTATTTTTCTTTTGTTTTATTATTTTGTTTGGATTTCCTTTTAATTCCTGTAAAGCACTTTGTATTGCCTTTTTGCTGGAAATGTGCTATACAAATAAAATTACCATTACCTTTTTGAACCGTTTTGAAACAATATACTAGTCATGTTCTGTGAGTTCTTGAGCTTTAATGATAAAATTGGAGAACTTTGGAAGTAAAATGTTTGGTGCAAATGGCTAAAATGTTGAGATAACTCTGTTACCTTACTGTCTGGTTGATAGAAATAGGAATATGTGAGACAATATTCAACCCTGAATCAATTCCAGACAAAAATCTGGAATTGAAATAGTTTTCATAAAATCCAATCACGACTAGACAAAAACCCTAATATTTTTCACTCTAATAAAAGTAAAACATTCCTTCATCATGTCTTCAGACATCATCATTTTGAGCTACTAGCCAAAGCACCTGCAGAAGCAAACACTGCTGCACCACAACGAGCGATCAACCAGCCATAAAACATGCCACAGTACTCATTAAGAAACAAAACTTTGAAAAACAGCCAACACTTACAGTCCAACCTGCCTAAAATCGCACGTTTATGAGCCCTTTCCTTTTTTCTCTCTGTGCTTCCTGAGCTGCAGAGCGGCGCTGGTCCAAGTCTAGACCTCACCACGTCTAATTACAGTGAACCGCTCGAGTTTCAGGGCTGGCTATTCATATCTCTGTAACCGCGGTGATGACTGTAGACGCTGTGGCGGGAATAGGCACAGAGAAGATGGATATCGCTCACTGTGACAGTTCCTGTTAAAGCGGCTTCCCAACTTCCCAAACGATTCTCGCTCTTTAGTTATGGAACGACTGGTTGTGTCTGCAGCTTTTTACGACCTTAGTATAGTTTCTGACCTGGAAGTAAACCAACTGAGGTTTTCCAACCAAACTGTGTAAATTTTCCACTTTATTTGTCATGTACGGCCTTAATAAACAATAATTCTTCAGTGTTCACAGTGAATTTTAGGATGGTAGCTAACTATTGTTTTAATATCAATTAATCAGATTAAAACGGAACATTTAGCTGATTTTTCCTTAAACTACTTAAGCTTATTTTACGCAACAATAAAAATATGTACAAAATGCAAATAAAAATGTTTTTATTTTCTTTTTCTAAATAAGAAAACATTTTATTGCCTAAAATGCAACAATATAGCAGCTAAATAAATATTTAAATAAGTCATTTCTGGTTGAATTAACATCAATAGATTGTAGGACTGATCTGTTAATTATTTTTTTCAATTAACCAATTAATATTTGGACAGCAAATGGCACTAATTGGGAGAATTTTATATAATTTGAACCAGGTGAACCTGAAACTATGTCACTTGAGGATATTTACAGAAAAAGTTTTTTTCAACTAAAATAAAAATAAATTTGTTTTTAGTATAGTTTTAGCTTAATTATTGCTCTTGTTTTTCAGAAAATGACACATTTTAGAGTTCATATACACCAATTAACAATTAATCGATTACTAAATTGGTTGACAAGTCTTTCAATAATCAATTAATCTGATTAATTGTTCCAGCCCTGCTGTGTTAAGGTGCTTCTTACAGTGTCTCCTGTGCGGTACGGTGTGGAGCCTTTTCCCCCGGCGATGCTGAACCCAAGGCCTTTGTCGTTCCGGATCAGGCAGGTGGAGAACCTCTGCCGGGGTCCGCTAGGACTGCTCTCCAGATTGAAGGCGAGGCCGCTGCTCCGCCTCTCCCGGGGGAAGTAGTCGTCCTCGGGCCTCAGCGGCGTGGTGGTGATGGCGTTCTCGGGCTCCACCATGCGCTCGCGCAGTATCGTCATGGAAACCGTTGCCCCGGAGCTGCGGAGAGCCTCGACTGCAGTGTGATGCTCCGCTTCATGGAGGTCTACTCCGTTCACCTGAGAAACGGGTAAAACTTTTGAAACGCCTGAACAAAAGCGTTTTTAATCTATTTATGCCAAACTAATTTTTACCTCTAGAAGCTTATCTCCCACTTTCACTCCTGCTCTTGCTGCAGGACCTTCCTCTGATACTCTGGAGATGAAGATGCCCTTAAGAAAAAAAACAATCGAAGAGAATATTTAATATCTACAGCTTGCATTTTACCTCTGCTATCCCAATCTTGCGGGTTTTTCACCTCGTCGTCTCCCTTGTAAGGCGTAGATCCTTTTCCCCCAGCAATGCTGATACCAAGCCCACCAGACTGTCGAACAATAATCAGCGAGTGCTGCAAGTTGTTCAAAAAGAAGTTAGAAACAGTGGGAATGAGTCTCAAAGGAAAAAAAAGAGGTTCTTTTTGTACAGGTAAAAATGATAAAGAATTTCTAGAAAAATTTTATTCCAGTTTAGACACTGAATTCCCTCGCCCAGTTTACCAGCAGGTAGTGTCGGTCATGCATGTAGCTCTCCTTAAAGATTCCATAAAAAATGAACTCAAGTTTGCCAGAAGACTTATGCTAGTTATAATGCAAAGGTAGATTATTTTATTTAAACATCTTTTGAACTTTGAGGATTTCCTTTAATAAAATAATGTGTGTTGGATGCAGACGTGTGCTCAGTGGTCAAAGTTAGAAAAGGGAGACGACACACAGGGTGTGTGTTCTCTATGTAGTTCATGCAGAAATGCAAAATGAATTGAAACAAAGTCAAAAAGGAAACACCAAGTAACATCAAGAAGAGTGAAGAGTCCTGCATGTGGAAACTGCTTTTGATTTTTTTTTTTTTTACACTGTTTAACCTCAGTGAAATATGGTTTGTTTTTCCAGAGAAATGAAGAAGAACTGAAGAATGAACAAGTGTTTTAGTAAAACCCTCATCACAATCTGCAGGGTACCTGCAGTTTTCAGCAACTCAAATTTAAGACTTTTTTAAGCTTGAAATATGGAGGAGAACTGGGGGGTCGTATTAGTTCATACTGAGCCAGTGGAAAAAAGAAACATTGTCCAGCTAACTGGGGAATTATCCATGATAGATGCAAAAAAAGCTTGCTAGCTAGAAAGGGTAGATTAGCAACTGGTTACCAACTGCCTTGCGTCACAGAATGCAACAAAGGTATCTGTGCTTGACTCAAACTTCTACCTGACAGAAAAGTCCTGTAAGAAAAACCCTAGATACAAGACTGAACAGTCCTGCCACAACAAAATTTAAGACCCATGATTAGCATATTTAAGGCCAACTTACATTTTTTTGATGAATTAAATTTTTTTAAGAATGTGCAAAACACTGCTATAGAATATCTGACTTGCCTTTCCATTGTGTACGAAGATACTTATAGCAAGTACTGGTTCACCAACACCTTCACATCTGACACTGTAGCACATGGGACAACCTCTAGCTAAGCTAGCCAGGCAGTAAAAGATTTTTATGAATATGTAAAAAAAAAAATAAAACCATCCTACTTAAAAATGATCTAACTATGCAGGTGCTCTGTCTAAGCTGATGAAGATTCGCTCACTCTGATAAGCCAAATGGGCAGAGGAATTTAACTTATCTGTCTGATTTGGCCAATATTACTATGACTATTGGGAGAATTCCCATACTGTGTGGAGAACAATGAACTTTCAGTCCAAGATGGTCAGTAAAAATGGAGAATAAACAAAGTAGCTCGCAAAGTAGCTCGCCACAACAAAAAGTAACTTAATGAGTAATGGGCTGCGTTATGTAAGTTTTACAGTCTTCATCGCAATACAGCTATTTATATGCAATCAGGACACATCACAAAGAACATGCATTCATCATATACATGACAGGACTTTGTGTTTCACAAAATGTGCTTTATGTTTTTAGGTTATCTTAAGATGCACTAAGTGTTCTTCTGCAAACTTTACATAAGCAGCTTAATATTTTAGCTTTAGTCATGCAAGGAGAGTAGATGAATACTATAGAAAAGAAGACAGTGGAGCAAACATGCTCTTTCTCACATCTAATACAACATCCAATTTGATATTCAAACGTTTATACAGCTACACTTAAAAGATTCATACTTAAGGGATTCATCCATGCAAAGCAATTCTTCAGGTTAACCTGAAGATGTTTTTCTATTAAAAAAAAACAAAAAAAACAAAAACATTCTGCTACAAAAAATTTACATAAATGGAAAAACATGGAGCAAAGCAGCAGAGTGAGAGGAGAGCAGTGGGCCAGAACCTGATGCTTGACAGATTTGCACCATAAAAGAAAGAAATGGAAGCAATGGCAGCATCTTAGATGGCAGAACAACATTTAGTATGAAAAGAAACATTTAACAGCACAGCCCAGACCTGCCCAACATTTAGTTCTCTGGATTTACAGTTTGGCTGTAAATCTCTGCCAAAACTTTTCAGGAAAATGCATGGTGAGAGATACATGTTTAAAATAGAATTATATACCATCACAAAACAGCCTTGATAACTTTGTGTTAACAACCTGCTTTATGAGGCAGGATAAAGAGTTCATAACTGATGTTACGCTATTAAGCACAAATGATTAGGGCTGAAATAGTTGGATTAATCATGATTAATTATTGAAATAGTTACTTAATTCAGCAATTGATTCATCGTTACCTTAAAATGTAGTCTAAATAAGTTAATTTGATGAAAAACAAAACAGCACACTCAGTTAAAATTGTACAAAAAAAATACAAATTTTAGCATTTAAGATAAAAAGAAAAAAAACCTGTTCGACTGTATATTTACAGTCGAACAGTTTATTTACATAGTTTGGTATAGTTTTAGCTTCACCCAGTTCAATTTCTATAAAAAATAAAATAAAATAAAAATCTTCTATTAAGCACTTTTTGCTATGTGGTTATTAATTGGTTAATCCAAGCAGAAAGGGCTGAATTTTTCATATATTAATGTTCAAAGTATTTTTAACTGGAGATGCATCCTTCACTACAAACGATCAATCGTACATTAACAAGAACATTATGTGATTGCTTTTTAGGATTTTTTTAAAATGCATTTTTCACATTGCCTAACATAAGCTTAAGTGGTTAAATGAGAAATCTGCAGAATGTGATTTTTTTTTTTTTTTGTCCAATCACCAGAAGAGTTGATAGAAAAAAATCACTTACTTGTTGCATTAATAACAATTATTATTACATTAATAATTATAATGTTTTCTTAACTGGTGTCAAAGTGGATGCCTTTCATCTTATCCATCAATATTTAACAGTAATGTTCCAGTCCTAATTTCGGGTTCTGCCACACAGACACTCCAGTAACGGATCTGTTAGTTTTCTTTGTGATTAGCTCAGATTAATTTGATTTGTGTGACTGTTTTCTCCACTTCCTAAACCTGTGTTAGCCTGGGTGGGTGGGTGATGCACAGATAGGCACACTGGGTGGGAAAGAGTAGGTACAGACCTCTTCTTCCTCAATTCGAGCAGGTTCAATCAGCAGATTATTGACTTGATCAAATGACACCCCCTGTTAGGACAGGAACCAGCGAGAAGCATGCGGATTAGTCAGGCCAAAATTAAAATATCCACTCATTCCCACACCCACACGGTACACGCTCTCCCATTAACGTCACATCACTGTCTGCCTGCCTTTAAGCAGAAGTGATCCCTCATTCGCTCCCCAGCCACCAAAAGCAAATACAGGCAGAGGTGGAAAGACAAGACCAAGGAGCTGAGCCAGAGTGCAAAACAAAACACAAACAACCAGTGTGCAGCAAGAGCAAAACAAGAAAGCAAAAGCTCCTGAACCAGAAGAAGAACCTACTAACTAACAAAGAATTGCCAGAAAGCTTAATCTTATCTACAAGGTCTGGATTTAAAAGAGGGACAAATTATATTTGATCTTTAATTTATGAAGTGCTTAAAACCTGAATTTGCTGCATTAGTTGCCACTATTTCATTTTTAGATCTGGCTGTCAAACACATGATGAACTACTGGAAGTTAAAACCAGGAAAGTGGATGTAATAGACACTGACTGTATAGTTACACTGAAACCAGAAGTTTACATACATGAAATATACATGTGTTTTTTCTCTCCTTGTCTGAAGTTAAATCAGACCACACTTCTCTTGTTTTAGGTCAGTTAGAATTACCAAAATTGCTTCTATTTGCCAAATGCCACAAGCATGAGAGGAATAATGTCAGATATTTATAAACGTCTCCAAAATCAGAAATTATTACCATTTCTTTAAACAATAAGGGAAAGCCCAGATGATGATGTCAGAGACTTTTGAGTTTATCGGCGGAACATTTGTGGATGTATTTTAAGGCCACACTTTGCTTTGCTGTTTGAGTTGATGAGAAAGTTAAAAGAAATCTGCTGAAATATTAGGAAGTCTTGTGAAAACAGACAGTTTTTTTATCCATAGTGAAACGTGTTCTGTACAGACATGGGCTTAAAGGTCACTGAGTGAGGAAGAAACCTTTACTTCAAAAGAAACATGAAAAGCCAGATTGTAGTTCGCAAATACACACAGGGACAAAGATCTTAATTTTTGGAGATATGGAACTAAAGCTGAACTGTCTGGCCATAACAACCAGAGTTAAGATTGGAGGAAAAATGGGGATACTTGTACCATCCTAACTGTGAAATATAGAGGTGGCACCATCATGCTGTGGGGCTGTTTTGCTGCAGGAAGAATTGGTACACTTCATAAAATAGATATCATCATGAGGGGAGAACATAATGTGATGCTAGAAGCAACATTTAAAGACGTAAACCAGAAAGTTAACGCTTGTACGCAAAACGTGATCAATATTCAGTTAATGTCGGAAAAAATGTTTGCAATTACAGCATTTCCATTAAATAAGAAATGCAAAAAAATATCATCCGTGAATAAGTTTGTTGACTAAATGTTCCTCTTTGTCTTTTCCGCCAGAAGTAACATCCGGTTGTTGATCATGTGACTCGTGTGATGTGAAAAAAAGTGTTTTTATTGAAGTTTTGCAAAATGCACTAATTTTGATACAACCTACAAACCATGCTCAAGTTTTTTAATAGAAAAACTTTACTTTTTTAAAAATTGGTGTGCTTCCATTGAGCTAATTTTTTTTCGCACTTCCAATTTGTGAACGTATATGATCAATGAAAATGCAGCTAGTTTACCTCTAGGTAATTTACTAAATTATTTTTCTGATTAGGAAATCGGCACCAATCTGTCCCATAATTTAAAATATATGATGTCTAAGATAATTAGGAAACCAGGCTCATTGGATCTCACATTCCAGCTCTGCCAGTAGATGTTCTGGCTGGTCCGAGTTCAGCCACACAAACAGAACCACACTCATTAAAGACACACAGAACAGATTTGGTGAGATGATCGTCGTGCTAAACAGGATTTCATCATAAATCAATACAAGTCATCAAGTCTCCCCAAATGCTACAAAGTTTAATAACAATAAGAAGCAACTGATCAGACTTCTCTAGCATAATTTTTAAGCACTGGGGTAAAATGTTACAAAAGCAGCGTGTGGAAATCAGCAGATGGTTTGTAATGGTGAGAAGTTTAGTCTTTATCTGAGTCAGTGCTTTGCAGGAAAAGCTGATTTTATTCACAGAATTAAAGTTAATATGCAGCTTATTTCTCAGTTGAGGTTATTTTTAATCTCTAATGTGTGTGCGGTGCAGTTCCGGTCTGAACAGAGTGACTTAGTGGCTGACTAAATGTGTTGAATCCTACCAGAGCCTGAATCGGTTTTACCTTTACTTGGCTGGAGTTGCCCTGATGCCGGATGTCGTCCAGCTCTTCTATTCTGTGATGGAGCTGAGGGGTGCCTACAATCTGATCCTCCTCTTCCTCCTCTTCGTCCGGCTCGTCCTCTGCAGCCCGTGTCGGGGAGTTGAGCCCTTCGGGATTGAAGCCCTGCAGCAGCGCGGCCACAGCCTCGGGTTTGGGCAGCTTGTTGATTTTGAAGTGCTTCTTATAATGCGGCGTGTCCTTTCTGATCAGCCGCTGCCTCTCCGGGGGGATCACCGGCCTGTCGTCGTCTTCGTCGCTCCTCTCGCCGTTCTCTCTGTCGTCTTCGTCGTCGTCCTCATCTCCGCCCCGGATAATTGGTTCTTCTGCAAAGTGCACGGTTGGCTGTAGAAAGAAAGAGGCTCGTAAAGAGTGTTTTCCACAAACTTAAAATTTTATTGTTTCACTTGGCATCAAGTCTATCGCATCTCTATCATTGATAAGTGTTTAGGTTTAATTTTATAGATTACAGCAAATATAAACTCAGCATTCCATTTCTCAGAATGTAATATTAGAGATTAGAAGTATTGTTATTTGACGGTTGATCTTCAGACAGTCACTGATCCAATCTAAAAGGAGCGTAAACCACAAAATGTTGTAGCTAAAGAAGACATTCAAAGTGTGCTGTCTCCAAGTTTGTTCATGGAAAGTTAAGTGGAAGGAAAAAAAAGGTACACCCACATAAGAGATAGCTACAGCAATGAGAGGATTTTGATCTTGAGGAGTTTGGAGGACATTTACAAAGTCATTATTTTAGCAAAGTATGTTCCTCAAAATTCCTTGCAGATATTTCTAAAGTAGCGCCACAAAATCAGTGTCTTTTATTGAAACATCAAAGATCTAACGCTGATACAAGGTTTATGAAAAACAAAATTTGTTTTCAAACTTTTCACCAAGATTGTAGTTTTATTTTAATGAAAATGGTTTTTACCTCAATGTACTCCACCTCCATCTCGTCCAGGTCTTCCTCCTCCTGGGGGGACTGATTGTTCACCAGCTCCCCTCTCTGTGAGGGAGCCAACAGGTTGTGTCTCTCCTCGTGGGACGTGGCCGACAGAGTGCTGTTGGACACCTGGGAGTCATGGCTCTGATTTGAAACGTCACTCAGTCGTTTCACCTAAAAACAATGAAATCATTGATGAATTGTTGCTAAAAAATAGCTGAAATCTCAAAGTTTTATAGGATTTTTACTGCACAACATTTTTTACTTAAAGTATTTTTATTACCTGTGGGTCAAGTGACTCATCTTCTCCATCGGGTCTGGTTGTGTAAGGCTCATTCCTCCTGTCCTCTATCCCCTTCTTCATCACCTTCAGCTCACTGGGATGAGGGGTGGCTCTGCGCTGGAGGCCCTGAGGAAAAGAGAAGCAAATTCTGCTCTAGACAAACATTCCCATTTGTAACACACTTCCTCTGAACAACAGCCACATAAAGACTTGTATCACTAAAGTAACTGCATCTAATAATATTTTCAAATTTATGGACACTCTGAACAAAGAGTGGAGAAGTTTTGGGGGGCTTTAAACATCACTGACTGGAATTTACCATTTTTATGATAAGAAATTTATCACAATAAATGATAAAAGCTTATGCATACTTTGTCAAACAATTCTAGAACACGATTTTAAAATTACTTTGTCCAATAAACTGGAGATTTTATTCTTAGCTGTAGATTACTAAATACTGACAGTTAAATATTCAGCTAATCTTGTATGTGGAAAAATATTTTGAACGTTAATAATTATAGTTTCTAAAGAGAAATTGGGACAAAATAAAATTAGTATAGGTAGTGTAGACTTTCGAAAGAACATCAGAGTTAAGACACAAAATCTCTGATTGGTTCTTTTCCAACCAAAATGATCAGAGCTGATGATGGATACGTAGGAATAAGAATTATTTCAACTCAGAGATGACGGCGTAGCGTTTTTTCACCTTGCGCTCTGCTGCAGCTTCATCATCTTCCTCTTCCTCAGCTTTAGTCTCCTCCTGGAACTGAATGACGGACACTCTGTTCAGGTTGCTGTCCGTCCAGCTGTCGTCCACGCTGTTCTGCAGCAGGTTCTCTGTGGGATACCGAGCGCACTTACAAATCTGCTTTCAATTCAACTTAGAGGTCAACACTGAATAATCAAAGTTTATTAGTGGAACATAAAATGTTATTTGAGTCATTTTATCACAGAAATACGAGAACATAAGGCTCACCGAGGCTTGGCGATGGCTGCTGGGGGAGTAAATAGCAGGTCAACACTTTCTCTCCTGTCCGCTCGTCGTCTTCGGTCTGGAACTTGAGCATCGGTTGCGACTGATTCTCTGTGAGCCACATGGCCTTCAGGTTGAGGTTTGTCAAGGCGAAAGGCAAGTTTTGTAATCTGGACAAAGGTAGAGATGGAATAAGATCAACCAGAACATTTTCCTCCAGAATGAGAACCAAGAAGACAAGAACCTAATCTACAGTTGAGGAATGTGAAAGGAATTATATCATTTGATGCTGTGAATAAACATGAATAAACCCGAAATGTCAGAGCCAACTTTAGATCTGTGGATCAAGTGTAAACACCAAGTTTACAAAGAATTTACTTAGTAGAGGTCGAGCTGAAAAGTGCAGAAAAAAAACAACAAAAAACTGTCTAATCATTGATTAGGCAGACTATTGGTTGTTTGGAAAGGTCAAATGGATCACAGAGAGAAAGATTTATGGAAGTATAGATTTGTGAATGAATGGATGGATGGCATGATAAATTTAAATGATAGCAATATTTTCCATTTGCATGCTCTTTAAAGGGAGGTTGCCCTTAGTTAAAATGGTCTCAAAAAGGACAATTTAATAATTTCTGGGGTTATTTGTCATCCAGCAAAATTGGTTATTGTGACAGGCCTATGGTGCCTCAGAAAAGTCAGAAATTACAGAGAAAAAAAACAGATATTGTCACACCAGAATTCAGAAATTTATAATCTACACAACTATTTGGAAAAAAAATTGATAAATAAAATTGAGAATATAAAAATGCAATTTTTCCCCTCCAAACTAATCCAGTTCTTCCCACCCCTAAAATTCAGAATTTCTCTTAGTAAATGACTCAGACTTTTCCAGATTTGACGACTCATCATGGCACTACTAGGTTCTTTTTTCCATAAATCCAACAAAATATAAATGGTTCAGGTGCTGCTACCTGTTTCCGACCACATCCAGCACATGCAGCTCGGTGGCGTCTGCCAGCTCAGCGGGCAGTTTGCTCAGGCGATTATCTCTCAGCGAGAGGACGTTGAGGCTGGCGCAGCCGCCGAGTTCTTTGGGCACGCTGCCGAGCCGGTTCCGGTCTACATTCAGGTTCGTCAGCTTCTTCAGCTTGCCCAGCGAGCGAGGAAGTGACTGTGAGGTGAAATGAAAGGAGATTTAAATCTGGTTAATTCGGATTGTGTGCATATACGGTCTAACTTTATCAGAGTAAAGTCGGGGTACCTGTAAATGATTCTCCGTCAGGACAAGCTCTGTGAGGTTTTCACATTCTCCTATAGAGTCGGTCAGCTGAGTTAGTCGGTTCTGGTCCACTTTCAGGATGGACAGCTGCTTTAAACAACCTGGGAAGAAAACACACAGTAAAACATTTAGAAATTTAAACACAGAAACAGAGACAAAACTTTATTCTTATTTGCAGGGATCCATCTTTTTAACTTTTAAACGTAAAGTTCAGGAAGGTTGGAAGCGTGGCTGAAACAGCATTTTAGACAATGGAACTGGTAAAGTCTGGAAGTGCACATGTTTTCTCAAACTGGCCGAGACTTTAAAAAAAGGCTTACTGGGGCAGTTGCCCAGGGCGCCAAGGACTTAGAATGCATGTTTTACATTGTACCTTATATAAAACTTATAGGCCCGTAAAAAGTGTGTTGTTTTAATATTGTTACATTTTTATTAATGTATAGAAAACTCAAATATTTGAAAACTCTGGGGCATTTTAAACCTATTAGTGTACTGTCATTTGGATGAGAAAATGTATATTTTTATCATTATTTAATGGGGTAGGGCATCAAAACTGGCACCAGCCCAGAGGCCCTTATCCTTCTAAGTCCGGCCCTGTTCCCACACATTATTTCTTTTTCAAAATTTATCTGGAAAACAGTTTAGTGACATTCCAAATATAAGTGTACATGGCTTAAATTCAGAGACTTGGTGGAGATCTGGTCAAGTTTTTCACTGAAATCATTATTCCAGCAGAGGGCAGCATCATCTTTGTTTAACATGAGTCAAACCAACTCTCTATTTCAACCATCATTTTGCAGGAAAAAAAAACATTTTGGAAGCTTCAGAGGTTTCCTGGAGAAGCCAGTCCGGTGAAGTTTCTTCACCTATGCTGTCTGGGACGACCTCCAGCAGGTTCTGTGTGAGCAGCAGGTCGGTGAGAGCCAGCAGGCCGTTCAGCTCCGAAGGAAGCTCATCCAGATGGTTCTCAGAGACGTCCAGACACACCAGCCGCCGAAGGTTTCCCAGTTCCTGCGCACAGAAAATAAATGAACAGGTACGACTGTGTAATCAGAGCACAGCACGGTCATTTTCTTCAAGGAGAACGTCATGAGTTTCATTTAAAAACTGTATTTACAGGTGGTAATGAAGACAACTGATTACGGTCCAACCACAGCTCCCTCAGGTTGGGGAGAGCACCGAGTGTGTCCGGCTAAAACAAAACAGAATAAAGGACAAGAGAAACAAGGAAAACATGTTGAAAACAGAAAACAAGGTTGCTATTTTTGGTGCAAAGACAAGGAAATCAGGCTTTTGCTCAATGCATTTTCATCTGAAGGTTGTTAAAAACAGAGATCCCAGAAAACCAAAACCTTGAGCTCAAGAATTCATCTGAGCATGACGTTAATAAGTCATGACTTCCTGTTCTCTAGATCTGCTATAAACTGGTGCCAAACATATAGTTGGTTCAATTCTTGCAGGATTGTACTTTTCTGTAATCTATTATCCATGATTTTTAGTAAATATGATAACGTGAGTATAAACAAAACCTTTACAGCCCCAGTCAGAAGACTGCATATATTCAGAGAATATATATGATCCTCAGTCTTATTTAATTACATGAATGTATTTGAGGCTGTGTGTATAATCTAAACTATAGAGAATTCCCATTATGAAAAGAAGCTTGTGCATCAAATTCTTATTTGTAAACATTTTATAAAGTTTGTCTTGTTATCAGGGCGTGCTGTGGTGGCGCAGGGGGTTAGCACGCCCCATGTTTGGAGGCCTTAGTCCTCGACGCGGATGTCGCGGGTTCGACTCCCGGTCCCGACGACCTTTACCGCATGTCTTCCCCCCTCTCCTCACCCTCCTTCCTGTCTGCCTACTGTACGAAAAAATACGAGCCACTAGAGCCGCAAAAACTCTTCAGAGAAAAAAAAAAAAAAAAAGTTTGTTTTGTTATTAACTCACAACAAAAGAAAAAAACATAATGGATGGATAATTTAAAGCTCAAAATTACACACGTATTTCTCAGTGAAATGTTAGCCTATGATTGAACATGTGGACAGGATTTCATCATGAAGTCACTGTTTGCTCAAGTGTCCGCCCTGTGTCATGTTTACCCTGTCCTGTCGAGACAGGTGGGAGTTCCTGCACTAAAAGCGCCTCTGTGGTAAACATGCATTTTAGATCATAATTATTTAAAAAAGAATGAAGGTCACTCGGGAATTAAGTGAGAAAATTATCTAGAGAAGCAGAGGAGATGTTAACAAACCAAAACTTCCAGTTCATTGCTGCCAAGGTCCAGCTGTTCCAGTTTCACCAGGAAAGAGAGCGACCTGCGCAGAAGAGCAGAAGAAGTTATGTCATCTGAATATCTACCGAGAGGAACAAAGAGTCCTGCCTCACATACCGTTCATTACAGAATGCAACCATAGGCTGCTGTGTAGCTTTTGTAAAAATATTCAACTTGGATGTTTTTGAATTCCTAAAAATGCCACTTACGTAGGCAGAGACTTCAACCGGTTCTCCCTGAGCTCGAGTGTCACCAAGTTGGCCAGACTTTTAAATGGGAGAGAGAGGAGAGAAGGGAGGGGGAGGAAGAGGAAGAGATGTTGGTTAGTCAGATGGCAAGTCTGATCGCCTGGGCTGCCTGGCACGGCGAGGGGCTCGTCCATCTGCACCGTCTCTCAGCGGGTGAATCGTCTGAGTGGCTTCAATTGAGCAGCTTCACATCTTTCTACCAAAGGCCTTGCAATAATAGTCACACTTCTTGATTTTTCTAACATTTTGTCACATCACAACCAACAAACTTTAATCTGACCGATGCAGAGTTGCAACTGTAACTGCAGTGAAAGGTGGTTCCAGAAAGTCTTTACTAAGATGAGAACAACATAAATGTGCAACAGAATTTAAAAAACTGGCATCTTTTCCTAAAAATTCACAAGTATGAGCCAATTTCGATAGGCTCTTAGCCATAGAAATTGTTCAACTGAATAGTTGGAAGTTATAAATAATTTTGTAAGGCGCTGTAAACAGCAGTTGAAGATAGCAAGCCATTTATTTTAGATAATCCGTGACATTCAAAACACACACAAAAAAATAATGTACCCCCCAAAATTTTATTGGACTATTTTTAGTATAAAAACAAATAGCAATATGTTTCTGTGATACATACTTTCCAATGTCACTGGGTAACGTCTGTAATGTCACATCGTTGAGGGAAAGGTGAGCCAGCGCTCGCAGCTGAGTGAAGCCGTCCGGCAATCTGTGGCAGAAAGACGGGAGGAGGAAACGGTGAGAGATTCTCAGAATGCTCTTGTACTCTGCATGAATTATCCAAGGGTTTCTGCTTAGACATTCAGAGGTTCAACAGTTCTTCTCTAGTGTGAAAAAAGTGAAACTTGGAGATTGCAACACAGAAGAGTTGCACAAAATGAATGAGAGGATTGAACTGGCTTCTTATGTGGATTATTGTGAAACCGATACAAATCCATTCAGCATTGCGATATCAACTATAATCTACTCAAACTTTGTTTCATGTAATCTTTTCGTGAAACAAACTAAGCCTTACATACTTTTTTTGGACATACAAGTCAAACACAAACAATCTAAAATACGAAGCCCATTGTGCAACTAGTATTAAACCTAATTTGATATCGACTTAAAGTAATGCAGGGAAGTTGCAGTGTTTACCTGGCGAGTGGGTTTCCACTGAAGTCTGCGATCTCCAAGGCCCGGCAGAACTTGATGCTCTCAGGGATCTCTGGGATTTCTGCAAATGGGTCAGACGAAGTAATAATTTATCACTTTAGTTTTAATTGTACCTTGATGCAGGGACGTGCACGGATCAACACTAGGTGGTGCTAGAGCACCTGCTCTTTTTCCTCTTGACAAAAAAAATGTGTAGCCCTGATTTATTTATTTTTTGGTGGCTCAAGGAAGCTTTTCTGGGTCTTAAAGCCTGCATTACTGCTGCCCCACATTTTTGTAAGTTTGCCTGACTGAAGCTGTGGCTGCGATAAATCTCACACTACAAAGACAGCGGTGGGGTCCATGTGTTTTGAGCACCTGCCCCTTAAAATATCTGTGCATGCTCCTGCCTGGATGCAATGAAAGCGTCACTATGATCATGCACATTCAAGTAATGTGCAAAAATATCTTCAGCATCGCTAATTACTTTAATTTAGATGGAAAAAGTTCCCTGCTAAATAACCGTCTTCCATTCATAGTGAACTTCATCAATTAAAATAAACATATGCAAAAGACAAACAAGGGTTGTGCTAACCAGGCTTCTCATTTAAGGCGCTATTACACATTCTCTTCCTCGAAAGTCCTTCAAAGCTTGAATTTCTGGCTTCTAAAAGTAGAAATGACTGTTTGTAGGCCAGGTGGGTGCCTGGATCTAGTTAAACAGTTGCGCTGTAATAAATCTTTAAGTGACTTCCCTGCCAAGTCTTGAAATGTGATCTTTCAGCTCTGGATGTTGCAGGTGCATCTTAATAAATCCCTACAGAGGGAAGCGGCCCCGCTCAGAGCTGAGCTGCAGTTGGAGCTGAGAGGCACGCAGGCAGACAGATGGGAAAGTCTCTTCCAGGCCAAGGCACTCTGCTCTCACAGCAGCGTGTGGTTTAATAGATGTCCTGCTTGCCACTCAGTATCAAAGGCAAGGACAGACAGGGCACAGTGTCTGTGTACATCACAAGAACAATCAGGCATGTTTGAAATGTTTCACCTGGCATGTAAAGGGAGGAGTAGGTGTTGACTTTTGGTTTCATTTCTGCATTCTACGCAGATTTAAAGGATTAGAAATTCATAAAGCAACTACGACAATCTTTTGATTCTACATTTGGTTTCACAGAGGTTGTAAGGCGAGTCAGTATTTATGTACCGTTTCTGGAGATGTCCAGTTCCACCAGCTGCATGAAGTTGGCCACCTCAGGAGGGAGTCTCTGGATCACATTGTCACTCAAGCCGAGCTTCCGTAAGTTTAATAGTCTGAAGAAAGGCTGTGGAGACACATGATACATTGTTTAGTAAAAACAACTTCCTTAGGCTCTGCGTTTCTCTTTCTCTTCTTCTACTTTTAGTTTATCACCTGATTCTGCCAGGATGCTTTGATCAAGCACAGCCAGGGAGAAATTTGATTCAGAAATGTCTATTAAACATTCCAGAAAATCAAAATGTCCCAAAAAGCAAAGTTCTGTTCATTCCCAGAATCGTGAAGATGAAAAATATCTATTTTCTACACACTATTCTTGACAAAATTCTTACTGTTCCAGATTTTATTCCCAGATTCCTCATTAATTATTGGACAAATGTTCATGTTTAAATACAATAGAAATCTATCAATTGTAGATAGACGGGCAGACAGATGAACAGATGGAAAGGTGGATGAACAAATGAAAAGATGGAAAGGTAAATGGGTGAATGAAGAAATGGAAAGGTGGACGGAGGAATGAACAGGCGGACAGCTGAATGGAGGGATGACCAAATGAAAAGCTGGATGAACTGATGGACAAATGGAAAGGTGGCTGGAGGGATGGGAAGGTAGACGGCTGGAAAAGTGGATGGACGAATAAACGCACAGATAAACAGGCAAATGAATGTATTAATGTATCAACGAACTAATGGAATGATAGATGAGCGGAAGGGTGGACGGATGAAAAACAGACCGGTGGTTGGACAGATGGATAAACTGTTTTGATGAATGAATGACAGACAGGTTTTTGAGAATGTTTAGGGAACGGATATCTTTCCACACAGCATGTTTTCCATACTTTTCCAGATCAATGCAAAGCAAGCAGTACAGTAAATCTGTGCAAATTATTCACTCCGATAAATTGTGTTTTTCTAAACATTTTTAGCTTTTCACCACTCTTATAAATCCAGTGACCGACTCTTGAAGTGGTTCTGAAAACATTCCATTCACATATTTGGGAATAAAAAAATATATCAGAAAATATCCTTTTCACCATAGTGATGGCTGCCAAACAAAGTGGCTTTCGGTAGGAGTGCGCTGTGGCTGCAGTTCTGCCAAGTGCTTTCACAAGAGCACGTTTGTTGGAGCGGCCAGAGCTCAGCTACATTCCTCCGCCAGCAGAAGTGTGTGTCTGTGCTGCTCAGATGGACAGACAAGATGGGAGAAACATGCTGAAACTACACTTTTATTTACCACCCGTTCTGCTGCCCACAGAGGCACTTCTGTCTGCGCTATCACAACCCGGACTTCACAGATAATGAAGGAAAACTCCTGGGAACATTTCTGGAATGGGGAACCTGAATCAAACTCATTCAGGAATGCTTTCTGTCTGCAAGCTTGGAGCCTAAACCTTAATTTAAATTAAACCTCAGGCCATCATCTGAATTTTTCAACTGGAAAACAACGCCTGTGTGTGTGTCAGTTACCACAGATTAATTTACTAAATTGAAAAAAATCCAGATAATGTCAAAGCTCTCCCTCCTCCGCCCGGATTAGGTTTAAAAACAGCGAGCCGCTACACTAGTGTAACCCAACTGTTGCGTAAACATGCAGTAAATCAGATAACACCACCTATTCTCCGAGTACATGCTAAAAGTTCTAACTGGAAAGAAAGGATCAAATATACATGTACACACAAAGTGAAACATGGTGGAGAGAGCTCCAGAGAAAAGAGATCAGAGCAGTTCACGTCCACTCTGTGTTTTGATGATTGACATTTCCTGTTCTTCACAGGTCGTGTGTGTTTTATTTGGATCCCGTTGAATAGGTTCAGGGTAGGTCAGAACTTCAACATTCACACTTTACCAACGGTTTCTGTCCTTTCTGACTCCGTCAACAACAAACATATAAATTATTCCTACATCAGAGCTTTTGTTATTTTCCTGAGTGTATGACTCTGTCTTTTCAAACACCCATGATTAAGATAGTCGGCTGTTCACACGGAACCGGGTTCTGGTTTTGTTAGATTTCTCTGGGGAGTTTTTTCTCCCCACTATCACTACATGCATGCTCGGAATGAGGGATTGCTGTAAAGTCAACACCACAATAAAGCAATTGTTCGGTTAATACATGCTCATCGTGTCATGAAGCGGTGGTGAGAGGTGGTGAGGCAGACGCAGCAGACCCAGGTAAGATGAATAAATGATCTTTTAATGATGACAATACAGTCCAGCAACGGGCA
The DNA here is from genome assembly GCF_003331165.1 of Xiphophorus hellerii. NCBI lineage: Eukaryota > Metazoa > Chordata > Actinopteri > Cyprinodontiformes > Poeciliidae > Xiphophorus > Xiphophorus hellerii. The sequence continues at coordinate 18,179,333 of NC_045692.1, forward strand.
GCACGGCCGAGCGGAAGCCAGGGCTCGACGCCGGTAGCAACCGTTAAAATGACTGGACAACACGAAGTACTGAACGCACATTAGACAAGGACCCGACAAAGAACAGACACACAGGTGACACTAAATACACTGGGGGTAATCAGGGAACAAGAAACACCTGGGAACTAATCAAGGGGAGACAGGACAACACGGAGACGCAGATACACAGGAAACTCAAAATAAACACACAGCAAAACACAGATCACGACACATCGAGGAGTGAATGCTGCAAGTCAAAGACTTGAGATTCTTTAGACAGAAAACTTAAAAAACTTAAACTGAACTTAAATGCAATAGTTAACAATTAGGATAAATTGGAATGTATGACTGGTATTTTTGTATGTATTTTTGGATTAATAATTAATAACTAGATAGCAAAAGGTGTTTAAGATTTTTTTTTTTTTTTTTTTTTTTTTACATAAATTTGAACCAGGTGAAGCTACAACTACGCCACTTGAGTTCTGGATACTAGGATTTATTTTCAGACAGACTTTTTTTTAAAAATCTTATATGCAAAATGTATTTTTTGTACAGTTTTGGTTTAATTGCTCCTGTGAATATATTATTTCAGCAATTTGCCTTTTTTAGTCCATGTAATCCAGTTAATCTATTACTAAATTAGCCAACAATTATTTCAATAATCAATTCATCATGATTAACCCAATTAATCAAAGTCTTGTGTCAAGATCAAAAACCAGGAGCTTGGAGCAAAGCGGCCTACAGAAGGTGACAAAACATTCTCTGGGGTTTGGTTTTGAAGGAATTAAAATAAAATAAAACCATATCTGTACTGGTGCTGGTTAGGCCTGCAGCTTCCAAAGCGAAACAGGTTCCCAGTTCCACCACCTCTTCTAAAAGCTTTTCCATCGGCGCGTTCCTCTCTGCTTGATGTCATCAAGCATTTATAAACTGATAGAGCTTAAAACTACTCCGTAATGCAATCATGCCTGAGAACAAGTAATTGTAGGCACTCACAAAGGCATCCATTCACTCCTTAGTGCCATCTTAAATAATGGGTTGAGTGGAGGACACGGAGTAAAGCACGATTGACCCTAGAGCATCTCGCTCCTCAAATCAGTCTGTAGACGACTAGTAGTGCTGCGTGGGTCAGTGGGAACATTGGGATGTAGCGTACCAACACATTTGTGAATGTTGTGTTCAGTCTGCCTTCGCTGAATCATAGGGTAACCAGTTCGCAGCGTCTGGCAGGTCAAGACTTTATTTACAACTTTTCAGCAAGAACACTCTAATGAGGCACCTAAAACATTGTCTGTAGGAGTGAGGAAGAGGAGGAGGTTTTCCTCTAAAAGGGAAGGTGGGTAAATAACGCGTGTCAGCAGAGGGCACTGTGATGTCTCTGCACTGCACTTTAAAAAAAATTATTCCTCTGTTTGGCATCTGCCTGAAGAATGTGGGCTATGACAGAAAGCATGTGTGGGATGTTTTGGGACATACTGGTCAGTGAAAGATGAGCCAGTGTGTTCTTATCTGTGGTCAGACTGGTTTATAATAAAGAGGACAATATATGTAATACAGTAGAACAAGAAGTTATATCTATTTCTGGACATGCTCTCTTTTAAACCTCATTGAATAACAAGGAGAACATAAAACTATTTTCCAGATGGAGAGAGATGCTCTATATGCTGACAGCTGCACAGATGCAGCGTCAAGCCGCTCCTGGTGATGCTGAATGAGTTCTGCTGCATTAGATGGGTTCTGCTTTGAGAAAATCCCTCATTATTACATAATAAAGTGCAGCCTGGTCAACCTGAGGAAGAGAGCAGCAAATCAGTTGGGATCCAAGCTTCACTGCAGTCAAAAGATGCTTTGTGTTATCAGCTGCTCCGCTTGGATTACTCTCAGATGTTAATAGGGGTGTGTACGCATGTGTGCGCTTTACAGTCATCACAGAGAAGATCCTGTTGTGTATGTGTTTTAGACAGAACATATTGCTGTTTATCAGTGTTGCTTTGGTTTGTGTCTCTCCGTAACTCAGGTTACAGTAGTAGGAATGTGTGTGCCTCAGGGATACAGCGCGAGGTTTAATGTGCATACTTACGCATTTATGAGCGATGGTGTTTGTGTAGGAGTGTTTACGAGAACTTTTATGTGCATTAGAAGAGTCTGTAAATTCATCAGGTGGTATGTGAGTGTTAGTGATAGCTGCAGAGAAGCCAATTAAAGCATGACTAGATGCAGGCACATTTTGCAGTAACATTCTTCCCCCAATGTCCGTCTGGGCAGATCAGATCACTCTTAGCACTACACACACAGCAGGAATATATTTTAAAATGATCTTAAGATTTTAATAATTGGTCATCCTCAAGATTGTCAGAAGGGGGAAATCTGGACTAAAAAGAGGGGGAAAAGGAAGGCATAATTATCTCGCTGTGTGAACTAGACATTAGCACTACTGCAGAAGCTAATGTCGACCTAAAAAAAAAATAGAGGGAGTATCGCCATCTCACGAATATCGTGCAACCCTATTGGCTATGTCAACAATTTTTCATTAAGTACGTAACTCAACTTAGTAAATTTGCTAGTTCTGAGTCTTCACAAAGCAAAGTGTGTGTTTTTGCTGATGCTTGTGAGTAACCTGAATCCCTTGAGTGACTCGATGCAGTGAGATTAAGCCAGATATTCACAGGGGCTGCAGTGTTTCAGTCATTCCACTTAGCTTCTAATTTCCCTCCAATTATGCCATCTGACCAGAGATGGAATAGGTCCTGCTTACAGCAGCCCAACCACACACAGTGGGTGTATAAAACGAGATAAAAGCTTTACATCAAGCAAAGCCAGGTAACAAAACTACAAACAATCATTGTTTTGCAGAAAAAGTATATTTGACAAAAAACCTTTTTAGTATGCTAATACACAAATTCAAATTTAAGCAATCCTCCAAATCCGGCCTCTTCAGGCTCGTCCTTCATTCCTCAACTCTTTCAATCGTTCCTTCACAATGCATGAAAACGGCACACTGCAGCATGCCCACCACCTCTGGGGTGAGGGGCTTAAAGGGGGCAGGGGAGAGAGGAGCTCACGCTTTTGTATTGCTGGGGACTCTCAGTGTCTGGGAGGAATTGGTTGTCTAAGAAAGTAGGGCTCATTAGAGCAGATTGTTCTCTACAGATATCAAGAAACCTCGTTGTGGTTGAAGCTCCATGCATGAGTGAGCGCAGCAGTTGGTATCCATGCTTTTAAAAAGCTCCATCTGTTTTATAAAGTTATGTAAAGTCAAATTTTAAGATGGGCAATCAATACCGTCATAAAAATTAATTTAATGCTTCTTGGCCAAATCAAAATCTCCAAAGAAGTTTCTACAACTTCTATACATACATTCCACCCTTACTGGTCCCCTTTCTATGGCTCCACCTCTCTGAGTTCCCTCCAATTTTCTTGTAAGCAGGACAAAGGCTAAGCAGCCAGTCCCATTCAGGGCTGTCAGTCAGTCCAGCTCCTCCTGCAGCGGACCAGTCCATTGTCCAAAAGGGCACCACAGAGAGGACACAGAGGGGTTCGAAATGGAAGCACGATGAGTTGAAAGAGGCAAGTGGTGCGCGTTAACAAAAGGCAAGAATGACTATGAAGAGCCGAGATGTGTGGGTGTGGAGCGAAGAGGAGAGAGCTGCAAGAAAAGGGAGTGACTGGATTATTAATGAAAACTGGAGGAGAAACTGAGAATTTCCACTGGACTCTGAACCACTAATGAGGACAGACACTCAAAAAAAAAAAGAAGAGAGAAAAAAACATATCCAAACAACTAATAAACTCCTTGAGAAATACGACACGCAGTTATGAGCGAAACGCTGCACGAGCTTCACCAGAAAACCCACTCATATCAGGCAACAATACAAACCCAGCCACCTACTCACAACAGTAAACCTACATCACACTTCCTCTGCTCTCTCCGTCCCCCACAGTTATTCCTTTTTGTTTCTCTCTGCTCAGGTGAACTCACTCGCGTGAGAAGAAATCAAACAAAAACACGTCTGTGCTACTTTGCCCAGACGTGCACTTGACTAAATTGAAAGTGTATCATGCAATTTCTTTAAAATGATACAACCGATTTAAGATTCATTAACAATATTTACTCTAGAGCCACAAGTGACTTTTTGGACCTTCCACTACTGTTTAAAATATAAATGTAATAACATTTCATGCTTTGAGTTGTTTTTATTCATGTAATAAATTGATACTTCATGACAGAATCACACTAAAAATACCAAAGGTATTGTTTTATGTCAATAAAACAATAAAACAATACTTTTTTGTCATCAAGTTGGAAACTATGTATTTTTTATTTTCCATCAATTTCAAAATCCCACAGAAGGAAACATTCTTTTCTGCAAAAATGTCTTGATTTTATAGAAAATGTAGAAAAAGAAATAAAAGGAGTTTAAAAATGACAAATTTCCTGAAATAAACATTTATCAAAAACTTTTAAGTTGTCTTTTTTTAAAATGTCTTCTCACATTTGGAGCTCTAAACTAGTCTTACTTAGCTGTACTGAAGGTAAACATGGCTCTTGGTATTGTACATTTTGCAGACCCCTGGTTTAACCCTTCGGAACAGACCATGCATGTATAGTCACGTCTCTGCGTCTCCAATTAATACCATTTTAAAAACCGATTAGATAGCCTATATGTATTCGTGTTTGCATTCCGCTTAAAAGGCACTTTGAGCCTTTTCTGCCTCATCCACGTTCAGTTCCCAAGTCTGGGAAAGGCCACACAGGGAGACAGGTGTGATGACTGACAGAATAACCCCCATCTACACCGCTTCCACCTGTCCAGGTTGACTTTGATCTGCAAGTGCAAATAGCTAAGCAGAAAAAAGGCGAGTGTGCCGCCAGATATTAGCAGCTTAAGGTTTGCCCAAGAAAAAAAAGAAAGAAAAAAAAAAAGTTACGAGAGATCACAGTTTAGGCTAGTTAGTAACAACAATAACAACTGGGTAGTGTTTTATTTTCCTCTGTAAAAGAAGGGTTTTTTTTGTTTTTGCATGTTGTTATTTCGCTCCACTGTTGAATATTTTACCTCAAATTTTAGCTGCTCTTTATTGACTCTCTGTAAATACTAATTTGAAGTTCTTGGCTATATAAATCCTTTAATGTTCAAAGTCCAACATAAAGTGAGATTTGGTTGTTCCATATGTTCCTAATGGAGCACTTTGCTCTCAGGCTGCAGGTTTCATGGTGCTTCCTAGAATTTGTGAAAGTAGATACATTAGTTATCAGGCTAGTTCTCTACTTTTAAGACTAGGCTTAAAACTTTACTTTTTGATAAAGATGTGTTACATTTTCTTAAGTTTTTTCTGGAGGACCCACTAAAAACTAATTTTGCTTTGCTACTTTTTCATACTGCTCTATATGAAAGCAATATCTTCTCTATATGAATGCAATATCTTCTCTCATCGCTTCCATTAGCTTTATCTTCTCAGTTTTTTTCTCCATAGATGCTGCATCTGGCCAATTGTTTGTGTTTACCTTTGTCTTTCTTTTCAAAAAAGCCACCCAAGTCACTGCTGCCAAACACTATATGTAGTGTTCGCTTCCTTATTCCGCTTGGCATTCACTATTCATTCTGTGTATCTGCTCTGTCTGCTAAAACCTTACAACGGTCAGCCACAGCAGAATGGCCAGTCACACCAGGCTAATCAGGTTGTTCTGGAGGTAACTTCTTGTTAAAAGGGAGTTGTTAAGTTTCCACTATTGCTACATGCTTGCTAAGGAAGAGGGCTTGCAGCAAAGTAACAGACTTCTTGTGCATCAACAACTGTTGTGCTTCATTTGTTCTGAGAAAATCTGAATTTCCAAGTCCCACATAACAAACTGTGGAAGTTTCAAGAGAAAACAGCTTTTGTTCTCACAATAAACCCTGAGGCACACAGAAACCTGTGCAATCTCTATTATGAGCCTATTCCTCTACTGTTTCAATATAATAGAAAACTTTGTGTGGCTAATAGCAGGCAACTTCATTTGTGAGAATTTGCACATTTGTTACGTTTTAAAACTTAAAAATGTGTTCCCCCCCCCTTGCCTGTGGTGGAGTTGCACCACATCATGAAAACCTCTGAAGGAGACACTTAGAGCAAGTTCCTTTTTAACAAAATGTAAACAAAAATGGAGTAGTGTCATATTTTAGCGCTTCTAGGATTTCTCTTGTCTTTCCATGAGACCAAAAGATCTGCATGTTTGTTTTGGTTGTATTTATGCAGAATATCTTGTGCTATAGTTTGCTTCCTGCTTTTGGAGTGGTCCCTGGTCCACTTGGCATTCACATAGCATTTAAACCGCATTAGATTTCACTTCAACCGACTAAGACGTAGGTTTTTAGGAGGATTAGAGTTCACTGTTTTGGTCCGCACCAGAGCTCAATTCACACCTCCCCAAACGAACTGGACTTTCTAGGCAAACAAATCAGAATTTGATTAAAGCGGACTAAAAAGGGGTAATATGAATGCACCCTTATTTTTTATTCAGTAGTGGACAGAGATCATCAGATCCTCGATCCCCCAAATAAGTTCCCTAATAATTATGGACCGAATAATGGAAATGTCTAAACATTAAAACCCAAGACTCACATTAACAGCTGCAAGAAGTCCTGTAGTTTATCTTATTAAATCAGCTCTGCGTGCAGCATATATTAGCTGTGCTGCCTGATTTTCCTTCATGTGGTGAGTCAGGTCAGAGTCAGTTAGAAGGGGTCTGGGTCAGCACTGTGCATGTATACAGTTTATATACGTCTGTACACAAACATAGTTGTGTATTTATGCTTGCTGTGTAGCCTGTGTAAACAGGAGGACATGTGGAAAGAAAACGGAAAAACACTGGGGTAAAGAGAAAAGCCCTTTACTGAAATCACAACATCTCCAACTACAAGTACCTGCTGAGGCTACAGTACCTCTGATAGTGTTTCCTTGAAGCTGGACTTAGCGCTAAAGCTTTTCATGAGTTGACATGAGCCCCTCTGTTTCTGTGGATTTGCCTGCATTCATCCAGGCAGGAATGTTCTGCTTTTAGATCCCTATTGGACAGCTGGATGCGCTGTTTAGTTCACACTGTAAAACAAACAAGGCAGATATCTGCTCCCCTATTTGAGATTGACAAAGTACAACTGGACATTGTTTAGAATAGTTTCAACACCTAATTACAGGAAAAACATCACAGATAGAAAGGATATATCTGGTGACTAGGGCGATGTTGTGTCAGTAATTAGGGGGACCAGGCTCCAGGTTGCACAGTTATTTACATTAAGACCTAAAAGGAAAATTCTTGCTACCGTACATTCCCAGTCAGCATTTTAAAAAATAGTAGGATTGAAATGATTAATCGGATTAATCATGATGAATTGATTACTGAAATAATTGTCAACTAATTTAGTAATTGATTAGTCATTAACTGGAGTACACCAACTCGAAAAAAGGTTATTTGCTGAAAAAAAAACATATAATGCAGTACTTAAGCCAAAACATTTTGCATGCAAGATGAAAACACCTTTGTCTGTAAATATGTTTTACCCAAAACTCCTCAAGTGGCAATTTTAGCTTCACCAGTTCAAATTCAATAAAGGAGCTAATCAAGTTATTGAGTTTTGGTCAATAAAATATTGAATTTCAAATTTGAAAAAGAAATTGAACCATTTCTTTGAATCTCTTAAGGCATTTCTAATATTGCACAAAAAAGGCTTAAGTGGTTACATGAAAAATCTGTAGAATTTGCCAATTTTTTCTATTGTACAATCAATCAAGTAATCGATAACTAAAATACTCTTTAAGTTGCAACCCTAAAAAATAGACAGCAATCCCTCCCATGTGGCTACATCAGTGGAATAATCTATGCTTTGGAGACTAAAAATGTCACAGCACTAGAAAAGTTTGTACCACATGTTCAGGGACACCGTGACCACATCTGGATTCACATGGAGTCACTACACAGATTTGCAATCCAAACCACATTCAAAGCAGCCTTCAGGCTAAGAGCTACAAACCCAAGTCTGCTCCAAGCTCATACACCTGCTCTGGAGTTCCTCTCTGCACACAATGCGCACTATAATCTCAGGCTTTACGGACAACACCCCACTTCTACTATCGGAGAGAGCAACCAACAATGCAACATCTTCAAACAAAGAGCTTTGTGCAAGAGGAAATAAGCAAACGGCTTGTCTAGAGCTAAAACTTTTGCACAATAAGGATAGGAGAGCAAAGTGAATAAAAACTGACATACATAATTGAGTCTTACAGGAATGAATGAGTGAATGAACCCAGGAGGAGATGAACTAGAAAAGGGGGTTGCCCACTTCCCCTCAGACTTCATCACACGCACCCCCCGTGTTCTGATAAACACGACACAAAACCAGAAGCCCCTATTGTTTAGGACACAGAGGTCCTTCCTGGATGGACCAGATCCGGTATGTGCTGCCAGCCTGCCAGCTCTCAGTCTGACTCAGACTGGAGTCCTACCAGCATGGCCACCACAGCCCATAGGGCATATCTACAGTTTAAGGTTGCAACTAGCGATTATTCCACAATTAATTTGATGATTAATTGGATAAACAAATTGGCAGATTTTTCATTTAACCACTTAAACTATTTTATACAATATTAAAAAATACATTCAAATGCAAATTCAATTCCTTTTTTAAATAAGAAAAACATTTTATTGTGTAAAATTACAACATAGCATTCATTTGATAAATCCTTAATCATTTCAAGAAAGGAATCTGAAGCCACTAAAATACTTCTAACGGTAACATGTGAAAATCTTCAATATTGTGTAGGGCTGATCCGCTATTTTTTTTTTTTTTTTTAGATTAACCAGTTAATAATTAAGCAAAAGTTGCTTAATGTGATTTTTTTGTACAGAATTTTAACCGGGTGAAGCTAAACCTACGTGTGTTTTGGTTAGATAATGATTATAGATAAAAAGGGTCGAAAGGGAGCCTGGGGGGAACCAGAAACCTCTGGCTGTAGACATTTTATGTGATTTGTTTTACTAGATTCATACATATCAAATGTTGAAATTGTCTTGTTTTATCCCATTTTGCTGACATCTAGGAGGACACTCCTGTAACTGTTTTATCTTGGTAAAATACAGGTCAAATGAAACCGTGTTGGGTTAGCACATAAAAGCCAATAAACAATTGACGTGATAAAACGTGAAAAACCTCAGTGTATAAATAGTTCTGCAAGAGACGACAGAGTATTTAATCGTTTTCAGTGCATTAAATGCAGTATGTTTTTTCTGTAATGACACCACAGTACAGTATCATGGTTAGCCCAACACAAAATCATTGCTGCGTTTCCATCTTCCTTGTTTGAATAATGTCTCCAATTGAGTGATACTGGCAGCTTGTAAGTGTTTTATCGGTGAATAGATTACTCCTGTACGTAAAGATAGTAGCTGCTGTGGTTTTATAGATAAAAAAAAAAAAAGTCCACGCAGTGCATCTCATATCAACAAAACCAAGCAAAATATCAGTTTCTCAATCTGCAGTAAACCACAGAAAGTTTTTATGCAAAGCCAGAAAAGTGGTTCAAAGTGTAGCAGAAAGGCATCTTTATGTAGTTCACCGGCCTACCATCCAGCCCCCAGTGGAAAAATAACTGCTCCACTTTATGTTGCTATAAAGTTTCCAGGTCTTGCAGCTGTAGCCCTTTCAAAGTCCAAGGACAAAGTGCAACTCTGACACGAGCTACACTCTTGCCTCGTCTCCGTTTGACAGCTTTGGCTCGAGTTGAGGCCAAGGTTGCTGTGCAGCAAGCAGATTTTTCAACAGCAGTGGTCTCTACGGGCACAGCGCTACAGAAGATCCGCAGTGACGGGGAAGCCCCAACCCACATGGTGTCTTCTCCCTGACAACATAGCGTGAACATGCCCCCGCATCAGGCAAACCGGCGGCCCTGGGAGATCCATCGCCTTGGAGACCGGAGTTAGTTCAGCGCAGCAGCCGAGGCAACAGAAACCTCCCTGGTGACGCCAAGCTGATGATGAGATTAAAAGAAAGCCTTGATACAGACCCATAGCTCTCCAAATGCAATTATTTTCTTTCTTAATGATTTTCTTTTTACTGCAATATTAGGCCAAAGATTAGTTTCCTAGATGATACACCTATGTTCAAGAGGTGAAAGACAACGACTTTATTACGTGGGATTACAAGCAAGGCCCAATTCAAATGTCACCGAGACGACATAATTACAGAGGTGGCTGCGACTCCCTCCCACATGACTCCAGAGAGGATCAGCAGGAGGATCGACCACAATGCCAGCTCTAAGTAAACGGGCAAGCACGGGCTGATTCCCTACAGTCTGCCCGCAAAGTTCCCCTGCAAGCCTGAAGGAGAGGGAACCTGTTTCAGAGCTAAAAATACACGTAGTGACAACCTGATGAAGCAGGCAGAAAGGTTTCACCTCTGCAGGTGTGCCATGAAGGTCTGGAAAAGCACAAAGAGGCACAGTTCAACCAAACAAAACAAGACAATTCATCAATATGTGACTGCACTTGACCTTGACATAATTAAGAGAACAACAAAACTGAAGGTTTCCTTCAAACAGATTCTATTAAAACTAGATAGTTAAGTAAAAATCCTGCATCACAACTCTTTTGTCACACTTGGAGGCATTCACTTTAACTCCTAGGAGTTTTGGATCAGACATACTCCAAAAGTCAAATACAGAATATGTATTTTTTTCCACTTATGCTCATCAAATGCATCAAAGCTAAAAACTCACACCATTTTGAGTCTATATACACATAAACCAACGAATGTACTGACATTTACACAACAAGTAAATGCAATCCAAATCGGACTTTTTCACAGAAGTGTAAAAGGCCAACTTCCAATCTTTTCACCCAAAATAAATCAAATTTCTGCCACTTCCATACGTGGCACTACATCGAATACATATCTGATTGTTTTCAAAGCATCTGCAGTCAGAATGGTCACGTAGCATTTTATCTGATTTTGGAAATGCATCGTAATTCTGCCCCAGAAGAAGTCAGACAATGTAAATCTGGATGTAAACAATGACTGAATAATTAGAATTTTGAACTTATTAGAGAAGTCTGCGTCAAATCACAACCCCATCACTCCTGGTTCTGACTACACATCCAAACAGACTTCTCTGCAGAAACTGCAGTCATTGTCCCACAAAAAGCCGTTCCCATTAGTAGTGCTTTCTTTTCATTAGCTTCCTTCATGCTATGATTTTGTGACAATACTGTCAGCTCCCATTACTGAATAAACGTTAAAATTAATCCATAAACTGATGCATCCATTATTACTTCTGTAAACAGTGTGCTGCTGTGTTCTTCTGTGGTCACAGAAGTTCACAAAAGTCTGATTGTGGTCACATTATTCAGTAGCATAAATGACCACGCAAAAGAATAAAGTAAAAAAAAAAATCTGAATTGAGAATCAAGACTTGCTGTGTGAACATGGCTTTAAAATGTCATTAGCCCCAATTAGTTTTATGTGAACTTCTACATAAGATGCATAAAGTGCACCAAGAAAATCCTTTATGTGCAAAATAACAGGTCAGGAAAAATTAGGTGAAAGATTAATAAAAGGTTTGATAGAGAAATATTAGTATGTTTGAATAAATTGCCAAAGAACAGCAGCATAGTTTCTTTAACTCCTCAAACCTGTAGGTAGTCAATAAGAACATTTTTCAATAAATGAGCCGTATCTGGGCTCTATGTGCAAGAAAAAGAAGAAAAATAATTTAATCTTGGTGTGAAAACAATCTCAGTCTTTATCCAACTATAACCTCCATCTGAAAATGAGCAAAAAAAAATCTGGTTCCATTCAATTTGTGTTTCAGGCCCCAGAGGAACACAGACTAGCTTAATTAAAAGCTATCTGAATGAACAGTCTTAGTTAACACAAAAAAGACCAAAATTAAGCTTAATTAACCAGAGAATTCAGCTGAGGGAAGTTGCGGGAATCAGGACAAGGTTCTAACAGGATTTGCCTTTGGGTGGGCTTTCCTAACAGGGTTGTGTGTGTATTTTTTAGCATTTCTCACCTTTTAAAGATACAGGAGTCCCCACTGTTCCTTATGGGTCCCAAAGTCTGGGACCAATAAGTAGTAGTGTGGTTCTAGGGTTCGGAATTATGGTGTGAACTGAGTTTAGGTTAGGCCTGTACTGATAAAGGTTGGGTTTAGGGTAAAGGTCAGGGTGGGGCTATAGAAATGAATGAATGTCAATGCAAAATTCTTGTCAAATTAGAAAGACCTAATATGTATGTGAGTGAGTGAGTGAGTGAGTGAGTGAGTGAGTGAGTGAGTGAGTGAGTGAGTGAGTGAGTGAGTGAGTGAGTGAGTGAGTGAGTGAGTGAGTGAGTGAGTGAGTGAGTGAGTGAGTGAGTGAGTGAGTGAGTGAGTGAGTGAGTGAGTGAGTGAGTGAGTGAGAAAGAGAGAGAGCTCAGTTCAAGTTCCAGAGGGCAGGGCAAAATCCTGAGGATTCCAGACATGCCTGCATTTCCTAGGAATGTTTGCTAGTGAAACACGGTTCTGCTGAGCCACTTCCACAATGAACACCAAAATACTCCTAACAGTTTCACACTTCAAATTACATCTGTGCATGTAAATTAAATATTTACATGTTTTGTAATCCTTTGGAGCATTTATCAAGCCTGACAAAATTCCCAAAGTGACCAAATATCATTAGATAGCTGGCTTGGAACCGTCTCTCCACACTTACTTAATCAGTTATCAGACACGGCTGACCTGTTGTCACTATATCAACACAACACAAAACGGGTTAAATGCTGAAACTAAAACACAATAAAGAAGGGAAGACAATAAAAAACAAAGACCATCCAGGGTGGCTGAACTGGAGACAAAAAATGCATCTCCCTGCAGGGGCTGACTGCCAGTGTACTGATGCATTAATGAATGGCCCAAACTGTTTCCAATACATTTGTTATTCATCATTGCTGGCATAAGCATGAGGCAAACATGCGTGTGTGTGTCTTTGTTATTTCCAAAGCTTCCTGCTGGGCTTTCAGTTGACATCACTGTCACAGACACAAATATTCACCCATCAGCACCTCTCTATTAAATGCCTAAAACTAGTCATGTGGCACATCCCGCACATTCAGCCTGTGTCATATTGTGTTTGTTCAAAAACACATTAACCAGCCAGGACTGTGACTCATTGTGAAAACTGGAGTCCAAAAAGGATGACCACAATGCAGAAACAAGTGTGGTCCGAAATGACCAGCGTTATTAAAAATCAGCAAAAATTGAACACCGTTTAACACCGTGAACGTGTGTAGTTTGTGGCTGCAGCATAGTAGCATGTAGTTTTATATGGTTGTTTAAAAATGACAGCTGAACTTACTAGCCAGTAATGCAACACAAATAAAAGTGGATATTTTAATGATTATATTGAGATCAGATATTGATCTCATATAAGCATTTATGATATATGTGCAGTTACGGTCAGAACTATTAGCCCTCTAATCAAATCACACAAATCTCTTAATATTTCCATGGAAATTACCATAATAAAAACTGTTCACACTTCCAAAAGTACAGACAAAATCTCTACAAAGTTTGGTATATTTTACATTTTGTGTGTTGAATTGTAACAAGAAAACTGAAATAGGAACCCAGAAATCCCGGATCGCAAACTCTCTTCCGACAACACTTCTCCGAGGGGAAGTTGTTACAGAAGGAAGAAAAATGTGGCAGGCATGCTAAACATTCTCATTATGCTAACATGAGGTGCTCACAAAATTTAAAACATTTTCTGTTTTCCAACAGAAAACTGTTGTCACTGTTTTAACAGACGTAATGACGCATCACATAAAGCTTCTTCTTAAGGCTCCTGTATTTAGCAATTTAACACAATAGCAAATCAGAACTTTTTTTCCTCCTAAATGGCCAAGGCATCTTTATTTTGATCCTGTGGGGGAAAAAAAAACATATATCTTGATATCGTGCACGACTTTCCAATGTGTGGAAAAGTGAAAAACGAATAAAAGACAAAATGCAGCAAGTCTTTTTGGTCACATTTTATTTATAAAAATCTCTCTGTCCCAATAACCTGGACGATTTTACTGCAGCAAATCTTCAGTGACGCACAACTCTCTTTTTCACTTATTCAAGAAATAAATAAGTGTTCTTAAAACAGCTTTTTACAGTTTACAGAGAGAAATCTGGCAGGTTAGAGATGCACTTCGACTTGTTTACACTTTAACATTGAAGGAATAACAACTAACTCCACCTAAAAAAAAAATCTTTCCAAAGTTACTATGGTGAACATTTCTCACACTTGTCCTGTTCAATGACAATTGGAAATAGCAAACATCCCAATCAATAACCTAATCAATAATGAGGCAAAGTAGAAAACAGAACAATTTAGATAAGTTGTAACTAATTACCGAGTCAATGACAGCCTTGATGATCGGTTCATTCTCAAAAACAAGATGATTTCAAAATAGTCACAAGCATAAGCTTGAATTTTGGTCAAAATTACTTTTTCCTCATTTTCTATGGAATACAAGCCTTTTTTAAATTCTTCTGTGTCACACAGGAGTGTAGAGAGTAAAAAATCTGGTTTGGTTGAGCGAGAGAAATTCCCCGGACTAAAACAAACAGTGACTCAGATCAAGAAAAATGCAAATGTCACAACATTAAACACAGCTGCAGGTTTGTTTACTGCTACTTATCAAAGCTTTTAGAATCATGCAATAATATTAATTATAAGAAATAAAATAATTTAGTTCCTCATCTTACAAGAAACAGAAGTTGTTTGACATCAATTTGACAGTACAACCAAAATTAGCAAAATTTTCTCAAGCTTGTAGGGCTGAAACAATCGGATTGATTATCGAAATAATCATCAACTAATTTAGTAATTGATTAATTGTTAACTAGAGTTCACAGATTTAAAGAAAATGGTCATTTGTTAGGAAAAAACGTAATTGTATGTCTACATTTAGTTTGTCAAAATGTTTTACCCAAAACTTCACCTGGTTCAAATTCAATAAAATATAGCTATATTGTTGCATTTTAGGCAATGCATTTTTTTTCTTATTATTTATAAAAAGGAATTCAGGGTTTCCCCCAGTGTATTATAAGCCTGGCGGGCCACCAGGCTTTACTTGTGCCCCCACCAGGCTTAACATTGCTTATTTATTTAAGTTTTTTTTATGTTTGCATTTTTTAAGAGTTTATAATTGGTTTTCAGAAATTAATCCTCCAATCTTCTAGCAACACATAATTATCAAGTGATTTTTCAAATTTCCTGTCAACTTTAAACATTTTTAACTCAAAAACACGACAGACCGCTGGATGAATGACTGCCTGAGCGCCCCAACCACCAGGCATAGCAAGTATTCTGGTGGAAACCTTGGAATTAAATTTTGTCCATTTGCAATGTTTTAATGTATTTCTAATATTGTATTAAAAAAAAGCTTAAGAGTTTACATGAACATTTGCAGAATGTGTTTTCTTTCTAATTAATCAGTAGAGTAAATCGATAAAATAATAAATTTTTTAAATTGTTGGTTGCAGCCTTATAATCTTGGGATTAAGAGTTCCTGAAATGCTCCAGAAAATATGATTTTGAGCTAAATAGCAGGACATGCCACCCTTTACTTGATTATTCCTGCTTCCTGCTCTCAGACGGAAAATCAACAAGAAATGCACAGATGTCAACAAATCAGGCACGCCCGACTGAGGTGGTGACAGAGTTCATTAACTGCCCACACACATATACATACACAAAAAAGATCTGATATAAATCTGTCATTGAGAGCAGCTCAGACGTAAAGATTCCCTCAAAAACCAACTTTAAAAAAAGCAGAACAGCACCAAAGTGTTCATTGTTAAGCAAATCAAGAGGGAACTGTGCCAATCAGCTACAAGTTTCACTACAACCTGTTAAATGGGTCGTATCTGTCAGCAGGATTCAATTGTAAAATGCAAATTGGACAGAGATAAGAGTGCTACAGGTGACAGAACATGACTCATCTAAAAATCAGTGGTGCTGTTGCATAAAGTACTAGCTAGGCTCAGGATGTGAAGGCTATCAGGTTTCGGAGTGATAGCAGCCTCCAATGATTCTCTGCGGCCAGCAGATAAAGGGCAGCATTTGTTTGTGGTTGGTTTGTAAGCCATCCTGGATGACCTATTCCTCTGCAGGGACACCAGCACCCCAAACGGATCAGCCTCAAAGAATCGAAAGGTCCAGAACATCAGCTTCGTCCAAACAAACATGGTGGCTGAATTTAAACAATTCAGCTGCTCCACATTTCAAGATTAGCAACAGCAAGAATATTTATTAACACCAGCATTCCATCTTTATCAATGTTAAAAAGAAACTATGATAATTTTTTTGGGCAAAATGAAACAAAATTCTTCACAAAATATTATTTCAAGATATTATTTATCTTGTTAACCAATGAGCAAATACCGTTCTCTGTCGATAGAGATCCTTGAAGTTTGTATTACCGTTCTTTAGAAATGCTTCATGAGATTAAATTGACTCTGATTTCTGTAAAAAAAAAAATATATATATAAAAAAGAAACTAACAGCATCTGAGAAAATAAAAAACAGCAGAACTGTTATCTGCATAATTTTGCTTTCTTGTCTTCTCATGGCTTACATGAACAGCAGATTTCATTCAGATTGCTTCCTATAACTTTTGTGATTCATCTTACTTCATTGTTAAATGGCTAAAAATAGTCAAGCATGAGTTTTCTTTACTCGGAAACAACATTCTCACTAAACAGTGTCATTAGCGTTATGTGGTGTGTTCAATGATTACACAGAGATTGCACTTGAAATTTTCTGTGAAGACTGAAAAGTAAAAAAGTAAATAAAATATTGAAGCAAAAAGAAAAAGAATCTTGTCCAGTATTTTCTGTCATGTGCTAAACTCTAGCAGACAGATCTCTAACCCTATCACTGTGATCCAGAAGCCACAAATTCAACCTTACTGCAAACAGCTGCCACCGCCAAGTCAGCCATCAATTATTCACTACAGCTTTGCCTCTGTGTTTACCTTTGAGGGTTTTGTCTCAGGCCAGAGTGCACAAGGAAGGGAGGTGACAAGTTTACACAGGTCAGCAAAAGAAAAAGCATGATTCATCTTTATTACACTCAAAAAATAATCATTCCTGCTACTGGTAGACATCAGAACGTCATATTAAGGTTAAAACTTTTTTCAAAACTTGTTCTTATGTTTTAAAATCCTTTTAATGAGATGGAAGACAAAGTGTGGGAATAATTTAAGTTTTCTCTAGTATTATCCCTCCTCCATCTGTTGTTGCACACTAATGGTCAGTAGGCAGTTCTTTATAAGATCAAAAGTTGCTAAATTAAAAACATACACCAGCTATCACTCTTACTATAAGGAAAAACTGTTTTAAGCCTACAACTGGAAACATATAAATGGCTTTTCTGTTCAGCAGTAAACTACAGGCTCTACCCAAACAGACAACCAACCAAAAACTAACTAAAAATCTACGTTATTTACTCCTAGTGTTATACTACAAAAAGTAGAATGACAAAAATGTATAATCTCCAAAATACACATCTTTACTTAAAAAGTACATCAGTGGACCATTCCCTATTCACAGTTCAGTAATCACACATTTACCCATTTTCTGGGGCATTTATCCAAATTATTAAACATGTCTTCTTATAGATATTGGCGTCATGTCTCTCCAGTTGACTCTGCATGTGTCAACTGGTCATTTGTTGTCAGGCTAAGCTCCAGTGTTCATGGATGGACAAATGCAACAGAACATTATGGATAAATGAACCCAGATCACTTTTTTTAATCCAATGGTTTGCATTGGAAATCTTTCTCCAAAACCTTTTCGGCGCTATAAAATCTCCTATCCACATACGCACCTCCTATCAGTCCGTCTGTCCCTCCTGTTAAAGGGAGGAGGGGGCTGGCAGGATGTGAGACCAGCTGGTCATCAGTTCAGACAAAGAAACCTGCTGAATGTGCTCTTGAATCTAAAAGAAACAGATCTCTCTCGCTGAAGCTCGATCGTGGACCTTTCAGTCCTCAATCTGCTTCCTTTTGGTTGATTACAGAAGTTGTCTTTTTTGTTTTCTCACAATCGGAACAACAGAAAGGGATTTTTAAAAACGGTGGCACAAAGAGGTGTTTTGCTGGAGCTTGACCAAGAATAGTTTTGGTTTCAAATTGTATTACTAAAAGATAAAAGAAGGAGGACAGAGATAAGATATGTGGTTTTTAACTGCAGAGAGGGTAGTGACAGGTGCACTTTGTCTTCTGCATTAGCCTAGATCAGCTAGTCACTGGAGAGAGTGATCAACATGAAGCACCTTGGTTCTACATTAAAGCACCAGCAACTATTTTAAGTTAATAATAAATTATAGCAACAGTCACTCTGTACCCTGACTCCTGTTGGCCATATTTCAATACACTTGACAAAGCTTGGGTAAACAATAGCAAGACATGTGCAGCATGCATTCTTAACCCCACACAAGAGACTAAATCAAGAAGAAAAAAAAAAACACTCTGATTTTTATCTTGTTGAGAAAAAAAAGGACCCATAGAAAGTAGATCCCAGAGGAAGCGTACACTGGAGTTTGCTGGCACAAACACAGGGGTCAGAACCGTGGCAATCGGAGTCGTTTCACGGCCAGGTGAAGCACTAATCTGCCCTTTAGTCACAGATCTGACAGCAGAACGCACCGACAGCTGAGGATTAACCAGGCTGCACTGTCATCCTTCCTACTTATCATGCTCACATCCATCTTATCTAAAGGTGCTGCTAGCAAATGTGTCAAAACTGTACAAGCCTCTTCATTGCAGCACCTCCTGTTTTGCTCTGGTTCTGAAAAATATGCAAGAAAACCTGCAATGTTCATTCAACCTTAATTGCACCCAGACGTTTCAATGGTAATAATACTGAGTAAACACACCCAAAACCTGTTCCACAAAGCCACATGTGGACACACCCGGCGCAGGCTTGCTCCTTGATCAACAAAAGAAAAGGTAGGAGCAGGTAGATAAGCTAGTAGGGGCCATGTTGGAGCTGAAGCTGGATTTAGCTGCAGGCTACTGCACCTACAGTCCACAAAGTTCCTTCAAAAACAATCGGGTTCAGCTGAAACTAAAAAAAAAGACTTAAAACTAATCCTGAATCATGTTAGAGTAGAGTACAGGGGAAACATGAAGAGCTGAGACACTGGATACACTGGATGTGGGGGCAGAGGGAGGGAGGTGGATCAAACTGTTGAAAGGATCTCTTTGTAACCCATCATGGGACTTTGGAATGGCTAAAAAGATAATTTCCTTCTGCTCAACATGATCTCTGAGGTACAGCTAAATTGCAAAAGCATCCAAAAACTTAGAGGGCGCTCAATTACAAAAATTGTTAATGAAAGCACAAGACAAGCAGGGCAACAGTTAAACAGTTCTTCTTTCCAAAACGTCAAAGATATTTCTGGAACCCTTCTGTGGATATATGTGAACACAAACCCATGCCCTAAATTGTGTATTTTACATTAAATCAACTGCTGAAATTTACAATTTAACTACAAATAAATGATTGTGTCCTTTGGGAATAATAAACAGGGAACACCAAGTAGTTTTAACTTCATTTGCATACTGTCAATGTTTCTTTTCTGATTTGTTTATTAGGAAAGTTTGGGCAGGTGGTACAGGTAAAGAAAAGGGTCAGTCCCCTACTGGAAAAGGAAATTAATCAACTAACATCCAGATCTGACTTAGATTAAACACAGTGTGTTCGTTCCATAGTTATTTCCTGCCTTTCTTATTTAGCATAATCTGTGGTATTACATACAAGATGGGTGTCCTAAATACTTACTATGTTGCTACTCTTTAATATTAATATACATAGATAAGTATTTATTGCATTTTTTTATCATTTAATGTGATACATTTCTTATACAAATTGTGATTTATTGTACAATTAATAAACTAAAAATAAATAAATTGTCTGTATTGTCAGGATTGTTAGTTTTATTATTTTCTCCATTGTTTGTATAATCAAAGTATCAATAGATATAGATTTTGCACATATTTATGACACAAATCACACTTCTTTATCTGACTGGTGTCCTAAAGAAGCGCATTACAAATTGGTTTGTTTTTCAAGCGCATACTTGTGCTGTGAGGTTATGATTGCTGTGTCATGCCGTCACAGTCATACAGTTACCTAAAAGAGAAGTAATAGTTCTTATCGACACTTTCAGAGTCATCACAATATCAACACTAAATATTGTGTAAAACCAAGTACATATCACCCATCCCTAATCCAGGCTCTAAATTATAATTTTCAACTTTAGCAGTACAAAATAATAATAACAAAATTACTGAAAGGAATCACAGATTATTTATCAAACTATCCAGGAGCTTGATAAAAGTCTCACTTTACAACGTAGTTGTTAAAATATTCAATGAGATTACAAGTGTTTTATATTTAGAAAAGGAGACATTATTTAAGCAGCATTATCTGAGGTCAGTAATCAGTGCAGCAGGGGTGAGGCAGAGCAAACCTAAGAAACGATCAGGATGTTTAAATCTCCATCTGTTCACCATGTTAAACCCTTGCCATCTCTATCTAGAACAATCCACCCACAGAACCACATCGCTACCTTACATCATTGTTGCGTATATCTGTATGCATGTAAAATAGTCGCCAGTTTACTTCCTTTTAAATCCAACGGCAGCATTTGTTGAAACAAACCTGTCCCTCTGATGGAAACTATCCCTGCCTGACTGGTCAGTCTACTGAATTCATCCCAGAGCAGAGACAGTTTGTATGTGAGCCGGCTAACTCGTTGTCCGTGACATATGTTTGACGCGGAGGAGCAGCCGACAAGCGCCACATAATGCTGGTTTGTTCACGTGTAAGATGAGCTGATGAACAAAACAGGGACATCGGGTTGGCATCCAAAAATATCCGGGGCTCTGGGCTCACCGCTGACTGGAATGCACAGTGACACAGTAAAGGGCCACACAGCTATGCAGTGGCACTCAGGCGCTTTGTAGTGAGCTTGTGACAGTAATGCCACTCGTTGTACAGTCAGCACTCGTGCCCTAAACTCTGCATGGACCTGACCCCCAACGCTGCAGCCCCTCCAACTCCGAGGACCCATACGCTTTGTGTCTGCACGCTACACATTTCCTGCGACCATAGAAGACAGTCTGTCACTGTGAATTTACATCCACTGTTTGAAAAAAAGAAAAGAAAGCCCTCAAGAGACGAGACTTAGCTGTCCATGCTAGAATGTCACAGAGTCCAGAAACAAAGACTCTATGGACGACTAGGCCTGCCACAATGATCAATAAATCAATTAATTTCATGATAAATTAAAACAAACTCAATAATTTCCATTGGCATAATTTCTTTTTTTCTCTCTTTCTACCAAAAACTGGAAGATTAAAGTCTTCTTCTAAAGTTTGGTGCTTTGGTCTCAACTAGTTCTTTTTTGAAGGACAATTTATTTTTACAAAGACTTCAAAATTCAGCTTATTTGTTGTTTATTTATTTTGCATATGCAAAAAATCTTACAGTTCCAATCTTAAATGATCATTAAAATGGAAAGTTTACTCATCTTTTAGAATGTGTTCTTGCATTATTATCTTGCCATTACCGTTATATTACTTAAAACAATTATTATCGCTTATCGCAATAACGTCTGGAAAAATGTATCGTCCAGCAAAAGTTATCGTGACAGGCCTACGGACGACTGACTGAGTTTTAGACCAAATACTGAACAGGGACTCAATACATTTTACATGTCCAAATTAGCTGAATTTTGGACCACACTGATTTAAGTTCACAACAAATTTTATGGCATGTATTTCTATAAAGGCTTTAGACATGGAACCTGTAAAAAGACAACACTTTAAGGAAGGATTGATACGAATGAAATCCTTCTTGCCAACTGTAGCAAAATCAAAATAAAAGTGAAAATATAAAGCCTATCAAGATAAACAATAAATCAATTGGTTAAATAAAGCAATTAAAATAAGCTTCATAATTTCCATTTGAATAACGATTGTTGAAGAATATCACTCCATTTTTAAAAATCTGAAAACATTTCACACCAAGTATTAAGTAGTTAGTTTAAACTTTTATTTTACAGACGTCCTAACTGGCTCTTTTGCCTGTTTTCTCTGTCTGAGGAGAATGACAAATAAATTTTGGTTACAGAGACTTCACAATCAGTTTGAATGATTTTTGTTTTGCTTATTATGTTTATTTTGGATATTATAATGTTTTCCAATTCCAGTGTTGTTGGGGGGTTTTTTATCTTTGAAAGGGTGTACTTGCATTAATATGCCATTACTAGTAGTACATTAGTCGAAAATTGTCTAAAAATGACAATGTCATCATTTATTGCAATAATATCTGGGATTATTTATTGTCTAGAATAATTTGTTATTGTCAGAGGCATAAATATAAATAAACCTTCAAATTCAGTTTGAAAAAAAGCGGGAGGAAGCCAATAGCTATCAAATCGTAACGTCATTTGGCTCAACCTGTAAAAACGTAATTAATTTCAGACTGGAATATCTAAATACCGTGTGTGGATTGCATCTGTGTTGACAACAGGACATGTAGTAAAATCCATGGAAGCAGGTGTTATGTGAAAGTACTTCAATCAAATTCCACAGCAACAGCTGGAAATAGACGGACGGGATCAACGTCCAGGAAGTTTCAGGTATTCCTTTGACCGTTTTTTATGAGATGTGACTGATTGTAGAAAGATGTTTGTTAATGTATGTCTACAAATGTCCTTAAATAAAGAAGAAAACCCAAAGCTATTGCAATTGACTCTAGACTAAATTAAGTGTTGGTGTAATTTTTGCACAATGAGCTGAAGCTTCAGAGACCAAACATCTGCAGAACAGAAGAGTGAAAAGTCATAAATATGTACCACAAGAAGAAAAAAAAGCTCCTTTGTGAAGGACTCAAAGAAGGGAGTCCTTTGCCAACATTTGTTTTTACACTCAGCTGACCTTAAAGTGTTAACAATCTTCATTAGCAAATGTGTCACTTGTCCCTTTCAGCACAAAGCTAAAGCCATGAAATGTGAGAGAGTGGCAGGGTCTGCAACCGACCAGTCTGCTCATTCAGCCTCCATGCCGGATCTCAAAAACAGACAGCGCATTGTCTTGGAGGTGAACAATGCTCTGAACTAAATAAAAACAATTGTTTCATTCCCAAAGTCTGTAGCGCTATGGGAATGCAGACATAACAGCAGGCCTTCTCTTAAAATAAACTCGCATGGAGCACAGAGAACTTTTGACATATTTCAAATTGTATTGATGTGTGTGGTGAAAGCTTTGCACGTCATTCCACACATGCCTATAACACAGAACCCAATCACTGTTAGATTCGTACCAGCTGCTTAGGTTTGTCAGAAATATCAAAAACGATTACATTCAACATCCTCGGGGAGAAGAATGCTCCCTTTTTCAAGCAAGAAGTTTTGAGTTATCAGCTTTTCATAACGCATACCACCTCAGAAATTACAAGGGCTTCTACATACCACCAAACTCACAGGCGTTTGTTACAGATGTGGCTGCATGTTGTAGTAGCACTTACACAACTTCTGATTTGTTCTTTTTGCTGATTTTTGTTCATTTTCTGGTTGAAGTGTTGCATATTTGGCCTATTATTCTCTCTGTGAGGCTGGAAGCATTTTTTGCTCTTACTTTTAGGTTGTTGTTGTGATACATAACCGTGGCAACAAGGTATTGTTTTTACAACTTGGAGCAGTTGATTAGCCTCTCAAAAGCTCAAATAACAGCTGAACTACAACCTCAAATCCTAGAGAAGTTGAAAAGGAGGAAATAGTTCAAACTATTTCTGCTATCAATCATATTCCCGACTCCAACATCTCTTTCTAAATATACAGCCAGATTTAAAGAGGAGCAGGAAAAGCAAATGAGGTGGATTAGCAGTGCTTGTCAACAACTGATAGTGTCATCCAGAAAATGTCACTGTGGAATTATATTATCTCTACCGCCTGGATATTTAGCTGTTAGCATGTCATGACAGTCATACATCAGTCTTCAGTCAGAGGGCTCTTCAGATTTGTTGCCAGACTGACTGCTACGGGAGCTCTTTCGTGTCCATAGCATCACCATCCACGACAACTACATGAAGATACTTAGAAATTGAGTTTCAACATTTATCATCAATTTGGGATAAATAAGGTATTTCTGAATTCAAATGATTTCTTCAGTGTAGTCTCAGATTTTTGGTTTTTAGAAAATTTTACTTAAATTTTTAACCAGAATCTTGGTGGGTTTTTTAAAAATCATTTTGTTGCTTTTTAGACTGTCTTGGACAAAAAAAATGTTGCCAACATACAAATATTTCTTAAGATTTCAACTGAAGGCAACTCAAGTAACACCATTTGCACTGGTGACATTGTTTCTGACCATTAAGTGTAAAAGACTGACATGTCAGGAGTCTGCAACATGCAGGTCGACGTATACCTGAATGGCTCTTGGTAAGTTTGACCAAAAATAAATGATACAATAAGAACCTACAAATTCCAGCAATTTTCATAGGATTTTTTTTTTTTAATCATTTGGCACTATAAAAAATAAAAAACACTGCCAAACTTTTGTCTAAACTATCTTTGTGCATCCAGGCAGTGATTTTTGTAGCTTAAAATTTATATTTTACAGCAGCAAGTACAGGCTGCAGCTCAGCAGAAAGCATTTCAATTTAGGTTTGGTCTTTGACTAGGTCTTCTAGCACACAGATATGCTTTTATCTAAACCACAACACCATCAAAGGGCTCCTCTTGTTTAATATGGGTGAATCATCTCATCAGAATGTAGTTAAGCTCTATAGAGTCCTGCCAATGATCTAATTACTTAACTGAGGTGTGTTGAAGCATTAAAATCACTTTACTTTATGTGCTACTTTGTGCTTTTTATAGCATAAACTCCAGTCAAAACACACAGCAGTTGGTAATTGTGACAAGGTTCAAGAGGTATGAATGCTAATTTGAGTAAAAACCGTGCACCTGTAGAGCACAGGTGTCAAACTCCAGTCCTGGAGGGCCACTGCCGTGAAACTTTTAGATGTGCCTCTGCTGCACCACACCTGAATAGAATAATTAGGTCATTAGCAAGGCTCTGGAGAACTGATCTACACAAGGAGGAGGTAATTGAGCCGTTTCATTCCTGTGTTTTGCATCTAAAAACTGCAGGACAGTGACCCTTGAGGACTGGAGTTTGACACCCCTGCTGTAGAGGGCAAAATGGTCGAAGTTTATCAAACAAAACAGAAGCCACCTGATCCAAGTAAGTAAAATGTGATGTGATTTGCTGGGGTGCGTCACTGCTTGCCTCACCTGCAAAGTGACCTCTGCTTTTAAACAGGTGAACAACTGTGAGAAACTGAAGCCGTAATAAATGAATGAACGCGCAAAGGCACCGGGCATACCTTTGGTAGCTCTTTGAGTTGGTTGGCATCGAGGAGAAGTTCCTCCAGGCTGCGGCTGTAGCGAAAGACCTCATCGGGGACAGTCTGCAGGTTGCAGTGACGCTTGTCCACCGACTCGACGTGGCGATTGCAGCGCCACAAGGGGATACACTTCAGCATGTCCGGCCGCCGTAGGGGGATTTGGATGCCGGTGCTACTAAGATCTCCGCATTAGAGGGTGCAGCGGGAGGAGGGAGAGGTCGCCAACTGGGAGAAGGAGGTTAAGTCAGTGTCAAAACACTTAAGTTGTTCCCCCAATGATCCAGAATAGGAGGCCGAAATCCACCTGAAGAAGCACAAAAATAATCCCTTCGATCTGTTTCTGATGTATATTCCGTCTCCGGTTCTGTTAGAAAATTGTCGGGATCCTCCAAGCGACATCCAATCCGGAATTTAACCCAACATAAAGGAAATGAAGCTCCTCACGGATGAGCTTGAAGTGTTCCCTCACTTTCTTACCCTCCCCTCCTTCACACGGAGCAACCAACGTTAGCTTGTTTTGCTACCGCCGCCGTCAACATCCCCCGAAGCAACCCGAAGCTCCGCCGCCGAGGCTAACTGAAAATCAATGTTCCGAACACCCCGCGTCGCGAAACGCTGCCCTATCCGCTGCAGTCATGGGTGGGCGACTGAAAGCATCCACTTTGGTCACCGAGTTATAGATAAACAGCTATGACCAAGCGGCTTACGCCAAACGAGTCAGCGGAGATTAACTCGTAATGATGCGTTCGTCCTCAGGAAGCTAGTCACAGTTAGCCAGCGTCGGCTAGGAGGAGGCTGGAGGTCTTTGTGGCGGAGCTGCTGTTAACCAATAGCGCTTTAATAAAAACTACAAAAAACACGAGACGACTGTGTCTGGCAGCAACATCCCAGAATAAGTCACAAAAAGTGACCAGACGGTGCTCGTCTGACACCAGGGTTGGTAGAATCCAAGCAGAGAGAGCAGGAGCTTCAGCAACAGCCGCGCTTACCTCCCCTGTTGAGCTGAGGCAGGCCGGTCTGGTGTGAGGGGGGGCTGGGCTAGGCTAGGGCTGGAGCACCGCCGCTTAGCTTCTCCTTAGAAGAGGCCATAAGGTTGCTTTACACCGCCACCTGGCGGCCTTATCAGGCATTTCAATTTACAGGTACCTCTGAATAAACTGGATAACAAAAGTATCTCAATATTTTAGTAACATGTTGTTTTCATAGGCTAATTACACAGTGTGACATATTTTCATAATATATTTCCCAAAAGTTAGACAAAATATAAATAAGCAAAAAGCATGTAAAACCAGTTGTATGACATTTAAAAAAATATATTTTTTCTAATGTTTAAATTCAAAATTTGGGAAATACACAAAATGTGTAACTTTTTTCCTACTAGTTCTAACAATTATCATCTAAACTATTCATAATAAAACACATTTATAAATAATTTAAAGTGTTTTCCAAAAACGTTATGTAAATAAAGCGAAGCAAATCTGCAAGGACTCTGTAAATTAAGTCCACATTTATTCCAAATTAATCTTAAAGTCTAATCCCCTTCCAGGTTAGCCTTAACTTCACTCACTCACTCCTAACATTAATGAAAAAAAAAACTAAGAAATACAGGATGAAGCAAATCATGTATGGCAACCATTTTAATTAAATTTGGTTAAGTTTTTTCAACTGGTCCATCCCACCTTCATAAAAAGTTTAAGCTTGTTTCAGCCACACCACAATAAAACAGAACATTATTTAGAGTTGCTTCCTAACTGCAACCTTTAAAAATAATTCTCCAACAAGCTGTTTGTGGACAAACAATAACCTTTAATTGTAAGAAAAAAAGTGTTTACATGTCCTGACAATTTTATAACAGAAAAAGGAGCTAAGCAGGAAAAAAAACTATGTTGTACAAGATCAGATTACAAAAATGTGAAACTTGCACCATAAAAGGGAGTCTTCACAGATCACAAAGCAGAAAAAAATCTGACAAGTATTTTATTGAATTTCCCCCCAATGGAACTTTTTCATATTGATAACAGCAATAAAAAAAAAGGAAAAAAAAAAGACAATAAAAACATAATTACAGTTTTCAGAAGCCCGCACCTTTTAGCTGCAGTGAGAATGGCTGAAATGACTTTTGGTGACAGGTAAATGATACGGGTGCTGGTAAGCCATTTCTAACACGTTATGCTGAAAGGTCACTGCTGTTAAAACGGTCTTGGTCATACACCTCTGCAACAACTTTACGGCCTCCGAACCAGCGGTCGTTCAGGGCTTGGATAGCTTTGTTCATCTCGGAGGCGGCGGAAAACTCTACAAAGATTTTGACTATGATGTCTGCGTCTTC
Organism: Xiphophorus hellerii; assembly: GCF_003331165.1. NCBI lineage: Eukaryota > Metazoa > Chordata > Actinopteri > Cyprinodontiformes > Poeciliidae > Xiphophorus > Xiphophorus hellerii. The sequence continues at coordinate 18,207,165 of NC_045692.1, forward strand.
CTCCTCTCCTTGCTTCTCCTGGTAGATGATGACTCTGTTGACGGTGCCAAACTTCCCGCACTCCTCCGTCACCTCGCCCTCCAGGTCGTCGTCGATGTCCTCTGGTCCAACCATGTTTCGAAGCACCATCACCGTGGACTGAAGTGGGACAAGAAGGTTCGGTGAGCACAAAACAATTTTCATTCAGGAGACACGACTGGTAAATTGGAAGCGTGGGTCACCTCGGATTTTCTGAGCAACTTCTGCATCACCATGTGCCTGGCACTGCTCCCCGAGATGCTCATGTGCTCCTGGTCACTTAGCATCTCCTGGCCTGTGCCATCCTGAAGCGTCTCCTCTTTCTCCTCCTTCTTCTCCTGTTGGTTCGAGCCGCCGGCTTGGTTAGACAGCACAGGCGGTGATGCGAGCACCGGGTTCACTAGACCAACTTGGGGAATCACGGGTATGGGAGGACGAACTGGAGTCACACCTTTACAACGAAGGCACACAGACTGTAGCTCAAGAACATTAAAGTAGCTTAAACAGCAGAAATCTGATCCAGAGTAAAAAATAAAGAAGGGACTAGAAAGTGTAAAAGGGTTCACTTTGTTTAAGCCAGGGGTGTCAAGCTAATTCACTTTGGGTCACATCAAGATCTAGAATGCGTTTAAAGGGACGATTGTGGCAGAATGTCTTGATTGACAAATTATGGCTGTAAAAATACCATTTAGCTTCTCTATTAGGAGTTTTAAGTATTGTAACTTACCGTCTCATTTTAAGACCATAACTGACAAAATATTCATTTCAAGGCTAAAGACTTTACTAAAGATCAATCAAAATTGCACTCAATTGTTTTTATTCAGTAGTTCTAAAAACATTGTTTTATTTACTGTTAACTTTTCATTTTAATCAAATGTTAAATGTCCTCCTTGTGATGAGTGTTGCGAATTATCTATGGCTATAAATACTGACGCAGGCATTATGTTGTCTTGTATTTGTCCCCATCAAATAAAGTAAAACAAAACTACACGTTAACAAACTGTTAAAGTATAAATAATTAGCTATCTCTGCGTTTAAAATTAAATAAACATATTCTGACCTTAATCTAATTTGGCAGAATACAGATGAAACTGCTGTAATTTGATTGATAAAATAATATTTAAGCACACAAATTATATTTAAGGTTCTATTTCTAGATAAAATCTTCTGGTGGGCTGGATTTGGCCTGCAGGCCTGGAGTTTGACACATGCTTTTAAAGAAAAATACAGGGTGGGCCATAAGTTTCCATACATAGGAGAATGTAAAATGTATATTTCAGATACCCAAGAAGATGAGTTTGACAAAAGAGCAAAGTATTGAAATTTTACTAATGGCTGGATCGGGAAGCAGTCGCATAGTTGCACAAAACTTTAACAGAAAACATGGAACGAGCATCACACACACTACACTGTGGCAAAACTTATTTGCACGTTTCAGAAAACTGGAAATGTTGCAGATCAACCGCAAAGTGGTTGAAGACGTGCAGCGATTACACAGAGTCCCACAAAAATAAAAACGGTTGTCCAACATGTTTATTTTTTTTATGTATGGAAACGTATGGCCCACCCTGTAAATAAATAGTGCACAATGAGTGGAAAGTTTAACTATACCTCCTGGGTTCTTGGACATTTGTTATGTTTTTGAATCCTTCTAGTTTTACACAACTTTGAATGTGTTGATAAAAATGGGATAAAAGTTATCAGGCTGGGGAGTTTCTAGTGAAATCTTTATCTTATGATTTACATCCCCTTTTTGTCACACTGATACCCATTCAAAATGCATTTGTGGATCCTCTACAACTGCAACTCAATTTCAATTCTTTTTTCAATTTACTTGAGCTGACATTTTTTTTCTAGGTGAAAATGCCTTTAAAGGTACTATACATCTACAAATATGCCTATATGGGGGGGGAAAAAAATCAAAATGTATATTAGGCTCAGGCAACCCATAAAATCCAAATCTGAATGCGTGTGAAAAATACGTAGTGGGAAACAAAAGAAAAAGAAAAACATTTTGTGGCGTTTCTCCTGGAAAAAAAAAAGAGAATTGTTACAAGTGGTACATACAGGTTTAAAATCTTTGAGCATGTATGTATATTTACAATATATGGAGAGGAGCAATGTGAATAATAGTATTTACAAACAAATTGTTGGAGAAAGTTGAAAGTCAGATAGGCCACCAAAATGCCTGTGTAAAAGAAGCTTCTTAAAGTGCAGTATCCAAGCACATTAATGGAAAGTTTAGTAGAAGGAAAAAATGTGTTCCAGAAAAAGGAATCAATCGAAGGATTCAATGTGTAACCATACATCTTGTGCCTGACAGCACAAGATGTATTTCAAGAAGTTGAAGTACCTGCTTTAATGCATGCATTAACCAGATCATGTATAAACCAATAATTTCGCTTAAATCCTTTTAATAAATAAAAAGCAGCTTCATTATGATGTAAAATATCCTTTAGGGATTCCCTCTGCTTTTGCTCTCTGCCCATACTTACATGTACCATAAAAGAAGTTTTAATAAATGAAGAAAACCCAACTACATAAAGAAGCCATTTTAAGATGGTTTATTTTTGGGGAAAAGTTAACAAACCCAGTTGATCCTGTGTGAAATACTGGGAAACACTGTGTAGAGGAACTTTAGCTCACTCTAGAATCGCCTAGATTACATGCGTTATTAATGAGACATTTAGTGGTAAACTTGCTTCAGGTTGTGTTTCTTCAGGTAAACTTGAGCTTCACAAACTGATGGCTGGATAATTTTCTGATGGACAGCAGAATTAAGATTTTATCAATTATGGCATTTAAACAAATTAGCCCCAGACCGCAGCAGTACTACCGCTATGGTCTGACTCGTCGTATCTTTTTCTTAAGTGCTGTGCTCCAACAGGACACACATTCCAAATACTTACCAAATACTTGTGTCTCTGCAGTCCATAAAATGTGTCCCCAAATGTTTTGAGTATGAAGGTTTTTAGGGAAATGGTGAGATGTGCCTCTGTGATATTTTTTGTCAGCAGTAGTTTTGACCTTGGAGACTCCCAGTCTCTTTTACTGTTGAACCAGGAACAGTGATCTTAACTGAGACCTGCTGTGCTTTATGTTCAGTCCTTTTCTGTTTGACTTCATGGATTAGTCATTGATGGACTCTTGTAATTTTGGTAAACATGTCTTCTTAATTTCACAGTAATGCCTTTTTCTGTGGTTCGCAAAGCCTTGTAAATATCTTTGTAAGATGTAAATGACTTCATTTTTCATGTGTTCCTGAATTTCTTTAAAGATGTTTTTAGTCTATTTCATTTTGTCAGACAGGTTTGGTTTAGGTGATTTTATTTTTATTGTGCAGGTGGATTGTGAAACTGAACCACAAAACAAGAGGGGAACCTACTGATTTGCATAGCTATTTCCCACAAATGAAATCATAATTTCATAACTGCTTTTTAAAATTTTCCTCAGGTTATCTTTGATATAAAAATTTATTTGACAAGTGAACACTTTTGACAAAAAAAAAAGAAAAGAAATCTGTATGGGGGAGAAATAGATTTTTATTATACAGTGGACCCCCGCCTAATCAGATTTTTTTTGTAAAACAAAAATCCGCCTGTTTGCAGATGTTTTCCATAGAGAAGCTGAAATTCCAGGGTGTGATGAAACTTCACATGAAATTGGTTGGCATTCGCAGAACAACCAATCCAAGAGCACCATTTCCTTGGCTGTGATTGGTTGTACCCCCAAGAGCAGACAAAAAGACTGTAGCTATTAGCTTCTGCAGCACTGCTGTTTCTACTGTACGTACTGATGCATATTAAGGTACGTTTGCCGTTTAAACTATCAAAATAGATACTTACAAGCACTTTTAAGGAGTCCCGGGTATTCAGCTACAAGGGGGTCCACTGTACTGTAATTATTTCCTCCCCTAATGTCATCATACTGTCAAAAATACCGTTCGGAGGTGAAACAACCCTGCTCGCCACACCCACAAAGACAGATTCACATCAGTCCATACCTGTGATAACACCTGGTGCCTGTGCAGCCATAACAGCCTGAGGTAATCCTATCTGCTGTCCAAGAAGCTGTGGTGCTGCCAACGCCCCCAAAACTGACGCGCCAGCTACCGCCTCCTTAAGAAAGGGGGGGGGCCCAACACATTAGGTACGGGAAACACACAGAAAACAGCACAAGGCAACACAGTGAACAATCACACCGCATAGCAAAGAGAGAGAGCTCAGCCTTGTCTCCATCAGGGTCAAAATGTTGGTGGCAAACAGTTCATTTTAGCGAGTTACGAAGGATCACAGGTGAAATAATCACGGATTGATGCCGTTTAACTGATGGACAGTTGGGAGCTTTAAAGTAAAAATTGATTTTTTTTAAGCGTTTAACTTAACTGAAGCAGGCTTACATTCCGTCTTGCTAAACTAACACTATTCTGGTAACTTCCGATTTCTTCTGACCCAGAAATCTGTGCATCTGTGCTATGTCATATCTAGCTAGATCTGAGTTATATTTACCTGGAAGGCCATTAAATCCCTTTGGAAGGGATTTATACTTGCCTGGGCCGTTATCTTAGCCGTAGCTGCCGCTGCAGCTACAGCCGCAGCAGGTGGCAGCCCACCCGGGGTTGTGGGGGTCAATAGCGGCATCGGTGGAGTCACTGCTTTGCCGACTCGCAAGTACTGACCACCCAGGTCAAAAAGATTCATAGAGGACACCGCATCCAGGGCTGACTGAGGCTTTTCATACTCTGTTGGATGAATTTCAAAGTAAAATGGGAAGAAAACAGCAAAAAGTCAGCAGCAGGGTATCAGTAACTCAGGAGCATGAGAGAATGAGCGTCTCCTAGCTCACCAATGAAGCCAAAGCCCCTGTGTCGCCCTGATGTGGGGTCTCTAGCTAACGTGCACGATTTAATCCTTCCGAAGGCCTCAAACACGCTCTTGATGTCGTCGTCCGACAGGTCCGGGTGGACTGACGCTACGTAGATCCGGTTGTAGGCACGTGCCTCCTCTGCCAGCTGGTCGATGATGGGTTGCGCCTGACCGATGTTACTTGGCCGCCCAACCTATTGCACAGATTAAATCGACAGGGCCTCTAAACGGGGGGTCTTTATGGTACCGATGGAAAACGCACTATGGGAAAAGTCTATGGGGAACTTCAGTGAAAAGGTTTATTTCGGTAACTCCACTCAGCAGTGAGATTACATACAATTATATTTTATAGTGTTTACTGTTCTTCATTTTCTAAAAATATAAAATAAAAAATAGGGATACTGTTTAAAACCACCACCAACAAAAAATAACTTTATTACAATTTTATGACCCACTGGCTTGATAGTTGTTCATCAGACAGCCAGGTTAGCCAAAAATGTTCTTGCTAAAAAAGCTATTGTCCAAGCAGATGAATGGAAAGTCTAGTGGAAGGAGACACTCAAGCAATTTTCTGCCATCAACACATGTCCATCCGGGAGGAATGAATGCTGCAAGTCAATAACTCAACGCAATCTTCTGGGTTTCCTCAGATAAAAACTTTTTAAGCTACTTTGAATAATTGAGGTTATTGTAATGTTTGACACCTAGGATCAACTGGATCAAGGTCACTGCTGAATTAGTTGGCCGATTTTATGATTTTTTTTGGTAAAGTTTCTTGAGACATTTGTTGTGAATTGGTGACATTTAAATAAAATTAAAATGAATTTAAGTGTGGTAGAAAAGGTGCATAAGAGTTGTATCCACAACATGGATTACAGAGAAAAATGTCGGAAGAACCATATGTGTGCCAAGGAGAATAACAGACGTTTTCTTTTCAGATGAAAATCAAATTTGAGTTTAATCTCAAAAATAATCTCCTGGAGTCTGGACGAAGAGAAGAGACGCGTAGAATCCAAGTTTCCAGTCAGCGATGAGTTCAGGAGTCATGTCATCTGCTGGTGTTGGTTTGTAGCGTTTCATCAAGCTCAGTATCAACTCAGCCATAAAGTATGGTAAAATAAAAATGCTACAGAGGTTTACCACCTCTGTGAGTATTGAGTGTAGATACTGTATAGTACATGAGTGTTTCTGCATCTAAAGAAATTATAGGTCCTGTGCAATGTTCTTTTTTTGCAAATATTAGTGCATAATTGTTAAATTCTACAGGAATAAACACTTTAAAATATCACTGTGTGTAATGAAGTTACCGAAACAAACATTGAAGTTTATCAGAATGCAACTGAGGCTGTATAATTTCCTGCATTACATCTGGAAAGTATTCACACCACTTCATTCTTACAAGTTAAATCAGCTCCATTTGAGGTAAATTCAGTTGATTGGACTTGATTTACATTTATCTCTGTAAGGTCCCACAGTTGACAGCGTAGGTCAGAGGTCAAACACCAAGCGTGAATTCAAGGGATTTGTCTGCAAGATTGTTTTGAGGTTTAAATCTTGAGAATCAAGAAACATCTCTGCTGGTTGAAAGGTCTCAATGAGCGCAGACTCCATTGTTGGTTAATGGAAGAAGTTTGAAACCACTAGGACTCTTCTAGAGTCGGCCGTATAATCTGAGTAATCAGTTTGAGAAGAGCCTCAGTAATGGAAGAAACCAAGAAAACAATGGTCATTCTCAGAGATGCAGCGTTCCACTGCGGGGAGTGGAGAAACTTGCAGAAAGACAACCATCTCTGCTTCAGTCCACCAATTAGACCAGGAGAAACAAGATCCTGTGGTCTGATGAAACAAAGAATGAAGTCTTTGGTGTGAAGGCCAGGCGTCATGTTTGGAGGAGACCAGGCATGGCTCATCAAGCATGGTGGTGGCAGCAACATGCTGCTGTTGGCACACTAGTCAAGATAAAGGAAAAGATGAAGTGGACAGAGACATCCTGGGCCAAAACTTGCTTCAGAGCATCTTGACATCAGACTGAGGAAACAGTTCACTCTTCAGCATAAAACGACCCAAAGCTCATGGCCAAGATCTGAAAGGTTTCAGAACCCGTCTGTGAGAAAGAGTCCAGACTTAAATCTGAATATCTCCAGAAAGATCCAAGAAATGCTGCACAGATGTGTCCCATCCAATCTGATGGAGTTTGAGAAGAACAGAAGAGAAGTATGAACGAAACTGCCTAAAGATCTGATCTTGTGGTGTCATTTTCAAAGTGTATAAAGCATAGGCTGTGAATACTTATTTTCAATAAATCTACAAGAAATGTCTAACTGTATTCCACATCGTCATAAAAAGGTATTAGTGCATAGAATTGTGAGGAAAGAGATTAATTTAATACAACTTCTAATAAGGCTGTAACATAAAATGTGAAAAAAGTAAAGGGTTGTGAATACTTTCCGGATGAACCGTATGTTGGGAGCTGAAATTTTAATTTAGCACTAAAAGGAACGGAGTTTGGCTGCAAGACGCTACGCGATCTCAGCGGTACGACGCTTTCACAAAAAGCTCGAGACGAGTCTAAATGGCATCTGTACAACAGATGAGGCGGCCAATTAACACCACCCAGGCGCAGTCCATCATCAGCACAACTTGGTAGCAGAGAGATTTCACGCACCGCTGGGCATCTCACTGAAAATCCTCACTTAAACAAGCTACCAGGACATCTTGGAAGAGCAACACACACAGACACACACAAACTTCATACTACATACATACGACACGCACCTGTGAATAAACAGAGACACCAAACATGGAGAGGAGTTAGTTTGTTTTAAAATGTAAACACATTTTTGTATAACTGCAAGAAAAGTACATAGTTGCTACAAAATATCCATCAATGTAATCATTAAGGTCTTTTCCAGACTGATTTGAGGAGGAAAACATTCACCCTGGTGGGTTTTATTATCTGAATTTTCCACAAGATAGATAGATAGATAAATCTTTATTGTCATTGTCACAAGAACAACGAAATTTAAAAGGTGCCATCAGTCAGTGCAATGCTTAAAAACAAAAAATAACTGTCTCACAAATAATCAAACAAACCAATGGGGTCACTAACTTCAGAGCTAATGGTGTAACAAATGGATATTTCAGACCTTTTCTAGTATCTGGTTCAAGGCTGCAGCTAACAATTCATTTATTCTGGAGAATAATTGCGTAATTGGATTATAAAAAATAGATGCAGTCTGCAAATTCTTTAACTGCTTTAGCTTATTTTATGCAATACAAAAAATACAAAACAAATGCAAATAACTGATCAAATTCTTCTTTTTAAAAAAATAAAATAAACATTTTATTGCCTAAAATGAAATGACAGAATTCCTATAGTGAATGCTTGATCATTTGTAGCAAAAGATGCATATATGTCGTATTTAGTTTCGGCTTAATTACTGTTCTTACAATGTTCTTCTTTCGGAAAATGTCATGTTTTACAGTCTATGAACTGCAGTTAACACTTATTCGATTACTAAATTAGTTAATTATTTCAATAATCAATAAATCGTTTCACCCTTATGTAACACCTTCACTTGTTTGAGAGAAGCTTGGTTAATTCTGCTTCACAATGATAGAGTCCATGTCAGCAGATTAAAAAATTACGTAATAGGATTAGCCGACACAAGCCAGTTACACCTGAGGAACTAAAAACCAGACCTAAAAGTGCCTGTAGTACTTTAATCTACATTAATCTAAAAAACTAACTGAATATGTTAAGAAAATGCACAGTAAGTCAAAGTATAAGATGTAATATAAATATAAAATCAACATGTTAAAGAAAGTACATATCTTTTGAATAATAAAACAATAAAGAAAGTCATGGAACTTGTACTTCACAACCCTGTTATTAGTTAAAAAAAAAAAAAGGCACTCCACCTTGTTCCTTAAATAAGCGCTGAAGAATAAGATGACTGCTCTCTGAATGTCCCACTGTAGCAAAAACCGTCTCTAAACGACTCACCTTAATGTTTCGCCCTCCTAACATGACCGAGTTCATCTGTTCCAGAGCTAGCTGAGCAGCTTCTGGCACGTCGTACTCCACAAAGGCGAAGCCCTGCATGCAGAAATATCATTCATGTTCACAGAAAACCCAAAATACACTTCAAATATGGCCACAATCTCTAGTGTCTTGCAAAAACGTATTGACACCCTCTGAGCTTTTCCAGATTTTTTGTCACATTTTGACTACAGACTTCAATGTATTTTTTGGAATCTGAGATATGCGGAAGCCGTTGCTGTAGGGGTCACTTTCTTTTTGGTCAGAGTTCATGAGATGATGGATTAAGTTAAATGCCGAACGGTCCTGGAAAAAACTTGTAGGCAGGAGAAAACTTAAGAATATGGCAGGGTTTCCAATGAAATGGACCAGTCAAAGTTCAGACCTCATCTGTGACCACACTTGAAAATCGCTGTTCACAGGAGAAACTCTTTTCAATTTGGCAGAGACGTGTGAGCTGAAGTTTAAGTCTCTTGATGTCCAAAGACCTGTAGCTTTAACTGCAACAAAAGATGGTTTTAAGAAATATAAATTGTCTCAGAGATGCTTTATTAAAAATGCACTCTGGGGTGCTGTGGTGGCGCAGGGGCAAAGCATGACCCACATATGGAAGCCTTAGTCCTCGTGGCGGTAGTCGCAGATTCGATTCCCAACCTGGCGACCTGTGGCATGTCTTCCCCCTCTCTCATTACCCTCTTTCCTGTCGAACTACTTTCAAATAAAGACCACTAGAGCCAAAAAATCTTTAAAAATGCACTCTTAATTTAAAACCATAAATTATTTTCTTTCTCTTCACAATTAAGCTCAACAAATCCCATACAACAGTAGGCACTGCTAACAAACATTAGTTCTGCCAACGCCAACCCAATACACCAACACAGAAGCTAAAGCACCAACTTCAACTCAAATTATACCAGCCCTTGTAAATTAGCGCTTTTGAATTTAAAGCTAAGGGCACTAAACATCTTCAAAGCTAGGAAAAAATTAGCGCCGCTATTAGCACCTTAGCGGAAGTGTACCAGCCAGCAACCTCAAACGTTTCTGGTTGCTTTGTGACAAAATGTGGAAAAGTTTAAGGAGGGTGAATGTTAAACGACACAAACCTTATGCTTCATTGTAACCGAATCCCAAGACATGTCAATGCTCTTGATCGGACCGAAGGGGGCAAAGGCTTGTCTGATGGTATCCTCTCCGAGCTCATAGTATATGGAGCCCACGTACACCCGACACATGATCGCTAGCGCACGTTGCCGCTGAGCTGCCACCTGCCAGTCGGGGGAAAACAACACACAATAAGCATTAGAGAGTAAAAGAAAGGAATATAAACATCAACACACACACATAAATAATAATATATATATATATATGCCTGCTCTATTGGGCATGTTTTCCCAAAAATAGTTAAAAGGCCAATTCTCAGTATTGGGAGGCCTGAACAGGTATATAGGGGGCATTAAAGGGGGATCAACAGGGTAAGTCTTTTCTGTCTGACACACATGTCACCTGAAATGATTCAAATTTGGCCTATCTTCTGTTAGTGTTCAGTTACTTACTGACATATGGAGGTAAAAAAAACACACAGAAGTGATCGACATGCACAGCCCTCACAAATATTTGGCTTCGGTAACTGACCTGAACTCCAGGGATGCAAAGTAAGGTAACAAAAATGTAACTGTGGCGTTCAAAAGAAATCCAAACAAAAGTCTTGGAATTTTCTTCTCGAGTCTAACTTGAGGGGGATGCTTTAATCATCAGGTCTTTGTGTTTTACTGATGACTTTAGTCTGCTTCTTAAACTCATCGTGTTACCAGAGGAGGCTTAACTTTGCTAAGCTACAGCATAACGAGAAGATGACTTGTTTGTTCACCGAGAAAAAGCTTCACATTGAGATGGCAAAAAGAAAAAATAAAAGATCCCTGACACAGAAGTTCTCTCATTTTGGTCCATAAAGGGATTGCTATCCCTCTTTTGTCTCCTGCCAGCTGCTGTTTTCAAAACAAGAAATGCATATTTTTCAAAGAGACGTGCCTTTTCTCCCTTTAGAAACTCTTCCGTGAATTAAAAAGCATGTTTACGGATACGTATTTGACTTAAAAAAGTGCGAAAGCAAACTAAAAAAACACAACAGAAAAAAGCAAATGAGGGCTTCCACATCTCAAACGCTGCAGACATGGTTGCAATGACAGAGGCTGCAGAAAGCAATGTTTCCTTATAAAATATGCATTCTTCAGTTAGATTAAAAAGGCAGGGATTGTTGCCAACGCAACCAGTAAAAGAAGGGTAACAGTCCTTTTCCACTGGAAATGCGGACAAGAAAAAAAATTTAATGATCTATTGACCGATTGTAAAGGTGAGAGAGGATCTCCAAAGCCCATTGTCACTGCTGCCATCTGAAAGACAGTAAAGATGAAAAAAGTGCTGAAAAGTCGGTTAGATACCCCTTTAGCTTTTGCTTTTTTCAAGGTCATTGCTCTGCTAGACAGATAAAAGCGATTAAGCTAACACGATATGTAGACCCTCCCTCTAAACAGCAAAACATTCAGAGGATCTACCTCCCATGCCTGATTTACAAATTCACCACACAGCAGTTCAGGTAAAGCATGGCCCTCTTTTAAAAGTGCAAAGCATTCAACATGATAACCAAAGCCTTCAGGACGATCATCTCCATCTGAAAAAAAAGCAGAGGCAGATGGTCGACACATGTGTTGGTTCTCACAGCACGAGGGAGGAACAGGGGGGGAGCAGGACTTCCAGGACAACTGACCCTAACCCGAGAGGCCGGAGTTACTAATGCATGGACAGGTTAAGATAATCTGTCATGAATCAAGGCTCACTGTCGATACGCCACATTACCACGTCTGTTCTGGAGAAGAACCGAAAGCTTTTAACATCTCACCTGCAGATTGGTGAGCTGCTGCTGCTGATGTGCAATGGTCTGCTTCACCAACACACTCTTAATGCTTTGTTCCATGGCATACTTCTTCGCCTGGAGGAGGAAAGCGACAGTGTTATTACACCTTCATCAGTGACCAAATATGCAGAATAAAATCATCACACGGAGAAGATAAATACAATAAAAGTATGGCTAAAAAAGTGTTTAATATGAGCTAAACTCACTAATTTTCTGTAAAATGTAACATTACTTGGGGCTTTGAACTAACTTTTGGTGCTGGTTTCACCAATGCACCCAAATTTTCAACAGCTTTGCATTTTAACCTTGTAGTTTTACAGTCTACTAAAAAAAATCTGGGTGTATAAAGATTATATTGACTTGCAAATGATTAAACAAGGCTCCTTATTTGATGCAGAAACCTGCAACACAGATAAATTAGTGAAAAACTGTTCAAAGTGCTTGAATGAGTCAGGGTTCCCACTGGTATTTAGAAAAAAAGAATTTTTTTTAATTTTTTTTAAACTTTTAATCACCTTCAATATAATTTCCCATGACTCACGTACAACAAGTTTAGAAAGAAAAGTGTATGATTTGAAGACTATCCCCACCAGCGAACATGTAAAAGTGTAATGCAGGCAGATAGGGAGGAAACATAAATGACAAAAATGTGAAAATCAAGCCCAGACAGACAGGTATGAATTGAAAAATGGAATTTGTTGACTGTGGAATCATATGATGATAATGTCACTATATACACAAAAACATATTAGCAGTAATGCAAACACAAGATTGTACATGTATGTACAAATAACTGCTTCCACAAAAGTTCAGAAAAGAGAGGTGTGGCACATAGGCCACGTTGGAGTAATAGTCAATGTAAATTAATATTGTTTTGTGTTTTTTGTGTAATTTATTCGTTGTATTCTTGGGGTTAGATCAGAAAGATTTGATCATTTTGGTTACGAAGATAGGGAGCACATTATTCATCATCAGTCACAGTTTGATATAGTTCCCCATAGGAGTCAGTATCCCTCCACCAATAATAAACATTGCTTTAAGGTACCCTAAGACATGTGTATAACCGCTGTGCAGCGGTACTTCTAATTGAGTTATTTTGTGTTGCAGGTAAGCTGGTGATGCAAATAATATATTCTGTTATGTTATTGGGTGCTGTGAAGTATCAATTACCACATCGAGTTCCGCATTAGTATTGTGTCCGTTGTAATTTACTTTTACTTCGTGAACTGCCGCCACTGTTACCGTATTTAGAGGGCCAACAGCGATAGCCGATGCTAAAACGGATGTGTATAATGGCTGTGTGGCGACATTTCTAATTGAGTTATTTTGTGTTGCAGGTAAGCTGGTGAAATTAATATATTCTATGTTATGTTATTGGGTCTGTTAAATATCAATTACCACATTGAGTTCTGCATTAGTATTGTTTCCGTTATTTATAAGTTACTTTTACTTTGTGAACTGCCGCCGCTGTTGCCGTGTTCAGAGCGGGAGGAGTAACATGGGTGTGTATATAGTTTGAGAAACCCGCTTCCTTTCTGAATCCAACAGCGATGATCGGATGGTTTGCATGTCATGTAAAATAGACAATGTCTGCTGTGTTTGACTAGATGTTGATTTTCTTGGGAAATTTGCGTTAGATAATGATAATGTTGTGATCACACCAAACGCGTTTTGATCGTCAGGTTAAAACGAGTTTGGTTTTTCAACCTTTTGAGAGCCATGGTTCATGTTTGGCAAATTACTCAATACAAGGCTGGAAAGTGAGACGGCACACTGAGTTATCAGTTAAAAGCTAAGATGTCTGTTAGGTGTGGAAAGTATCACTTTTATTTATTTTTGTAGGACAAACTGTTGCACTAATGTAGAGTTGTTCAAGAAGAACAAAGCTTGTTTTTAGACTTTATATTTGTTGGTGGAACTACTGTATTGACCTTAAAACAGCTGAGTGCTATTTTATTAGCTGTTTCTTACTTAAGGTTTTAGAAAGAGGCAGTAAATAAAATATATCAAAATCTGGTACCAAGCATGTGTGTGCAACCATTTAGCTTGCTAGTTGTGAGGCAAATTATAAAGCAATTGTGTACAGTCCTGGAATGACAGTCATTATGCTTGATTAAAGACTGAAGCCATTTTGTTCAAGAGCAAATGGAAAAAGATGCTTTTGGGGACAGTGTGCCACTTTGACATAAAATTCATATGTATGATATATGCTGTAGTTAATTAATTACCAGGTTACTTTGAAAAAGTAATGCGATTATTCAATGAAAAATCTTTCCAGTTAGAAAATGTGCATTTCTATTCCCTCTGTTATTTACATTTGTGTTGTTTGTGTTACACAAAAGAGGAAAGCAACAATATATGTTCTTACTAAATAAAATGAAAACTGTATTGTAACACGAAGTAACTTTAATCTGATTATTGGATTGTAAATAGTAATGCGTTAGATTCCTCTTTTCTGAAACAAGGGGTCAGATTAGAGTAATGCGTTAGCAAGTAATGTGTTGATGACCCCATTGTTTGACATTTCTGCTCAAGTATTTACAGATTTGTCAGGTTTCTGATATGTGTCCCCCCCCCCCAATGATAAACTCATTCCTACATCCTTGAAAACACGTAATTACTAAGTTGTGTTATTGCTTGGATTTGAATCGGTATGTCTTGCATTCAGTGAAAACAAGAATGTTGACAAATAAAGTGGACAATATGCTAGAAATTTAGTTACATTTCCACAGTTGTGGTCTTTCCTGGTCTTGAAATAAAATCCAGACATAAGCACACACACCACAGAAAAAAAGAACAATATTTTTGCCTTTATTTGCAAATTCCATGACTTTCGATGACCTAAAATGAAATCCCATGATTTTTCAGGTTTTCCATAACCGGTACGAACCCTGCAGTTTCACCCGAACAACCAGTATCATCAGAACAACCAGTTACACCAAAGCGACCAGTTTCACCAGAACAATCAGCAACCAGAACAGAGTTGGGTATCTAGTCCCTGCAAAGACAGAGACACAAACATGTCTGAACTGCTTAAGATTCAAGAAGTGTGTGTGGAGCATCAGAATATCCACGGTGGTACCCAGTATCGGAGTGTTCCCGTTTCTTGCATTGTCAGGAAAACTTTGCCCACCCTTTGACCAACTTTTTGGACAGTTGATGTTTGGTATTGGCTCTCCTGGTACTGAGGGTTTTTCTCCTCCTTCTGCTCCTTTTCCTTCCTCTCCTTCTCATCCTCCTCCTCAGAGATCTCAACTTCTTCATTTGATCCATAGAGCGTGAAGAACTCCATCAGGGTTTTAGCATGTTCCTTCAACCGGTTCAATGCTGCCTGAGGATTTTCCAGCTCAAAGACTTCTTGTAAAACGGACTTGCTTAAGCAGTGTTCTCTGACTTCAAAGCCACGATGTGCTGGCTTAGCTACTTTTTTTGTTCAACCTCTTTATCGAACCGGCTTCGGAGTTTGTCAGATTTTTTTAAGAGAAACTTCATGTCCATGGATTGCTTCTTCATGGATGCCCGTGTCCTTATCAGAGTTGCTCAGAGGTCCTGATGTCTGTCTTTCAGGTACAATTATCTCCATTCCACTCTACCTCTCAAATCCGTGACGTGAGCTGTGTTTTGAGAACATCATTTTCAATGATGATCATCTCATATTCTGATTCAAGGTCTTGGACGTGGAATCTTTTCTATCTTCGGAGCGCTCAATTCCCCTCTGAAGATTTCCCACCATCTCCTCGAGTTCCTTGTTTTCCTTTTCGAGTCAAAAGCAGATCTTAACGTGGTCTTTTTTTCTCGAAAGGCAAGAATGAGATAATCACTTGAAATAATTGCTTTTACAGCTACTTTTAAACTTTTACTTGAATAAATATATGTCGAAGTAGCGCTATTATTGCTTGAGTGCAATTTTTGAGTATTCTGCCCTCCTCTGCAGAGCAACTAGCTGAACTTTGGATCAACTGACTTCTGTTTTTTTGTTCAAAATCATTTTTATGTCAGACCAAAATAAAGTGAGTAAACACAGAATCATGTATTCAAAAAAGGATTTCATTTTGAAGGAAGACAAATTTTTCCAAACCAAACAGCAAGCATCAACCACTTGTGATAACTTTCTGACCCACTCTTCTTTACAGAATTGTTTTAATTCAGGCACACTAGAAATTAAGGTTTAGGTTAGACTTTTACTAGGCCCCTTCCAAAACTTTCACACTGTAAAAGTAAGTTTACAACCACTGGTTGTAGTTCCATCTACAACCAGTCGTGGCGCCAGTGCAACCTCAAAATTTTTTTCAGTTGTACTACTGAGAAATTTGGTCATACTCTAAGCCTTGCTTTTTAAGAGCTTACAAAACGCTCTTAGAAAATGTGATGCACATGCTTTTTTAGACTCTTCTAGCAATTTATATCAGATCCACACATAATTATGTCTAATCAGTCAAATTTTACTGTTTTTTTGGTTGAAATTAAAGAAAATTGTAAATAAAAAAAATTTGTCGATATGAGATTGTTACTCTGTACAGAGCAGAACCGCAAACATTTGTTACTAAATTCATCAAAATTTTTGGCTTGAGTCTATGTATCTAAACAGTTCTCAAGCAACATTATCGCACATTTTGGTTTAAGTTTTTGTAACTAATGGGAGACTGTGCTACTTTTTCCTTACCTTGCAACATCCAAGTACAAACTGTAACAATTATAAGTAGTATTTATTCAGTTTCAAGCTTTATTTTTGTCAAGATTACCCAATTAGCCAGACAGCTGCAAAATAATTACTGCTTTGTCCTCTGTTGAAGAGGAAATCGCTCCTCCCTTTACTCATTATTACTTAGGTGAAAGAAAATGAGGATAAAGAAACAAAATTTACATGTATTTGCATCGTTTTTTAATACATAAAGAATTAATAGATGAAATGTTTGATGTGATGTAAGGTGTTCATAGTGCTGGATGACATGGACAGGAGGAGACTCTCACCCTTTGTAGTGCCTCCTGCTGCTCTGGGGTAAGAGGCGGTAGGCCAAGCTTGGAGCCTGTGCCTTGTCCATTCTCCATCGTCAGAGCTTCACCTCCCTGCAATTTAAAAATTGAAAAATTAGCAAAAACTCATACACTTATTTAACTGGCGTATTCCTAATGCATAACTACAAATTAAAATTCCGCAACATACAACAAAATGTACATGAGATTTCACCACAGTTTTTTAATCAATAACAGCAAAAATATTGAGGACCTACACCCGGATTTAAACCAGGTGGGCCTGGATAAACTCCTTACTTACGCAACACTCTAACCGCTGGGTCCACCAGACTGAGACAGGAAAGCCCCCAAGGGGAAGAGGACTGACGGGGAAGCTTTAACAATTCAACAATTTCTATGGGGGGAGATAAAAGATGCCTTCAGACTATGATTAAAACAGGCAGCTCTCATAAACTTACAGCCTGATTCACATACAGCTTTCCCGTATTGTTTGGATTTCTAACAGTGCAGTTGATGCGCAGGAGCGCTAAACGTAATTTTCATCCTTACGTTAGAATAGCATATTAGCTGTAGCAGGCTACGGTTACCCTTTTATTTCGTGTAAGGACTACTGAGATACATAACTACATTATAACCCCGTTCTATAGCTTTACAGTTATCATTAAACCGAGTTTAAAGAAACAGAACAATGCATAGCAAGGCCTGATTTGTATTCAGCTGTCGATGTCTTTGTTGCTAGCAGCAGACATAACATTAGCTCACGTTAGCCATTCATTGCTGTGGCGCGTAAACCGAGCTGGTGCTTTTTGTTCCTCCAGAACAAATATAAATAAATAGGTACAGGTATAATTATAAAAAGCACCGAACTTTAACTACGCAATAAACAATTTTAATAAAAGAAACGTAACAAGTTTGGTTTTTAATCGCAAAATATATTTACCGCAGTGTTCGTAACCGCCATCAAGCACACCTTCAAGAGAGGGCCACACTCCTCAAAGCTCGCGAGAATGTCACTGCGAGATATCGCGAGAAAACACATCCACACAATACATGATGGTTTTAGACCAGGGTTGCCCGAGTCCGCAGAATGGGAGAATGGTAGAGGTCAAAAACTGGACTTATTTAATCTTCATTTAAATAAACACTGTTATAAACGCACAATTAATAAATACGTCATCAAATAAGAAAAAAGACCTAATTAAATACAATCCCCCCCCCCTCATATTTTTCAATAGGAATCTTTTTTTGTCTATTTCTTTATATTTATTTTTGTTTTATTTTATGGAGACGTTTATTTATTTGTTAATTATTTATTAAGAACAGAATTTATTTAGTTTTGAATGAAAGCTCTCTATAAGAGGTTGACCTCATTAATTTGACTTCATTCATGAGAATGAGAAGAAGTTAACTGGACCTAATTTTTCACAATCTCTTTAATATGCTCTGCAGTCACAACTACAGTCATTAACACCGTCCACAAGGAGAGAAATTCATAAAATATTATTGCTAAAGAATTGGGCTGTTCATAGAGTGATATATCCAAGCATGATAGTGGAAAGTTAGTGGAAAAATTTGCCTTATGTAACTGAAATACTCTAGAAACTGAATTGCTGGATATGTGTATGTTATATTTTTTTCTCTGTTATTACCATCTAAACGTATTTGTTTTCTGTTCAGCTTTATTGCTGTTGATGGATTTCAGACCACTCTTCTTTGCTTTGTTTAAATGTTAATTGTGTGGTTTTGTGTATTTGGTTATGCAGAAAAGGAACCTTTTTTTGTCTTATTTGCTTATATTAGATAATGTAATTCATTCATTTCATTTCATTATTTAATTAATTATAACTGGTTATTTCATTACATGTCATTTTTAATGCACATGTGCATTAAAATGCTGGGTAAGAAATGTCATATGTGATAGCTGTCATTTAATTAATGTGGATTTGACATAAAACTCAAAGTAGGATTTAATGTATCAATACTCGCAGAAGAAAAATCAATACTTTCAGAGGGAAAAGAATATAAATATCGTAGAATTCATAAAATTACACAGCAATATTTTTTATATAAATGAAATTACAATAAATTACTTGTCTTATTGTCATACAATGAGTTTCTGATTCAAGGTTATTGATATGGTTTACCTCATCGGCTTCAACACACTTATTACAAAGGTGGTCATCTTCAGAGCAGCTACTGTTTGTAGCTATTTTTAAATCATTTCAATTTGAACATTCGCTTATGGTCTAGTTTTAGTGGGATTTCTCAATTTTGCCTTTGAGGTAAAGAAAAATCTCAAATCATTAGCTTTTCCTGTTTTTTTAATCAAATCATTACAGCATTTTGTTATTGTATATCCACTATAATTTGTTTCCAGTTGTTTTCTTTTTTTATTATTATTATTTTTTTAAATTTGAGGTAGAGGTAGAAATCCTGTTTTTACATATTTTTATCTCACATTCTACTTTTCTAGGAAACTAAATTTAAGGTTTATAACCATCAAAATTAACAGAAATATAGACTTGAAATACATCACTAGTATGTATAATGACTCTATGAGTTACATTTTCATAATTAAATTTATGAAATAAAACACCTTTTATGATTATTTACATTGATATACCTCAAACTGTCATTTCATAAGTGAGTATTCCTACCTCTAGAATAACTGTATTGACTTACATTTAATTTGGTAACTGCACTTATCACTTAAAGACTAATTCAGATCATACTGCTAAACATGCAGTAACCTCTGAACCAAAAAAGGGGGATCTACCACATTAAAACACAAAATAAACACTTCACAATGTTTTTTTTCGTATTTTAATCATAGATGCTACAATATTCAACAAAGTTTTAACACATCCAAAGGCAATTTTCATTCAACAGAGTCACAGAGAAAAAAAGTCATCTGACATAAAGTAAGACTGATATGCATGTCTTTTTTATATTCTCATACAGTCTGAACATTCATTTACTTGGTCAGCTCTCCTCTGGAACTCAACTGTGACGGACAAAAAAAAAGGCAAAATGCAAAGTTTCGAATGGTTGCAAGTTATTAAGACATGCAGTTTACTAGAACAAAGGAGAGCCACACTGGCACTGCATTGTGTAGTGTTTAATTAAGAGGTTGTTTAATGCAACTCCCCTTACATAGCCACAACCAAGTATATACAATCCAACTGTCTGGGAGAATTCAGGGTTCCTGTCTTTACAGAAACACTGATATAATTAGACCATAGTAAGTACTGTTAGCAATGACTGTACAGCAGCATAATTGTTATGAATCTGCAAGCTTACAATCTCCCTACACTCTGCACACATAAAAAAAAAATGGAGCCAATTTAAATGAATCTGGTAAATATTGATAAGAAAGATAGAAGACAGAAAGTAAGGAAGGATGGATGGATGGATGGATAGATGGATGGAAGAAATGATGGCTGCAGAGAAGGAAGGAAGGACAAATGGAGAGTTGGAAAAATGTAAGGAAAGATAGAAGACAGAAAGTAAGGAAGGAAGAAAGGATGAATGGATGGAAGGAAGGAAGGATAGATGCAGAGAAGGGAGGAAGGAGAGATTGATGGATGGAAGGAAGGAAGGAAGAAAAGAAGAAAGGAAGGATAGATGCAGAGAGGGAAGGAAGGACAGATGGAGAGTTGCTTGGAATGAACTAAGAATGGAGGGAAGGAAGGAAGGAAAGGCCTGGAAAAAACTTCAATCTGACTCTGAAGGAACCATAAAGTAATCAGAAATAAATCCTAGCAGACTCTGTGTAAACCCGCTCGAGTTAAAAAACCCCAAACAAAAACAAATCAGCTTGAGTTCAGAGAGCCATGATTATATTATCTTATTGCAATTAGCTACATTCTTACTCAAAACACCACAGATTATAAAGCACAGATATAGCAAATAAAACTTAGTTCAATTTCTAAGAAGTGGGTAGAATTTGCCTTTCAATGATCTCAAATATATTTACAAAACAATTTTAATAAAATGACTACAGAGAAGAGAAACTGATCAACAATATGGCAACTTTTTCTTGTAAATGTTTACACCCAACACTCCTGTAATGTAAGACTTGCTGCAGCTGAGAGCAAAATGATCCCATCTTTAAGTCCAATTATAACTTTAGGTACCAAATTTCTTTTCATTTTCAGACAAGTTGACTTTATAAATTCCAAATAAAGAGACGTAAACTTGTTTAGAAGAAACAGACCAACCATGAATGATTATTTTTCCCAAATTTGCAAAGTTGGGTATGATGCCATTTCATTGCCACATCAGGCACTTTGCAGGTCTTTGGCTTCCAGAACACGTTCACAGGGAAAACCTTTAAGAAAACACTAAAAAAGGCGTCCTCTCATAGCTTGACATATAGATGCATTAAGACGAGGCATGTTAAGCTGTGGGAGAACTGGCCTTTAATGCTAAGAGTGCAAGGAAGGGAGGTAAAATCAAGTAAGGAAGAAGAAGCTGTGCAATGTTTCCATGGTTCACAGTTACGGGGTAGAAATAAATAACTGGATGAGTATTAACAGTGCATGTAGGGTGGAATATTAAATTCCTGAAAACTGTGATGGCTGAAGGCTTGAGAGGGACGGAGGCTTTAGAAAATCACTTGTTTCTGTTTGTGAGTCAATAAAAATGGGCACTGAAGTGCAAAAGGAGGCTTGGAACAGTACAATGTCTTTCTCAAACATCACATTACGGAAAACTGAATGTGTAAGGCATGGTAGCCCTTTTAGGCAGGGACTCTGTGGATCTGCCACTGCTCTGTGGGGAAGGTACGAGGTGTATCCAGTCCTCCAACCAGAAACGCCTTCGGTTTCACTCTAGCTGCTGTCGTTTTCCTTCCAACTAACTGGGATAATTTACTGACTTTCAAAGCGTTTCAGCGTTCACCCTCTGTCCTGTTTAGCATCCTGGACAATGTCTTCCACAGCTGTCTGTCTGCTTCCCTCTCTTTCTCCACCCGTGTGATCAACATCCCCCCGAGGGGGAACCTCCTCCATCAGTCCCAGCTGCTGTCGCAACACCGCCGTCACTGGTTGCTCCCAGCGGCCAGCGCGCGGACCCGGTGTCGACTGATGGAGTCCTCTAGGAATGCAGCTACTTTCTCACTGTCCTCCTACAGGTAAAAATACATAAATATGAGACTTTAATCAGTTAAACCAACTTCTGAAATAAAAAATAAGCAACCTGATGTGTTTACGTTTTAGGTATTTAAAGATGACCTATTTTGCTTCCTTGAACAGATTAGGATTACATTACATTTTGAACAAAATCATTCTTACATAATGATAATTCAGTCTACCTATTTAAAGCACTTTCATGAATGAGCTGTTTTAGGACCTCCTGTCACTTTAAATCCAAATAAGCTGCTGCTGGCCACGTCCCCAACTCAGCACTTACACTCGCAGGTAGATATGGCTGCTAACAGATGCACAATTATACAACCGTACATCTTTGAAAAACAGAAGGAGAGCCTCCTGCGCAACCAACAAGGATGCAGCAAGTGGTTTCTGTATGGTGAGTCAACAACAAACTTGTCTCTTCCAGCAGCCATTGTAGAACACATGAACCACCTGACCAAACATGCTGGAGCTCAGCTTGGGTTGCTAGGTGACAGGCTGGACTCAGCTGGGGTTGCTAGGTAACATTACACTGCCCACAAATTGTGACTCAACAACCTGGAAGTTTTCAAAATGGCTGATTTTTCAGACACCAAAAAGTATCAACATATTGCCAAAAAATGTCTGGGTGGATTTTAAGAAGCAGTTGAGACCAAAATGAAAGTACAAAAACATGCAAAATGTGAATTTTAAAGATCATCAAAATAATTTTACAAGTCAGAAATCAAACCCCTAGTTAAAGGCAGAATCTTAGAAAAACTCCTATGCATTGTGGTTGTATTCAAATATTTCTGTAAAGAAGAGTGGGTCAAAATTCCTGAACATTGATGAAGGCTAATTGAAAGCTAACACCAGAACATGATGGTTTTTCCACATAGGTCCAGCTTGGTTGGCATAGATTTTCCCTAATAACTGAACTCATAATTTGAAAACAGCTTTGTATATTTTTACTCAGCTTATATTTGTCTTTAAATTAGTTTGATGAGCTAAAACATTTGAGAGTGACAAGACAAAAAAACAAAACAAAACAAAAAACCCCCAGAACAAATCTGTATGGATTGAACCATTTTTTTACTGCAATCTAAAGTAACATGCACATAGATGTAAAACAAATGCAATGAAAACTTGCCATGTACCTCGTTTATGAAGGCATAGTGGACGAGTTCACTGGCGAGGTCTTTTGGAGTGTCCGCTGAAAGTTTCATAGGTAATATTTCAGCAAAACGAGAATAAAAACTGTGTACAGTTCTGTAAATAAGTCTTCAATAATTTCTCACACTTTAAATCCAATGAGCCTGACGGTTTCACAGTCTAATATGGTGTCTAATCTAAAAACACTTTTAAACGTACTTGGAAAGATGTCACAGCTTAGCTGCCGATGAAGTTTGTCGTCCATCTTCAGAAACAAGGAGAGCTGAGGAAAAGATAATCTATATTAAACCGAGAAGCTCAGATTAACCCATTTGAGAGAAAAAAGTATAGCCCAGTATGTTTCATCATTAAGGAGCTCAATTGAGATGCACAGAATGGACAAAGTACCTGTAGTACTGTGTGACTCACATGAGTTTTGGTCCCTTCTTCATTTGATTCCAAATTACATTGCATCTGAATAACCTGCAAAAGCAACATACATTGACACAAAGTGTTGATGTGTTTTTGGTGATAATAACAGACATGAACAGTCTTCTAGTTTTACAACAACAGAATGTTTTTTGAAGCTCTACCATGAAAATATGGTGATTTCTTAGCACATTGTGTGGTGAATGAAGTTTGGCGATGCGCCACTGCTCTAGCTCCAACATTAAGAAATCTCACTAATTGGCTAAAATGAAAAATCAATAATCTCTACACCAATAAATACAATGCCACGATCATGCCGGCTGGGGAGAGAGGAGCACACACCTCCAAATAGTGCATACAAGGTAGGTTGCTGGGAGACAAGATGTAGCTTTCAGTTTCTAAGACTGCAATTCAAATGCAGGTGTAAGAAAATGAAGTCTGGCATTGTATTTAGCAACAAGGAGGATGTAGAAAAAACAAGAGCAGCAGTTTTTTTCAATAATTACCTCTGCAAAACAAACTGTGTGAATGATTTATTCTGTCTGAGATATGTGTGAAAAGCTCTGCACAGGTTAAAACTGTGCAGCAAAATAATGTGTTTTTATGCTCAGCACTTTGTAAACGAAGCCCCCTCATCTGCATACTTTATTAAGCCCCGACAGTGTCTGACTCTGATGGTGGAGGTGCAGAAATCTTCAATTTTTATAGGAAAATATGGTAGATTGTGGGCAAATACTCCAGTGCAGATATGGAGGTACTAAGAGTAAGGTGATGTTATAATTGCCATCACACATTAACTAGATTTTCCAAATATGCCGCAATCTGAAGATGTTTGAAAAGCTGTGGATCAGGTTTAAATGGGGGTTGTGGTGAAATTTGAAAGTCTAACCTTCCTCGTTTCTGTCTCCTGAGGTTCAGGAGTCGGTGTTTTCACAGTCTCAACCTGCTCCTGAGACAAGGATAGAGCTCGAGGGACAGGGTGAGGCCGAGAGGTGGCAAAGTTCATCAAGGGGTAAATCCCATTCCTGTTGAGAGGAAATGATGTCATGCTAAAATAACAGATGCAACAGCTGATGCAAACCAGATCTTAGACTGAACTCTTCACTTACTTGACATCCTCCAGAAACTTGTCAAGCTCTAAAGGGGAAACATGGGAATACCTTGAAGGGACAGAGGAGAAGCGTGGTGAGTGTTCGGCATCACCTGTCAGATGACGTTCAAGAATAGCTAAAAATACAATAAGTTTTTTATTTGTACTTGAGCTGAACTCCGGGTCTGTCATCATGTCTAATCTCTGCCATGACAGCGTTGGGGTCAAACGACTTTGTTTTCTCCTCCACACAGTTCTCAGGAAGCAAATCTGCAGATAAGAAAAAAAAACCTCATAACCTTCAGGACCAAAAAGGCCTTGCTCTGTCAGGTTCAACATTAAAAAGAGCAGATGGATGTTTTGGGAACGGGAATCTTGACAGCTTGGCATCCGGAGGTGATAAAACTCACACTGGTTGTTGATGAGGCAGTGGGCGGCGAGCAGTTTGAGGGAGTGGACTTCGAACAGGACTCTGTGGAACAGAAGGTCGTGAGCTGTGGGACGGAGGTTGGCATCGTGACGCAAACACGACTGCGTGAACTCCTGCAGAGAGCCAGAAGACGGTCACTTCACACAACTGAAATTTATGGCCCAAAGTTGCGAAGCATTTATTGAAATGCAACTCTTATATTGCATGTACAATAAAATATGAAAACCATAAAAGAAAAAATACAAGCCAAACAGGAAGTCATAATTATGAGTTACAAAGTCATGATTATGAGATAAGAGATTATAAAATGACAGTGTGATAAACAATTTAAAATTTTCCAATGTTAATTCAACACGAACCATTTTAAAAAAAGTATCTTTATGGCATTTTGTACACACCTTCATGGCAATACATTTCTGAAGCAACTTTTGATTCAATTTCACCAGTTGGTAAGAGGTTTTTGTATTTTGCATTTTTACCCAAATCTGATTTTTCCCTCCATTGAATAAATAGAAAATTATTTATCATGATCTGATTGTTTTATCTCATAATCTTAATAGGACTGTGTACCTCTGATACCCACTGCATGACTGGGTATGCTGTGTTATTGTGTGCCTTTTTTTTTTATCCTTGCTCCCTTGCATTGATGCTGTATATTTAGGCCTTGCACTGAAACTCACTCTCATGAGAGGGTCTTCCAGAGATTGACCTGCATTTACAATGGCGTCCTTGGATACAGCAGAATCTCCATTGGCTTGAATTTCCAGTACTGCCATCTAGTGGCACCAAAAAAAGACAAGTTGAATCAACTAACAGAGAGAGATAAACAGCAAACAAATCAGTTTTAAGTCTCACCTCTAGGGCACAGATGCCAAAGGAGAAAATGTCTATGGAGTAGTCATCCTCACCAGCTGATAGATTTAAATAAAAAATAGAATCAAAACAGAAAAAAATGTTATGTACCAAGAACACAGTTGTATTTTTTTCAATCTGCATGTCATAAAATATAATTTTCTCCTTAACAGGTTTATAATCTAAACAATAACATGTGAGATGTTACATTTAGAAAGTAGTGGGCAAAAATTAAGCCAAAACTAAAGAAGCTGTGTCCAAAACATATGCACACAACCAGCAATAACACCGGTCAACAGCCAAAGTATTTGTCTGGGGTTTTTCAACTGTTTTAGGGTAGTTTCAGGTCAACTTTCTGAACTATAAATGCAACATGAGCATCAAAATGCACGACTTGTTCTCAAATACTAATCGGTTTCCTGAGAATCTGGGATCAATGAGCGATGAACAGGAGGAGAGACTCCATCAGGACAGAAAAGAGATGGAGAATTTTGGACAATGAAGACGTAATGTTCAATTTACATGTACGTACCCTTATCTGTGTTTATTACTCAATCCAAGTTTGTGACATTTAATTAATACACTCTATTAGAATTTTTTTTTTTTTTTACCTAAAACCTTTTTGGATGAGAAATATTAATGGAAATGAACTGATAATGTCACAAAAATGTAATCAATTTAGTTAGAAGATCGGACTTCTCTAAATTAAATTCGAATAAAAACCTGTCCTGATTGAGATAGATGGATGTCATTTTTGCAAAACAGTTCTAATTCAGTTGCGAAAACATAGACAATTTCCAAAAAAACAGTTTTTGTAACCTAGTCCTAGTAATCACTCTCTGCATGATGTTGGTTTTACATCTTTGTTGGGATGGATGGATCAATGTTGGACAAATGGACAGACGGATGAATGGATGGGTGGATGAGACAATTATGTTTAAAAAAATATCTTCCCAAACTCCCATATTTCTCCAGAACTTAATGATGTCAATTGATGCTAAAATTGGCAATCATGAGATGTTGCCAATTTTAACAGTAAAATGATGTTGATAAACCAAGAAAATTTGAGAGAAATCAAACCATTGAAATGTAAAAACAAGGATCACTCAGCAGACTCACCTCCATATTCAGGAGCAAAAAAATGGAGATTCCTCTGCTCATCCCGGTGTTGCCTTCCTTTGCTGTGGACGCTAGCGTCTGGGAACACTGATAGAAAAACCCTGCCAGTGTTTAGATAACATACCGATGGACTATTAACTATTAAAACACCTGGACATCTTACCATTAACAAACAGCCGGTGCCACACTGTGGAAATAAAAGTCAAGCATGTTTATTGTGCTTCGTGAAGTGAAATAATCTGGTTGCAGTATCAGAACAAGCCCAGCTGGGAGCAGACCTGAGCCAATCTTGATGAGCCCGTTGTGCTGGATGAAGATTGTGTCACAGGTTAGGTTGCCATGGATTATCGGTGGGTCGCAGGAGTGCAGATAACTGACAGAAAACGTATATTAATGTAAAAGGAGTTCAAACAAATATCCATCATGTTAATTTTCTTTACAGGAAATTTGTCAGTACTTGAGTGCCGACAGAATCTGGGTACACCATCTCTTCCAGGCCTGAAAGAAAAAGAAAAACTTTCATTTCAGGTTTGAATTTGCTACATAACAAAAAAAAAGGTCTATTATATAATTTTGCGATAAAGAAAGCTTGATGGGCATTCAGTGAGGCAAAGAAGAAGAATAGTTCCTGGATAAATTGCTAAGCCATAATAATACCCAGGAAGATTCACATTTGAGAAGAGTAAGCCAAAATGGTGTAAAATAATGAGTCATCCTTTAGGAAATATGGATCTGCAGTTCTCCAGATCACCTCAAGTCTACAACTGAATATGTAACCAAGAGTGACAATCCTGACCTTCACATTCATGGTTTTGTGGTTCTTTTTTGTCTTCTTCAGGAACTGCTTGAGGCTCCCTGAAGACATGTATTCAGTGATAAAAATGACCTGCATACCACATGTGGAAAAGGAAAAAACACATTGGCTGAAAATAGTGTGTTTAATAAAAGGAAGTGACAAAAATAAGAAAAGCAATACACTTCTCACCCGAGCCTGGGTCTCTTTCATGTCCAGCCAGTACTTGTGGAACTTAACAATGTTGGGGTGTTCAACCTGCATCAAGTTCTCAAACATCTCTTTGATTTTTTCCTGAATAAGTAAAAAAATATAAGGAATTAAAAAAATAACACCATTTGTATATGAATTTATACATGTTGTGAAGGTGTTTGTTGTGTAGTCTTGTCATATTACAGAAAGAGATTGCTTGAAATGAACATAAAAGTTAAATCATAGCAGCTTTGGAGTCTGATAAGCAAAGCAAGCATGACAGTTCATTATCTATAAAGACCAGCAGGGGGCGACTGTTATGGTTGCAAACATAATTGGGTTATTTAGTTACATTAATGAGTATCAACAAAAAAGTGAGCTGGACATAAATTATAAAACGTGATTCCTATCCTTCATAAATATAGAAAACTCAGATGAGATTATTTTCTAGTTCTCTCTGTTCATGCTAGCAACAGCTAAAAGCTAAAAATGTCGGTAAAAAGAAGTGTGAAAAGGAACATAAATTAATTTCATAACTGGTTACTAACCTTTTCAACCGATGGGTTTTTGAGCTACTGAATGACAATAAATGTGAGAAATTAATGTGCATCAGAACCTGGAGTGTGTTAAGTGTGTTACGGTACCTCCTGTGCTTTGAAGACCTTTTTGTCTGAGAAGAGAACTTCGTTCCACACCACCTCAACGCCTTCCTCTGTGTCCATGGCCAGGGAAGCACTTTCCACGCCAGGGACATTTCCTTGACTGACCTGTAGAGGGAAGATGGAAAAAGACAAGGCTGTTAGCATGATCCTAGCATTAAATGTAGCTTTTAGCCAGATGCTAGCAAGAATGTAGTATTTAGAATGTTTGTAGCAATAATGTACAGTAGAGCAAGTTCTTGGATTAACTGGGATAAAAGAATAAATCTACCATTAAGACTGCGTCAAGCATGAAATGTACCATTTATTGTGATAAATTTAGCTTTTAGCATAATCTTAGCATAAATGTAGCAATAGAAACAATGGTAGCATTCATGGCATTTAGTATGATGGCAGAATGGCAGATGGTGGAATGAAATGTAGGTTTTAATATAATTGTAGTATTAAATGTAGCATTTAGCATAATGGTTGAATGAAATGTCACCTTTACCATAATCCTAGCACACTTACAGCATTGGGTACAATACTAGTATAAAATGTAGCATTTAGCTTGATGCTGTTAAAATGCATCAATCACAAAAATCATTTAACACAATACTCAACATTTAGCCTGGTGCTAGCATGAATATTGGACACAATAATATGAAGAAAATAGCATGATGCTACATGCTTTGGATCATTTAGCACAATATACAATGCTAAGTACAATGCTAGCATGAAATGCACCAGTTAGCATTATGCTACCATGATATACTGGAATTGCAATTAGATTACAATTTATGGAACATTTTTGTTTAGGTGTAGGTGTAGTAAGATCCTTCCCATATGAAGCAAGGGTAGCATTCAGCTGATGTTATTCAGAGATAAGTTAAAATAAAACTTCAAGATATGTAATCACCACATAGCTGGACTTTCCTGCTTCTGCAACATCCAAGTTCTGACCATTACATTGCAATCCAAGTGAGATACCACAATGTTAAGGTAGTGAATATAGGCAAATGTCAAGTTGAAAATTCATTTTGAATTTTGTTTTGTGAAAAAATAGGAGTTTACAAATAAGAGAGCTTTAAATTAAACCAAGCTAACCTTATAATATCAGCTAAAAGCTCAATGCAGCACATTCACAGGATTAATCACTCTGGCAGCTCCATTGATAAAGAGTTCAATGAGGACAGTTCATTACTCAATTTTTTCATCCATTAATGCCCGAGTATGCTACAGCGTAGAGAGATGGGAGATATCAAATGCCACCAGTCAGCCATAACGTGATGAACAGTGACCGGTAAAGAGATGAGCAGCAGCTTTTGTAAAGAAGGTAGAGACGGATTAGCAGGCGGCTGTCACACAGGGAGAAGTGAGGGGATTGTGGACGGAGGATTTAAAGAGACGAGATTAAGCCACAAGATGGTGGACGTGGCGCTAAAGTACCAACAACTGCAAAGAAACAAACGAAGCTGACAGAAGTGTAGAGTGAAGAGGCTGTGACTGTAATCTGGAAATCCCATGGCTCGATCACTGCAAGAGGCACCGCAGCAGCAAAAAGCTAAAAGAAGACTCGTCACAGGAAATACCTGTCTCAGCTCCCTAACCTCCTGCTATATTAAAGCAGCAGTGGTGGTGCATTAAATCGAGAGGCTGCACTGGGTTTGGAGTCCAGTCCAATAACGCAAGACCCACAGCTCCTACTAATCCTGCACCTTACGCCTGCGGCACTAATCAGTTTCTGCTTAAAGGATAAGAAGGAATCAATTTCTCAGGATCCATTTAACT
The DNA here is from genome assembly GCF_003331165.1 of Xiphophorus hellerii. Lineage (NCBI taxonomy): Eukaryota > Metazoa > Chordata > Actinopteri > Cyprinodontiformes > Poeciliidae > Xiphophorus > Xiphophorus hellerii. Next base: position 18,237,572 of record NC_045692.1, read on the forward strand.
ACATATAGGTATAAGTGAAGTAGTAGATAAAGTTTGAACAATGACTGTATAGAAATACATATTTTTCCCCTCTCTATCTGTCATTTAATTAAATATTTCCAACATTATTTATATTTGCTAAAATATTGCCAGAATGTTGAGAAAGACAAGAAATGTATGGGCAGAAAATAGTAAAAAAATAGCAGATTGTGCAAACAGATGTGCGATTATACAATCATACGTCTTTGAAATGCATTAGTAGGACCTCCTACACAACCAACAAGAGTGTAACAAGTGGTTTCAGAATGGTAGGTCAACCACAAAACACTTGTCTTTTTCAGCAGCCATTGTACACCGCATACAGTGATAAAACCAGCTTTTCAAACATGATGAAGGTTTGATTGGGTTGCTAGGAGGTTTTTGAAACTGCTCATTTTCCAGACACCAAAAAACATTAACTTATTGCTTCCAAACAATTGTAGTTGAGGCCCAAATGCTTCTAATTCTTTATTTAAATTCCTTTAATAAGCAGCAAAATAAAAGTTTTCTCCATCTGTGTGGTGCTAATAGTCTCATTCATTCACGTTGAGAAAGCTTTTTTGTCCATACAACTGCCAGTCACTGGTTACCTTGTCTTTTTTTAGGCCCGTCGAGAGACGACCGAGTGAAAATCTTAGTTTTGGAAACAATCAGACCAGCCCAACTGACTCTACCAACCATGCCATGTTCAAAAGGTTCTGATGCTCAGTTTGAACTTGACTAGATGCCTGAATGCTTTCTGTAGATTTCCAGAGTAGTTGAAAATGACCAAATACATAACGTCTTCTGTTATTATTATCTCACCTGTTATCTGAAAATATCAGGTGGGCGGTTCTGAAAAGACGTAAACAGACACAGAGCTTAAAGACAGTGCAGAAATTCATAAACCCAGTTGTTATTTGGGCTGGACCCTTTATTTAAATCACCGTAATTAAATCAGAGCTATACTTTTGCAACACTTTGTGGCTTTATAGCTTCAGTTTGTGGAGTCTAAGCAACCAGACAAGGAAAATTATTCAGAGAAAAGTTGGTCACATCAAACACAGCTGGGAAAATACAGACTTTTTATAACGACTATGGATTGTTTGTTGTACAGTGCAGCTGTAGGCTCTCTGCAGGGTCTTCTCTAAACAAAGCTGAACAACATACTAATGATTTACTAGTCTCACTCAGTTGATAATCTAATTAGAGCCGGAACGCAGTGCTTTAATTTATTTATTCCTTTGAATTATGACAGTTTATACAAGGCACCAGCTTATTTTTCTGCCCTCTATAGATTTTGTGAAACCCTCAGTCGTCCAGTCCCCGTTTTGCGTCCCAGCGGGTTTACTGGGGTCTGCAGCTTGGTCATGGTAGCGTGAGACTTGTAAATAGGATCCACAATGCTGGGTTCTGATTGGCTGTTGGAAAGGAGGTGGGTTCAGGGTGTGGATGGGGGATTTAGGAGTCATGTGCTCATGTCAACACAATGTCTATCCTGAAGTTTGTTGAATTTGTGTCTGAGCTGGGTAAAACTGGATCTCCACAGACCTCTCATTACATTACTAGAGGTCTTATTCCTACACGCCTAGTGCTGACATGTTTTCAGTATGATTTGGCAGGACCAGTCCAGTGCCTAGAGGAAAAACACCACTCAAAGTGTCAGGTGAGCTGTGACAATGTCAAACACCCTATTATCCGAAAATTTTTTCCACTTTTCTGTCAGAGTCCATCAAATGGGAAAAAACCCTCAAAATCTTGTTATTTTTGGCATGAATTTAAAATGTGTTGGCCTTAATTGCAGAAAACGAAACAGGACTGAAGCTGGTTTAAAAGCATTTTGGAATTAAACTTCCATTAAATAAATGAAAATAGAGATTTACCATGAAAAAAGAGGAGCAGTTTCACAAAATGCACCTTTATTCATATTCTAAAGTCAGTCTTTGGCTTTCTATTTGAGCACAGGATTTAAAACAAAAGACAACGCAAGACGAGTTTCCACTGACCTACCATACAAATACTTAGTTAATCCAATCAAGGCTTCATCATCAATATTTTGTCTTTCTGGAAGAGCTCAGAGAATTAATGAATAAACTGCAGCCGCTCTTTCAGCATGACGTCTTTACTGAAACAAAGTCTTTGTCTGATATCGTGTGGGCTGGACCATCACAGTAACGAGCTTCATCTCAGACCCTGAAGTAGTCACCTTTGTTTCTCTTCCCACACCTCTTACATTGAAGATGAGCAGATGCACATTAATATTTAACAACCACATCTGGAGCAGCAAAGGGTATGCAATGACGGCGAGCAGGGGGTACTGTATGTAAATCAGCTGAGGCGTCTCCTTCTGCTGCTGCGTGCTTTCGCTCGCAGGGACGTTTCTGGCATCAAAAGAGAAGTCGGATCAAAGAAGTTGCACTGAAATGCTGCAGAAAGTGCCAGAAACAGAGTCTTTGTGAGGTGGATGTGAGAAGGAGGAGAAAGGACACGCCCTGCTCAGCACAAGCATGGAGCTAGTTACTGGAAATAAAAAATTAAACTGAGTAAAAGATGTACGACAAATCTTTCCTCGACATTCAAGGACCTGATGAGATTTAGATGGTGAAAGTTTAAGGCCGCAAATCACAAGCCTGAAGTTTAATGACTACAAAATCTCCTGTAATAGATTTGCTTTCCTTCCCTGATTGACAAAACACTCAATATTTTGTGCAAAGCTGAAACAATTAATCAAATTTATTGTAACAAACTGATTATTTAAATAATTGTTAACTGGAGTATAAAATCTAAAAAAAGGCCATTGTTATGAAAGAACAACAAACAGTAACTAAGCCAAAACTGTACAAAAAAATTTTTACAGTTAGCATTTAAAATATATATATATATATATAAACAGTCTGTAAATATGTTCAACTTGAAACTCCTCAGGTGGCAGTTTTAGTTTCACCAGGTTCTAATTCTGTTAAAACAATAAAAAAAATAAAATCTCTTATTTAGCACCTTTTTCTACCATTTATTAATCAGTTAATGCAAAAACTAATTAACAGATCAGCCCTACTATATTGGTGGTGTTAAGCAAAGCAGAAAGGGCAGAGCTGAAAAAATTTAACTAGACCAAAGGTACTTAATAAGATTTTGTTTTGCAGTGCAAATAAAAGAGGTATTCAAGCAGTTGACCTTGAATACTAAATTGGAGTCCTTCCCAGGGTCACAAATGGCCCCGGGCCACCATTTTGACACCACTGCATTTATAACATCTGTGTAAATATTATATACACGTCCCCAACATCAACAGGACCTCCCCCTGTCTTCTCCTCTGTCCTGTCACTATCGTAGTTTTGAACCCTGGCCGTCTGCTGACCTCCACATCTCACTCTCATTCGCCTCGGAACGAGAACACAAACGGGTCGGCGTCTCGAATCGACAGCTCATTGTGAAGAACAACATGAACGCACCAGCTGAGACAAGCTTGATAACAATGTTAAAATCGGACAAACCATGTTAGGCTTATGAGTTTTCAGAGCGCAGAAAGGTTTCGCCTCTTTTTCTAAAGCATTCGAGTTCAGGCAGGATGACGGGGGCACATTAGACAGATCGGACGTCGTCATGTCTCACCCATTCATTTCCTCATGAGGCAGTCGGCCTCCCTCTGAGAGAAATGCCTGAGAGCTGGGCAGGTTAATGGAGCAGAGGGAGGGAGAGGAGACAGCAGCTGCAAACACACGACAGTAGAACAAATAATGACCTAAACCTACTTGTGCTATGAGGTATGGTCTAGTTCAATGACAAACAAAGTTTTATTTTAAAGTTAAATATAAAAAGATTTCAGCTGCCAGGCAACTGATTCAAAAAGCAAGCAGATGGAAGATGGCAAACTGGGACAGCAGTACTCGACAAGACGAGAAGTACAGGAAGTGTCAGATTGTCTTACTGTGTAAAGCTTTTATCCTTAAATAGGAATTCCTAAGAAATTATGCAATAACTTTACTGACTCCTGCTGCTATCAAAAAATAACTTCAGGGTTTGTGGCTTGGGTTAAGAGCACAAACAAATTAGCTTTGGCTCGATGTAGGTTTTTTGTAATTATCAAGCTATGCACTAAATGAGGAATCATGGAGGAATATGTTTTTTTCCCGCTCTAGTGCCATGGTGACCAGCTCAGACTTAAAGGGGACCCATCATTCAAAATTCACATTTTGCATGCTTTTCTACCTCAATTTGGGTCTCAAGTGCTTTTGGCAACAAGTTTTTTGGTTTTAAAAACCTTCTGAATGTAATGTTTCAAATCAGCAGGCACTTTGAGTTTTCTCCTGCATTGCCAATCAGCTGGCTGAAAGAAATTACACTTTCAGTCGCAATCCCAAAAACTGATAAAAGAAACATTCTTTATTACCATGGCAGCTATTCATTTTAAAATCTGGGTTACATGCCATAAAGGCAGTAAAGGGATTTGACTCTAAAGCTTAGAGTCAAATGCAAATGCAATGCAAAGCAAGATCCTGAACCTGCTGGGTCAGACACAAAAACACTTTGGGTAATAAACTGTGATTTAAAGCGCTAGCCTGTCTTTACTGGTGATTTCTGCTGCCTGTTTAATCACTTAAACAACGTCTCATTTCAGCACTGACCATAGTTCATCTCAAACTGAACTAGAGAATTAAAAAGAAGCCATAAAGTTTCCTTCAGATGTCTGAAAATGTTGCATTTTCCTCCAGACACCTCTGACCTATGTAGCTGAAGTACTGAAACATTTTAGTGTAGCGAGAAAAAGAAAACAAGATGACAAAGTGAGGGAAGCTGGGGCTATTTTATCTACAGGCATGTTTACAAAGTTCCCCCTCTTGGCGTCTTAAGCTAAAGACGATAAACACTCCTGATTGAAAGCATTGAAGCAAAAAAGCATGTTACCAAAACAACAATGCATGCATGCATAAAGCATGAAGAGAAGGAGTATTGTTTGCAATTGGATAAACATGTGAAGCCCTCATCTTGGCTCAGACACTAAACATTCATGTGCTGACAACTCAGAGGTCTGCATGGGAGCAACACCACGCTCCATGTTTCCGCTTCTTCTGCTGGGAGAGGATAAAACTGCACAGAGACAAACCTGTTCTCATCACACTGTTGCCTGTCCTGGCCTTTGCAACGGTGGAAGTTATTAAAGCCATTTATTGCTAAGATAATCTTTTGTTGCCTCCTGATGAGAAGCATATTAAAACAGCAACAACATTGAATCAGCTTGAAGACATCCACATCATGCAGTTTTATTCCTCCCTAAGAATGCAGACATTAACTACACATTTTGTACTTGTGTTTATTAATTTGCAACGATTTTCCAGAGATCTTAGAAATGCTCATCACTATCATCCAGTTTTGCATTTGTTTGGGTCTATTTGATGACATCTTGGCACACCTGAAGTGTTCTCTCCAGATATACAGTACAGACCAAAAGTTTGGACACAACTGTGTGTCCAAACTTTTGGTCTGTACTGTATATATTCATTAAATCATTTTTTTCTCCTACGTATTGTAGTAGTTAAAAAGACAAAAACTAACGGGTCAAAATCAGAACACTCATGTCAGACTGTGAACAAAACTGGAAGTCTGTGTTGGACAAGAAAAACCTGATTGGAGAAAAAAAAATATTTTTTTACAGGCACAAGTAGTATGAGTTTTATAATTGCATAGTCATTTATAGATTTATTTCAGTCTTCTGCAAATACTAAACAACAACTAGTGCACAGGACATCTGCGGTGAATATAACCAAAACAATCACACAATTTCACCAGCGGCAGAAATGGCTTGTGGTCTTTTACCAAAAACAAAAAAGAAATCCTACAAATGCTAAAATCTGACACCACTCCATTTTTGTTTGAGTTTCATGAAAAAGGAAGTTGTATTCAGTGTCTTCCTCTGAGGCTTTCATGTAGTTTTCTTCAGTGATTCTTGTTGCAGCGCCACCACAGGCAAGTAGAGGAAAAGATCTTTCAAAAGATTTGGATTGTTTGACTCAGTGCAGTGTGAAAGCAAACTGCACCAGCTGAAAATGTAGCAAATGTTGCAACTTTGATCCCCAATCAAACCAAGTCTACTGGACTGTCAGGTGACAAAACTCCCCCCACAAAAAGACAAAAAAGCAAAGTCAAACAGAGTTAATACAGAAATAAATAACAGTACATGAATTCCCATCAATGGCAAGAACGCAAGGTATAGACCAATGAAAGCAATGCTGTTTATGAAAACAGCATTATCCAAAACTAAACAGCTTTAAACTGATGAAAACTCTGGTCGCCTCGGCACATTGAAAGGATCTGAAACTGAGAAATTTAGCAGTTTTGAAGCTGTAACTATTCAAGTCCTAGGTATACCTTGGTAATATTAACAAGCTAAATGGTTAAATTTATGTGTTTTAGAATTTATTCCAACAACTTGTTCACTCTTAACCAAGAAACGTCTAATTAAATTTAAGCAATGCCTTTAAGGCCTCTGGAAAAGTGTTATTTCACACTCGTCATTAAGGATTTGCACTCGCACACTTGATGATGTCAGCTAAAGGGCTGGTAATTAGACCACCATTTCAATAAATGGACTAGTTTAACCAAAATTTACGTCACTTTTTAATGCTCATGACGTTTTTGTAAGTTTTCTCACTGGAGACACTTAAAAAGCTCTGGCAGAGAGTATTAAAGTTCTCCATACAGCAAGCTAATTTCTGCTCACTGGATTACCCAATACATGCTTGTAAATCCACACACGCACACAGATTGATTGCTTCAGTGCTACTACAAACAGTGGTAGAGAAACACACCATGTGAGCTCCCTCAGCTACGCCCCCTTCCTCTGCATCCCAGCAGCAGCAGCGGTTACTGCAGCTTGATTTCCCAGCAAGGAAAAGCAGTGACTCAGGGTAAAAGCTCAAAGCACTTGGCAAACAGAGCAAAACCTCATTGACTTCTCGCCACAGCAGACCATCAGCAAAGGCGAGGAACAGCAGCACAGAGCTTGCTCATGTTTGCGACTGACATTAGCTCGAGTTCCTCCCATTACTGGAGGCAAAAATATATAAGTGACAGAGCAGTTAGGCTTAAGTTTTCCCTCCAGCAGCCTTTTGTTTTTAGACAAAAATAATCAATTAAATGGCGAAGTGTGGAGAAACAGAGAGCCGCGCTACAGGAAAGTAGACAGAGGTTGTGTTTATCGTGTGGTTTTTTTATTCCGGGGGGATTAAATTGAGAAAGTGAGAGTCAACCTGAGCTGGCTGTCAGCACACGCTCAAACAAAAGCCTTTTGGCAGACATGCATGAGACAGCAACTGTTTTTTTTCCCCCTCCATGCACATTACGCAACAACACAGACAAAGATCAATAAGAGTGTCTGTGAAAGCAACATGTGGGGGAGGGGAGGGTTGGTGCTTGTTTGTCTAACCCTCATTGAAATGTCCACACTTTCTGCTCTAGACATAAACTACCAAGCGTTTTGTTGATACCACACCACACAGTCATGGACCTGTGATTCAAGGTTGAGTAAGAATGGAAAAGTGTGTAGAAGGAGAAATGATTAATGAAGACAGAAGATGAATGGACAGAGAGACTGACAGATGAATGGCTGAATAGTCTGATGGCTTCACTGACGGGTGGATTAACAGATGGGCTGACAGATGGATGTGCTAATTGATGAAGGCATGGGATGGATGGATGGATGGATGGATGGCGTTTTTATTGACATATGGATGGATGGATGGATGGATGGATGGATGGATGGACTGAAAACCAACAGAGGAATGAAGGGATTGACAGATGGATAAATTATTACATCCTCAAAAGATCAAATATAATCTTATTTTAACCAAACAGATGTTTCTTTGCAATTATCTTAAATAAATTAAAATTTATGATTTCTTATGAAATAGACCCGACTTCTATACATTAGACGCCATATAAAATGTTCCATAAGTACCGTTAATCTGACATAATAATTCATAATTCAACATAGTAAAACAGAATTTATGTTTATTCAGACAGAGGTCATGAACTTCGTGCCCTCGGCGGTAACTAAAGCCCTGATCAGTGATGTGCAGCAGAGCAGGAGGACCTTTTTAATTCTCCGCCTCTATATTTAATTCATCAACCACCTCCCTGATTGATGAATGCCGAGAAGCATATTTAATTCAGCTGCTGCTTCCCAGAAAGGTGCTTTACTTTTCAGCCTCAAAAACGGCGGCCGCATTCAAATTCTCAATGCAAAGCAGTTTCTTATGGGACAAAGCCTGCAGAAAAGGGTGTGGAAATCTCATTTCAGCTTGCAAAACAGACTACAGACTAAATAAAGGAAGCAAATGGAACAAAAAATATAGACAAAGACAAGCAACAGAAGAGCATGTCTCCATTTATCCTCACATTTAACCTTTTAAATGTCTGCATGTTGTTCTTCTGCAAGGCCAAGTGTCTCCATGCCCTTTAGTAAGTGTGCATTTGACATGCACACACAGATAGCCATGTTTGGTTTCAAAGGTCAAGATATGAGCTGCTGAAATGTTGAAATGAATGAACGCTTGGCCAAGCAGTTTTCCACCAGCTCGTCCACAACTTCCTGCAGAACTCCAACGCTTTTGACAGTTTAAACACATGTCTGTATGAGAACAGCCGGGTCTGCAGGTTTTACACTCGGTCGGGTGCCTGATGTTTTTACATCTGATATTCACGCGCAGATTTCTTAATAAAAGTGACCTGCAGGGTGGAAAACATTGGTGTTTTTCCTGTAAGCAGGAGGGTAGTAATATTAAAAATACTAAAAGTGAAACTGTCATGCTATCAAGTAAAAAAAAAAGCTACGTCATAATTTTAAAAAATACAACAGTAATAATCACACCCATTGAATTCTTCCATGTTTTCAACAACTTAAATACGATTTTATGTGACAGACTAAGACAAAATAGTGTATTATATGACATGGAAGTTAAATTTTAATTTTATTAAAACACTGATGGTCATAACTTCAATAGAGACGTCTTCCTAATCTTCATGAAAGTGTGCATAAAAGCTTTTACTTTTTACAGGTTTTTATGTGATACATATTTTGATGTTGAGTTCAACTCATTTTTAAAAGAGATTTTCTTTTATGTTAAAAATGAGATTCTTAGCTTTGCATTTTTTTTTTAAATTAGAGGAAAACACTGTTATGTTCTGTTGAACCACAGCAGTCTGTTATATTTGTGAAACAAAACAACAGTAAATGTGAACGTCAGTAAATGTGAACGTCTTGTTTTCATTCACACTATAACTACATACTTTTTGGGTTAACGGGTTTTTCAAATTGTTTGTTTAGTTTGATGCAATGCAGTGCGCAACTGAAAATGTAAGAAATATTGCAGTTTTGGTCCCCAATTGAACAGAGTTTACTGAAAGAATCAACATATCAAAACTTAAGTTTTTCTACTGCAACAAACCAAGCTGAAAACCTTTCTACAAATTCGTGTCACCCATGAAGCATGTTAGGTATTTACTCTTTGTTCTTTTAATATAAAAATATTTTTTTTACCAGTTATTTGTTAATTCTTACATTGTGTGTGAATTGTGAGACAGTTATTTTTTGTTTTTAAGCATATGCACTGACTGATGGCACCTTTTAAGTTTCGTTGTCCTTGTGACAATGACAATAAAGATTTATCTTATCTTATCTTATCACAAAACATTTCACAGTCCAACAACAATTCTTTCGGCGATGCACAACTACTTAAAACAGTTCATCCAAGCCATTATAAACCGAAAGACAACATGCATTTTTCTTCAGAGATAAGAGGATATTTGTAGGAGCCAGATTAAAGAGGAAAACAGGTGTTTAGAGAGATTAGCTAAGGAATAGTTCAGCAGTTACAGATAACACAGAAGACACAGCGTCCATCAATTTCAAACTAAAACGGCCCAATATAAAAATGCTCAGTCATTTCAAACTGTTCCTACACATTTATCAGCTAAAACTCCAGAATTTTCCATTTTCATTTACTTTATCCACAGGGTACTTTGAGAATTCAACAAAAGTCCATTAATTTCATTTCATAGCCTGGATTGCAGTCAGAGAAATCTGTTTGATGAATCTTAGACAATATCAAGCTACTACCTAATTATCATTTACTGTGCATCTTTTATCAGTTTACTAGATACACTGATGATTATTAATTCATTTTTGGTACAGTTTATAAATTGCTAAATGTTTGCTAGATTTTCAAAGTAATGCAAAAATTAACTACTTTATTTTACATGTAAAATAAACAAATTAATCAATTAAGTAATTGCATGAAATACAATTGTTTGAAACTACTGCAGATTTAATGATGGCCATTCGCAGAAAAGCTCAACTTTTTCTGTTTGTTTTTATGTAGAAAGCTTATTTCTGGTTAACTTTATATTCCTTTTTTTCTTCACAGCGACACCTACTGGTTCGGAGAGGTACCACAGTAAGTGTAATTCACAGATCAAGCTGGCGCTCACTCTATTGCCTCTCATGGCTCTGGCATTGACCTGTTTGTTTGTAGTTGGATAAAAGGATTTGTGTCTTTAATGACAGAACTTCTGCAAATCCAGTGAGCTAAATCTGTGTAAACAAGCAAACGTCACAACATTTGTCACAGTTTCAAACATAACTCAGCTGTTGTTAGGAGTCTAGAGAGCAAAGAGAAGCAGAAAAACTGTTGACGAGAAAATTTCTGGACAAAACTGAAACAAAAACCCATTTAGAAATACCAAATATGAATAAATTTTAATGTTGTATGTATACACACACTTATTTTATTAATCCGATCATTTAACTCTTTCAAGTTATTCGACTTGTAAGTTTCAGATTCTTGCACTGTTTTCACAATTTAATTTAATCTGAGAAGTTGGGCATGCTAATTTTTATTCTAAGCTATTTTATACCAATATTAGAAATAAAAAATGCAAACAATTCCATTTCTTTTTTAAATATGAAAATAAACATTTTATTCCATAAAATACACTAACACAGAATTCCTTTAGTGAACTCTTGATAATTTGTAGCATCTGTAGCTAAAATATACTTCTAACATTAAAATGTGAAAAGCTTCAATACAGAGAAGAGTTGATCTGTTGACTGATTTTTGGATTAACAGATTAATAACTAGATAGCAAAAGGTGCTTACTAGGATAATTTTTGCACAGAATTTGAACAAGGTGAAGTTAAAACTTTGCCTCTTGGGTTTTGAGTAGGATATATTTACAATGTTTTTTTATTACTTCATCTGAAATGCAAATGTATACATTTTTTATATAGTTTTAGCTTAATTACTGCTCTGAATATGTTTCAGCAAATGGCCTTATTCAGTGTTTTCTCCAGTTAATGATTGATTACTAAATTAGTTGACAATTATTTCAATAATAGATACATCAATATTTATCGTTTCAGCCCAGTTTATAATGCTATGCTGCTTTAAATATGTTGTTGATGCCCTAAGGCGATACATTTCTCTTTTTCAACAGTACATTGAATACATACTGCAGAATAAATACAACCATACATAAAAACACCAATCCTCTCGTTGCAATATGATGAAAAATACCTTTTTATTAGCTTAAGAGATTGAATAAAGTTCAGACTCAAATTGTCTACCAGACTTTGTGTCCCAGTTTTTAATGCAGACTTCCTGAATCCCAGCCGACATAACAGTAACAAAATAACTTCAAGTATTTTCTCAGAAGGCATTACACAACCGTTCTTATCAGCTAAAGCAAAAGCAGCCGGCCTTGTAAACCGATCCTGATGTGTGAAAGTCTGGTTAAATTTGTTCTACGGACTGTTTGGAGAAATTGGATGAAATCTGGCTTAAACTTTTAATGGAAGGTAAAATACTTAGCCTCGGTGAGAAGCGCCAACCATGTTGGTTCAGTTTTTACTGATTGATTTCCTCCTTGAAAAGCTGCCAGACTAAAGGGTTGAAGCCAGGATTCAGCACGTTTAGTTTTATCATTCCTCTGCATGGATACAGGCTCAAAGAGCTGCCTCATGTGATGTCAGGCTATCTCTGTGCTGAGTAAATTAGATAAAATTGAAATACTAAGTGCTGCGTTTAGGTTGAAAGAGGCAGAGAAAGAAAAGCTGACTCCAGCATGCTCACAAATAAAGAGTATAATGACTCCATTGTGTTTAGTGAACTAAACAAAGTCTCTTTGTCATGTGTAAAAGTCTGAAACCTATGATGCAACCCTCAAAATCCTTCACACATGTCACCAAAGATGACCACACTCTTTCAAAGATCTTGCATATGCAGCCTGGTATTGGAGGTTAGACACCATTCCTGTTGGGCTTGAAATATGAAGTGACACAAATCACAGGAACAGTTTCTAGAAAGATCCCGGTGGACATATCGGCCCTTCCTCGAAGTGTTGTTATGCATACCAGCTCTCAATTCCAGCTGGCAGAAGGTCAGTTTCATGTTGCTGGAGTGGAAAACACCAACAACCACGCTAGTGTATATATTTCTGCACATCTCATGACCCCCAGTGACCTCGATGTTTTGATTACGTCGACGTACCACAGGTTGGATCATGTGATCTCTGAGCTGCGGTTTCTGACAAGAAATCATCATTTATGCTGCTTCCCTCCATCACTCAAGAGTTATTGAGTAACTATTTGTCATATTGTCAATCATGAAGCCATGCATTTGGCTCATCATATCTGGGTCAGACGAACAAGAAAAAGAAGATTTTAGCAATATTTTTGGGAAAACAAAAATCCAAGTCAGTTTTACAAAGAAAAGCAAAGAGTTGACAATCAATACATTGTGTTTTCAAACATAAATCTAAAATGGCCTCCATCTTGCTTTTTTTGTTTCAAACTGAGGCTAGATGAACTACAAAAATACTTTTTCCAATCAAGTAGCTATGTAGATATGTTGTGCTTCCTCCAACTTTGTTTTTAAAAAGTCACAGTGAGTCTTCTGCCCACAGCAACAATTTCCACATTGTTAGCTAGTTAGCAAAACTAACCACAAAAGGATTGGATTTTTGAGTTTCAGTCCAGATAGAAATCGATCCGGTCAGTAGAAGTTTATTGTATCATTTATTGTGAAAATGACCTTTTGTAGGAATCTGGATTTATTGCAACAACAATAAATTCAAATCAATGTTTGAAAATCCCAAAAACTACTGTTTTCTTCAATTTGGATGAAAATTATGATTCAAAGCAGTGACTGTAAGCAGTTTGGTGATATAAATCACACTGGTGTCCATTTTTAGAAATGGGCTTCTTCACAAAGTTAAATAAAGAAAGATAGCAAAAATGTATTTAACCGTTTTTTTATCATACTTTTTTTTTATTATCATTACAAAAAAAATGCTACAATAAAATTTTGAGTCCAAATCACTCACAGGTACTGGCATGTTTCTTGGTAGATTTTTGCACATATTGTATGTGAATTTATACATTAACAACTGATAGCAACTAGTTGCCTTAGAAAAATAACCCCTAAATAATGGAATGACAATAAGCAATATGGGGCTGTAAATTAATATTCTTAGGTAATTATTTATGTAATCATCTCTAAGTGGAGGCAAAAGACATTTTTAAATAGAGAGACAAGCAGGAACACGAAGAATTCCTCCTCCTCTGACCATCTGTAATTAAGTTACGCTGCCAAAGCTTCAGTTACCACATTTAGTCTCAAATACCAAACCGATAATATCCATCTTTGCACAACTTATGGGGCGGACAGCTTAGTCATAGTGAAAGGTGAAAGTGCTGCCATTTTCTATAACTTTATAACGCTGCCGACATTCATTAGCCTTTTTGCTTCTGAGCTCCACTGATTGAAAGGACAGCAACTCTATAATAAAGCAAGTCCAAACATGTACAAGTGCAGACAATATTGTGTTGGTAAGTCAGTCATAAATCAGCTGATGGGCTTGTGGAAACACAGCAGGACCTCCCTGGGGTTCCCACACAAAGAGGCAACTGGAAAAACTTGAAAAAATAATCATCTTTAACCAAAAACTACAGCAACAAGACGTGGGAAGTGAAATACATTTCTTTAACCCAATGCAACATTGTGAATATATAAAACTTTACGATTTTAAATATGTAGAGAAACAAATTCCAGCTGAGTGGTGAAGAGCTAGAGCAAAACAGCCGTCCAGGTTTGATTCCCAAACTGTCCATTTCATGTCTTGTGGCTGTCAATAATGGTCTCTACCGCCAAAGAAAAAAGAAAACAAAAACAAAACAAAGTTTTTTTTTATATTGTTTCTAAAAGCAAAATAAAACTGAGCATTGCTGTTCCATGACTGCTGGAAAAGGCAAGTGTTTTGTTGTTGACTTGGCATTCAAAAACCACTTGCTGCATTGTTGTTGGTTGTGCAGGAGGCTCTACCAATGCTTTTCAAAGATGTACAGCTGTATAATTGCGCATCTCTTTGCAGCCATTTTCATGTGTGAGTGTAAATGTTGAGATTAGCAGATTATTTTTGATTAAAAGTGACAAAGAGACCCTAAAGTAGCTCATTCTGAAAGGAGTTCAAAACAGGCAGAACAGATCAGACTAAAATCTCATTGTCTAAGAATAATTCTGTGCAAAAAATGTATTTAAAGTGTTTTTTATAGCCCATTGACTGATCCTAACTTGTTCAAGAAAGCATAAAACATTGTCTGTAAAAGTATCCTGGGATTTAAACGTGCTTCCTGGAAAAGCCCTACAGCTGCAAGGAGCAAAGCACAAACAGGTTCGCTACTGTCGACTGCCCCAGAATCCCCTGGAGGGAAACCTGAGAGGGAAACCTTCCTGAAAGGGCAGCATAGGCAGATTATTATGGACTATGAAAGATTAAGAGGACACGTCGGGTTGGGCAGCTCCTTCCTACAATCCGCTACTGGACCAGGACTTAGAAGAGGAAATGCTCTGCTACTACTGGCTAATGGCTCCTTTTATTTGTCAACTGTAAGATTCGGTTGACTTATGTCGGCATTTTATGGCTCAACCCCAGGAAATCTTCACCAAACTAATTTGGAGTAAAATAGAAAATTGAATGGAAGAGTTTCTGAGCAGGTCTTTCCCTGACAGAACAAGTTTTGATCCAAAGTTGGGGTAAAAATCTGAATGTTTGTAAGCATTTAAAAGGATTTAGGTAATCTAGTGAGCTGGTATGCACTGTGCCAATACTCACTAACAAACGTCTCAAAGTTTTCTGGTAAAAATCAAACACTTTTGTGGAAAATCTCAGCTATCAAATATTTCCAGACCGCCTACTTTCTAAATTGTTTTGCACATGACATGCCTTTTCCAACTAAAGGAGAAGCAGAACAACATTTCAGCACCACTGTGCAACAACTCCCCTCCCAGTTAAATTAGTTTGTCCCTTAAAGAATGTTACAAGTTAAACCACCAGCTCTAGCTTGATTTATTTCATGTCTCATCTTGTGCTGCCACTTAAGGGATAAAAAAAAGTGAATGGCCAAAACTACCGCTGCAGCTTCTGCTTATTTTTGTGCTTTTAATTACACAACACACTATTTTCCAATTGTATCAGCAAAATATAAAAATGTAAATAAATCAAAACTATCTCAGGTCATCAGGGAGATTAAACTGCTTGTTCGATTAATAACGCAGTGCAAAACACAGCTGAGCGTTAAAGAGGAAATCCATCAATTACAAACATCCAGAGCAGTGAGTCAATGGTTCAATGTCTGATTGCATAAATTTGTTACTCCTTGTGATTGTCTTACTTTTGTATGTTCTTTTAAAAATACAAAAGTATAAATTAAATATATATCAAGACTCATTCTATTAGAAAATAAAAAGATTTTTCAGCTTCAGTTTCTTCAAAATAAGAAAGTCTTTTGTTAGATTTCCAAAATAACCTGACGTCAGCCGAATAATCTGTGATTTAAAGTGCTTTATTATTATAAAAATGACCATAATTTGCTAATGGTTAGTTTATATATTGAAAAATATCAAAAATGGGATGAATCTTGGAGACTGCTACTAGTTGTCACCAAGTTGAATGTGCTAACATCATTCTCTCTTCAAAAGTGAACCACTTCACACAAGTTTTAACGTCAAGCAGACTTGACTCTCAACAAAGCGCTTTGAGATCCCTCAATAGTCCACCGGTTTGCTAGGTCTCCACTTACTGGAAACCTAGCTTAGCACAGCTTTTTTCTTGGGTGAACATTGTGCTTTGCACTGAAGCCCAAGTTTGGCATTCCAGATGTTACGTAAACATCTTTCGCAACTTTTGAACATCTTGGCATTTGGAAAACAAAAACAATAAAAGTTTTTCTTCTTTGAAGAAAAACAAAAACCCAATAAAACTGTAAGAAATTACCAGACATTTACGACCAAAAATTAAAGCCCTGCCTTTATAGGATTTATGCTTCAACCTCCGACAATATTGGACTGATGCTCTCATCTCGGGGAGGTGCAAAGGGAAACGTGACAGCTCGGACAACGCAGCGGTTGGTAATCAATGGGTGGAAACTCATGAGGGTGGGGAGGATTGTGGGTCTGCATGTTTTTAAGATGGAGAACTTTAAATGGGTTTCCAGAGACCTGGCGTGTGTACAAGAGATAATCTTTAACTTGAATTTTCAACCTTATCGAGAGCAGCTGGCAGCAGCAACACCCACAGCTTCACAAAACTGAAACATCCAACTTCTCCAGGTCTCTTAGATTCCTCACATAAATTGGATGTATTGCTGTAAATCTACCAGCTGGGAATGACATAAAACAAACACGGGAGCTTGAAACTCTGGGTTATATTCCATCATAGATACTCAGCAACCTGAATACTCCATGAAATCAGAGTTGATGCAAGCCTGCCTTCTCCGTTTCCTCTTGTTTTTACCAAAACAAATATTTAAATCCATAAAAAGACAAACCATAAAATCACAAGAATGTTAAGAAATTATTTAAGTGTTTCTGAACCAGTTTCTGTTTCCAACAGTTGCAGGGTGAAGGAGTGAAATTATTAACTGCTCAAATCAGTGGCTGTTATTGTGTCGAGGTGCGCAAGCTTTTACGAGCAACCTTGAAATACAACCAAAAATTACTAAAATGAAACAGAAATCGAGTAAACTAAAGTTTTCAGCAAAGTGCGTAAACCTGCTTATCCAGGTGAAATACAATGCCTTGAAAAGGTATTTATAGCCCTTGAACAAACTTCAGTCTACTTTGTTGGGATTTTTTGTGATTGGCACACAGGCAATTAAAACACTGCATTTTATTTAGTAGTGCCAGAGTAAAGGGGGCTTAATAAAAAATGGATATTTTCCAATAAACCAACAATCAATTGGTTGCACTGGGTTTTATTTAGAGGTAGAACAATAAAGAGGGTTCAATACAAATACACATTTATTTTAAAAAATAATAATTTAATGGTTATTTACATCTTAATTATGCAGCATTTTGTGTTTGTCTATGACATAAAATTCAGACTTAAAATGAAGTATATTGCTGTAATCAAACAAAATGTGAAAAATTTAAAATAAATTTGCTTTTACCTGCTTTGACAAATTATTAAATAACCTAACAATTAAAAAATGTTTTATTATTGTCACTGAAAGAATAGTTGTGGTGCAAACATGACATAAAAAGCAGGAAAATGCTCTGCCTCTGAATTGAGTCACTAAAATTAAACCATCCACCTCCCAATATTTATACACACAAAAAAATATTAAGTAAATTACATAAAATTGATGTTATTAATAAATGCACATAAAAGCAACAACTGTGCATCTGTCCTTGTCCATTTAAATGTTACAAACGGTTACAGAGTGGTGTACCATTAAGGTATTTGATGAAACATCTCATTATTTCCAGTTTGAGATGAGATCCTCTGCAAAAATCAAGGGGGCAAAGAGATTTTCTAATGCAACACCACAAACAGATCATATTCAACAAAAGAGCATGGATCAAACGGCTCTCCTAAAATCTTAGCGCTGCAAAATGTTACATGTCCAGAACAGATGTAGAAAAGCAGCAAGAGAGTTTTTACATTAAATCGCAGGTGGGATCCAAATTCAGTCAAAAATTGGACAGCTAGTTTGAAATTTGTGGAAGTACCATTTACAGAAACTAAACAGAAATAAAGTTATCTAAGGTGAAAGATCAACAGATAAATGATTTCTTTAATTAACTGCTGCTACAGACTGGTGACAGACATATTTATAGTCTTCTTATTAATAAATTTTTGGCTGTAGAATTCTGATATTTAATAAACAAAAAACTATTTTGTGAAAAAATTAACAAAATTGATGTTCCTGTGTATATAGAAGGAGAATGGTTCAGCCATATGAACATGAGCCACAGGTATAGGAAGATGGTGAAGATATTGTTGCAAGAAATGCACTCCAAATTGGCATTTTGATATTTGTCAATGCAACTTTAGTGAATTACTCTGAGATATTTATTCCTTATAAAGATGTTTAGCTGTGAAACTTTTGTGTAAGTGATTACCCTTGCAGGGGGAAACACAACAAAACATTATTTCCAATTCATGGCAAGAAACTTTGACATAAAGCTCACAATGTAAACAAAATGCTTTTTTAGATTGTCCAAACACATCAAAATGCCAAAGATGCATTCCTTTTTAAAATATTTATCAATGATTATTTGATTTGTGTTGAGAGGTATTGTCTTAAGCTTGTAATGGTTTGTTCTTCCTAAACAATACCCTCCAAACAGGTAAATAATAATCTATGATTAGTTAATCAATAAATTGACCCCCGCTAAAGGTTGTTGCATTTAAATGCAAAGAGCACACTTTGATTTAGAGTTCTTTGAGCTGCCGGAAATGCATTTCTCCATGACCTCTATGCTTTTATGACGCAATGTCAGATTTTATGGCTGTGAGATCTTAAAACTGCACAGTTCACACAATTCTCATCAAAGACGAGAGTAAACGGATCCCAACTAGGGATTGTGGGACTCAGATTTTGTTTATCATACAGATAATAAAACATAGTGTAAAAGTATGTAAAAAAAAACACACAAAAAACTTCACTGTCTTTTGGCTTTTTAAACTTTTTCCAGTTCACATCTATTGTATAAGCCCTGCGACAGACTGGTGACCTGTCCAGGGTGTACCCCGCCTCTCGCCCGAAACATTCGCTGGAGATGGGCACCAGCACCCCCCCAGACTCCACTTGGGATAAGGGTGTTAGAAAATGGATGGATGGATGGATGGATCTATTGTACAATTTTAGCTCCTAACATAAAGGTGGCTTAGGTTATTTAGCAACAGCAAAATCACAAAAATGGCCGTCCACCAAGTCCCAATAAAACTTTTTCACTTCCGATACAATAGCGATATTGCATCTTTGAGCATGGGACGATATCGATATTGATTCGATCCAATATCAGCATGAATCATACTTTTATCTCGGACTAAATGCTGGAGTGGAGTCTTATCAACGAGTTAATATCAGAGGTTTAAGATGCAGGCCAATACAGGCTGATATCTGACCAATTTCCAATATCAATAGGAGATCGGGACACCCCTAAAACCATATGTGAGAAGACTTTATGTGTGGTGGAGAACTAACACCCACAGCATCATCCAGTGGAGACGTTTTTCTGCAAGATTGTGGACAAATACAGAGTAATCCTGGAGGAAAATCTATAAGAGGCTAGAAAAGGCTTAAGAGTGGGATGGAAATTCACCTTCTGGCAGGAAAAACAACCTAAACTTATACCCAGAAATTCAAAGGAATGGTTCAATCAAAGTCCAGACCTACAACGATTTGAGAACCTGAGGCAAAACGTGAACATTGATCTTCTTGGATGTTCTCCATCCAATCAGATTGAGCAAAGAAAACAATACTTTCAGGTTCCGATAGAGATGTACGGACTCAGACTTGCAGCTGCATCGCAGTGAAGGCTGGTTCTACAAAGTACTGACATAGGGCGGCTGAACAGAACAAGCCACCCTTGGGAAAATATGAAAAAAGTTCAAGAACAGTGAATCATTTTGGAAATGTTTGTCAGAGTTCACTTAAAAGCCAAAATGCATTGGTTGTACTGTGATTCCTGGTAGTTTAAAAAAATTAATCCCTAAATCTTAAACTGGGTTGCAGGTTTTTATTTCCTCAAAAAGTTGAGCATAATCCAATCAATCCTTACCTGCTACATTCATGCATATGATATTAAATCAAAATGTGGGAGAGGTTATAATTCTGTGGAGTCCCACACATTTAAGCTGTCAAACCCATCAAAGGCTGCATGTTTGTATCCAGGTTTTATGGCCTTGGTGCAAGCTTCTGCTCCTCTGGGTGTTTAGTCTGCACACTGAAATAGATTTCATGTAGGCTATGCCGATCACCGGATGTCACGGTGTGAGATTTATTGGTGGATTCCTGCAGAAACGCCAATACCTCGGCCTGGCTCAAGCATTGGATAACACACAGGAGGTCCAGAGTGACCACAGAGGAAAAACAAAAAACAAAAACAAACCCCATCCACTCACATTAAGATTAAAAAAAAAAAAACCCGGCCAACCTGCTCTTTGCGTTTCTGCCAGCGGCCGCAGGGACTCTCCTCCAGGATCTCACTCTCGTCCTCGCTCTCCTCCTCCTTCCCTTCCGATCCTGATTTCCTCTCCGGGACAGACATCGTCATTTTACCGCCGTATGTTTCCAGATTTCAACACCACAGACCTCCTGCACGTCTCCTCCCCTGTCTTTCCTTCTTCCTCCTGTCCCGTGTTGTTGTGGAGGAGGAGGAGGACGAGGTTTACAGAGGCTGTCCGCTCCGCCGCTTGTCTGCGCAGCGCAGTCGAGAAACCCACCCCCCTTTGCCTGAAGACCACAGGCTCCCTCCGTCTGTCGGTCTGTCTGTCAGCTCTTTCTTGGCGCTCAAATCCCCCTGCAGACAAATGGATTCCCAGTTGAAAACGCGCAGCCTAACAGCCGACACGCCCTTTAGATCAAATCTACAAGTGTGCACATTGCGAGGGTTGGATAAGTCAGCGGAGTGGAAAAATACATCCCAGGACTGCATGCAACGCACGTTGTGACACGGTTTCCCTGTATGTCTCACCAATACCTAGAAAGCCTCGGTGGTAAATAACCGCTCCGCGACGCGCAATCATCCCGTGCGCTCGTGTGAAGCAACAGAGACCGCCTGCTCCACGGAGAAGAGCGCATTTTCCGACCACGGTGTCTGCAGAAGACGAGAGTTGAGCCGCTGCCAGGCACGGTGCGCAGAGAGGATGGAGCCAAATACCGTAACGCCGTTGATCTGTGCGCACAGCCAGCTCCTGAAATGGAAGAGAATGCGTGTATCACAGAGGATTAAATTTATCCTGCACGTTTTTTGTTACAGTTATAATGTTTGACTAAATTTCGGTAACACTGAATTTAAAACGTTTTTTTTTGTTTTTTTAAAAAAAAGAGGATATAGAACAAATGTTGCGTATCAAATAAAGACAAAAATAGTGCTAATTAGTTTTTTGTTTTTCATATGTATATAAAAAAAGGGTAATTTTCTATTTTAGTAGCTAAAGCGGGGTCACATTCAAATTTCATTTGATAAAGAAATAACACAAACTTTGCGGGACAAACAACACCCAGAGTGTAGGACTGCCTCATCTTTCCAAGAGAGCGTTTGACTCCGCCCACATCCAAATTACAATACTCCGCCTGCTGGCAGAAGTTGGGTATTACACAGAAAAAAATGGATACTTTCCCCCCTCTCTCTTTGCATAAATGAGGTCATAAAAGCCTCGCAGTTTCTAAATTATTATTTATACTCCGGTGCTTGAAAAAAATAAGGCGGGATTAAATAGATAATAAAAGACAGTAATAAAAAAATAAAAGCATACAGTGGTGGTGGTCCGATTATAGGAGGCTCCATTTACTCTTTCCTCTTTTTTGCCACATAAATACATATGGAAAAGAACATGTGGACAAAGATAAGTACTTTTATTTAAGTTTTTCCTAAAATAAACAAACAAGGTTATCAAATAGTAAGCTTTATGTTGAAAATACTCAACACAGAACCTCCTTAAACAATTGGAGGCATCAGTGCAAGTTAAAACATGGTGATTTTAGGTATTTATTATTTCCAACATAAAACAAAAACTATTTAAAATGTTGTACATCTGCTGTTCAGCCTTATAAAAATGAAAAATAGTTTATGTTTTAGTTTAATATCTTAAATCTACACTATAATACAGCAGCAAAGCCGGCTTGCAACAAGGAGATCCTTGATGAATGTGTACATGCATAAGGGTAATAGAAAACTTCAAGGTACAACTGACAGATAAGTTGTATTTGTTTTTATATGTGGGGCTTGTGTATCCTCCGCCCCCATTCTAATGCTGCCCTGGGCAGCTCCCATTAAACCAGCAAATTAATGGCAAACAGAAAACTGACATTTTCTTCCAAACTGCAGATTGCCCATATATGGTAACAATGACCATTTCATGACTCATTTGCAATAAAAAAAAAAAGAGCAGCAGAATCCTTCAAACTTTTCAAAATGTCTTTATTTTATACATTCTTGTTAATCCGGATTTGTCTTCTGGTGAAATGTCACTGAGACAACATCTTTGAGGTGCATGCATTCCAGTCTCCGCTCATTCTTTGGAATTTTTTATTCCTTTCTGGACATTAAATGGAGGTTCTCACCAGAAATGTGCTCAGCAAAAGCTGGAATGTAACCTCATAAAGGAATCTCAACCTTTGAAACTTTTATTTATAACCAGATTAGTGAACCAGAGGTTTCCTCTGCTGCCATGTCAATGAGACAGAAAGGGTTCTTTGTACCTTAAGAAGTCGGGTTTGTAGTGTGAAGGCATAACGGGGTGAGCCTGGTGGGTCAAAAAGTACAGAAGACTCCAGCCCAGTATCCAGACTAAAGGTCGAGAGTGGAAGCTAAATACAGACTGGAAACCAGAGCTTGTGTCTGAATTGCATGTTTTGCTCTATAAGTCTGGACTTGTTCAACAACATTCACCAGGCTCCAGTTTCCACACAGAGGACCCCATTTTGGAAGAATTTGTCTTCCTGTTTACTGGTCTTAATGACAGATGTGTTAAAAGTGGACCTGTGGTGGAAAGTGATTAATACAGGAAAAATAAACCCCAGAAGGAAACCAGTAAACCAGTATTTGATGACTGGCTAACAGTGTTTTACTCAGCACCTCCTAAGAGCAACATCACATTTAGATTTACTTCCAATCTGACTTTCTTATAACTTTTAGAGAGCTTTAGTTACTCTCAATGTGGATTGGAAACAAGTCAAAAAGCAGATAAAGTCCCAAGATAAAAAAGTTTTAAGACTTGTAATAAGTCAGAAGAACCATAAAAAAGACAGTGTTGAAAAGTTAAGAGAAAGTCCGGAAATCCTCTTTTTCTGTAAGAAAAAACTTAAATGTCCCAATTTGTGCAATATTCAATAGATACAAAACTCATCAGCAAATAGAGGTAAATTACAAAGAAATAAAAGTATTTCTGTCTCAGTAAAAGCGGCTAGAAACACAAATTATGCATGTTTACAAGAATGTATGATAATTTTCCACTTACAGCTAGTTGAAAACATTAGAAAAATAAACCTATTATGTAAAATGTATATTTTGCATGTTTTTGTACTTTCATATGGACCTCAACTGCTTCCAAAAACAGTTCAAGTGCTTGAAAAACATCTAGTCATTTTTTGACAAAGACTTAATGTTTTTTGTTGTCTGGAAAATCCCAAACTAGGGCAACCCAAGATGCTCTCCAGCACATTTAGTCAGTTGGTTTTTACTGCTGCATGCACTGTACAATGGCTGCTGGAAAAAAACCCAAGTGTATTGTTTTTGACATACCATCCAGAACCCACCTGCTGCATTCTTGCTGGTTGTGCAGGAGGTTCCGCTTCTGCTTTTCAAAGATGTACAGTTTTCTGAATTGTGCACAGTTTGCAGCCATTTGCATGAGCAAGAGTAAACAGTAAAACCAAATAAGCTGCTGGTCACACCCAGTTTGACGATGAAAAGAACTCAAAATCTCATGATATTATGCAAAAAATGTAATTAACATGTTTTGTATAGACCACAGACATATCCTAACCTATTCATAGAAGCATAATGGGTCACCTTATCAGACCAATAGAAAAAAATTTAACATTTACTGCATAAATATGGGATTAATTCAAAAATGGATAAAGGTTATTTTCAAAAGATATTTTTAATCTGGCAAAAAGAGAAACGATGAATAGTTCAGAGTTGAAATATTCGATGCAGCACCATTGCTTACTACAGTGGCTATGAAAAGTATTCAGCCCCTTGCATGTTTTACTCTTCTCAATGCTTTTACAAAAAGCCTTAATGACAAAAAAAAAAATACACAAAACATTTAATGTCAAAACTGATTTCTACAAATTACTTGTGTTATGCTTTAAACATAAAAACTTTAAATCAGCTTTAGGTCTGAATTGCATAAAAGGGCAACTCTGACCCTGTAAATGTGGTTCAGATATAAAGTTTGTGAACCTTTTGAGTGCAACCAGAAGAATTGCCGAGTTTCTAATTGTAAAGCGAAGGCATCATTATCTCAGCTTTTTTTTAAATTACAAACTCAATTTGCCATCTGGTGGTTCTGGTGAAGCACATCTTTAAGCCAGTTTAAGTGCTGGAACCTGGTGTGCAGAACCTGGTGTCATTACCATCCGCACTCCTTCCTTATCAGCATGTCAGAGAGAATTAAGCAACTAAAGGTTAAGAGTTCAGAGGTAGGCACAGACCTAGTTTATAGTAATCACCTTCCTTCTCTATTTTTAGTAGTTACTCACAGAGAACCCGTGGGTGAGCCCCTGTCCCTCCAAGCCTTCTCGCTGTTAATGAGATTTACTCTTGGCACAAGTAGATGAGCGGAGCAGACAATGGCGACGTCTAGACGATCAACATCTAGGGCACCAGAAATGGCTGCGATAACAAGAGCAGGAGCCGAGCCAAAAGACTCATGACTGGTCAACATTGCAGCAGTTTGTTTAATGGGGCACAGATTAGCATCAAGAATGCTGTTCTAAACACAAAGCTCTTCTCTCTTACTGGCACCCCGGGTAAAGACGTGTAAAAGGCCTTTAAAAAAGGGGCCTAGTATGCAAAATTCCCTTTTTGCAAATTTTTATGCTTCCATCTAGGTCTCAAGTGCTTCGAGAAACAGCTAAAGCATTTAAAAAGAAACACAAGGCCATTTTCCCCCCAATAAGTAAATTTTTTTGGCATCAGTAAAATGAGCCGTTCTGAAAATCTCCTGAATGTTGAGTCACTTTGACGGGAACTGCACCTTTACAACTCCAGCTGAGCTCCAGTATGTTTGGTCAGCTGGTTTTACTGCTGTATGCATTGTAAAATGGCAGCTGGAAAAGACAAGTGTTTTGTTATTGACTTACCATTCAGAAACTACTTGCTGCATTCTTGTTGGCTCTGCAGGAGGCTCTACTAATGCTTTTCAAAGACCTACAGTTGTACATTTGAGCATCGGTTTGGAGCCACTTCCAATGTTGATTTGAGGGCGTTGTGGCCAGCAGCAGTTTATTTAGATCTAAAGTGAAAAGAGGGCCTAATGCAGCTCTTTCAGAAAAAAGCTAAAAATATGCAGAACTGAGCAGACTGAAATCTATTTAAGAATCATTTTGTGCTAAAACTGCAGTGAACACGTTTTGTACAAACCATAGACCGATTCTAATCTGTTCAAGGAAGCATAATAGTTCACCACTGTTGCAGCAGCAAAATCTCACATTAAGAGCATTTTGAAAAGTCAAACTTTTAATTTAAGTATACTTATTAAATAAGGTTTGGTAAATGTGCTCATAATAACTGGTTCAAAATTACGAACCATGTTGTTAAAAAGTTGATTTTGAGTCTGGAAACCAAAGATTTAATGGAACTAAGCCAAGTAACACAGTTCCCAGACTATTTGGACCAGAAACAGGACAACAGCATCACAAACTCTCCACCGTTTCACAAATGTGTTTGTTAATATGAAACAAAATCTCAGTCTTCATTTACACCACAAGTCTCAAATGCAACAGTTAAGTCTGCATTTGCAAAAGAAAACATGCCTTCACACACAACACCCTGTGATTAAGGTGGTAAATATGGATGCCACATTAATCAGCATATGTCTGATTCTATAGTTGTTGTGCAATTAGAGGTGATGAAATTATGAGCTCAATTGATGGTGTCTGTTATATTTAATTTAAATACAGCTCTGGAAAAAATTAAGAGACCACTTTTTACTTTTTATAGGTGTCTGTTTGAGTAAAATGAACATTGTTCTTTTATTCTATGAACTACTGACAACATGTCGCTGAAATCCCAAGCAAAAATTTAGTATTTATCTGGAAAAAATCAGCAATGGTCAAAATAACAAAAAAGATGCAGTGCTTTCAGACCTCAAATAATGCAAAGAAGACAAGTTAATATTGATTTAGAAACAACAATACTAATGTTTTAACTCAGGAAGAGTTCAGAATCAACATTTGGTGGAATAACTATGAGGTTTTCAATTTGTTCAGTGCAGTGGGCTTTTCATTTTTTCCAGAGCTGTTAATCTCAACATAAAATTGTCTGATTTAGGGTCCTTCAAAGTAGCATATTTATGTGATTTGGGTTAGAGAATTAATAGTGTGGCTATCAAAGTATATGTAGCATTCAATTGATGGTGAGCTTGGACTCACACACCAACTTTTCTCCATTATTTATTGGTAAACCCTATTCTAGCATCACCCAAACTGCTCTGTCACAGTAAAATGGCGGCTACGTGAAGCAGTACTTTTATTTTCCATTTCTTTTAGGACTGGCTGCTCATTGGGAATCCATTTGCTATGTTGTTGTCTTGTTAACAAGAACTCAGAGTTGACAAAAATCCAGAATTAATCTGGAAAACTACAGCTGGTGCACCTCTAATTGCTTTGGTTCATCTCAAGGTTAATACAGAAACTAAACACTGCATCGCTTTCCCACGATATCTTAATGTAAATTGTCTGTCCGCAAAATTGAGTGAGAGAAAGTGTTCATTGTGTGTCTACAGGGACATCTGGTGGTGAATTTGAACAATTACAACATGTTGCGGTACGGTGGTCTTTTATTATGAAGGTGTAAAATTTTAGTTGTATGCAATATCAAGTGTTGATAAAATTTTTCAGGAATGTTTTTTTTGAAACCCAACCAAGTACTGACTGCAAATATTCTAGAGTATATGTAATCAATCAATCAATCAATCAATCAATCAATCAATCTTTATTTCAGACACAAAAGAGGTCCATAGTAAAACAAAAAGAAAAGAAAAAAAACAAAAAAAACAAAACAAAAAGGAATATGACAGTCACTGAGCCACAAACTGGACAAACTTTTCAGTAGAATGACATTTCTGTGTTAAAAATCAATATTTGGATTGGTCTTACGCTACTAAATACTTTTTGTTTTTAGTAAGACAATCATCCCTACTAACAAATAAACCTTTGAAGCTTCTATTTCTAAAATGTTTTTGTTTTTTTATTGAATTATTGAAAACAAATATTTCTGATGACAGTCTACTTTATTAAGCCCCCTTTGTTTGCCTGACTCTTAAGAACAAACCAAATAAAAAATAAACTAAAAAGGCAAAAATCAGTTAGTTGGACTTTGATGATGAACAAAAACTGAAGCAGAAACTTTATAACTTAACCTCTCAACGCCACAAATCAGGACAATAGTTATTAACACGAGAGAAATTACATTTATTTAATGTGTTTAGTTCAGAGTTACATACGTTGGACAAAACAACTCATTTAAGTGTTTCAGCTTCAGCTCAAGGAATTAAATTAAAGATTAAAGCTGTGGTCTAATCCGCTTGTTGTTTTTTAGGAGAAGGTTGTTACATATGAAGTTGCTCAACCAATGACACTTCAGAGCTGGACTGCAAGGCAAACTGATCTTAGTCAATTTTAACTCAAAAAGTTAAAGCTCATAAAGATTTAATTAACTGTTCAATTAATGAAATAATCAATTTTCCAATCCAATTACTGTTCTAGCAGTCTTTATTTCAGTTGGGATCAAATTCACTGATCATCAGCTGCTTTGATTATAGATTCGACATGTTTAACTTTCAGCAAAGTCAACAGAAAGCTACAAACAAATAACAGAGTTGGACTTTGAATTAAGGAAAAAAGCTAAACCTCCCTGCACTGATCCAACACAGCAAATGTAGAAGAAGAAGACCGACAAGTTTCACGATGAGAGCTGTAATATTTCTGTGTCTCCTTGGATGGGTTGTGGCTGCTGAAGCCTTGACATTAAAATGCAAGGTAAAGAAAAATATGTTTGAAAATGCTTAAGGGTCAGAACGTAATGTGAAACGTTTGTAAACTATATATCCTCAGACTCAGTTCAATTTAATTTTCAGAGTTGTTATAAGCTGCTGGAAAGGACTGACACTACAGCTATGTAGTACCATGGAATAATATTAGTAATAATAACTTTTACTTAACCAGAAAAAAGAGATTTAGAGTCTCTTTTTGTCTTTCTTTTTGAAGAATGTCTCCAAAAACAGATCAATTACAAAAACAATAAAAATGTTAAATATTTTTCCAAGTAAGTTTATTGTATTTTCATGCCCAGGGTTGCAGCGCCGCCTCCCCTGAAACCACACGTCAACGAAGGGTAAGTAAACAAACTATTTGTCATATTTAACGTAGAAACTGAAATAGAATCATAAAGTTGTTAAAACCTGTATCTAACAATCTTCAACGCTCTTGGCAAATCCACTTTAGAGCAACTGGAACCCTCTAAGCACGAATCTTAATGGTGACAGAAACAATGATGAAAGCAAGGTAAGAAACTATTACTATTATTATTAATGGACATTTTTAATCCTAATATAATTTGGACACCAAACAAGACATCAAAATATATTTAGACAAATCTTTGCCCAAATATTTATTGAAAAAGGGAAGCAAATATGGCAGTTTATCTTATAACTATAAAAAAATTAAAGTACATTTTGTTTCTCTGTCAGCAGATTTAATTATTTTTTTTTCATGACCTGGGACAGTAAAATGTTAATGTTTTGTTGACTTTTGTTCACACAGGAACTGCGTTTTGACCAGACAAAAAAAACATTTTAATTGGACATCATAGTCAATAGTTTATCATGAAGAAAGGATTTATGTTACTCTGTTCCATTTGATTTTTTTAACCAATGAACTGACAGACACAACTTAGAAAAAAAAAATTATTAAATTTTTTACTCTCGACTATCTGACCTTCATTGATAATGTTTTAAAATCTTAAATATCTAAAAATAATATGGTAATGGTGCTAAGATGGACTCCTTGCAATTTAGTAAATTTAAAACTGAAAACTATGAAATGTACTGCTTCAGGTATTCTGTGGTTTACTGCATATTCTGAGGGATAGATGTGATTTAAAATCTAGATTTAATCTAATTTACTTCCATTTTCTACATTTTAACATTTAGAAAGTAATTTAATCTGCTTGCAAACTACAGGAAAATTATTTCCAATGATTATTTTTGAATTAAATTTGCAGCTTAACGCAACAGCCACAGCACCACTGAATGGATCCAACTCCACAACCAACTCATCAACTGTAAGTATTTACAGAAAATATTGTTACTGTTTCAGTGTTTTTCAGGATGGATTATTTGGAAGAACATTTGGGATATTTTCAGTTAAAAACTAGTACTAAATTGATTATTTCCCATTTATCAAGTTGTAACAGAAGTGATAATTACCTTTCAATATTAAAAAATATTTTATTTTCACAATTTTTTATATAAACAAACAACAATACTAGTGTAAAAGTATATTCATTTTTAATGCAAGATGATTTTAAGGGCAATGTTTCAAATTTAACATGCCGTTTCTTTTCTTGGTCTTCAAAAAGTAAATAAAATTTGACTTGCATTTACTGGAGTTATGATTTTTACATGTATGTTTTGTTTTCTGATTCATGTTACATTTTGTCAAAAAAACTATTTATCTACTTTAAGATTGAAATTTAACTTATTTGTCATCCAAAATCCACATTCATGCAAGCAAACCAACAGTAACACTAAAAATATGAAAATATGCATAAATGTTTGTCTTAAATTTTCTTCTTTTATTTTAGGTGGCAGAACAAACAAATCCTCCCAGTGGAAATGTACGTAAAACCCATCAGTTTCCTAAAATACTGACTAAAATAATCTCACTGACTTTTCTGGATATTTTTGTTTTGCTGTCCCTTATTCTAGGAGAAAACCAAGGAGCATCAAGCTGCTGTAAGAAGGATTGACTTTATATGTACAATAAAGTTAGAAACGTGAGCGAATAATGATTGATCAATCATGGGAAGATTAATTAATGACCAGTCTTACTTTCCTGTAAAGCAGAAAAGTTAAAACTTTTTGCATTGCTGGCGAAAATCACCAAATTTAAAGTAGACCCCTAAACACCCCAGCTTTGTTAGTAAAAAATAAATAAATAAATGTCGCCAGAGGGCTAAATTTGGACCAGTCTTGAACTGGGCCTCACAAAATTATCCCAGAGGACTGCAAATGGCCCCTGCACCACACTTTGGAACTCCAGTATTTCTATTTACCTGTAATCATAATTGTAACTGGATTCTTATTGAAAACTGTCTTTGATTTTCCCAAAATTACCAAAAGGTTATAATTATTATCTTCTGCTCATGTAGGCGCCAAATAGCAAAAACTATGAAACTTAAACCAAGTTGAAATGTTCAAATACCAAGATAGTGATACCCATAGTAAGAACTGGACTAAAGGGTTAATATTTTTTTTAATTTAAATAATCATTGCTCCACTTTCAGGCTCCCAATGCAGCCCTGCCAATCCCTGAGCCCGTAAGCAAAAGCACTAGCAGCATAAAGCGATAATCTTCGCTATTTAGAGACGTAATTATGGTTCATATTTTATGTGGCATTAACTGAACACTACTGTTATTTACAGACTCACCATAACATCTGGCACCCTCTACAGGGCGGTGGTAGTTTCGAATTAAAAAAAAGCAAGGAGCAGGTATGAAAGTTTCCCAGCTATCTTTTGTGTTACAGAATAGAAAATAACTGATCTGATAGTTTTTTTTAATTTAAATAATCATTGCTCCACTTTCAGGCTCCCAATGCAGCCCCGCCAATCCCTGAGCCCATACAGCAGGTAAGCAAAAGCACTAGCAGCATAAAGCGATAATCTTTCGCTATTTAGAGACGTATTTATGGTTCATATTTTATGTGGCATTAACTGAACTCTACTGTTATTTACAGACTCACCATAACATCTGGCACCCTCTACAGAGCGGTGGTGGTTTCGAATCAGAAAAAAACAAGGAGCAGGTATGAAAGTTTCCCAGGTATCTTTTGAGTTACAGAATAGAAAATAACTGATCTGTAAAATCTGTACAAGTGGAAATTAATGAAGAAAGTATCTTTTTTTCCCCAGAAATAGCAGAACCAGTGGAAGACGCAAAGCTGAGGTCTTACAGAAATATGCCCAGAAACATGAACAAGACCACGAATCTTCCTGCAGAGGCTGCAATCATCTCTAAATAAAATATAAACATTTGTTGTGAAAGAAGTGTTATGTGTTTATGTGCATGGTGAAAGGTTACGGTAAGGTAATGCATGGTGTGTGATTATAATTTATAAAATGGTTAAAATCTAAGGCTAAATCTGCTAAAAGTATTAATAAAGAAAAACAGACTTGGCTCTTTTTATTTTATTTAGAACCCAAAGACATTTGTAAACTGATTAATATTTGAAAACAAAAAATCAGTATGTTCAGATTTAAAATTCAGATGAAAATATTTCACCACGGATGACACATCTGACCGTACAGCTACCAGTTTCAAACTTTGACATTATATAGAAAGAGATACATCTGGGCTGCACAATATATCATCATATTTTTATTACTGTGTACAATATTCAAATTGCAAATGAGCAATAAACATGCTTTTCTTGTTGTTTATTTGCTTGGTATAGAGCAGAAGTGTTCAAACTTTGTCATGTGGGCCAAAATCTTCAAGTTAGAGGTACATGCAGGTCAAAATAATATTATTTAAATGCAAGTAAACAAAAAAAATATATGTATTTTACCTGCTCTACAGTAAACCAACCATGTATTATTTTGATGAAGCAAATAAAATGTTTTTATTTGCAGGAAAGGGATGTGGTAATCTTTGTAGATCTTAAACTTAAAATCAGGGATTTGCACATTTGCCTTGTTGAAAGAAAAGCTTCCAGGTGACAAAATAAAAAATAATAATAATAATAATAAAAAAAAAATAGTGAAGCAGGATTTGGATAAATCCTCTTTCAAATACTTTTATATTAAGAAAAGTTTAATGAAATTATTTAACAAGCAGATCTGTGAGCACCAACGTCTGGTTTTGAGTAAAATTCATCGAATAGATGTGATTCTAGTTACTATGAAATTAAAGACCCGTTATTAAAAGATGAATATTTGTACCATGTTACACCTAACAGCTTAAATAATTGAAGTTGACCTAATTAAAATAATAATAATAAAAAAAATCATAATCTGCATCAACTGTTTGTGATAGAGGGTGAAATTTATCTTTGCTATTTGTTCTGTTTCAATCCATTTGTTTGTGAAATTATTACAGAGAGGAACAAACATTGGTGTGTGAGGTTTGAAAACTTCGAACTGAACTAAATGAGCTTTTTCTATTCGGAGGTGAACATTTAATGTTCAGTAAAGAGAAACCTTGAATACTGCAGAGCAGCAGGGTTTTCCTCAAGGTGAGCGCCGAGCGCCGACCTGAGTGTTCATGCATGGGAGACGAAGTTCAGCTGTTATTGATAATGTTGGTTCAAGTAAGTCTAAAATTGATTATCCACATTCGGCTTTGCTTTTTCTGCAACAATATTGACGTGTCAAACACCAAACCTCAACATGAATTTAAACTGAGGAGGTTTTTAAAGCTTATGAGCAGGAGACCCAGTAAAGATCATCATAACTCTCAGAAAAAGACGCAATAAGTAGTTAATTTGAAACTAAGCTTAATTTAAAATATATAACAAGTGAATTAATTAATTTCAACCTGAACTAAAGCAATCAAAAGTCCATTTATTTTATGAAAATGGAAAAAAATGGAATTATAAAAACTATGCATCAACTAAAAACACTATTACAAAAATATTTGAAAAATATTAAAACATTGATCGCAGCTGATTTTTGTACTTAACGCCATCGATTACATATCCACATGGCAACAGCTCTAAGCTAAAAACGTTTAGTTTGATCATCAAAGACATGGAGTCTGCTTATTCAGAGAGAACATGTTTGACTTTCAGGAGAGAAAAAAAAATCAATAAAAAAAGCCTGACTTGGACTTTGATAGGAAGTAAAAAGGTAAATCTAATTTAACCTCCCTGCACTGATATTCCACAGCAGATGTGCAGCAAGACAGAAAGTTTTCAACATGAGAGGATTTTTACTTTTCCTTTGTTTCTTTGCATACGTCACTGCAAGTCCATGCCCATTTGTAAGTAAACACACACACTCACACACACACACCTCTTATTGTTTAAGTAGATTATTTCAGTCAACTGAAATAATTCTGATATGTTCTTATTTAATTTCCTACATAATTTCCCTGGATGTGCTTCACAAACTTTTCTTTTTCTTACCCAATGTGGGAATATTTTATTTCTTAACATTTCATTTTTGTCTCTTATTCTTAAATTAAGCTCAGCACTATTTCAAATCAAATGAATTATTAATGATTATGCTGCTTCAGAGTTCCTCGATTTTAAAAAAGAAGCAATCCTGTTTAGTAAAACACATTAAAGATTGAAATTAAAAATCAGAATTAAATATTTACTTAAACTGATTTGTATTTAAATACCTTTTCAGGGACTTCCAGGTTCTTGTTTGCCGCTGGAAGGAGCGAACAAGACAAGCAACTTTACTGTGGGTAGAATGCCAGAAATTAATTTTACTGTTAAATGTTTAATCTTTTTTTTTTTTTATTATCGTGGCAAATTAAGGTTTCATTTTGTGGTCTCTGCTCTATTTTGTCAAAATTAATGTTGTTCAGTTTTCCCCAAAATTCAACATTTGAATCAAAGTGAATTGTTTTCAAAACTTTTGATTTGTAGGTAACAATTGTTGAAATCTAACCTCCAAGAAAGTAATACATATTTCACATTATGTTCAAAATTTATTTAATTCATAAAAAAAAAACTGTTATTTTTTTGTTATGTACAAAATGAGAGCAAAAAAACTACAAAAATCATTTAGAAAATTGTTTTAAATTTATCATGTGCAATTTAAGTGAAAATACAAACTTTTCAAAAGGAAAAATAAAAGAAAAGCCGTAATTATCTGGTTACATAAGGCAGTACACACACTTAAACAAATGTTTGTTGGAAAAAAAAAATCTTTTGATTCAATTCCAGCATTGACTGTTTTTTTTTTTTTGTTGAAGAAATCTATCAGCAGCACTTACAGCTGAAATGAGATATTTACACACAAAATAAAAACATACACATTTTTTTCTAATTGTCTTAAGTTAAATCAGATCAAATTTCTCTTGTTTTAGGTCAGCTGGAATATGAAAATTATTTCTATTTCCCAAATTAGAACATTTTTAGAGATTTTTTTTTTTTTGTACTTTCTTTAAATTCAAAAGTTTACATACATTTGGTCAGGTAACTGTCTGTTTTAATTATATGATTTGGGTCAAAGTTTTTGGGTTTCCCTCCACAAACTTCAGGTTAAATTGACACATCCGAGTTAATCTGAGGAACTTCTGTGGATGTATTTTAAGGCCAGACTTGAAACTCACTACTTTCTATTTTGACACGATGGGAAAATAGAAAAAAATAAAATAAAATCAGACAAGATATCAGGAAGCCTCGTGAAAATGTTACTGAAGCTGATAAATGTACAGCCATGGGCTGAAAGGCCACTCAGTAGTGATGAAGCCATCACTCCAAAAGAAACACATAAAGCCAGATTACAGTTTGCAAATTCACACAGAGAGAAATATTCACATTTTTGGAGACATGTCCTGATGAAACTAAAATAGATACATTTGGAGGAAAAACTGGGATGCTTGTACCATCCTAATTACAAAGCATGGTGGTGGCAGCATCATATTATGGGGCTGTTTGATCAACTTTTAATAAAATAAGGCTTAAAAAAGGGCAACTTTGACTACAACTTTTTGAAAAAGTTACTTCATACTGAAATTTTAGGCCGCAACAATCAGAAGAAAACACTGCAACATCCCAGAGGGACTGATTGTTTAGATTACTTTGTTGCTTTGATCAAAATGTAAAGTTTATTTTTTAAAACAAAACTCTAGTGACGCGACATGTCTATATATTTTAAATCTACATAGTTTCTCTTCTGTTTTGTCCTCTTCCATCTGTTTTAGGACCCACTAGAAACCAACGACACGACCAAAAACGTAGGTAAACTTGGATTTTACCAAATTATTAAAACGTAATGTTTACAGTTGATGAAACCAAGTTAGAAATGTTAGACAAAAGATGAAGACGCCAAAGTAAGTGCATGCAGACTGCACTCCAATATTAACATTAAGTCAATATTCTGCATATTTTGGGGGAGTATTACATCTTTTTCTTGCATTTTCTTTCTTCACCTGCCAGTTGGAAGGAATACGGATTCCAATTCAAGGCAAGATTTACTTTCCTCCAAATCCTGATGAAAACCAGGTAAGAAGCATTTTGAGAGGAAGAATGGTTATTTATTTGCATCTTAAATTCAGCAGATTAAGGTTATGACTTCCTGTCAGAATTCGTTTTTACGCTATAAAAATTTTTGGGAAGAAGATTCAAAATAGTTTCTAATGAGCATAAACTTTCACTTTTATAGCTTTTTTCAAATTAAAGTTTTCTATTTCTGCTCATCACCCATAAAATTCAATTAGTTATTTAGCTAAATACGCTCAGGCTAGGGTAGATTTAACTTTTATAAATTAATTAATTACATAATCATGTTGACATTTCAACTAGTTTCAAAAACATTTTAAATAACAATTAGTTCATGAACAAAATTAAGTTTCCACTTTCCATGTCAGTACTTAAAACACTAAATCCCTAAAATTCAGTAATAAAAAAAATGTCCGACTCATTTTGTGAGGATTACATGAAAACTGTTTTTTAATACCAAGATTTAGCATCAAACACTGAGTAAAAACCATCAACTATTCTTTATTTCTTTATATTAAGCTCAAAGAAGGTAAATTGGTTTTTTGTAATGTTTTTAAGTGGTGGCAATTCCTTTTTTAAAAATTTTTCAGCTTTTCTGACGTAATGGCTACTTTTGCTCAGTTAAACTTTTAGGAATCATTTTTGTTTTATATCTTAAATTAAAGTATTTGTTGCAATTTCAGGTCTATAAACAAAGTGCAGCTCCAGCTGAAGCTGATCAACAACATTTGCTAAGTTAAAAGGTAGAGAAGGAATTAAGATATCCAGGAGGAGTTATTTTATACAGCCGTTACTATGGTAACATCACTTACTCTTGTGTCCAGTTTTAGGTAAAATGTTCTAATTTCTTTGACTATTTTCTTTTGGACCTTACTGACATGATCAGAACAGGCACAAGACATAAACAAGGCAAACTGGGCAATGGTCTAGTGTGGAAAAAAATAAATAAATACAGCTTTATTTTACAGTTTAGATGAAAAGCATCGTAATAATAAAGCATAAATGACCGGAAGATATGCTTGTTAGGACTGGGATGTACAGATGAGCCTCCCAGTTAACTAAATTGATTTTAGAAAATGAGCAATAAAATGACATTTTTGTAGGAGAAAAAATGTAAAAATATATAGTAGCGCCACCTCTTATTTCGCACTGAGTGCATCTTCTATGAGGCTGTTAAAAATAGCTAAGTGACTCTTAGCCATTCACAATTATCATATTATTTATTTATTGCAGCCATTTAATTTATTACCAAAAAGTCTGCATTTGTTCTTTATTATCTCTTTTATCAGTATCTCAGTAAATATTATATTATTCATCTCTATTGACTATTAATCTTTTTAGAAATGAAAGTGCCATTCTGAATATAAAGTAATTTTTTCTGTGTGATTAAAATACTACAAAGCATTATCTATGGCGAAAGTGAGGTGAGGTTTTGTATTTAACATTCCAGAACCGAGAAAAATCTGATCTGGTCTGACTGAATGTTTTCCATTCTCAACAAAGTGAAACATGGACCAGGTAATGTTTGCCCACAATTCAGTATTAACATACAGAGTAAAGTATTTTATCTGATTTTTAATCTCATCTCTGCAGGAAAATGCTAAAAAAAAAAGGAATCCAAGGAGAGGAATACACGCTCCTAAATTCAAGCTATGAGTTTAAATAAAACATTGAAGTGTATTTTGTGAATAGAGTGAGATTTATTGACATATAGTAAGTTATTAACAAAATGCTGTGAGTAGGAATAAAATTTGATATCAGGATTAAAATGCACAGTTTAAATGTGTTAAAAATTGTATCTGCTCTAACAAAACTAAATAACTTATAATAAAGGGTTCAAACAGCAACTTAATTAGGAACTAGTTTGTTTTCACATTTAAACTAAGCATGGAAACATAAATATAATATAGAGAAAAGTTAAATATTAGACGTTTTAAACTTGATGAATGTTATAAACAGCAAAATTAAACTTTGGATCTGAAAGATTTGATTGTTATAACTATAATGTAAACTGTAATGTAATGTAATGTACCTTCAGACGTTTTTCTTTTATATTCAGGTTACAACTGACTCACATGAAGATTTTATTTCTTTTTATCTGCTGGTAAATAGTGTTGCAAGTTAAATTTCCTGCTAAAACATGCATAGATTTTTTTTTTACATTAGGCCAAACTCTTTAACTGAATGCTGCATATTTGTTTTTTGTCTTAAGTCTTTCTGCTTTCCAGAAAGAAAAATAGATATTAGGAGGCTTTATCATGAACCTTTACCCGGTGCTTTTTTCCTGGACTCTTTGAAAAACAAACAGTGTTGAAATCAGTTTACTCACCCAGAGGTGCAGCAGACTAGTTCCAGGTGTCCTTTTAATTCAACGTACAAAAACACAGTTTTAGCCAAAAGGACAGAACTGTGAGATCACAGTGAGTCATCAGGGATTAAAATGTTTGCATTGCTTTGGGGTAAGAAGATAAACATCTGAAATATTCAACCAGATGGCACTGAAAACAAAATTAACCAATTTTTTTTACTAGCAGCAGAAGATTGTCTCACTTTAAATGTTAATGTTTCAGTCCCTGGTAAGTTGGCGTACAATCACATATTCGTCTTGATAATATTCCCATTTTTATACATGTTTTCCAATATCTCTCA
Source organism: Xiphophorus hellerii (assembly GCF_003331165.1). Taxonomy (NCBI): domain Eukaryota; kingdom Metazoa; phylum Chordata; class Actinopteri; order Cyprinodontiformes; family Poeciliidae; genus Xiphophorus; species Xiphophorus hellerii. The sequence goes on from NC_045692.1 coordinate 18,275,911, forward strand.
TAAGCTGAACAGGATGGAAAACATGGATTACACAAGACTGAAAAGAAACTGCAAAATAAAGCAATCTCTGACAAAACATAACATTAACAAAACTACAACAGACACATGCAACATATTTTGACATAAATTAAACCCACTTCCAGATATTAAAGTAATGAACATTTAACTGGCTTCTATTACAGAAACTATCTTAAATTGGATGTTTAAATGAAAGCTGTTTTTCATTCCCGCGCTTAGAGAAACTTTTTTCCTCGGTGAACAACAGCACCATCTTGTGGCCTACTTGTATATGAGCAAGAACGATTATGGTCAATTAGATTTGATCAACTTTTGTGACAATAGAATCTTAATTTACTTATTTTTTTTATAGAAATTATTATTAAATAAAAACAACAAAATGACATAACAAGAGCGAAAGTTTCTTCACAAAAATATCATCAGTCTCCTGCCAATTTTCGTATCTTATATGCAAGAACGGCATAAGATGATCATTTATGGAGGGAAAATAGACTCAAAATACTTCCATAATCACCGAGCTCCTACAGATAATGAGTTTTCTGGGAAAATAAACTAGACTATTGCAATTTTACAACTTGGATTTTAAAATGTTGACGATGCAGAGGACATCACGGCAGTTTTCCCATTAAGTAAGTTTTCAAACTTTGTTTTACAATATGCAGCGGCAGGAACAAAATGGTAGATATACAGTCTAGATACTTTAGTCAATGCTGACACAAAATAACATCAAATTAAGATTTTTTTTAGTAAGTAAAATAACACATTCATGAGGTTTACTCACCTTCAATGATGCAGTTTGCTGAACCTGGACGCTCAAATCAGGGTCTTTATGATTTGAAAAAGGTACAGTTGTTTGACAATAAATGGCTTCTTCCAACCACTAACTGAGTGACAAGAAAGTTTTTGTGTTATCATTTATGTTGTCTGAAAAACGGCTACAAAGTCAAGAACTCCCACCAGAGTATGTAGACTTATGGGCACAACTGAATATATTTTGAAATCTTATTTCATACAAGATCTGATAAAGAGGAACTGGTTGATGTTGGAACTGCCAGTCCAGTTCAGAATGTATAGGTGAACATGAACGGATTCACTTTAACCTGGCTGAACTGAACTGAGAACTAGTTCCTGTGAAGGATGACCTGAAAACACTGATTGTACACGTCACCAATCAAGCAAAACAAAAAGACCACTCTCTTGTAAGGCTTTTGTTTTCCAAATTAGGGTGAGCATTGAAGTCGATTAATCAATTGTGACAAATTAATCAATTAGATGAAAAAATTGCACATTCTGCAGATTTTTCATTTAAGCTTTTTATACAATATTAGAAGTGCATTACATATGTAAATGAACAACTAATTACATTTTAAGATAATAAAAGAAACATTTTATTGCCTAAAACACAATAACATTGCATTCTTTTAGTGTAGCAAAGGATGGATCTGCAGCTAAAAAATACTTTTAAAAAGTACTTTTTTAAAAAGTTCAGCTCTTTCTGCTTGACTTAACAAAATGTAGAGATAATGTGTCAATTATTTTTTGGATTATCACAGGCTTAAGAGATTTATTATTTTTGTTTTACAGAAATTAAACCAGGTGAAGTTCAAACTATTCCACTTATTTTTATGACGTAAAGCACTTTGAACTATCTTGTTGCTGAAACGTGCTATACGAATAAACTTGAGTTATAGACAAAACATATTTACAGATATATATTTTTTCAATTATCTGAACATTTAAAAAAAAATTACAGATAATTATTTTTGAATTATCTGTAAATAATTTAAAATATATATTTTTTGGATCTTAAATACAAAATGTGTGTATTTTTGCTCACTTTTGTCTTCATTACTGCTCTGCTCTTTCAGCAAATTCTGTAAACTCTAGTTAATATAAACCAATTACTAAATAATATGGCAATTTAAATAAACAATCACGATTGTTTCTTCCCTAGTCATAATGTTGTGCCTGATTGGTGTTTTTGTTGAGTAATCAAGAATCTCACTGCAAGAATTAGCTAAAAAGAAATGACCAGCAAAAGCAGATAAAAGAAACCAAGCACAGAGGCATATCAAATGGCTGAAAGAAGGTATTTAAACAAATTATAAAAGTCAGCTTTTAGAGAAAACTTTATTTTTTAATTTGTTAATATGCTTGGTATAAGATCATGTGATATTTTTTTCTTATTTCTCCAAAGAGCTGGAACTTTTATTCATTAATCATCTGCTCAAACACAAGAGGGAAAGACAGGAACACCTACTCTGATTAAATGAGACCACATGGGAGTTAATGATGTTTTTGTGAGAGGAACAGAAGGGTTCATACAAGCCTCTGGGTTCATAGATTAACAATAACTTTTCTGTAAACAGATCAAAGAAAAATAAAATAAAATTACCAGCTTCTCAACATGGATATGATCTAGTTTCATCCAAAGGTATTCACTTTCATGGGGGAAGTACATAAATCCAAAATATTATTAATCCTCCAAAGAATAATTGTGCATTTTAACTGGTGTTGCTGCTTTTTTGTGACAGAATATTACTCACTTTAGGGGGGAGACACAAATGGTAATCACCGAATGCTTCCAGATGTCAAATTATTCACAAACGTCATGATTTCAAAAAGGACTAAACCCCAGATGACCTATGAAAAGCCTTAATTAAAACCCAATATTAAGGCTGTGACTTCCTGGTGTCAAACCAAAGCGAAGCGTTTGTTATCAAAACCGAACGATGCAGGATTAGAAACAAGCTTTAATTATTCTTTCTCAGATGGTGGAAGAAAAAAAAAATTAAGGAGCAGTATGTTCAAACATTGGATATGAAAGAGTTAGTAGTTGTTATCATCATCTTCATCATCAGGCAAACTACAACAGCACTACATTCCTGCTTTGATCCCCCCCTTAGTTGATGAAAGTGGTTCGATCCAGAGGCAGAAACCGGCCTATCAGACAACCCTTCAGATGACAGTCGCTCTCCATCAATAAGGCCACTTTATATAGAAACTCTAAATGAGAAATGTAACTTATCGCTTCGTGTTTGTAGATCTCTGCAGTGTCATCATCAACGAATGAACTGGGAAAAAAAAAAAAGCTTAAAGTTTCTAAATCAAAGAGCCTGAAGGCCGGCTTGTATGTGGAAGGAAAGTGGGAGGAGCTCGGTGTTAGCTCCGCCTATTTTAACCACCACAGCAACACAGAAAAAGCTCGGTCCATGTCGTCGCCACCAGCTGTGCCGCTGCGGTAGCATCCCTCCCCGCCTCTCGAAGCCCCAACGCAACACATAAACACACCTCAATATAACCACGTGTGGCCGGGTTGTAAAGATCTTGCAAAAAAATAGATATTTTCACAGAAGTTTGTAAGATCATCGTGCCTAAAGTCATCTTTGATCCTCTGTGGCTTTGTCAAAGCAAGTTGAAGTTCAGAGAAGTTCTGCCACACAACTGCTGCTCTGAAAACAATCCACAAAGGGCAACTACTTCTCTGTTTGTTGTTGCTGCAGCGTCGCATGTTCGGGTTTCCTTATTCCCCTTTTCCGTCAGCCCCTTCTGATGCAATCCTCTAGTTTTGCCAACCAAACCGTGTTGAGTGAATTATTTAAAGGGAGTGTGTCTGCAGGGGGTGTTGTGTATGACCGTGTGAGTGAGTGGTGTAAAGGGTGGTGGCAAAAGGAGATCTTTTAGGACTGCAGCCAGCACAGCTGGAGTTCAGCTTCCGTCGAGGGGGAACTGTGCTGGGGGAGAGAGGGGGCAGGGGATTGGGAACGCAGCTCTACTTGTCCCCCAGGATGGCGTACTGGTTGTCGAGCTGCAAGTGCTCCACGGAGGTGCTGCCGGTCTCTTCTCTGCCACGGTTTTTGTGTTTCACAACCTCGAAGGTCTTCTCCATTTCTCTGTCTCTGAAATAGAAAACGGCAAATAAAAGTCGGTGAAACCGTCAATCTGACCTCAACGTCTTGATTAGGGCTGCAACTAGGGGTAAGGGGTATGGACTTAAGCGTTTTAGCGCTATATTCTGTGATAAAAACAGTGGCAATAAGAACTATTTATTATGTCTTTAGGTGACTGTGTGGCTGCGACTGCATGACACAGCAATAATAGCAATACTGCGTTTAAAAACATACGTATTTGTAATGCACTTTCTTAAGACACCAGACGCATAAAACAGTGTGATTTTTATCGCTGAAATGCACACAGTAAATTCGCTTAACCATATTTTCAAATTTGGTGATGTTATCATGATACAACCTGTGGAGAAAATAGTAAAACTTATCATAGCGATGTGGAAATATAATTTTTTTTTAACATGTGAGAACATAAAACAGCAGTCGTCTCGTAAGAATCTTATCACAATAAATGATGAACAATACAATAAATGCCAACTAATGATTATTTTAGCAATTGATTATTCTATTAATTATTTTCATGATTAATTGATTAAAAAAGGGCACATTCAGTAGATTTAAAAAAAAATCATTTTTGTAGATTTTTTCCAAAGCTTTTTTAAATGTAATATTAGAAATACATTAAATGAGGCAAACACATTCCTTTTTTAAATAAGAAAAACAAATACTAATAAATAAGAGCATAAACATTTATTGCCTAAAATGAAGCAATGTAGTTTTCCTTCAGTGGATTTGATCCAGGTAAAGCTAAAACTCCTACTTGACGAGTTTTGGGTAAAAGATTTTTTTTTTTTCAGCAAATGGCCTTTTCTTAGTCTACAGTTAACGATTAATTGATTACTAAACTAGAAGAGAATATTTCAATAATCACGATTAATCTGATTAATTGTTCCAGCCTTATTTCTCTGCTTACTTGCGAGTCTCGACGTGCTTAGCGGTGGACAGCAGCGAGGGGAACTGTGTGTCGCTGAAGATCTCAGGCGGACCCTGGTTCTGGACTCTTCTGCTAGGGGTCAGTCGGGCACCTGGAGGACGATAGACTCCTGCAGGCTTTGCTTCAGGCGCCTCTTCTTCCTCTGCACCAATAGGGGGGGAAAAAAAAAAACAATTATCTTTTAGTATGATTCAACAACAAAGTCAAAATCTTAGATTAGACAAATCCTAAATGAAGACAATGTACTTTTATTGCTGGTTACACACAGAGCAGCTTACTCACCCACAGGTGAAGCAGAAGGAGGTGGAGCAGCGCCAGATTTGTTCCAGGGACCGGACACTTTGTCTCCGCTGACCAGAATGATCTCTCCATCTTCTCCTATCTCCTCCTTCTCATACTCCTCTTCCTCTTTTTCATCACTGCAAACAATCACAGGTTCAGCAGTTGTTTAACAGGTTATTAAATAGTGGGCTATAAAAAGCAACCTGCTCCAGAGTATTTGGTGACGAAGCAATAAACTAGAAGGCTGTTATTCAGACTACCATCACCAGGTCGCTCACTTGATGGCTGGGTGCAATTATCAAATTAAACAGATGTATTTAGGCTTTGTTGGAAACGTTTATGTTCATAGTTTATTGTTACAGTGAAAAATTTACCATTGTGATAGGAATTTTGATTTATTGTAACAACAATTGCTGTTTTTTTTCCTATTTTCTTCTCTGTTGGTTCCATTAGAGCATCAATTGATTTGCCAATATCATTAAATGCAGTTAATGTGGGAAGTTTAGTAATAAACACATATTCTATGTCACTGGTGTCCTGAAGAAGTCTGTTTTAAACTGTGTTTGTTTTTAAGGGAAAGAGTGTTTGCTTTTTCTACTTTATACAGAATAAAAAAAATAATAACACATGTCTAACTGATAACATGTGGGCATATTCAGTGGGTCATTCCACTCTTTTTCCATTTCATACTTTGCAATTTTAGATGTTTCATAGACAATGTTTTTGCACATGTTTAGTAGCTTATATTAGCTTGATCAGGTCATAATCTGACCTTTCATAGATATTGTCCGGTCTCAAATGAAATCCAAACAAAAATGAATGACATATTCAGTTAAATAATGTGAGATTTGAGCGATTTTTACCTGTATTTACATCAAAATATACAATGCTGAGGATTTAAGTCCAAGTGAACAAAGCTGTTTGTCTCAGGTACTAAATGGAAATAGGAAGGCATGAAAAGACAGCAAGCACATTAAAAAGTGACCCAGGTCTTCATCAAGTCCTGTGAATTTATTCACTAGAAATGTCCTATTTCTCAATAAACATTTTTAACAACTACCTGAATAACGTTCTAAGGAAAAAAGGATTCATCCTAAACTAACGTCAGCTGAAAACACTTTGTTTTGTTCTCACCTGATCTGTAAAGCCTGGAGCCGAAGCCCGGTGTAGTCCACTTCTTTCTGCTCAAACTCTTTCCATTCCTCGTCCTCCTTTGCAGTAAAACAGCACTCAATACAAAATTACAATTACATCACAGAGATATGAATATAAAATAATGCTCAACCAACCAGATAAAGAATTGAGACAGTTTAATTGATAAATAAATCAGATCTTCTCCCCAATCATTACAGGCAGCAAAACTATAAACTCCCATGATATAACGTAGTAACAAAAAACCCATAATGTAGGAATAATCTTGTAATTTCTTTTACCAATCAGATCCAAAATTACTTCCTATATCAAGCAACATGCAGCCTATTTTCCTAAAAAAATTTCAGTACACAATTCTACAGGTCTAACTTTTATCTTGTAGGGATTTATTAGACTTTGTGCACTATACTCTTAGCATTTATTTCAGTTAATATTGATTATTACGGACTACAGCTGATATAGAGCAATAATCATTTTCCCCAGAACATTACTCACCACAGAAATAAAAGGATTTTTAATACAGCCGATATGGTAAGCATGTCGAATCACAGTACACTGTGTTCAATCGATACTTAGTCGAAGCTCTGTTTGTATGAATTACTGGATCAATGCTGAGTGGCATGGAGGTAATGGGTCTGCAGCACAGCTGAGTCATTAACAACACCCAAGCTGCTTTAACAGAGGCCTTCGTTTTGTTTAGATTCTCTAGAGACAATGAACCTCAGAAGAAAAGTTCAGCTCTTTTGCTCCTAACCCAAGTGAGTCATTTTTAATGCCTCTAGCTAAGGCACAAAAGAGGATTAGGGACACTGAAAAAGCAAATTATTTTCAGACCTTTGCTTCATAACTGAATTTTTCCTGATACGAATTCTGTGATTTTTATTTGTTTTTGTCCTAAACCTCCTCCATATTCAGGTGTGGCTACCTAACTGCAACAGTTGCAGAACATGTCTTGGCTTTGTCTGTGTGTTTGTTGACTCTTGGAGAACAGACACCAACCACAGTCATAGCTTGAGAAACTAATCCAAATTCCTGAATTGAACATTTTCTGACAGAAACCCACTTTCTCCTTCCACTCAATTTTCTATCAATATTCTTGGGTGGAGCACTCTATAAAACAACCATCTTCTTAAGCAATAACATTTGGCAACATGACTGTGTAAGCCATAGTCTGCTACAATCCCTTTTATTTTATTTCTTAATTTTTTGTAATGTCCAAATTTTCTGATTAACTATATTTGAGGTTTTCATTTGCTATATGCTAGGTGGCATGAGTTTATTCTATATGTACCAAACAAACTAATTAACTTTACAGTGATATAATAATTTATGATGATGCATCTGTGTTTAGACAGCTCAGTTATTGCATCAAAAAGTATTAGAGGTAGGGATTACATGGGTGTCATGTCTGCTTTGGTATCCTGTCACAATGTGCGCCATTGGCAAGCATATGTTAGCCACTAACAGAGATTTATTCTAATCATGTAAAATGTACACTCGTGACACTCAAATATGACATAGTACAAAGTAAAATCTCGTTTATCAACACTTCCAGAAACACGGATTCCGTTCTGGTAACCAAATCTGACACGACACCGGTACGAGACAAAAAGTTCCCCCGAACAGCATCAGCAGCGTCGGTTACCTTCTCTACTTGAGCGTCCTGGTTTTCGTTTTTCGCAGATTTCTCCTTCTCCTTCTTCATCTTTTTCACCGCGGCCGTCGCGGGCCCGGTCGTGGTCTCCTTCCCCTTGCCCTTCTCTTTCTTCTTCTTTTTATCCCGCTTAGCAAAGAAATCATCCAGACTCTTCTCTGACTGTACATCCGCCATTTTCGCACAGAGCAACGTTAACGTTAGTTAGCTAACCCGAGCAATGACGAGAGAGAAAAGACGCGACCGCAGAGTGAGGACAGCTGGCGAGACGACTGGAAGAGATCGAGTTAGTTCTGATTTTTATGTTTAACTTTTGTAACAAGTGGATAGACTAATGTATAAGAAGTTATCCCGCCCCAATCGCCGACTATCCTGTCAACCATGCCATGCACGGGATATCTGACAAACCTGTGCCGTCTCCCGGAAAGACTTCCACTATGACCCGGATGTGTGTCATGCTTGTTAGAGAAAAGACTATAAATAAATAAATAATAATAAAAATATTATTAATATTATTATTATTGTTGTTCTCTATATGATTATTGTTATTAATAATTATTATTGCTATTATTGTTAATAATATCAACAACAATAACAATAACAACAACAACAACAACAACAACAACAACAATAATAATAATAATAACAGTTTTGTATGCGTTTACTAAAGAGAGAAAATACCCCACCCCATACACAGTGAATATCTATCTGTACATTTACATTTCTCACACAATGTAACACAAAACCCCATCCATCCATCCATTTTCTGTTCACCGTTTGTCCCTAATGGGGTCGGGAGGGTTGCTGGTGCCTATCTCCAGCTACGTTCCGGGCGAGAGGCGGGGTAGCCTACACCCTGGACAGGTCACCAGTCTGTCGCAGGGCAACACAAAGACATACAGGACAAACACACACACACACTCACCCCTAGGGAGAATTTAGATAGACCAATTAACCTAACAGTCATGTTTTTGGACTGTGGGAGGAAGCCGGAGTACCCGGAGAGAACCCACGCATGCACAGGGAGAACATGCAAACCCCAGGCCGGGAATCGAACCCAGGACCTTCTTGCTGCAAGGCAACAGTGCTACCAACTGTGCCACTGTGCAGCCCGTAACATAAAAACACCATTGTTATTTCTGTTTGCTACATGCCAGAATAATGCAAATGTCATCTATTATTTTTAGATTTTCTTTCATCATTTCTTCTCTGCATATTTCCTTGATATATGCAAGCTCACACACACCATTTCAACTCTAGTTGCAAAGTCTTAATGGAACTGAGATCAGGATTTTGTGATTGCCACTTCAGAACATTGACATTGTTGTCCTTATGCCCCTTCGTAACCAATGTAGCTGTGTGTGTGTTAGGGTTTTGTCCAGTTGAAAGACCAATTTACCCTCAAGCTTTAACCTCCTGATTGATATTTTGAGGTGTTGCTTGAACATTTTCATATATTTTCTCATCTGCCACCCCCATTCCTCCCAATTTTGTTGGTGATTTCAGGTATTCAAGCATCCCCTTTTCTTCCAAAAGTAACAATGGTCATTATGGCAAAACACCAAGTTCCATTAGACCACATGACGTATCACTAACAATCATATCCTTCGTTCCTAGATGCTTTTGCAATCTGGAATATGGTATTTTACGTTGCTTTTGGAGTAATGACTTCTTCCTTACAGAAAGAAGTCAGAATAATGCAAATGTGATCTATTTTTAGACAGAGAACCAATCTCCTTTTACTGCATTTAGTACTATTAGGATTAAATGTGGTTCTAAAAGTTACAGCTGCTTTCTGATTGCAGGCGCGAGGTATTCCCACAAATCTGAAAGTAACACACATGTCAAAGTTGCCTCTCTCCTCAGCTGAAGCTTTGTCTGACATCACACTACAGGAGTCATGGGTGGGTTTTACACAGACGCAGCTGTGGTTCACAAAAGGAAAATTCCAGCTCACTCCATCAATAAATGTGCTGCAGTCGGCATGACTACTTGGACCAGATTGCAATGGAAATTTCGTTGAATTCTGTTCAATGACAATAAATGCCATCTATCTATCTATCTATCTATCTATCTATCTATCTATCTATCCCTGTCCAAAAGGTCACCACCTAGATTTAACAAATTAAATACACAAGCTTTAATTACATTAATTAAAGTTAGTGTGTGATGTTTTTGGACTGGCAGTATAGTTCATTTAGAAATATATAAAAAATATAACAGATTTAATCTTTTCCCTATATTTTTTTCACATTTTGAAATGTTACAACCACAAACTCTTACATTTGTTGGGAGAAGGATGTTATTTTACAAAACAACACAACAAATTGCATTAAATGGAAGCAACATGATGCTTAGCTTTTCACATTTCTTATCCCCTACAGTCAATTAGAACTATATGATTGAACAAAAAGCTCAATGCTTTTGTAAACCACAATATCTGGTAATTAAAAACACTCCAAAGATAATAAATGAGGCAAATTCAGTCATTCAGGTGTTTTTCTTCTGTTTTATTGCTCAGCAGTAAAAAGTACAGTGTATACTACAGTACAAAAAATAACATTATGTTTAAACACTGTTCCACCGTGCCACTGAACGTTTTGTTAAAATATTCACATTTTGAGCGTGCAAAACAACAAGCCCAGCTGTGAGCATCTGATGCAGGAGATATTTCCATGTATAGCTGTGTCATTCAGCACCACCTATCGACCTGGTGATTTCAGAACTGATGCCTTGCAAAGCGAAAATACAAAATAAAATCTTTAGCAACGACAGAGACAGCACCCAGCATTGATTATTGATTTAAACTGCAGCAATGCAAAAGTGAAACAGATGACAGCGGGACCACAAACTATTCAATTGGACCAGTTCTTACAGGAAATATTCAGCGCACACTGTTTGCTGTATGTCAGTGTATTTTTATGTGATTCATAATCATTCAACACTTCAACAAACACATTAATGGAGACTGTTACAGCAGAGAGGATGAGCTATTTTGTTTCCTACAGTGTTGAAAAGCTCTCTCCACAACATAGACGAGAGACAGACCCACATTCAGAGGCAAACGTAGAGACAAACGGACCAAACTCAGCAAACAAAGACCCAAAGTCATGGTGAACCTTCAGTAACCAGGATATTTGATAAACAGGGTACAATTCATCTGCTCACGCTGATGTGCTCATTCAGTATACAAGCTGTTAAGTTCTCTCTATCACACCCACACTCTCACCACATGTATAAAGAGCCAACATGAGAAATTAAGACATTTACATTGTCCCTCCTCGGAAAAGCTGGTGATGCGTCAGAGGAAAAGTCATTTTAGATAAATCGAATTCTCTAAAATCCAAATACTCTTAAATATTCTGGTCAAATCAGTCAGTAGAATCTGGGCCTGCGTTTACCAAACTGCTTTATCAGGTTCATCTATAAATACATAAACATTTTCATAACATTAAAATGTTAAATGTACTAATTGTTGAAACATTTTTATTGAAAATGTCAAGATGAAGGACATTATATTTATCATATAAATGACGTGTATTATATATTATATTCATTTTATTCAAACAAAGCAGTTTTTATGAGCATACTTTTCCCAAAGGCATTTCCTGTGTGGAATTAGTTGAAGCATCAATTAAATTTAAAAGTTGCCTCTAAGGATGAGGCCTTTTTACTTTTTACTTCCAGTAAACAACCTAAACTTAATCTTGGGATAATTCTGACAAGATTCTTGATAGAATTTGTAGCATTCATTTAAATTGGTTAATTATATGACAATTTTTAAGTTTGGGTTCAAGTTTTTATTTGGTTTGAGGTCAGTGCTGTTCCAGGAGCTTGAATTATCCACATTAGATCTATTCTTTAAGACGTGTTTGGGATTATCGTCTTGTAAACACAGAGAAGTTTAAATTAACTCCACCAATTTAATCAAATATAAATTTAGAATTATGGCAGAACCTTATTAATCGCTATAAAAATCATACAGTATGGGTTAAACTTGCTATGGGACATTTAGACAAGTAGTTGTGGAAGTGAAAATATGTTTGCAATTTGAGAAAATTCACAATAAATTTAAACTTAGCCACCCAATACTTCTTTTTAAAAATAATTGCAGTTATATTTTGTATAATCATTTCAGCCTGGAAAACAAACGACTAAAATAAATAATTAAAAGCCTCAACTAATAAAACATTTTTGCTGATGATGAATAATGTGAACTTCTGATTGGATCTGTATTTTCTGAAGAGTTGATAAACACAGGCCCTGATTTTTCATCTCTGTTTTCCTCCTTAAATAAGTAGTTGCTATGTTCAAGTTCAGCAGGCTTTTGTATTTTGGAATTAATTTTCAAAGGAAAAAAAATACAAATAACAGCTTTAAAGGTTTCATAGCACACTTTTTTCTTCTAAAGCAGATTTCATGTGGCAAACATCCACAGTGCAATTACTATTAAGCCACTGTAATGCGACAAAACTCACATATACTCTGTATTATATAAAGACAATAGAAACCTTTATCACAATTAAGCCTTCTTGTAGAAAATGTACATCAGAAAAATATGCAGGTGCATCCTCGTTGTAAATAGCATCTGTTTTAGTGTCACTTTTCGTTCGGGTTGCTCTTTGTGTTGTTAAAAGTCTCTGAATATTTTATCCCGTGTATAAAATAGACGGCCGCAGCAGGAGGAGCAGGAACCGTCGCTATATGGCAGAGGCTTTGTCTCTGTTGATGAAGAGGGTCTCCTGGCAGAAAGGGTTAACCAGGACCACGCTGCTGCCACTGTAGTCTCCATTAGGGGGCAGGCAAGTGTCATGCTCCTGAAAATTCAAACAGAAAACCTTTAGTGCATGCCAAAAAAATTTTGATTTCCATGATCGAGCTAAACCAAACCTAAACCAAATCTAGCACCATATCTAGTACCAAATGAGGCGCTAGGACACAGTGAAGCATAAAGAGAGCAGGGTAGAGTATCTGTAAAAACAAAAGGAAGAGTGGGGTGGATATGAAAGGCTGAGAAACAATAGGGACAGATGACTCAGAAGAAAACGTTAACTGCAGAGGTGAAGGCAGAGGGAAGAGCGGGGGGTGGGCTGATGGTGGTGAGTCAGCGGTAATGAAGTGGAGCTGGAGGAGGAAGGAAGTGTGGAAAAAACAAAATGATTTGTTTTCCAGCAGGAATGAGGCCGTTTCATCAGTGAGGCCCAATCTAATCACACAGCGTCCCCCCGTCTAGATTTATGATCGGAGCCCCGCCTTTTCATTTACCTACAGCACTCCGAGGGAAGCTACAGTTAGAGAAATCTGCTCTACAGAAACACGTAAAGCAAGAGGAGGGGGGATTAATAACACCTGGCTGTCACCAAGGGCATGCCATACATGATCCGACCTCATCTTCTCTGTCCTGACAGCCCCACAGGCAGCAGGGCAATGCAAATGAAGCAACAGCAGAGAAACACAAGAAAGGAGACACAGAATGAAGCCATGACTGCAAAGATGATCAACAGAAACTTGCAAACAAAGCAAACAACGACAGAAGAGGTGAATTTGCAGATTTGGAATCCAAACAGAAGTTATGCATTTCCTTTTCCAGTAGATGGAGCTGCAATGCACCAAGAAGCTTCAATCTTCAGGTGGGAATTAACAACCTGAGAGATTTATGGTTTTAATTCTTCAGTTTAAAGAAGAATTAACCATCATATTATGGTAAAATATGGAGAGACTCTCCTGTTTAATTCATACTTGTAATGAAAAGTTTGTCTCTTTTTAAAGTTGTTTTTAAAAGCTAATGGGGTACTTAAATTGGACTTTGTGTAGCTAAATGGTCTTTTAATTTATTTTAAAAATGAATTTTTGAAATAAATGTAATAATAATAAAAAACTGTGCAAACTGTTCAAATACAATGAATTTCAATAATGCTAAAAGTTTGGCTTATCCCATTTTCAGATGGTGAAACAGTGTTAGCGTAACATAATGCTAACCAACATGGTGGCAAATCCAAATGCTGCTAAAAAGAAAACTAAATTTCTCAGAAATTTCCCAGAACAAATAATAAAAACAAATGTGTTTCTACATATTTTACAAAATAAATAATTATAGTGTGTAAAATTTTTGTGTGCTTAGGTAAGAAAACAAAAGAGATTTTAAAACTAAATTTGATACTAAGCCTAATGTTTTATGTAAACTTAAGAAACTACCACTGCTTATATGATATTTGGAGCTTGATTTTTTTCTCCTGGATCTGCAAATATTTACTTACACTTTTTCCAGTGTTGTGGACAAACACATTCAGCGGAGCTTATTTATAAGGAGCATTAACTTTTTGGAGAACGTTGATTTTAACAAAGCTGTTTATTTTTTGACCTGATGTCATTAAATGGTGCTCTGTGGAGGAGCAAACAGCTGCTGCAAACTGATCATGTTTTAGAACTAACTTTAATCAAAATAGCAGAAAAAATTAAGTGGCAAATCATACATCTGTAGTTGGCCCTTAGAGACAAACATTCTTTGATTCTGTTCAATACTGTCCAGGATTTTGAAGCTAATCATAATAGATTTATCAGTATGTTGTAATGCAATTAAAACAATGCTTGAAGCTAATCCATGAAAATATTCAGTCTCCTTAAAAAGAGACACTAAGGAGAAATTCTCTCCTTGTTCCTAAAAAAGTGAAAACTGTAAATTGCGTAAACACAATTCAAGCGTTAAGTTTGCTTCAGCAGGCACCTGGAGGCTTGCTGACAGGGGAGATTGGACCTGGATGCTCTTGTTGTTTCCATGCTCATTAATAGCATTCTGCTGACCTGCTGTGAAGCAAGTAAATGTCCTGGCACTTCTGAGCGTGTAGCGCTGCTGTGCAGTGATAGAGCCGTAGAGTTTTAGTGGTTTGTACCTCGCTCTCCAGAGTATGGATCTCTCTGGGCAGCTCTACAGCGTGTCTGCTGAAGTAGTCCATAGTGATGGCGTTGTTCCAGTAACTGAGGTTGTTCTCTTGATTCGTTGACTTCTTCTTCCTCCTCATGCAGCACACTGTCAACAGCACAGCTACGGTAGGACAACATAGCGAGGGTTAGTTCAGAAAACATTCAAATAGAAGCTATCATGACACTTGTCTTGATTTTTCAATAGGTTTTTTGAGATTTCTTATGTTTGCATTACAGATGATGTTACTTACAAATGGAGGAAACAGGCACACTGATCGCCAACACGATCCACACGATGTCCATCATGTTTAGGCAGATGGTCGTTGGCGACAGTTGGGGGTTGACGGTGGAGCCCAAGCTGTTACCAGCTGCCGCAGGCTCGCTGGTTGTGGCCGGTACCTGTCTGTTGAGGAAGTTCCCGCTGTCTGTGGAGGGGGCCTTCGAGCTGTTCCCCAGAGTGGATGCCTCCTCGACCCGGGCCGAGCTGCTGTTGGAGAACAGGCCTGCAAGGCCAGTTACGTGCCCCTGCTGGTGTTCCATAGGTGGGCTGTCTGTCCCATTACCCAGAACTACCCGGGGCTCCTCGATGGTGCCTGAAGAGTTGACAGAGATGTCTGTTGGTTTATGTGATTTCATGCTCGGTTCGGTGGATTTGACTGTAATGGGCGCAGGAGAAGTAAAATTTTCTGAAGGGCTGGGGACTGGTGTTGGGGGTCCTTCTGTTGACTTTATCAACAACTGAGCAGTGGGCGCCTCATCCACTCCAGGAACCTCTCGCAGAACGATGGTGTGGGGCACAAGCAACTCTGGAGATCCAATAACCTGCTCCCTGAGTTTCAGGCCCCGTGGAGGATCAACATCAGCTGATGAAAGAGGGTCAGTGGAGGGCCACAACTGCCTGGAATCGGTAAGATCCTGAGGCTTCTTTCTCTTGTCTGTATCCTCTCTAACTGATTCAAACTTGGACATAATGCTGCTGCCATTGTTTACAGTTTCAGAACTAGGCCACAAGCGCCGAGTCACATGGCTATCAGTGCTCACAGTGCTTGGTGTGACAGTGTTTGTGTCAAGCATGATGGAAGGAGGGAGGCCAGCAGTAGGAAGGATGATCTTTGAAGATGATGCGCCTCTTGGTGACCATTCCCCACTGGTGGAGCCTTCCTGATGCCAGTCCGGAGAGGGAGGTTTGGTGTGAGATAAGGAGCTGCTCTGGGTGGTTGCCATGGAGACAGAGTCCTGGGATGTGTGGCTGAGGTACAGCTCTGGTGCTGACAAAGTCACTCCAATGGTCAGCGCTAGAAATGCCAGAACACCTGCAGAAACACCAAGGGAATTCTAATTATTAGCATGTAATCAACAAGAACAGGTTCATTCAAAACTAAATCCTCTCCCATGAATACATATTTCATCATGCCTCACAGATTTAAGCATTCATTATTTCTATCAACCTTATTATTGCAAGCTGCAGCTAAAACTGACCCCCTCAGGTGTTCAGATCAGGCAGGAAGCCTCGTCTTGAATTCATTATGCTTCTCAGGATTTAATCAACTCAACTGCTGTGTCACTCACCTACTTTAATTAAATAGCTTTATTAACTACATTATTCAGTAGACTGATATCATTGCGTGAATCCTTGCATGCATGAGGTAACAGAGGATGTCTTCATCTCCAAACATTGCAGAGGAAAGACTCTGAAATCCCCACAGAGCTATCAGCTGTGGCAGTAAAGTAAAAAGCAATTATCTGGCTTCATTCTGTGAAAAAATCTAAAGAGCTTTGTGTCAAAAACGACAGGCTTAACATGCTAAAACCATCTGACAGATTTGCCTCCTCTGTATCAGTCCTGTGAAGTGACAAGCTATTAGCAGCTGTCTATAGGGATTATTGGTTCTCCCTTGTTATCCAGACAACATAAAATCCATAGGAGCGAGGATTGTGGAGGGCTTATTAATTTCTCTTCTCCTCTGACCATTTATGGACATTGCCCAACATGGATTGCTAAAAGTTGTGGTTCAATTCCAGCTTCCTCAACCAGGCACTTAATTCTTTGTTACCTGCCCGTCTGCATATTGGAGTATGAATGTGTGAATGTTTGTAAGCTTAGTCCATTTACCATTTGGAGCAGCTAGGACTGTGTTATGCATGTGCATATTTGTTTGATGCTGATAGATGTTTTTTGTTTTTAAAGATGACCAATGATGCTACCTTTAACATATTAGGACAGGTCTATGGGCGATACAAAATATGTTTATTACATTTTTTTTTGCACAAAATCACTCTTAGATAATGAGATTTTAGTCTGCTTAGTTCTGCCTTTTCTGAGCCTCCTTCAAAACAAGCTTGGGACGTCTTGTCAGTTTAAATCCAAATAAAATGATGTTGCCTCCACCAACTCAACATTTACACTCGCACATGAAAGTGACTACAAACAGATGTTCAATTGTACAACCATAAATCTTTGAAAAGCATAAGTAGAGCATCTTGCACAACAAACAAGAATGGAGCAAGTGGTTTCTGAATGGCAAGTCAAAAACAAAACACTTGTCTTTTCTAGCAGCCATTGTACAGTGCATATAGTGGTGAAACCAGCTGACCAAATGAGCTGGAACTCCTCTTGGGCTACTAGGTAAGGTGGCTGAGCTCAGCTGGGGTTGCTAGGTAACCCCTAGGTCAAATCTGACTCAACAAGTGGAAGGTTTTTGAAACGGCTCATTTTCCAGACACCAAAAAAGCATTAAGTTATTGCCAAAAACCGGTTGGGTGGTTTCTTTCAAGAGTTTGGGCCTTTTTTAGAAGCACTAGAGTTGAACACATTTTGCATAATACGTCCCCTTTAAAGTTTTTGTGGCACTAGTGGCCTTTATTCAACAGTAGATGGACTGAAAGAGAAAGGGAAGACATGAATCCAATGGTACGAGGTTGGGAATCAAACCGGGGACCACTGCGTCGAGTACGGTAGCCTGTGTGGTGCATCTGCTCTACCACTGAGCCATGTCGCGCCCCAGATGCTGATAGAAGTTACACCAATCAACCAAGACATAATGACTTCTGATAGGTAAAGTGATCATAACTGCTTATCACACAAAATTTTTTTAGCACTTGCATCCATGAATTTACAAGTAAGCTAATTTGTCCCACAAAAGCTGCCTAACAACCACAATTAAATCAGGACCTTTATGTCTCTTGGATGAGTCTGTGGCTCTGAGTGTGCACATTTTTAAAACAGGGACACAGAGTACTCAGAGTGTTGAACTGCTGAATACTAAATGCTGAATTTATCTGGAGGTATTTATTTTATGGCAGCATGATGTGGGATGCAGTGACATGTTTTGACAGTTTGTGCTATCACTGGTAATGCAGACGTATGTCATTCAGGAACAACACTGTGGCTGACTGATTCTTTTCTATTATTTATTATCTATTCTTCAGACAACAACTGAGCCCTAAGCCACAGAGGAATAAACTTCATCAGGATTCATCAGATGTCAGATTTCCACGTTTTAATGGGATTTGTTGACAGCAGGAAAAACGTCAATCACTTCCACCTTTATCCTTTTTTGTAATATAACAGGAACAATTTTAATATTCAGATAAGATTTGAATGGATTTAATATTTTCAGATTGTAAAACATAAATTTATGAAATGTTACCAAAACAGGGCATAGAAACAATACCCATTTTCTTTTCTTGGTACATGAAAGACCCATATTTCACTCCTATTTAATGCTAGTGCAGTTTTGGAAACAATGGTTGTACAGTACCTATTACAGCTTCTAATTATATTATTTTGTCCAAACACAATCCAAGACCCAAACATCAGAGAGTTTCCTCTGGCAGGGAATAAAAAGCCTTGGGTTTTTGAATCAGAGTCACTGGGAAATAAAAGGAAATACATGGGGTTGTAGAAAACTCAGAGTCTTCAGACTGTCATTTATGGTCCTCTATCTGCAACCAAGGAAACCAAGTTTATATCTTCAAAAAGAAATAGGGAGGAGAGAGAAAATGAGACAAGAACATTCTGATTTAAATGTCTTAGAATCAGAAGAGTATACAACCAAAACTAGCCAAATCAGCAGAGCGAAATGTAAGAACATCTGAACCAGACAGGAGAAACTCAATGAGGATTCAAACTCTGCTTCTGAATCGATAATCATCCTCCTCTACAATCAATCACACAGACATGCAGAATAAAGGATCAGAACAGTTTCCCATTAACCAAGTTAAATTGGTTTGTGACAGATCTGTGTCTCCAGGTGCAGAATACTAAGTTGTTGCTGATTTATGACTGTTTGTTCTTCTTTAACATAATGATAATGGCGGAAATCATTGCTGCTCTGGACAAACACAGATGATTACGAGTTTTACGCTACTTAAGATGTAAGGTATGCCAAATTATTGTCCAAAAGTATCCATAGCCCTTGAAATTTTCCATATTTCCTCACTTTAAAACCACAAAAAAGCACTTTAATCAGATTTTATATGACACAAATAAGACTTGAATTTATATATATATTTTTTAAACATTTCCTTGCACATGAATTTTGAAAATATTATATTTTAATATATTTTTATTATATTTTTCTGGTCACTTTCCTCAAACAACCCTAAATAAAGTACTCGTCAACAGATTCCTTTTAGAAGACACTTAACTATTAACTATGTGTATTTATGCTCTGTACAGCTGAAAACAAGTGTATTATTTTTATGGCTATAAGAGTAACAGAGGCTGCTATATATCACACAAATAAATTTAACAATGCATGTTTTATCTTCTGCTTCACAAATATACAATACTTTGTGCTAATCTGTAACATAAAATACCTATAAACACAACAAAACACTGGCCACGCCTCCCAACTCAACATTTACACTTGCATGTGAAAATGGCTGAAAACATATGTGCAATTATACAATCGTACATCTTTGAAAAGCAGAAATAGATCTTCCTGCACAATCAATAATGATGCAGCAAGTGATTTCACAAGGGTATTTTCCAGCAGTCATTGCACAGCGCATGCAGTGCTAAAACCAGCTAACCAAACATGCTGGAATTCCCTTGTGTTACTAGATGATGGGTGGAACTCCATTGAGGTTGTTAGGTAACAAGCTTGGCATCATTGGGGTTGCTAGGTAACGGCACAGCGCCCATCAAATGTGACGTTAACACTCTGGAGTTTCTGAATCGGCTCCTTTTTCAAACAAGGAAAACCATTAACATATTGGCAAATAACATCTGGGTGTTTTTTTAAGAACTTTTATAAATAGTTGAGATCAAAATGAAAGTATAAAAATCTGCAGGATGTGAGTTTTGCATAACAGTTCCCCTTTAAAGATGATCTCTGAGATATTAGATGGGAAAAAGAGATTTTTTTAAGTTGGCCAAAACTTGATAACTGATTGAAGTGAGAATAACTCTGTCCAATAAATGTCGTCTAAGATGTACTTCAACTCTGACTTAGTGTTTTTCAGTGACTTATTATTGTAAAATTCTCCACAAGCATAAACAAATGCAAGAAAAATACTTAACGAGTTTATTATACCAACGTTTATAAACAGATTAAACATTACATAACACCCTTGGGGTAATCTCAATCAGTCAAATCAGCAGCAAATGTTTCTTAAACTTCCTTCTTACCTTTTATACAGGGATATAATAATATATATAGCAGCTTTTTGTTGCATATGTAAATGTTAGTATAAACTTCTTCCAGCAGGTGTTTGTAAGGTAAAAAGCCAGATGAATGGAAACAGAAAACCAGGCATGGCCCACACAGATACGAATTAACAAGAGAGAGATGATTGAAAAGACCCAAGAAGCATACGCTTTATGAACATCTATTATTGCGCCGAAGCACTAACAATACAATGAGACATGAGGGTCAGACAGGGTGGGAAAATGTGTAAAGAGGAGGCAGCATAGAGGAACAAAGCGAACTATGTGAATAACTTAATAAAAGCTTGATTTGACATAGAAAATAGGATTTGAGTGAGAGGAGAATGTAGGAGGAACGCTTTATTTCATTTATCCTTGTCACCAAAAAGCATCTATTGATCAACATTTTCAGTTTCCTCACACGACCCACAAAACTACAAGGCCAAACCAGTAGATTTTAATGGGAACACTAAGCTGAAGGTAACTCTTCGTCTTTACTAGACATCTTTTTTTGGGTTCACTGGCTAATCAGTTTCTATGCCATCGCCACTATCCAGCTGATCATCTGAAAATAGCATCTGCTAAGCAAAGAGAAAACAATGCCAATGCATATTTATTCTGAGATCTTACCCTCATCTAGCTAAATAATAGCTTTAACTTGTTTTGCATTATACAACTACATAGAAAAAAAGGCGTGCAAGGCAATTTATGCAACAAACCTGCTGAATTAAGCTATTTTGAATGCATGGGAGGCCGGCGTCGTTTGCTGAAGTCCTCCATTGATGCTTTCTAGGACATCAATAAATCATGGTGTAAAGCAGGATCCTGCCCACTGATCCAAGGAAAGGCTTTGTCCCATCAATCGCTCAACATTAGACTCAATGTCGTGTGTCCAAAGTGGCGGTCACTGCATCTGACCTCACATCGGTGGAACGGTAACCATCACATTTACTCCTGCTCGCTAAATTCTTAGTTTTTGATAAATTCAGCCAGTTCGTCCTAAATACTGAAGTGCTTAACCTGATATA
The DNA here is from genome assembly GCF_003331165.1 of Xiphophorus hellerii. Taxonomy (NCBI): domain Eukaryota; kingdom Metazoa; phylum Chordata; class Actinopteri; order Cyprinodontiformes; family Poeciliidae; genus Xiphophorus; species Xiphophorus hellerii. The sequence goes on from NC_045692.1 coordinate 18,297,458, forward strand.
TGGAAACTACCATTTCTGCACCAACCTCACGCTCCACTGCGTGTACCAAGAGTCTGTTTGTGAAGCGAGTATTGGATCTGATTTCACAGCATCATCAGAGAACAGCTGGCAGTAGCTCACTCCAACTGGATGCTCTACAAGGAGCCAAAAATAGACACTGGAAACTCATCCATCATCGTAATGGTGACAGTTTATCTCTGATCCTGAACTGCTACTGCTCTGTCATCCCTGCTCAGCCGCATGACAGGAAATAACTTCACTGTATGTGGAGGAAACAAAATACAGATCCACTGCCAAAGTGGCCAAGGTGACGAGTAAATATTCATTGCTTTGTGGGTGCAGAAATAAAAATACAAAATCCCGATCTGGTGGTGTTTAATTAGTTTTTATAAACAGGAGTTCCACCTTTCAGAGTGGAAAGTCTTCAAGTAGTTTAATATCCAACAAACTCATTCTGAGCATCAGTTCTGATAAAACCTTCCATCCATCCACACTTAAGTCAATTATTTAGGCAGCCATGAACTAGTAAACAATTCGAATACAGCAATAAGGATAAAAGTTGGCTTTACAATTTTAAGCCATGAAGTTATCGACTATACAGTACAGGGTTCATTAGAATATTCTGACTAGACTTTTGCAAAGCACAGTCAGTTCCCTGATATCAATCATTTTTTAGAAGAAATGATATCCTTCCTCTTTTTCTAAATGTTTTATGATTACTGTAAATCCTAAACAGATGTTCTTTAAATATTACAGTTATCTTTTTTCAAAAACGTCTGGTAACAATTGTGCCTTCAAATTAGTTTGGTTTTGTTGAAATAAGGGGGGAAAATGACTGAAATGTAAAGTTTGCAAACCCCTCTCCTTATGAAAACACAAAAATATAATAATAAAAATAATACTTTTTCCTATTAGCTTTTCTCTTCTTTCCAAGGAAGATTAAAAAATGAATAAATCCAAAAATCAATTCAGAGTTTAATCTGTGACCAAAGTAATAATAATAGTAATAGTATGTATATATTAGTTTTGAATAAAGTGTTGAACACGTAAAAGGAGATAAAACCAAAAATATAATTTGATACAAATTAAAACAATATAAAACACCAAGAAAACAAGAAAAATATTTAAAACAGACAGAGTGAATAAGTGGATCTTTAACTTTCCCTTAAAAACTTTCACAAAATAAAAAAAAATAAAAAAATCTGAATTCAGATTTTTTTTACTCAGATAATTTAACTTCACGTCTTCAGATTTTCTTGTTTGTGCTTCTGATTAGAAGTGGATTAAGACCATTGAAATAAATTCTAGATTACAGTCAGAATTATTATTCGTACTACTTCTGCATCTTCTAATCAAAAGTACAATACCATAACATCATAATCTAGAAGCAAAGTTGGCAAGATTTGAAATACATAATCAGCCATGTCTGAGCTCCTAATGAAGTCATTATGAACATTATATTTATTAAAAAATATATATTTTACATCCAGTCTGTGTGCAACCATGTATAACATCTTCTTTTAGACACCAAAGGCACCAAAATTAAAGACAGCATTGAAAGATGCCCTCACCACCACTAAGCCACATTTAGGTTCATTAATGCTGATCATATCCTCTCCACAGTAATAAAAAACCCTCTGTGGTGTACCCCTCCCCTCCAACACCTCCAGGGAAAAAAGGAGAGAAATATCGATATACAGCACAGATTTGAATACCAATGAGCCAATATCGCACCACACCGGCACACTCCCTTCTGCATATTATTCCTTTACAAAGCTTGAATTCAAAACACGTTTTTGAGGTAAAAAGGCTGACAGACTGAAATCAAAGTAGACCTTAAATATGGAGCTTTGCTGAAAGCAGTGGGAGCCTCTAATTCAAGGCTTAGAGGAAGCAGTCAGGGTGACACAGAAACAGATCAGATCCATCAACTTCAGGCAGACAAAACCTTTTATCAGGAGGGCGACTGAAGAGCTGCTGGTCAACTGCTACTAAGTTTAAATTATTGCACCTGGACAGCAATTGTGACTTTGGCTGGCTTCAATGGATACTCCACCTCTATGATCTGTAATTTGTAACATTATGTCTAGTTATAAACATACAAATAGCAGTTTTCTCTGCGTATATCATTGTTCATCACTTGTTAGTTCCTGCAATCACCTTCAAGCGTCTCCCACTAGTTTCCTAATGAGACCAAGACAATGTCGAACACCTAATGATGAAAAAATTATTTCATACCTGGAGATGAATCACTAATGCTCAACTTCACCTTAAAGGACATAATTGAATAACAATGATGGCATAAAGAGCAAGTAAATAGCAACATGTTATTCCTGACAGAAGGAATAACTGATGTAGAAACTATGATTATGATTGTCAAACTATCAGACAATCATAAAGTGCAAACAACTGCAATATCATGCAATCCTATTATAACTCATATTTGATTAATTCATGAATCACTAAAATAATCTGGCTTTAGATCTTTAACTTCATCTTTAATGCTTTATTTTTAAGAACTCTGCTCTCACAGAATAAATCCACAAGGGATCAAAACTTGATTAATTTCCCAATTAATGACCTTTAAAAATTCATCAACAGTTATTAGCCACATACCAAAATATGACAAGATGCTCAATAACTGTCAGCTTGGAAATGAACTACTGATGCACTCTCAAGTTGTTCCCATTAATCACAGACATTAGTTGCACGTAAAAGGATTATATTCCCATTTCTACCGCCTTCAACTTAATCCAAACTGCCACAAATGTTTTTTAATAAACTACGGAAATTCCCTAGATGTATTCAGATGTGAGAGGTTTCTGCACTTCAACCATCAGTTTCAGTTTTACTGTGGAAAAGAAAACATTTACAAACAAAAAACATACAACTTTTCATACATATAAATGTTTATAGGCAGAAGTGAGCAGACTAAACTGATCTTGTGGAAAAATGTAGCGTATACCACATAGAGCTATCCTAACCTGTTCAAGGAAGCATAATAGATATAAAAGGTGGCATTAAGAATTACTAGCACTTAAACTCTTTTTGTTTAAGTGCTTTTCCTTTTAGAGCCTTGATTGCATAGAAGATAATAATCTCCAGATTTGTTTCAGTGACGTTCACGGAGATAAACGTCGACGCTTCTAGAGTTCAGCTTGATGGATCCCAGCAAAGGCACAAACAGACAAATTCCTCTGGTTTGCTTATGGGTGTGGATGTCTACCATCCTGGGTAGATCAGTGTCCCAGGGGCGAACACAGACAGATAGGGCGCATCCTGTGGACGTCTGGGGCGTGCTGGAGGAGGCCTGGGTGGGTGGAGTATGAGGGCGGAGGGTGGAGGCGGAGAGGAGGAGGGGGACTCTACAGATGTGAGCTCAGAGATAAGAGGCAAAGCTCTCGGTGCAGGGTAATGGCTTCCTGTTTGAACGGCTCAGAAATTGTTTGTCAGGTTACAGCAGCTTTGAACTTGTTTATCTAAGAATCAGACAGTGAGAGAATGCAGAAACAAGAGCAACAAAGAGTCCCTGTGCTGTTTACTTGGGGAGCGATTTAGCTGCTGTCACAGCAGCAATGGGATGTGACAGGAAGGAGAGACATTAAACAGGAAGTTCTCTGGAATCTGGAAAAAACAGAGTCTGAAAAGGTGCACACTTATGGTTCTGACTTACAAACAAGCATGTTCACTTTAAAGAACCCTAATGAGCTAAAACTAGAATATTAGACCTCTTTTCACTGACTGACCCTTCTTTCTATGCACTTCACTTCCATATTGCAAGAACTTCAAAAAGTCTGGATCAATAATTCTTTGAAAGATTTCCTTCAGACTTTGGCTGCTTTCATACTTTTGTTTTAAGACAAACATATTTAATACTTCAGTTAAACTGTCACTGAACATCTAAGGCATTAAAAACTTAGAGAATCACTGTTGTGTTTACATCAACTGTGTCCAAACTTTTTAATTGTGGGTTAAAATGGTCATGTAAAAAATATTTTTTTTTTATATTTGATAAATGCTGAAACAATTAATTGCAATCAATTGATTACTGAAATAATCATCAACTAATTCAGTAATCGATTAGATCCACTGGAGTATACAGACTCTAAAACATGCCATTAAGCATGAAACTTTGCAAATAATCTATTTTAAAAGATGCCATAATTTCTTTAGCTGAATGTATAGAAAAAAATCACCAATTGGTATGTGAATCTCTAATTAAAGATAATAAGAAAGTTATTATAATATGATGTAGGAGGAGAGAAATGACAGATTACAAAGTAAATAATCTTTTAGTTGCTGTATCTGCAGCATCTCCTGTCTTTCTTCTTCTATAGATTTCTTTTCCACTCAGAGAAATCTTTCCACCTGTGCTTAGAGACATGGGTCTCAGGTGGGCCCTTCAGGTCCATCTAACCAAAAAAGAAAAACCTAATGAAAGCGAGCCTGAGGAAACCTGGGGCTCAGCTGGCCTTCCAACAGAAAACATAAAAGAAAGCTGGGATTATAATTTCAAAGAAAGGATTTAGTTGAAGGGGCAATAAAAATCTCCAAAATATGATTGTGATATTAAGTTTGGACAGATTTAACCCAGACATTTTCCTCCTTTCCTCCCAACTCTTAAGGCACTCTCAGCGGTCCGGGTTTGTCTCCTCCGAGGGATTGAGGCAGATTTGTCAGAAACTGCCTGTGGCTCCTCTGCCCCGAGGTTCTGTTCAGGGGGTAAATATCAGATATCATCAGCCATTTTAGCACACCGTCCTGGAGCGCTGGTGGCTCTCAGGCGGACCTCAGTGCTCCATATTCATGTGACATTCCATGCTGGGATCCTGCCACGGCTCAGCGCATCTCCTCCCTGAGCTTGTACATTTCAAAAAACACAAACCTGACAAGCAGCAACGAGAAGAGGCAGAAAGCACATCATGTCATGTCTGCAAACTGCAGGGTTCTGGAGGTATTTTCATCAATCAAAAACGAACTATGTTTTTTAAACTACGTGTAATTTTAATGTAAAGCAATTTGAAATGCCTTGTTGCTGAAATGTAACATACAAATAAACTTGACTTGACTTAAATTCAAGACGTTTAATATTATTACACAAAGTGATATATTTTAAACACTTATTTCAGTTAATAAGCAACAACATTTTCAATCACATGTTGTCCTTCCACTTAGCTTTCCAACAATATATTTAGATAGAGCATCCTTAAACCAGGAAAATGAATGGAACTAGTTTTCTGACACATAGAAAACGCATAAAAGTACAAATTATAATTCTTTATGTGAAATGTTTACTTTCACTCTGCCCAGAAGCCAGCCTCATTCTGCCTCATTCAGCTTTATTCTGCCTCATTCAGCTTCATTCAGCCTTAGTCAGCAAGATTCTGAGGCTCAGTACGCCTCTTAGAGCCTCATTCTGCTTCATTCAGCCTCATTCTGCTTCATTCAGCCTCATTCTGCTTCATTCAGCCTCATTCTGCTTCATTCAGCCTCATTCTGCTTCATTCAGCCTCATTCTGCCTCATTCAGCCTCATTCTGCTTCATTCAGCCTCATGCACCTCCTATCCTCTACTCACTCAGCAGCTGGCAGCGCAGGACCTGCAGACTTGTCTTCATGGTATCATGTGATCCGGCTCCTCCTCCACAGTGCTCATGGTTCTCTGCAAAAAGAACAAGAGGAAAGATGAAACCTGCCGCTAAAGTATGAAAATCACATCCAAGTCATAATTAAAGTCTGATTATTTTGTATTTATGGGAAGATTTTTACACATAAAGACTGCCCTCTTAGAGTTTACTAACTAAATCATTAATTTTCATCAAGTGGTGTTTCTTTTTTCTTAAATCAGACCCTCTACTAAATTTAAAACCACTCACGTGCTTCATGTCTGCTTTCACACTGGAACAAACAGTGGGCCATGCACTGTGGGATGTTTAGACGTTTAATTCTTCAGTTTAATGAAAACAAATGTAGAAATTCATTTATTGACTAATGGCTAGTCACTGTTAACCTAAACTCTGGGGGTTAGCAATGTAGCACAGTTAGCTGTTGCAGGAAGCTAAAAAAGATAACAAAAAAAATTGTTTACAATCCGTTTTTTGATTTTGTGATTAAGCATTTAGTCAGATAATTACATTTTCAGATTTGGTGTTTCTCGCAGTTCAAGTATGATGATGAAATCAGTACAGGATACAAAATCCTGAGCTGCTAACAGAAAGCTCGGCTGAGATGCAACAGGGTGTAAACAAGCATAACTGCAATACTGCAAAGGGCTAAATCTTAATGCGATTAGAAAAACAGGGCTGTGTGTTTTCTTCTGCGTAATTCCCCTGTTGCAGATGAGAAATAAAGATTACAAACTCTGGACATAAAGATTATAAAGAAGAAACCGATGTTGGCCATACACATCTTGAGATGACATATGAGCACAATTTTGCTCTTTGGCTCTTCAGCGTCATAGAAATACAAAAATAGAGAATTAGACACAAGCTGGTTAAGTCCCAAACCATCTTCTTACATTCATATCTTCACTCCTTCCTATAATTAACAAGTATCATCTTTTGGAGTACATTTGTAAGTTAAAAGTTATAAAATTTTCCAAAGAGATGTAGTCTGATTGATAAGCAAACAGACATGCTGGAGATTGAAAATCACAGACATGCTGGAGAGGCTTTGGGGAGGTAAACACGGAGAACGGAGGGCAGCGATAGACTTGATTTCACAGCAGAACAGGGAAAAGCTTTCTCAGTCTTCTGATGAGCAATCACACTTCAGCTCTGAACTGACGTGTCATACGAAAATAAGATAAGCTGCAGAGCCATACTAATGTGTAAAAGTCCACTTGTCTTAAAATTACAAGAAATAAGTTGTTTTAATGAGGAAAGGTTCAATAAAGTTATCAAAATATGTTTAAATACTTCAGTCCATGTGTTTTTTGTCTTCAAAATAGGCAGTTGTTTGCTTAATTGTTTCTAGTAAGTATCATCTGTAAAACTTATACCAAAGTATAAATACTCAACAATCCACATTTATTTTTTTTATTTTTTGTGTTGGACTTTTGATAAAATCATTCATTCTCATAATATTATGACATTATTCTTGTAATTAAAAATAAAATGATATTCCATCGTAGAGTTCACTTGAATGAAACAAGATGGCTTCCCACCCGAAGAGTTTTTACTTCACTCTCATGTATGGAAACCTAAGGAATGCATTGATGGAAAAAAAAATCTGATTTTCCAAAAATTAAATAATCAAAAAACAACAATTTACTTAATTGATACAATTGATATCTACAGAAAGAGTAGATATTTAAAGCAAAGCAGAAACAGTTGTCTTTCATCATCTCTGGCTATAAAGAAAGTTGTTTCTAAATAATATGATCAAATTAATGACAATCACACATCTATGCACTGTTGAAATTTTGACCCAATGTTCTTTCAGGTGAAATTACAAATTACAAAGAGATTTAAAAATGCAAAAAAAACATTGATTGCTAAGACTTCTTGCAACGAATAAAAGGAAAGCAAAACATTGTGTATCTGCAGAGAAAAATAAGCAGCGCAAACAGAAAATAAAGCAAAAATCTCTTCAACACTTTCCACATGCTGCCGATTCTTCAACTGGAGAGGGGAAAAAAATAAAACACGCATGGCAACTGACGTGCTCACAGGCGGCAGCCTTCACCATGGCAACCGTAATGGTACATCACTGTAAATTCACATTCATTCAAAGGGTTCAGACAGACGAGAGGGGGGATGAAGGGGGGATACTTAGAAATCCTCACTGAACCCAAACTAAATAGGAAAATCCACTCACAGTCTGCTTGTTTTTTGCTACTCAGAGACAGGTCTTGGTCCTCGTAGCGGCTCTGAATGGCGTGTCTGGAGGCAGGGTGGCGGCGGCAGGGGACCAGAGGGCAGTGGCAAGGTCAGCCGAGATGGCAGAATGAAATAAGGCCGTCACTCGATTGCTCTGTGACCAACGCTCGCAGGGACAACAATGCTTTAATTTTGGACTTCCCTCCATTCTGTACATGGGGAGGGGAGGGAGCAGGTTGGTTGCTAGCGCTTAGCGGCTGCAGCCTGAGAGTTTCTCCACAACAGGAGAGAAAGGGGAGTATGGGAATCAGAGATGGTGGTGTGAAGCACAGTAAACTGATAACTGGACCCTCAACAACAAATCCTTAACTCAGTGTTCAAAACCAAATCCCTCCAGTTCTGGCATAACTACCACGTCTCACTCCTAGCCTTTTGTAGAAAAGCGGCATGATGAAAATGTTCACTTTATACGAGGACAGTAACCCTAAACATACAGCAAGAGCTACAATGTTAAAAAAATTGATGCTCACAGATGTTTTCCATCCAATCTGACTGAACTTGAGCTATTTTTAAAAAGGAAGCCACTTTTTTAGAGACATACCACCAGGTATTAGATGTAAATACATCATAAAGTAGTGACTAAAACAAGCTGAATATGAATGTATAAAACATGTAAATTTAACATCTAAGACATTTTTTTAACTTTTCTTTTGTTTTTGTTGGTCTAACTCATAACACCCCTAGTAAAACACACTGAGGTTTGTGTTGGATTGTTACAAAGTATTGAAAAGTGTTTTGCAAAGCTTTGTATCTGTAATTTTATGCAGATAAAACTCCGGTTTCAACCGAGCTGAATTAACCGCAGCCCTGGTTTGGTCTGATCATTCAGCTCCATCTCCAATTTTACACGACCCTGCCCTTTCTCTGCATCTCAGAGGTCGTTCACGTTTCCTTTGATGCCGTTTTGCCCCCCGATGGAAATCAGCAAACAATCCCTGATAAGACGATGCCTAATGCAGGTTTTTTTTTTTTTTGTTCTGTTTGTTGTCTGAGCGGAGGAAGATGACTCCTCAATGTGCAGCAGATGGTTGCTGTGACTCAGAAGTCAGACTTCATATCTGGGGAGCTTTTAATGCCATGTTGATTGTCAACTTCCAAAATCACATGTTGACAAATTATGAGAGATTTTTTACAGATTTCTGCACATGAACAAGCCTTGATAAAAGTCGGTAGAAAGTTGAAGTAATGGCAGCAGTTCTTTGTCTGACCTGCAGGGCTTTAATGACTAAATAATTCAGCTACCTGATAAATGCTTCCAACTATAAAGCAGAGGAAACAACAGACCCAAATGAGAGCAAACAATAGCAGCTATTTTTCCCATGAGAAGGAAAGCTGTGCTGAATCTCTGAGTCAGCCTGGAAGTGGCAGAGAAAGTTGCTGGTGTCGTTTCATGGAGGTTGGCGGCGACTGTTCAGGTTATCAGTCAGCACACTCACCTCCCATCAGGCCCGATGGCAGCACAGGGAGCATTAAAAGAACATTAAGGTACCGGTTTGTTATTTCTCTGCTGGTAAACCTACCTGTTCCAGCCACAAAGCTAAAAATAGCAACATGAAAAAACTTTTTATAAGCACTTTCACTTTGCTTTTACTCATCACAAAATAAATTTTAGCAGTCAAGTCCTCATTTTAAGAGTCTGTATGCTCCTTTAACTAGAGTATACAGACTCAAAAAAGGACAATTGCTGAGAGAACAACATATTCAGAGAAGAAATTAAACCAAAAATGTGCAAAATGTGTATACATTTTGTATTTAAGTTCAAACCTGGTTCAAATTCGGTAAAACCCCCCAAAATATCTCCTATTAGACGACTTTTACTATCCAATTATTATTCAGTTAATCAAATGAATAAAGCAGGCTGAGCTTTTCACATGTTGATGTTGAAATTATTTTTTTTAGCTGCATATGCATCCTTTGCTAGAAATGATCAAGCATACACAAAAAGAGAAAGACTTTATTGTATATCAGGCAAATAAATTTTTATTTTCTTATTTGCAAAAGGAATTAAATTACCTATTTGTATTTTTTAAATGCATTTCTAATATTGTATGAAACAAGCTTAAATGGTTAAAATAAAAATGTGCAGAACATGTCATTTTGCTATCCAATTAATCAGTAATCATCAAAATAATCAATTAATTCATATCTAAGATTATTGTTAGTAGCAGCATTAACCTATTCTACAAGTTATTTTGAGTAAAAATGTAAAAATGTGGCACTGCTTATTTTTGTTTTGTTTGATTATCTTATATCAGGCTGTAAAAGCTAAATTAGTTTCTATTTGTTCTGATATTATGCCTAGAACAAATACATCTTTTCCATTGCAAATTTAGGAGTGGAAGTTTCTTCAAAATGTTATATCAGCAGATTTCTTATTGTCAAATGACTCATAAGAAAAAATATCTCCAACTGAAATTTCTGCACTTATGTAGCCACAGTTGTTCCAGATTCCTGCATCATACTGATCAATATCTGTGCTCACTGAACGAGCCGTCTTAGATTTGTTCCCAGGAGAATAAATCTAACACATCAGCACTGAAAACCAGCATAGTGTAGCGCTAAAGATGATGCATTTGTCTGTAGCTATAAACAAGACAAGGGAGTAAAATATCAGCATATGTGTGGGTTGCTTTTTAGTTAGTCTTCGTTTTGCTTTGACGCCTCGTTGAGATGGGTCTGAAAACATTACATATTGGCGTAATCCTCTCTTAACAACCTTACTTCACAGAAACCGTGTTGCTGCAGCTCTCAAAGGATGAATGAGCCTGAAACACGTTCAGCAAAGAAAATCCCACTCAGAGAGCACTGAGCACCGGAGCTCAGGGGAGGCTGAGTGGGAGTGGAGCAACAGCACCGGCCTCTTTATTACTCAGCTGCACACGCAGATACAAACCAGTGACCGAAGCAATTCATCAGAGGAACTCAGGCACGTCTGTAGGTGTATAAATATGCAAGGAACCGGCAAAAAAGATAAATGGTAACCAGCCAAGAGTTGCTCCACAGACATTAATAAGTAGAAACTTTGCCATTGTTAACTTCCTGTGAAAGTCATAGCTGGTATAAGTCCACTGGATCTGTGTCAAACTCAAGGCCCAGGGGCCAAATCTGTTTTTTTATGTGGCCTTCTAGACTCCAAATCACATCAATAAGTCCCTCCAGTTTTTCACAAATATGCAAAATTCACACAAAATCAACAAATCTCCACATTTTCTTCTGATTTTTACTGCAATCTTTTCTCAAAATTGGACAAAAACATTGAGTTTAAGTGACTGCTGCCTCAGCCTTACTCGCTGTCAAGTTATAGTCTGTGACCGACACAGCGATTAATAAAAAGTCACATTTAACATCATACATTAGTGCAAATATTGTAAAAACTCCTTACAAGTTAGTAAATTAGCACCACGAAATCAGTGATTTTAAATGCAAAAAAACAACCAGAAAATCCTGGATGGACTGACCAATGTGAAAAGATATTCAATATCATTTTAATTTAAAGAAACACTTGGTGAATGCTGAAACAACTATTTATTGTTATTTTAACAGTTTAATGAGCTTTATCAATACATTCAGATTTTTGGTATGGCCTAAGATGAAAATGAGTTTGACACCCCTGATATAACTGGAATATTTCTACTATCAACTCAGAATAGTCAGTGGAAATGAGTCTCTTTAAAAGTTCAATTTAAATTCATGCTTATGGGATTATCATTTAATAAACACCCAGAATATCAGCAGAGCTATCAGATGTGGGATTTGTGACAGTTGTGCAGGTTGGGTGGCTCATGTTTAGAGTTGCAAGTCTCCTGTAAAGTTGTTAGCATGCTAAACTTTTGCTTTAGTGCAAGTAATTATCCTCTAAATACGAAGACAGATCCCAAATCAATTCTTCAGGAGGTTGGGCTTTCTTCCTTAAATTTCAAATGTTCGCCTGGATATTTTTGCTTATTTTAATTGTATGCAGTTCTTTAAATGTTCTGTGAGTATATATATTTATATTTATACGTTTGGTGGAGTTGTGGGAGTAGTAAAGACTCGGGTTTGCTGCATAACGCACTCTGAAGGCAGGATCTGGGGTGCTGACAGGAAACATGGCCGGTGGGAATAACCTGTGACAGACTTGTTATGTCACCAAAAAGAGGAGACCGACCGCAGAGCAGAGATCAAGCGCTGGGAGTGATGGAGAGAGCGGAGCTGTGATCAGTGTTAAAAGTCAGAGCTGACAGACAGCAGCACACAAGAGACGCTGCTGTTTCTGGTCTCAAATCGCTGCTTGGTTTGACTCTGCGACTCGACACAGAGGATCTTCACCCAGAAGTCTAACTGGATTTAACAGCTTCTTTATAAAAGTTAAATAAGTGACAGAAAATAGCTAATTTAATGCAAAATAGACAGACAGACGCTTATTATTAAAACATGTATTTCTGCAGCCTCAACTTAATTAATATAAATGATGAAAACTGTAATAATCTTATAATTTTAAAAGTTTTCAAAAAGTTTTGATTTTGGTTTGTTTGGGTCCTTTTCAAAATGTTGCGTTTGATTTGGACCAGATTTCTGTTCAGCCAAACTTTTGCACATATTTTACTTTCATGTTTTGTAAGTCAGTGTTCAAAAAATGTCTTTGCCTTTTCAATAAACTTTGACGAGTTTAATTGCCTAAATTTTAACCAGAAATTTTTTTGTAAAATTTTCTTTCTTGTTTTAAAAATGTTAGATTTACAAAATTTTAATAAGGTTTTTATGTTTTTAAGGTATATTCCTGCTGGATATTAACATTTCCTGTCATCTTTTGTTATCCCATTTGTTGTCTCGTAACCCCTGGTCTAAAGTTTTGTCTCTTTTCTTGCAACATTTCCAAAAACTTGCTTTAAAAATAAAATTTTTGTTCATTTTTGATTTTTTTTTTACTTCAGGATCTTTTCACCCCCTCCTCAGTGGAAGATACTCCACTATTTGCACAGAATCTCACGTACCCGAAGACTGTTGATACACCTGCAAATCCCTGCACAAGCTTCACTCCTTTTCTCCTGAGAGTTATAGGGATGAAGGAACAGATATTGGGATGCAGCTCGCCTTCACTGCTGTCTGACTCGTAAATATCCCTCCATCCTTCTATATCCTTCGCTCCCTCCATCTCCTCTTCCCTTTCATCCTGATGTGACCCTCAGACTGAGCAGGCGGCTCGCTGATGATCAAGAACTACATGAGACCACGATGTGTCATGTCTTCTGAGACTTGTCAGAACTGGTAACAGGATCTAAAAATAGCCTCCCTGCAGAAGCAAATGAAAAAAGGCTTGGAGGTGAAAGGTGATTTCACAACTCTGACTGAATGCATGAAACATTAGGAGGAAGTTGCTGCATGGTCCCACTCAAAATGTTAAAAATCATCTTTCTTTCTGTCAAAAGTGAGAATATGTGAACTGGGTAGTTACAAAAAAAAATCTGTAGCTGTTTTATATCTAAAACAACTCCTTTGTTGTTTTATGTAAAAAGAAAATCTGGAAAATCATCTGAAGTGAGACTGATCGACTAGGAAAGAAGTAGATAATCTGAGTTATATCACTAACTACCTAATTCTTCAAAGATTACATGTTTACTGGCTACTCACACTACTTTAGATTTTAACTGAGAACTAAAACATATTCCTGAGACGGTTTGCTGATTAATTTCTGTTTTTCCAGGATGAATCTTTGGCAGCTTGAAGATGATGGTCCTTTTTTCGAAGATGTTGAGGAAAGAAAAAGCACCAAACTGCAAACCTTCATCCTTTTCTCTTCTCGCCTTTAAAGTTGAGACACGCTTTTCTCAAAATAAAAAAAATTTAGACTTTTAGCTCCAGACACTTCATGCTCATGCGGCTCTTTCAGTTATTTAGGCAATGTTCACACAGCAGGTCTTCAGATGCTTTTTTTGTGGAATCATTCATACTACTAATTAAGCGTGATTGCATTCAGACTTTGAACAGTTTGCAACCTGAAAGCGACGTGCATGTGCAGAGAAAGAACATTAACGTCACACAGCAGCGGACGCAATAATGACGCCACCATCTATGGATTGATTTTAAAGTTGTTGAGTAATCGCAGCTGACAGTGTTGTCATAAGACGAAGGAAGTGTCGGCCATTTTTTACCATGACCTCTGGTTCAGAATTATGATGCATGTCTCACATCAATGACATAAAAGTTATTAATATGGAAAAAAAAGGGATTTGGGTCACATTTGCCTACGTAGCCCAAGACTCACCTGTTCATTGTTATGATTCTGCTGAATACAAATGTTCTCCTTTTTCAATAATTCCTTGCTATATTCACCTGTTGTTCTCCACCTTTTGCCCTCCTGCGTAATTCATATTCTTTTGCCATCTTGGCTCTCAGTTTTGTAAATTTTCAGATTTTATCTTGTTAGGTTAAAATTCTGGGTTAATCTGCCTGAAGATTTCCCTCCTGCACTTCTAGGATTACGTTATCCTTCCCCTGTGAGCATACAAACAAACAAAGTGAAATTAAGGATAAAGCTGGTCTAAAAAGTCAAAATATGATACAAATGTAAAATTAGGCAGCCAGTCCACTATCCTTTACTCAAACATCAGTAGCCTGACTTTCAAGCCAACTGCCAAAAATCCAGTGTTCCTTGAAGTAAATCGTACGCTCTTTTAATTCCCATAGAAAGCTATTTGGACACCAATAATTGATTTTTGTCAGAGGTGCCAGCCTCCCTGCTCCACATCCTTCCCGCAGCTCACACAGCATTTTGATATTTCAGGCGAGCAAATCTCAAAGTCAGAGTTTAGAAAAACTTTTGATTGGCAGAGCAAATCTTCCACCGTTTACAGGAAGGTGGGAGGTTAGGCCAACACGAGATTTCCTCTTTAAGCAGTGAAATGGTCGTCCTCCATCTGACAGCCCATCTGCAGCAGGTTGAACACCTATCACATGTTACTGTCAGACCTGCTGGAGGACACGGCGCTTTTTCTGGGACTTGGTTTGAGAATACAAGCGAGCAGAAAGAGAGTGACTCAGCAGGAGATAAATGCCAAATCAAAATGCTCAACATGAGTCAAAGCAGTTTCTTTTTACTGCTTTTCCACCAGAGGCTGCATACTAAATTTGTTGAATCTTGGAATAACATTTGCATGAAACATTAATGTGAATTAATGCAAGCTGAGCCAGAAAAGCACTGCTCTTAGAAATCGCTCATTCTAACATTGCATGTTTTGCTCGTTTTGAATCGCTGTAATTCTGGCACAGAGTTAAAGAAAATAGAAAACATAAGTAGTGCTGTTGTTATTTGTAAAAGCAGCAATGTCTATCAAGTAAACAAAAAGAAAATATACAATAATTCATTAGCAAATTTCCCAAATTTTATTTTGTTTTCAAGCTGATTGGCATCCTCCCAACAGCACATGCTTCAATCAAATTGCAGTTCAACATGTTTCCTGTTCAAGTTATTGTCAACTCCAGATATTTAATAAAAACAGAGTCTTCTCCTGGGGTTTTAAATTGAGACAAAAAGATAAAACAACATGACGCAGCAATAACTCTGCAACACAGAGGGCGCTGTCAGCTGATATCAATCCTCCGGCTGCCCAGCAGAAATCCCAGTAACCCTCCAGAACTGAGCAGGTAGAAATCGCTAAAAAAACTCACTAAGTCACTGTGAGCAATGAGGCTTTGAT
Organism: Xiphophorus hellerii; assembly: GCF_003331165.1. Taxonomy (NCBI): domain Eukaryota; kingdom Metazoa; phylum Chordata; class Actinopteri; order Cyprinodontiformes; family Poeciliidae; genus Xiphophorus; species Xiphophorus hellerii. Next base: position 18,313,013 of record NC_045692.1, read on the forward strand.
GTTAACTTTTGGCTGAAACGGTATTAGTGCTCTGCAGCTCGCTGCTGAAAGGGGGTCGTTTGTCAAAGTGCTGCCCACCAGGGAAAAACGGTGACATGGACAGAACCGAGTCCATGTCATGTCCTCTAGTCTGGAGGAGTTTCACTGACATTAAAGGTACATAAAATGAGGAATCGGTATTGAAGCACTCCTCTTTCAGAAAGCTTCATATCATTCCATTAAATATCATACAAGAACACAAAAGTAACTTTATATGCTCTGAGAGGACAAGATAAAAAATGTAGTACTGAAAATGATGATGATTTGGGCTCGAAATGCCCATCTTTCAGGTTTTGGTTGATGCAAATCCTTTAATCATACAAGGAAAAACAGCTCAAACATTCCCATTTCCTTTAAATCAAGCTATAAAGGTGGAGCCATATACAGTATATACCTCAGCAAGCAGGGTGGAGGGAGATTAATTACTAGTTTGGAGAGCTGGATTTAGGAATTTGATGCCCTATCCTTACAGGTCATTTTTCTGCAATCTGTTATGTGCACATCAACTTCCACGTTTTGTTTTTCCGATCTTTCTAAAGTGTTTTCATTTCTAAAAATGTCTTCCTCTGCACAACAAACATGACCCCAAATGTTGTTACTGTATGCGAATACACCAACTAGGCAATACCTTTTCCACAAGTTACTGTGATAAATGATAAAATTGTTGTTTTGAGACCATTTTCAAGTAATATAATGGCAATTGCATAACAATACAAGAACAGATTCTCAAAGAATAAAATTTAAATTCTTATGAACATTTAACACTGGAACTGGAAGACATTCAAAATATCAAAAATAAACAAACAAAACAACAAAAACAATAAATAAAATCACACATCCAATCCATCCATCCATCCATTTGATTCCTTTAAACAAACCTTAACTCATTTCACTTTGCACTGGTTCTTGGTAGTTAATTAACAGGTGATTGAACATTTTTAACTATATTTTCCGATGCACCTTCTGCTCCTGAAAGAAATCCAGTTTTTACAGACCAGCGCTACCAGTTCAACATTTAAGGAATCCGGACATTCCTACCAATCAGCCTGAACTATAAAAACTTAGGCTAAAGTAAACTAGGACACCTACAAAGTATCTATGATGATGATAGTTTTTGAAGAATACAAAAAAAAATAATTTCAATGTGCAGGTTTGCAACAGAGGTTGCATTCAGTGTGAAAGCAAACCGCACCAGCTTAAAACGTAAGAAATGTTTTAATTTCACTATTTAATTGAACCAAGTCTACAGGATTGTCAGTTAGGAAAAAATCCTGAAGCTACAAACTAACTTTTACATTTGATTCTGAAATAACATAATGACAATAAGATCTTACTGTAGAGTCTGTGGCTCCAGATCAACATTAGAGATCGGTATTCGAAGATCTAAATGGGCAAATATTTCACAAGAGGGAGCGCAAGTAATATTTTCCTGCACACGTACTATTTGTAATCTTTGAAACACGCAGATACCCTTGTTTGCCTGGCATAAGGCAGGAAACAAGGCCTCTTGTCACATTCAGGAATGTCCACGGAAGAGAAAGAAAGTCTGCACCATGCCACATATTTAGAAACACGTATTGTTTCCACAGTGTCTCTTCCTGCCACAACCATTCATTTGCAAACTATAGAAATAACAACACACACGTTTCAGAAACTCCATGACGCTTCTCGCTCTACATACATAACCTCTAGACGTAACCTCTTGCCTGGTGACAATGGCAGGAACAAAGGGCAGTGGAAGGATGTTTGTCAGAGGCATGAGGGGGTAGCATTGTACCTCATTTCCTTGAGGGGTGCAGCAGGGATGAGTGGACGAGAAGGGAAACATCCGTACTGAACGTCCAAGACCCGTGAAAATCTGGCCAGGCGATCACCACGTGGCCTGAGCCAAAAGAGCAAGAAGGATCGAGGGAAAGATGTTGCATTGTTCTCATCCTCCAACCATTCCATCCCCCCACCTTTAGTGAGACGGATTAATGCCAAGAGCTGCTAGTACTGAGAGTGTCTGGCTTGTGTATGCTGACAGACACATCGAGTTAGGTCTTCTCCATTTTAATCAGGATAACAGACAAGGGCAGACAAAAACACAACAAGGACTGTGTGCCTGAGACTGGAGGATTTACTAGTGGATGAGTAGCTCAGTTACTCAGCTCCCCAAACGGACAGAGAGCCTAATCAGCCAATTACAAGAAGAACACACTGTATGTTTTGCAGCATGCCTAGGTTTGTGCTTGGGACTCTGTAAAGGAGGTTTGTTTTTAAAACGACGGAGCCTTTAGTCTCTGATCCAGACGAGTGACCTCTGTGTCCTTCAGTGGATAAAGAGATGATGTTTGGTTTGGAGCTAGACGTGTAAAGGTTGATGGACAGGGGACCAGTGGCGGGCACAGCTGTAATGACTGGAGCCTCTCAGCGGCCGTGGGACTGATGTTCAGCTGATGACAGAAGATATGACAGCATGGCGACCTGACGGGGCTGACATTTTAAAAGGGAGAGCCAACTGAGGCCTTGTCCTGTGGGAACTCAGTCAGAATAAGAAGTGACTGAGGGGTTGAGTTTGTGACATGTTATTTGGATTACCATCAGGCAGCAGACAGCAAAAAAAGTGGCAGAATCTGAACATTTTATAATCTGCAATACCCTGCGCTGCACCAAGAACTACTGAAATAAATGACATGAAAATCTAGACATAAATGCAATGTCCTTACAAAAATGTAAACAAAATGAAGTAGCATCAGGTTTTAGCAGTTATAGGATTTCTCTTTTGTTGTTGGCAGTCATTTCTCCTTCTAGCATTATACTCATGTTTGTTTTTGTTGTATTTACCCAGAGTGCCCTGCAACATAGTCTGCTTCCTGCTTTTGGAGCGGTCTCCAGTCTGCTTGGCACCACGTATTCATTTGGACCACACCAGAGTTCTGTTCAACCGAACCCAGACTTAGGTTCGCAGATCTTAGAGAACAAAAATAATAATTTTCAAACAAAAATGGGTGTCTAATTGCTGCCCTGCACTCGGCATCCAGCTAAACGGCTGTGAAAAATGAAGCAAAGCGATTCAGAGGAATCTGCACTCTGCTGATAACTCCGCCTTTCACAACTCTGAGAGCCCAGAAGCCCACATGCAACAACAGAGCTCATTGTGTAAGCTCCTCAGTGAATTGTTCTTATAGGTGTTGAGGAACAATGTACATATACCCTGTAAGCTGCTTTTGCCCAGATTACTCTCTAGCATCCATCAAACATCTCGTGTACATGCCTGGTGGAGAAATAATGAAGCAATCACTGCAAACCACTCAGCGAACTAATTATTGGCGTCGGCTTCAGAGAAAGGGGCGCCTGTGTGTTGACAGTTTACCAGGAGGAAAAAAACGCCCCAGCGACAGAAGTTTAATTACCAGAGGATGAGGGGCTTCGCTTCATCTCTAAAGATGTGTAGAAGAACAAGTCATAGTCAGCATGGATAGAATCAGATGACGACACGTCATACAGAGTCAACAGTCAGTTTAATTCCCATTTTTGTACTTCCAGTTGTGTTTATACTGCTTCTAAAAACAGATGTCAGATGATTTTTCTTTTTCAGTTAATGTTTCTTGTTGTTATCAAACCCCTCCGCCCCCAATTGTAATGCCTCAAATTACCTAGCAACCGCAGCGAAACCCAGACGTCACCTAGCAACCCAAGCTGAGCTACAGCACCTTTGTTGAGCTGGTTTTATTGGCTGCTGGAAAAGACAAGTGTTTTGTTGTCGACTTACCAACCAGAAACCACTTGTTGCATTCTTACTGGTTGTGCAGGAGGCTCCACTTCTGCTTCTCAAAGATGTACGGTCGTATATTTGTGAGTTGGAGGCGTGGCCAGCAGTAGCTTCTTTGGATTTAAAGAGACAAGCAGCTCATTCTGAAAAAAGAGTTCAAAATAACCGGAACTGACCAAACTAAAATCTCATTGTCCAAGAATGATTTGTGCAAAAAATGTCATGAACATGTTTTGTAGAGCCAATAGGCCAATCCTAACCTGTTGAAGGAAGCATAGTGTGTGGACAAACAGCTTCAGAATATTGTGATTGCTTCATTTCATTACAGGACATGGGAGTGCCAGGCTGACAGTGTATCACCATCATGCTGAACTGAGTCCTGGGCACAGCGACAGTGAAACAGGGGCTGACCTATCCCACATCATACAAAGTGAATGTCAGTGACATTCCTGCAGCCTGTTAACAGCTCTCCCTGTTAAATGTCAGCTGCTTGGCTGAGAGATGGAGAGGAGGCCTAGCTGAGAGAGAATTAGCAGGTGTCTGTACCTCCATCACCAACAGTGAACAACACGGCGGGATGAGGAGCAAATTACTGGCAAAAGAGTCAAGAATGGAGCGGGTTCCCCACAGGAGAGCACAGAGAGCTGATGGCAGAGGACTGTACCACAAAAAAGAGAAAGCTGTGCATGCAGCCATGCAGTGAAAATGTAAGAATTGATTTTCAATGAGCAGATCTGATTGAAACAAGCCTTTAACCAAATTACTAACAAAAACAGCTCAAGCTCAGTCTGATTTGACTGAGAGGTACTTGTGAAGTCTTGCCACAAATTGGCACTTAGATTCAGGTTTGGACTTTGACTGAGCCGTTCTGACATGAATATAATTCTTGTGCTGGAAGCTGAAGAATTTGTGATAATCTGCAAAATCAGTTTATAAATTTCAATTTAATTAAAAACACACTGTATTTATCCCAAAGAGAAATTAAATGTTGTTGTAACTCATACCATCCAAGTATCTTCAAAGTGGATGGTGATGCTGTGTTCACTAAAGATTTCTGGTAGCAGTCAGTCTCGCAATGAACCTCTGACTGAAGACTGTTGCTATATGACAGTTTCACGAATATCATGACATGCTAACAGCTAAATATGTTGGCAGCAGGGATTATATTCCCTGGATGACAACATCACTTGTTAGCAAGCTCTGCTAATCCACCTTATTAGCATTTGCTGCTCCTCTTTAACGCTCTGTCTGACCGTATGGTTAGAAAATTATATTTATGATATATTGTGCAACCCTGGCTCAAATAATGTTCTTCTCAAACCCCACAGTATGATGCTGCCACCACTATGTTTAAAGGTGAGGATGAGTTGTTCAAGGTAACATTTTGCACAAAACCCAAAAAGTTACATTTTGTCCTCATTGGTCTTTTATGAGAGCAAATTTTTCCACACGTTTGCTGTGTCTCTTCCACTCTTCCATAAGGGAAATGTAGACTTTGCCATGTCAGCTAACTGAATTGTGGATCAACGCAGTCATAATATGTAGCATCATATTATAAAACATTAGAGAGCAGGAGTTTGTTTCTAGAGCCTTTAGTTTGTCCAATCAGATTACATTGCTCTGCCGTTGCTCCTTTTTTAAGCCAATTGTGCGCTTAGAAAAGAAAAATCCATCCTACACGATAGTGGCACTGTCTCCATGGTGACGTGGTTGCCAAATCACCATCCCTGACACCACAAACACATTTACAACACACAAAAGAGCCAAAATCTCACCATGTCATTACAGTTTTTGTGCGTCTAAATAAATTCAGGAGTGCGTCTGTCTCGGATTAGCCCCCGAGGCGCAAATCTGCTAGACTGTGATGCAAATCAGAGGAGGAGAAGGGAATAATTAATGCTCTTTAATCAGGAGGTGAATTATGCTGATAGTTTCACATTCGAGGGATTCTCCCAGAGGTGCTTGACGCCTTAATTGTGGAAAAATGTCAAATGCCAAGACACATTAGGCAAAGAAGAGATCAGAAATACAGTCTCTGTTCTGGTTCTAGCAGCAGCTGTCATACAGAGGAACGGTTCAGCTGAAACTGGAGGTTTCTTTTGGCAAATCATGAGTGACAAAGCTACTCATGCAAAGGAAGCCATGACAGTTCAGCTTAAAACGACAGCATATATACCACATCGTGGAAAAAGTGTTTGCTCTCCTGGCAGGATACTTCTGTCTTCCGCTTAAATTTTTCCATTTCATATTAATCTCAGTAAATATGAAATGCAGATTTCAAGAAATAACTTAATTTATCGAGGGGTAAATCCAAACCAACCAGACCTCGTGTGAAAAAGTTATTGGGTTGAAAGCTAAATACTGGTTGGACAACTTTTTTTGTGATGACAGACAATGAATTTTTCACTGTGGAGAAATTTTAACACACTTTTCCTTCCAGAATTGTTTTAAATCGGCCACATTGGGGAATTTTTTTGAGCATTTCTTTTTTATGTCAGTAGTATTTATGCTAAATATTTTAATTGTCTCTTTAGCTATATCCATTTGTTTTTACTCTGGGTCTCTTTGATGAGACTCCTCACCAAGGAAGCGTCCTAACCAAATCCCAAGCCACAATATTTAGTTTAATAAATGTTTTTGTATGTTTGAAGCCTATAATGCTTCAAAAAAGTGGAAGAAGTAAAGCTTTCACTACTCTGCAAAGTTTCCATTTCTTCTCTCAACACTCAGCGCCATTTTGGTATTTAGGATGCAGTTTGCTGAATGGACCAGACGCCTCTCCAGTAAATCACGTCCTACCTGACGTGATTTCACCAACACTTTACCTGAAAGCCCATCAGCTGTGGCGGTCTCATCAATCATACTCTCCAGCAGCCATGAAATAAGCTGTGTGACATGGGGCATAACACAGACTGAAAGTGGTGGGTATAAACTCTCAAAAGCTCCACATGCTGTTTCTTGCTCAATGTAAGTTAGATTTAGTGAGACTCACAGTATCATAAGGTGGTCTTGCATGTGTGGAAAGGAAATACAGCAATTTGTAAACAGGAGTGGTAAAATGAAGATGACCAAGCTTCTAAGATCAGATAGGGAAGCTGCTGCCTCTTGTCTCATCAGTTCACAGCAACAATTAGCTGCTGACAGTGAGATGAGAACTCAATAACGAGATCCATCATGGCGGAAGGGGTGAGACTCCGAATTCCTCAACAGATGATGCTACTTAGATTTGGGGCCCCAATTAGATAAGTTTTGTTTGATACTGACTATGTGCCAAATTCCTATACATTTCTATATAATACATTCATGGATGGATGGATGGATGGATAAAGGAGTCAAATCAACTGATGGATGGACAAATGGATGGTTGGATGCACAGATGGTTGGACAGATGGATGGATGGATGTAGGAGTCAAATTAATTGATGGATGAACAAATGGATGTTTGGTTGGTTGGATGGATGGATGGATGATTGGATGCATGGATGGATGGACAGATGGACGGATAGATTGATGAAGAAGTCAAATTAATTGATAGATGAACAAATGGATAGTTGGATGGATGGAAACTTAAACAATGAAACAGGAATTAGATCTAATTAAAATGAACCCTGTAAATCTCTGTCTGTAAAACATTTGGTGTTTTTTTCTTTAGTTCACTTTCAATTTCTATATTAATCCAGAAACAAACAGTTAGCACCTAAATGAGAGACGAGTAAAAACCGAAAGGATCTTTCTGGGGAGTCTTTACTCCAGCAGGCATTCATTTTTGAGGAACGTGTTTCCTCAAAAACGCCAGCTTCTTATTTCCACAGCTGCTGTTTTCCAAGGAAATGGGTGATGATTTGCTTCCTGGTTAGTCGGGGTCACAGCATGACATCCGTCCAAGGCTCTGAATAATCCTCACAGGTGTTCCCCCCCATCACTGTGCATACACCTGCTTGTTTTGTCATTCCCTGAGTCAGCAACACCCTCTCTACCTTTCCTACCACCATAATCCCATTGGACCCGGTCATTTACACAAAATGGTAAAGAAATACGCTACTGGATCCAAAACCAAAATATTTCTTGCAGTTAATTTTTTATACAACACACCCGATAACACCCACTTTGATTTTCCTCCTGCGTCTCTTTGGAATATTTCTCTCTCTGATAGGAAAGCCAGATTAAAGGCTTCTCTGATCTTAAAGACACAAACAAATTCTCTTCAAACAGAATGGAGTAGGAAGGAAACTGATGCAAGATGCTAATTCACAGACTGGAGCGATAAAGACCAAAGACTCCTGGCTTCCTCCTATAAGAGATTTGATTCAATCTTTGCAGAACTGTAAGTATTTTTAAAGTGCAGCAGCTGAAGAAAAACTGGGCTCTTCAGGGATCCGTCACTGCGCTCACGTATACAAAGCTCAGTGGTTTAGGACGATTTCCTCCTGTGCCTTTAAATGAGAAGTCTAAGTGTCTGCTGCGTAAGAAGGTCAGTTCACCTTAAAATGGGAACATGAACGTCTGTGCAAAATGTCAGAGTAATCCATCCCCGATCTGTCAAGATATTTCACTGAACAACCTCACATCTCATAAGCTTCAGAAAAGTCAGGCGGCTCTGGGCTGATAAAACATAACATGTCAGATTCAAAATAACAACTAAATGTTGCATTTTTTTATTGTATTTAAATGCTTTTCCACAGAATGTGATGAAATGTTTAAAAATATTGCAAAGCAAAGGAGAAAGTTCTGAAAATGAGCCAACAAATTTCTTGGCACCCATGAGGGAAATGTACATTGAAATTTGATTGCATTTGCTGAAGTTTTCCAACAATAATCTTTAGAGATTCTTTTCCTGTCTCTTATATCCTCCTTAATTGGTCACGTTTTGGGCCATTAATCTGTTGAAAGACCCAGTGGTTACCCATTTTCAGACCACTGGACTCTCTCTTTAAAGCCTGCTGGTATTTCTCAGATGCTAACAAGAATCTAAACACTTTGCAGAAAAAAAAAGTCTCACAGCACCATAGATCCGCTAATGCGGTTTCCTTTTTTGTTTCATACTGGAGGTCTTAATTTTCATCTCTCCACAGCATATCGTTCAAGTTATAGTTCCAGTAGTGTTTAGCAAACTCTGCATTTATGTTTGTGATGGTAGGACAGACAATGCTTTTACTTTTTATCTTGTAGTTTTTGCCTTACTTAAATGACATCTTTGTTGTTTTTTCCCATTTCATAGAGTGGCTTACAGAAAGAAACCCTTTTTGTGCTGTTTTATTATTAACCCAGTCAAGAAGAAAGTCAGTTTAAAACAGAAGACAGTAAATCTATTATTCCAGTCACTGATTAAATGTGCTCAAATTAAAAGGTTGGATTCTTTTATTTTTACTTGAAGATGCCAATAAACAAAGAGGATGCTGGTTTTTTAAACATTACACAACTTAGGTAATAATTATTGGTAGGTCATAAGAAGGACTTTAATACCATTCTCTTTTGAATTGGTTATTTTTATTTTATTTATGTTCATCATTATATGTTAGGACATAAATAAGCTCCGTTTCTCGTGTTGCAAATGTAACTTTCCAGGCTAAGTCCTTGTTTTAATTCATGTATCATTTTCACAATAAATGCTTCATCCATGCATGTGCAATGATTTTTGATCATAATCAATTATGCTCTTGCATTTTACAATAAAGAGCAATTTAGATTTCACTATGTTAAAACCATGCACACACTATTAGGTCTTAACACAATAAGAAGATGTTTCCATAAGTTTTTGAGAATAAAAATGTCTTTGGAACAAAAGGTAAAACTTTCTAAGAATCATAAATGTCCACCTTAGTTCTTTGTATTTTGAGTGAATATAGAACATTTTGTTCTATTTGTTCAAGCACCAAATCTTTACAAACACACGGAAGAGTCGTTGATGTTCCAGATTTATTCCAGGTTAAAGCTACAAACACGTGAAGAAGATGCTCCTCAACCAGCTGTCTGATTGCTCAGCTTCCTGACAGTCTCCATAGCAACACTGGAAAACATCTCTCGTTATGCAACATATTTAAACCAACTCTCCGCCAGTCGTTTTCTGGATCCCTTTGGTCCCAGAAGGTGACCATCAGTGGGTGGAGGTGCAGATCGGAGTGGCATGGCTGCAGCTGAGGAATGTCAGGAATCCCCCCCGCTTGTAAACAGCTCATGCTCCGATGGTTTCCCGCACGTCTTATCTCCCTGTGCCCATCGCCTGCTCCAGTCACCATAACGGTCAGTTCCAACTCCCACTTTTCTTCCTGTTGCCACTGCTCTGCGTGGGCAGGTGTGTTTGCTGGTGTTTATCAGGCCTTTTGTTCACCCCAGAGATCACATGGTCTGTGTTTCATCGCGATTATGAAACTGCTGCCTACAGAATAACGACTAAGATAACCAACACCTTGAGGGAGAAAAGGTCTAGGGGTTCTGCTCAACAAAATCAAAAGCTGATTTTTTTTTTTTTTTTTTTTTACCATTGTTGAGTTAAGTAGCTTTTCCCTGCTATTCAACTTGGAATCCCCCCTGTAGTTATAATCTATGACTCCCTTTAAATAGAAGTAATTTCCAAAGCAGGTAATAAAGCGTGGCATTTAGAAAATAATTCTGGTTCAGACCGTTTTCTGCTTGGTGAAGGAAAACACAAAGTCCAACCTGAACACAGGCTGTATACCACTGAGGCCCCATGGGGGGCCACATTCCACCTCACTGTGTACCACTTTGCACTAGTCATGAGGGACGCCGACTTAAAATTATAATTCCTGCTTTCTAAGTCCCCGGTCGGCCCTTTTCTCATCAGCTTGGACATTTAGCCACAGGAGTCACAAGCCAGAGTTTCCCTTTTCCTGCGAATTCCTCCGATAAGCTCGCCTCACAAAGGCCCGCTGCTGCTGGATGGGACAGCCAATATTTTCCGGGTGTTTTTCCATTGTTAATGCAGACCTTTTCCTGACACTGGTGATAAGAGAGCAGCTGCTGAGATTGTTCAGCGGCTGTCCTGTGAAAAATTCCTCCCAAAGCTGACAGCATACAGTACAGACCAAAAGTTTGGACACACCTTTCTAATTCAATGGGTTTTCTTTATTTTCATGACATAAGGCAAGAAATCCCACTTATTAACCTGACAGGGCACACCTACGAAGTGAAAACCATTTCAGGTGACTACCTCTTGAAGCTCATCAAGAAAATGCAGAGTGTGTGCAAAGTAGTAATCACAGCTAAAGGTTGCTACTTTGAAGAAACTAGAATATAAGGGGTTTTTTCAGTTGTTTTACACTTTTTTGTTTAGTGCATATTTCCACATGTGTTATTCATAGTTTTGATGCCTTCAGTGTGAATCTACAATGTCAATAGTCATGAAAATAAAGGAAACTCATTGAATTAAAAGGTGTGTCCAAACTTTTGGTCTGTACTGTATGTCAGGCTGAATGGGGCGGTGTCGAAGTGACTGAAATTATCATTTTTGATAAACTCAGTGAACTCAGTGATTCTCATTTACTAAGACTGGATTTGTTGCATTTTTGTTAACTCAAAATTAAATCAACTAAAGGTTCCACAAAGTTAATGAGATATTCTTGGATATTTACAAAGCATAAACAGTTCTCCAGGCTTTTTTAGGAGTCTTTCTTTGGATTTTTCAGGCAAGAAAGCTTTTTATAATTCAAATTTATAAAAAGGTCATATTTGAATAAAATAATGGTGGTTCATTGATCTTTGGACATCACCAGGCTGTTTTTTTTTTTGTTTTTTTTGGGTGGATCTACATGTAAAGCTTCTGACAATACTGTTTATATCTAAAGTCAATTTTCCAAAGTTTAACTGCTTAAAACTAATGTCTTTGCCTGCACACATAAATTTTCAGTTGGCAGTAACTGACAATTTAGACAAGTTGGGTGGTTATATTTTGAATTAAAGGTTAATGCAGTGTAAATTACAGATGAGTTGTGGGTTTTCAAAGTAAAAGCTCATGGCAGATACTGCAACATTTAAAAATTAATTTGGCTTTGACAGTAATAACAGTCAGGGGTTCCTTTCAAGTTGGGTAAAGACATGCCCAATAAAGAAAATGTTTAAAGACATGCTTTACCCAACTTGATATAAACTAACAACATAAAATGGTTCTCCATATTCATGCACCAACTGTATATGTCCTATTTGGCACCTGATATGGGTCTAATCCATAAATTTAATGTCACATTTTCTTTAAAAAACATTTGTTGCTCATCTTCCAAGATAACCAGTAAGATATGTTTTTACATCCTTTCTCTTTATTTTATGAGTGGCAGCCATGTTGGATTTTGGGTTGGTCAGAAATTGTACTTCAAGATGCCCTCCAATAAAGTTTTCAGCTTAAAACTTCCAACTTCAAAGAACATGGAAACACTTGTGAAAATGTTTATAATCTGTTGTCTGATTTGGATTGCCTTGAAACCATTCAAGTTGATAATTATCATAATGAATGTGTTGTTCAGGTGTTTCCCATACTGGTGAAATTGAGGACATTTTATGGTTCTTCCTGTCTCAATTAAAAGATCTAAATGTCTGAAGAAAGCAGCAACAACTGAGGATAAACAAGTTCACACAAGTCATCTCCATTTTTCCCTTTGCCTTCATTCGATCAAAAATGGGGCATCATTAATAGCTTATAGGTCCCTCGGGATAAACCCAACCGGTCACTAAGCATTGTACACACAGCATAAATGTCCTCATTAGCCTTAAGTGCTTTGCTCATGTGTTCCCTAATACCCCATTCATGTTGTCCCAGCATGTCAGCTTGCTCCGAGGGAGCTGTCAGCTACAGATGTCCCCTCTTGCTCCATCCCCCCACTCATGGCCCACATGGCTCTGGAGAATTGTCCCCCTCCAAACAGAACAAAGGATTTTGGGGGATTTATATGGACAGCATGCGACCAAACATTCCTGACACAATGGGAAGGACTGGCTGGCAGGAGCAGTAAGTGGACACTTTAAACCTGGGCTCTTTGTGAGCCAACTATTCCAAGAAGTACAAAGCTTAGGGTTCTGCACTGAAATGGGAGGGCTGGTATTATAGTTGAACATTTTTAGGAGAGTTGTCTCCTTTGTTTGCCTTGTTCTTTCCAGGCCATTAAAGCAATTAAGAATTTGGAAGATCTTTGAGGCAGATGTGTGCAAGTTGTACGACTTAAGAAAGTTTATCAGTGGAGGAAAAGTAAACCAATCATTGCATCTTCACAAACCATCACTCAATGCATGGTATTCCCAATAATTCTTGATGCAGAACGAGAGTTACAAACCAGATATGACGAATGATGAAAACACAAGACCTATTCACCTCCTGTGCAATATTACTGGAAATCTCCAGGAATCTTCAAATACCTCGCCAACAACATCTCAGCATCTTATCCTGGACTGTTCTCTACTTTATTCCACCAATTTCCAGATCATCCAGTACAATCAGCTAAATGATTACATTGGCTTTCCTGCAGTATTCACAATGACTTCATGTTCAAAATCCTATACACCTTTACAGGAGATCACGATTGCTTGGAATACCCATGTGAGATGCTTTGAATATTAAAGAAGCAATGAGTCAATAAGGTGCAGAGAACAGACTGAGGAAGTGGGATAAAGTGGAGGTTCTTACCTATGACACAAGGTGCTCTGAAACGTCGGGTACTTGGCGTATCCGAGAAAAACGCATCCGACAAGCCGCGCTGCCGAACTTCACACCACCCAGGCGCACATGTTGCCCGTCCCCGTCGTTAATAAACGCAGAAAAGAAGAAGCCAGCAGAGCCGCGGACCGAGTCTCCGTGCGGGTATCCCGGCCGGCTGGTGTTTGTAACGCGCCGGACTCTAGATGCGCAGGGCGCCTCCCCTCGCCGGACTCCCGAACATGTGAGCCCACCTTTCCTCTCTCCGTGCTGACGCCATAAATAGACCCGGACGTGAAGCAGCAGTCCTCCCTCCTCTCCACAGCCGCCACCGGTGATGAAGCAGTGGTCCGCGGTGGCTCGGTGCGCAGGACGCCGGTGCCACCCATCCACCGCCAGGAGGATTTCTCGGGGAGTGAGGACGGGCAGAGAATTTTAATGAGGACTGCTGCAGTTTCCTCCCTGATCGGAGGATCGTGGTAAAAACTCACCCGCTAGCCCAAAGGCTTTAAGGTTTTAAGGTAGTTGTCTCTCACAAGAGGATGAAGTGATGCAATGATGAAGAGTCAGGAAGACTCAACTCCTGGACTCCTGCCAGCCAGCAGAGGGTGGCATAAAAGCACCTCTATGGGGCACCTGTTGATAATTAGATAACACAGCCTTCCCTACCAAGCAGAGTGGGCCAATAAAACATACTTTTCATTTAGTATTAAAGTGCTGAATCAGTTAGTCTCAATTTCTTCATATGTTGCCCTTAACACGTCATTGTTTTTTAATGGTTCTTGATTTAAAGCTCTCCATGTTTTCTTTGGACGCTTGCTGCTTTTAAGATTTATTTTCAGAAGACATTGACATGTTTTTCATTTTTAAGCGATTTAATTCCTACCTATGATTTATTCTGATTAAATATCCCTAAACGCTAATGACAAACCAGTGTTATGTCAGCACAAAACAGATCAGCTAAGGTGTGCAAATAGGATTTTCCCCAGTCTTGTTCTTAAAATGAATTTTGGTATGAGTAAATTGGCACTAAAAGAACCCCATAATGACACTTCACGGACGAGATGGGTGTCAAATTGGGCCATATGGATTTTTTCCAAGGTTAAACGGGTCACAAATAGATTTTGGTCAGGTTAAATTTGAACTAAATGAGTCTCAAACAGATTTTCTCAGACTTCATGGTGACTAGTCCTTTGGTCGTCCAGACTAAATCAATATTATATGTGGGTGGCTGCCAATGGGCCCCATTTATGGGACCCACCTGGATTGACTAAATACAAGTCAAATTTACAAATTTAGACTCCCTACATAAATCTTATCTGAAATTGGCATGATATGATGCAATCCATTCATGACCCTCATGGGTCCCATATTTTACCTGCATTGGGTGTGTAAAGCATCAAACAGGATTATAATCAGGCTGTATGGGTACTAAATAGGCTTCTTTTAAGGGACCAACTATTATGTTACAATGGATATTTGCAAAACCAACTGGGCTCCTCATGTAAGTCCTGAGTTGTTTCTCAATTGGGAAATAAGAAAACCAGTTTATGCAATAGTCTGAGAGCCCATATAGGTCCCACTTTACAAAAATGACCAGGTAATAAAAACAGAACACAACTGCTGTGACTTTAAATTTTATTGAAACAAAACAGTCAAGTCACTTACTGTACATGGGCCCCATATGGACTTTTCTCAGACTGGATTGGTGCTTATGTACAGTAGATATCAATGTACAAAATCTGGGTCCCATATGAGTCCCACCTTTACCATCAACAACACCAGTTGGGCCCCCATGCAGATCTTAAATGGAATCAGTTCAAATTGCACATCTTAGACGCAATAAAAGATCCTAGCAATCATGTGTACTTGGGAACCATATGGATTTTGTTCTGACTTGGTGTTCCTGGGCTCATAACGGACTTTTTGACATGCTGGGATTTAGTAAATACAACTTGTATGTGCAAAAACAGTTGGTTTCCCTCTCTAGGTGTTAGTTGGGTCTCAAATGGAAATGAAAATAATTTACATTGCGTATAACTCTCATTAACCGGTTTTGTCCTGAATCAAACCTATACAGACTATTACAAGAGGGCCACTATGTAACACTTTACAATTAAGAAAAAAACTCAAACAAGTGGCTTGACAGAAAATAAGTTTCCTGAATGGGGCCCAGATAGATTTTACAAACTAGACTCAGACCGAGTTAGTATGATACAGGCCTTGGTTAGGTTTTCAATTGGTTTGGTAACAACAAAAAAAGTAGAATCCAAAGGTTTTTCACTTTTCATTTAGAATTGCACTATAGAGGAACAATATGTTGCGCTTTAGATAATCTTAGTTTAGTTTAGCCATATTTATCTTCCCATATAAAACCCATATGGAGTACAGGTGTAAATATGGGCATGAAACAGGTGAACAACCATTCCCAAATGGGATCTATAGGCATTTTACTACAACTGGTCAGACACAAAGACAATCTGATCAACAGAAAATGGTCCAACAGTGAACCTCAAAGACAAATTTGACTAAATATAGGATGCTGTATCTCAGATACAAAGACTGGGCAGAACATGAGCTGGAAGCAGAAATCTGTAAATGCCTCTCAGGGAATCCTCGCCAGATTTAAAACCCTGACTGAGCTCTGACGTCTGAGTTATTGCAGCTCTTTGTCTTGTAATCACCATTCTCCTCTAACAGATCAACCCTGCGTCTGCAGGGCAGCCGGTTCATCCATTAGGAGGTTAAACCACTTATCTGTCCATATGGCAGGGAACAGGAGCGACAAACCTCAGCTGGCAATCTGGCATGAAGCAGCACATAGTTGAACCATGGATATACATCAGCAGGAGAAATAAAACTGTGTTTACTCCCGGGAAATACATGGACAACATAAGTATGATTTCATCATGGAAACCAGTTGAGTTTTAAGAGTTACAAATATTAAAAATAACTAAACATCATCTTATATTTATGTCTTAATATAAATAAAAAAAGTTCAACATTAAATTAACTTTTAATTCTGACCACTCTGCAGCTATAAAGCAGAAGTATTAAATCACAAGTCTTAAAATTGGATTTAACTCATAGTTTACACCCTTGCCTTTCTGATTCAACGCAATCCCTGCACTGCCCTCTACAGGCCGCAGTGTTTTACTCCACCCAATTACAAACCATGACTCAACATTTTCTGCACACCATATTTCAGTCATCCATCACTGCCGACTCAGCGTGAGCAGCAGCAACTGCAGTGGTTGGAACAGAGGCAGCAGGAATGACAATACAGATGCTATATTTATTTTATTCCATTTTCATAAATCATAAAAAAAAAAAAAATCTTATTTACAGTTATTTTCACTCAAATGAAAATGTTGCAGGAATGTTTTTGTGCAAAGGTTTCAGTTCAGACGGCTCTTTTTCAGCTTGGAGGGGTCGGCTGCTGCTTTACGCTTACGGGACGGTGTGCATGGATCTTCCTCAGGCGGAGCTGCAGTCAGACAGTACAACTCGACGGGCGGCGTCGGCTCCTGAGATCAGAAAATAGAAGAAATATCAACAAAAACACCTAGAGATCCAACAGATTTAAGACATTTAAAATTCATTTTATAAGCAAATAAAGCACGTTTACAGTCAGTCACCTGCATGAGGTAATCTGCAATGTACTCCGGTTTCAAGCATGTTACTCCTTGTGCTGTGGCCTCAGCTACGTCCACTCTGAAGTCTCCGGGTTTGAGACGACCGAAGTCTGCGAACAGATGTGAGGCCTCTCTGTAGAGTGACGGGGAGGGGCTGGGCAGCACCTGAAGGGAAAACATGAAAAAACACGACCTGATGGTGATAACTCAAACACATTTCAAGAAATTTTACATTTATATGTAAAAAAAAAAAAAAAGAAAGAAATTAAACTGTTCTTTTTGACGATGCTGTATTTTCTAACTTGGTAATGCATTAGTTGTCAGTTTATTTTTTCATTCTTGCTTGTATATTTTTCCAGGCTTCCTACACATGTTTCATGACTAAATACTATTTATGTCAAGGCTCATATTAGCAACTTTCCATTTGGACTCATTCTGAGCTTTATGAAACATTTTCTCCATAAATGTATGGAAGATATTTCTACAGAGGTTGATCAGTATGAGGGATTGCTGAAAACCTAAGAAGCAGCTGGATTTTCTAAGGTCGAAAACCAATTAGCATGAAAACCTGCATTGTTTTTATAGCTGTTATTGAACTAGAATCCACACCACATAGTAGACTTTGAATCTGGAATAAGATTACTGTATATAATAAATTGGATCTGCTTGTCTTCTAAAGTGCCTGGAGACAAATTGTGGTGCATAAATGTAGGTTTTGGCAGCTCCTGTAACGTGTGGCTTGTAAAATAAAAGCAGGGAGAAACCTTCGCTCCACCAGACTGCAATAACCGCCTGAAACCCGGCTCTCTGCTCTGGTCGATGTTCAGCATCACGGTCCAGCCACTGAAAGCTCCCTGGAAAATGGGAAACATCCTTAGTCAAGTTAAGACAACTTAAAACAGTTTTAGACACTTATCTTTTAAAAACCTATGTGAGTGACAGTGATAATTAGCCTTGAAATGGATCTGGTACGTACGTCATGTTCAGAGCTTCCCTGCAAAGCTTTTCTCCAGCGCATTGCGGCCAAGGCCAGTCTCTTCTGCTGAGAGGTGATGGAGGGCAGAGCCTCCAAGATGGAGCAGCTGCCCCATTCATAATCATCCTCCTGCATCACAGGAAGAGACGAAAGGAGAGAAAAATCCCAAATAATCAACGTATTCGAATGAAGAAATGATTGTAGAGATGAAGAGCTAGCATCTCAACCAGCTGATGTTATAACAAATCCAGCTGAATCCAGATGTTAATATTATATTTGCAGATTGAAGCTACATTATTCTGCCTCTGGAATGATGAAACACATGGAGTTGTCTTCAGGTTCCCACCTGAATGAAGTGTCCCACGGAGCGACACGCCTCCAGGTACGAGCGATGCAGGATCCACTTGCCGGCTGCCATGGCGGCCAGATACTTCTCGTTTCGCAGTGGACTCCCTACAATGATGTGGGAGCAGCTGGGGTCAAAAGATTGCTTGTCCAGGATGACGCCCCCTACAGGACAAAGAGACAGATGGCCTCAGTAAACTACACCTGGTAGATATTTAAAAAAAGAGAATGGAGCTCCAACTTAAAAGAAAAAGATTAATTTGTTATATGCAATTAAATTACGTTCAGCTATTTGTTTTTCAGTGTGAGACTTCTGACTGATTATGGATTGGTTCTCATCACTTCAGACCGTTGATGTTTTTTTTAATATACTGTATATATAAAATATGGACGTATTTTGACATTTGATCCCCAGAAAAGCTGAGCGACTCACCGAGTTCCTCTATCAGA
The DNA here is from genome assembly GCF_003331165.1 of Xiphophorus hellerii. NCBI lineage: Eukaryota > Metazoa > Chordata > Actinopteri > Cyprinodontiformes > Poeciliidae > Xiphophorus > Xiphophorus hellerii. Next base: position 18,331,848 of record NC_045692.1, read on the forward strand.
TGACTGTAATCGATTCGCTCCTGAGGGCTGAGCGACGACAGCTGAAATCTGGGCGGCTGATTTTCTTCCTCTTTCTCTTCCTGACAGAAACGAAAGAAATTTACAGCTGCAGCGGCGTGCTGGAAATAACCAGGGAGGTTCCAAGAAGCACTTACCTGTGGCTCTGGTGCTACTAGAGGTTTGGCGAGAGGGAAGGCGATGCTGGGAGCTTGAGGAGTGAGGATGTCCTCTTCTGGATCCTCTGATGAAGGCGCCACGACCTTCTGACCCATTTGCTGGTTTATAACGTCACAAGCAGCTGTGAGGAAATTGAAGGATAACTTTTAAAGTAAACGTAGGCATTAAATTGCACCTTCATTTTACCTTTGATTCTCAACACTTCCATGTTATTATACGGATCCTCTTACCCATCTCTACCAGCTCAGAGTCCGTCATTGAGTCCTTGAAGTGCGGTCCATTTTCTGCTGTGGGAGGCGGGGCTGCCGCCATGGGCTCCGAGTGTTGTGATGGACTCCCAGGCCACTGGAAGTTATCAGCCAGCTTCGCTCTCTCCTCCCTGGCTGTAGGATCGTCCCAAACTATCTGCTCACTCTGAGACGGCTCAGTGTTAATGTCCGTTACCGCTTCTCTGGAGACCCTGGAAACGCATCAGTGAGAAACAATTAAAGGTTTCTCATCATATATTTTTGATGGTTCTATTTGGGGTTCCCCAAGGCTCTATTCTGGGCCCTGTTCTATTCCTACTTTACTGCGACTAGTAATGAAGAATATAAGGGTTTCATATCAGTTGATATTGATAATTATCGATTCCTTTCTTGTTTAAAATATCTGAAACACTGCCAAACTGGTGACGGGACCTTTCTTGTTTTATCCAGTTTTCTCTAAAGATTTTGTTCTCATTTCCTTCTTTCACTTTTTATTTTTAAGCAGTTATGAGGCACAGTGGTGAAACCTTAAACTGCTGCTGCACAAGTTATTCATAGGCTGTTGCTAGGTAACCAAAGCGTGAGTGAGTTGCTAGGTAACCAAAGCAAGTAAGGTGATGCCACAAACCTAGCTTAGCTAGCTAGAAGCTACATTGCTTTTTTGCTTCAGTTAAACACTCCCACAATCCCGTGCTGCATCACTATCACGATCATATGACCATTTTTTGTACCTCAGAGCTTCCAGAGTACGTCTGCTCCCACTGCGTCCAGCCCGGCTGCCTTCAGGAGTGTTTGGACCCGAGTCGGTGCAGCCTGATCCCATCCTGGCAAGTCTGACAGAAGCCCGCCTGCCTGTTGTCATTTTGGTGGCCGACATGATCTCCTGAAGCTGTCTTTGCAGGTTCTCTCTCATTTCCAGAGTATCTACAATATTGAACACACTTCAATCACCAAGTTCTCAAGTCGTTAGTGGAATCAGCTCCTCAACAACTCCTCACCTCTTTTCTCTGTGGTATCGTTCACCTCGTCTTGATCAACACATCTATTACTTACAGGATGCACACCTGCGCTTTTCTCTGCAGCAACAACTGCAGACTGAAAAATAAATATATATTTGAATCACATTATTAGTGAGATAGACACAAAAACACTAACATGGATGTTTAGATGAAGATTTCTTCACATATTCAGACCAACCTTGTTGTGTTTTGATTCAGTCGCGTCTTTGCGTTGTGTCCGTGTTAAAGGCGGAGATCTCTGGGAGCTGCTGGGAACCTGGCTGAGGTTCAGACTCATCTTTGGATTATAAGTGAAAGGATACAGAGACTCTGAGACGTGCCTCTGCTCCTCAGCACACTGCACAACAAGAAACGCATAAAACAGTCATGAAGAGACAAAGCAAGCACTTAAAAACTGTTTTTCTAACAGATTACTTCCTTTACGTAAGATATGGTAAAAATATAACATGGGAAGAAAACTGTAGAGGAACATAATTAAATAAACTATGAATAAATAAATAAAGTGATTACTGTGTGTCAGTAAAACAATTAGAAATAAGAATAAAATAAATTTAGGAAGAATAAAAATTATTCAACCTGCAATCAATAATAAAATACCCATTTAATAATTTTTCCATTTAATAAAGTTTTTCATAGTCTCACAATTCAGCACATTATGAATTTACAATGCTCTGGTCATTTTAATCGATCTAATTCAACTATAATCGGTTTGGAGCTTAACCAATCAGATGTCAGGATTTATTTCAAAAGCAACAGTTTAAGCAAAATTATTTTATTACGTTAGCTAGAGGGGGCAAATTTGTGCCATTATCAAATCTGTGGGAAGGGGGGCAGACAAAAATTATTCAAAAGACCACAAACAGCCCTGACAACTTTCAATTTTAAGTGTCACTTTTAAATATTTAATTCATATTAATTTATAATTTTAGATTTTTTTTTAATAAATACATCTTGAATGTAGCTGTATCCTTTTTTTAAACATAAACTTGCATAAATAATAATGTTTCATCATTAGTTTTTTTCCCCACATGTTGTGCCTTTAAATGTTGCATTAAATAAAAACAGTTCTAGAATGACAGAGGAAGGCAGCCATATGTAGCTGGATTTATATTTTAATTTGGTGAAAAATGGTCACAGTTTGAGGTTAAATAGTATTTTTACTGATGTGAGCTTACAGCATGCAGCCAGTACTGGGAGACCACCTGCAGGCCCTTCTCCTTCACTGCCTTGTATTCGCGGGAGTTGTCTCCGACACGACCCTGGTAGATGTAGTGCGTCACTGTGTTATCACAGGCCCACCTGAAAACAAGATAAAGAGAATGAGCATATCTGGTAAAATTTTAAAACTAATTTCTTTTTAAATCCAGGTTGCCCGTTAATGTTTTTGACTGCTCTCTGCGTTTCTTCCTGTCTTCGGTCTAGGAGGAAAAGCTTAAAGAAATTATATTTATAACCCAGGCAAACAGGAAGTCGCTGGTTATTAATGAGAAATCCATAGACTGACTAACCTGTAAAAGGTAAATTAGCAATAATAATTAAAAAAAAAAAACCCATTTCAGTTACATTTATTTTGTAAAGATTAGAGATTTTTTCATGCGCTGAATCAATGTGCTGAGATTTAAGTTTGTATTTCCAATAAAATTAAGTTAAAAAAGAAAGAAATTTATTATAAGCCTTTTTACTTATTCTTAAGAGCCACTAAATATGGAGAGCACAAAACTGATCATTTTTAACTGAAGTTTCAATCAACCTCTTAGTTGAATTAAAAGGCTTGATCTGCAAAACTCTGAAATAGGGGAGATAAAATTTTATATTTCTGTGTAAAAGTGATTCAGAAATTCAAAAATATGAAGTTTTTTTTCCGTGAAGACATTTTTATAGCAAATTTGCAATAACTGCTAAGTACCTGAAGTCAGCTCCAAGCGAAGCAGCAATAGCATTCAGTTCACTTTGCATTTTGCTCAGTTTCTTCCCCACGCAGATCACAACACCAGTCAGGGGTCCTGAGTCTTTCTGTGGGATCTTGAGAAAACAAAAACACTTAAAACAATATACATATTCTGAGTACTTCATTATATTCACTTTGTCGGTTCAGTAGAGTCATGCACAGCATAACAATATGTAAACTAAAAATGGCCATTTATCTGACCTCCTTGTCAATTGTCTTTGCCAGCTGGGGGCTGGCAGAGACTTCCTGCATTTCTGTGGCATTATTCACTGAGCTGTTTGCCAGAGCAATCTTCAGGTTCCTGTTGATAACGTCGGTAAGTGGAGTTTCCACCCTTTCCCCGGGTTTAGGTCTTCCGCTAGGAGTCTCCAAATCTTTGAGTGCATCCTTAAAAAGTGAACAGATTATCCGTCACGTGCCCCCCTTGGAGGATAAAACTAAATGTCTGTTTTTTGGTGCTGACCTTGAAGTTAAAGGACGGCCTGAAGAGCTGGTCCCTGACCAGAAATCGAGAGGGAGTGTCCAGTTGCAGGGACGGCTCTTTCTGGAGTGGTTTCCCTCTGCCGCCATCTTGGTTTGGTGTCAGTGTGCTCGGGTTTTCTCTGGGCTTCATCTTGTCCAACACAGATCGAAACATTTTGCTCTGAAAGCGACCGCAATCAAGCGGCGTGACCGCTTTCCCGCCCTGCGGACCCAGCAACGGGATTTCTGGGGAACAACGAGCGGGTTGGAGCGGAGCTGCTTTCTGGGATCCGCTGACGAAGCTCTCGTCTTCTTTCTCTGTGGAATTTCAAATTGTGACAATTAATTTGACATAAAATTTTTCATTTACTAAAAGAGGACCTAAATATGAAATTCACATCTTACTCATTTTTATACTTCCATTTGGGTCTCAAATGGAAGTATGTGCATCCAGTCGATTTTTGGCAGTAGGAACCTTAAGGTTCAACGGGATTAAAGCAACACAAAGTAGATATACAGATAATATGAAGGTCACCTGGAGAGGAGGGCAGATCCACCAGATATTTCTCCTCTGTCACCCTCCTCCCTGTCCGCGCAGACTCAAGTATCCAGTGCATGGTAACGGCAGGAAGCCCCCACTTCTTAGCTGCCTGATACTTTGTTCCATCAGGGGTCTGTAACACCAGGTGAGTGCTGGCCAGCATGCCTTTCTTCTGGTTGGCCAGGCGCACAAAGTAATCCTGGACACTGTAGGAGTAAGGGGAGAAAAGCAAAAGGTTTGAGTAAGAAGTTCACAACAAAAGGAACAACACAAGTTATAGAGGGAATTAAAATTATCCTGACCGAAACACAAAAACAGCTTGCAAAACGGGTATTTTATAGACTGTAAGTTATTATGGAGTCTGTCAAATACATATGCGCACCCCTGTTAAAATGCTAGGGTTGTGGCAAAAATATTACTTCGTTGTAAAACTTTTTTTACATTTAATATGGCGTAATAAACATCAAGAACATCTGATTGGACAAATGTATTAGTCAGGAGAAGAGTATGCTGCAAAAAGAAAATCTTAAAACATATTTTTTTGTCTGGTTTTTAGTGCAAATACCTTAATTCACTTAAAATAAGACAAATCTAACTTATAAATAATTTTTTTCTTTTCTTTTTACAAGAAATAGGAGCTTGTTTCAGTGAATAATTTCTTAACATATTCATAAGAACAGAGATAGTTCCTCCAGCAGATTTTTTTCACCTATAACATGGGGAAAATGTTTGTTATAAGTGAAAATATGTGCCACATACTTGGCTCCGAGATGCTTGGCCAGCTCCACCAGAGACTCCCTCTCTGCTCCAGTAAACTGGCTGACAGACAGAACGCAGTCTTTGAGAGGTAAGTACCCCTCCCTCACAGGAATGGGGGTAAACAGAGGGTTAGAGGACAGCGGCAGAACGCGCTCGTTCTCCACACACATAACCTGCAATAAACAAATCAGAACATGAATGTAGCTTTGCAGGATAAATCAGAAAAATAAAGCAAAACACAAACTGAGTTCGCACCAGCCATGTGTCAGTGACCACCTCGTCCACGGTGGCCTCCACTGTGCAGCCCAGCTGAGGGACCACAGCAAAGTCCGCCACCACTCGGCTGCGGCCAGACAGCAGCCTGCCTCCTTGCTCTTTCAGCAGCGCCGAGAGCTGAGCCTCAGCCTCGACACCGAAACCAACAAGCAGGAAGGATTTCCCAGAAAACAGACTACCCTGTGGCAGTGGCTCTTGCTCTGATCCCCCAGTGTGGAGGGGCGTCCAGGACTCAGGCTGAGGTTCTGCAGCTGCGCTAAAGGACTTCATGCTGGTATTCTCTGGTGCCAGATCAACTTACAGATAAGAAACAAAAAAATTATTTCACTCTGAATTATTTAATCTGAGTATTAATTAATCAGATTCTTACCCACTGTGGGGTCGTCGTCCATGTACTGTGAAAGAAGATCCTCGTCTGTTATTGGTTCCTTGGGAGTGTTTGGGTTGGCAACAGGCGGGCCGGAAGACGAGCGATGTCTCGCCGCAAGACGTGCAGAGAAGGAGACAGCTACAGCGTCTGAAGCTGGAGGGAGACAGTCCGGGTGAAGGTATCTGTCCTCTGGGACCAACATGCCTTTGGAGAAACAATCCAGCAGCCACTGTGCTGTTACCACATGGGGCCTGAGAAGAAACACAGGAACAGATTATTTAATTTGATTTAATTGGTGAAGTGCCCTTTAACAGTTTTCTCAACCAATATCCATCCACAAACTCTACAAAGCTACACAGAAAATACTGAAGGCCAAGAGCTTCCAAGCTTAGTTGTCCTCTACTCTCTTTGCCTTTGAAAGTCCTGCAGGTACAGTGATTCTAAGTTGAAGTTGCATTTCTTTCTATTGTTTTCTGCAACCTACTCCACTCTTTTTGGCTTGGTTTTTGTTGTCATAAAAAGTACCTCTAGTTCAGCTTCCATGTTTAGTTATGCATTTTTCTTTGATGGTGCTACTGTCTGGTGTCGTTAACATTAACTCTAGGTGTTATAATAATTTTTTTTCACAAGGCTTTGGTGATTAGCTGTGCATCTTTTCTGGACTGAGACACTGTTTTCCTGGCTTTAGAAAGTAGCTTAAAATTTATTGGGCGATATAAACACTTATTTTCCTCTAATTTGAATAGTTTGATCATTTAAAAGACTAAAACCAACCACATTTACAACCAAAATACAGAATTATCATCAGACAAATACAGAATTATTATCAGAAAATTGTATGTCAAACCTGTGAGTTGCTGTGGACAGAAATTTCTGGAGCTCCTGGTCCACTTCTCTCACAATGACATGAGTGAGATCCTCTCTGGGCTGGTTGAAGCGCAGGCCTCCAGCAGCGCTTACGAGCCGCCGCAGCTTCTCCAGGTTCTTCTCTGGGAAACCACTTAAATATAACTGTACAACAATAAACAACTTTTAAAAATCGTCTAAAAATGAAAGCAATGGCTTTGCTTTGTGATAATGTGGACTATGTTCTACCTTACAACCATCCAACACATCATCTGCTGGGCACACAGTCAGGTCTAAACGGTCTATGGGGTCTGGCGTCTCCATGCGACTCATGGTGACGTTGGTGAGAGCGGTGTCGTTTATCGCTGCACTAGTGTTGACAGAAATGTTGCTCAGGCCCAACAGAGATGGGCCATCTACAGAAAAAATGCACAACAACCTTAAGAACAAACCTCAGCAGGGGGAAGTCATGATTTATAGCTCATTGCAGCAAATTGATGGCTAAACCTTTGAATAAAGATGCACCAATCTGTCAGCAGAAAATTTGCCCAGATCTACCATTTATGCTTTGGAAGGTATCCAGATGAGCAGAAATTCATAAATTTTCCACCTTAGTCTTAGAGAACTTCTGTCAGTTTCTGTTGCAAACATCTGCCTTAATAATCTCAGTAAACAATTATTTTTTTTTTTCCTTTTCTTACAAATTTCTGACTTTACAATGTCAGAGAATATCTTAAATATGGTGATAGTTTTCCTTTAATTGTGGAAAATTCTTTATTTAATTGCAAATTTAAAACTTTGACAATGGAATGTTTTTTTCTTGTAAATATGTGAAATTAATCTAAAAAATCTGAGTTTTGGTGGAAATTTACACCTCAGTGGCCATTTTGTTTCTAATTTTATTAACAACAGCTCTAATACGCCACTGTGGATTTGTGTTTATTCATGAATGCATCAACAAAAACAGAAGAAATTGGCAGGGTACCTTCTCTCTTGCTGGTGCCTGTAGGAGTTGAGGTGTTGGGCTGTGTGGTTGTTGAAGATTTGCGCTGCACCATGTACCTGCTTTCATCCTGAGAGTAACCTTTCTCTATGCTGTCGAACAGCCAGTGCAAAGACACACAATACACGTTCCACTTCCTGGCGCATTCGTACTTCTGACCTGCAAACAAAAAGTAAACTCTCAGCAGTAACACCAATGAAAAAAAAAATCATATTTAAGAACATTACTGGACTAAAATATTTTTCTTAAAGATGTTTTTGTTGGACAAATTAAAATTGTGGAGACTTTACCTGTCGGTTCACTAACAATGAGATGTGTGCACTCGTTCATTTTGAGCTGGCCGGTGTATTTGGCCCCGTGCTGCTCACAGAGCCGCTGCACCTCTTTGCGCTCTGTGCTGGAGAGGCCCGTCACACAAACGATACAGCCAAGCAGCACGGGGCACAGGTAGTCCTCAACTGGCAGGTCTGTGTACCTGAAGAGACTGGTGAGGAAAGTGCAAAAGAAATTTTAAAAACTCCACCTTGTAATTTAAGCGCATTGATGCTGAGCACTAAGTCATGACTTGAGGTTTCTCTGGGGTCTAATGCCCTCATTAGAGGCCAGGGCATCACCAACACTTTGATATACCAAGATATCTTAAATAAAAAAATCTAGTTCACAGTGAAATTATCATTATTGAGTCTTTGAAAAAGAGCCACAACATTTGGTCAAATTAAAACAAGAATTGTTCACCAGACACAAAATCAAGCATTTTCCTGCCAATCTTTCTTTAACAGACTGTGTTGCATCAACTAAAATAATTTGCTGCAAAAGATTTCAGTTAGAAAAAAAAGTGCTTAAAATTTAAAGCTGAGTGAAACTGTATTTATTGTTCAATAATTAAATCTAACATTTTCATGCTAATTAACAGAAGCCGTCCTTTAATGAATCAACCAGTTTCACTAAGGTACTTACCTGTCTTGTGATTTTTCCCAGCATGCTTTGACCCATGTAGGCAGCAGTATGGGTTTTCCCAAGTTGGCAGCCACCAGGTATTTTTTGCTTCCCACCTCCCCAGCAATCAGGTGTGAGACAGATACGTTCAGATCAAGATAGACCCGTCCGCCCATGAGCTGCACCAGATCCATCACCTCTCCCTGCAGAGGGAGACAGGATACACACATAAGCACATTTATATGTAAAACTGATCAATATTTTGTTCCAAAATTCTGCGTTTTTTAAAAGGAATATATATTTTTTTAAAAGTAAATCATCAGAACCAACCCGGGTTGCTTTATCTAGACTGGTGCAGGAAATAGTGACGTCAGCCATCGCCATGTTATACACTGGTTTTTCTGCTTTAGGGACACAGCGCTGTTGCTGCAGGCAGTCCAGCACCACCAGTGGACTCACTATTCTGCACCCAAGCTGTGGAAGCAAATGTGGCATAAATTTAAAAAAGCTTAGAGATGGATCAGTTATAACTTTTAAAATAAAAAACATTCCCAAAAGAAAACCAGAGATCCGATTGCTACAGCCTAACTATTAAAATTAGCAGGTGTTTAGTTTTTACTTGAATTTAATTATATGCATTTAATTTAAATAATAATTAAGGCATGTTACACACAAGATCATAATTGTAGTAATATAAAATTTCTTTACTGTTGTAAATAAAAACAATTAGATTTCATAACAGGTTTGCAAAATGCATACAGAATGGGTTCAGACCTTTTTGCAGTGCAGGAAAGCTGGAGTGGTGAATTTGATGAAAACAAACAGAGACTTGTCCTTCCGGTCCATCTGTAAAACATCTTCTTCCTGGATGGTTTTTAAATACTTTTCAGACTGCAGCTCCAGAATGGCCTGTATAAATAGGACTCAGAGTTAGAACTGCAAACAGAAACAGGGCTCAAAAATCCCGTGAATTACAAACAGAAGCAAAGCTTAAGCCAGAAGTGATATTTACCTCATATGCTTTGACTGCATAATCCGGTTTGGATCCTTCACTTTCCACAAACTTCACAATAAAGTCTTGCTTCCCTGCTTTAGACATGCTGAACTCGATGTATGAGGACTGAGGAGACTTGACATGAGTTACGAATGTGTCTTATTGACGAAACTTCAAGTGAACCTTTATCCTTATTAAAAATAAAAACACAGACCTTTTAGGGTTACCATAAAGCACAGCCTACATTTATTCAAATTAGTAAACTTAAGAAGACCCGAATTACTTACTTCTTGTAAAAAGACTCCGATTGGCTGAAAATTTAAAGATATATTCTGTATTCATGACAGAATTTAGCTTTTCACTACGAACGTACTAAACATTCACTCTCAACATCTACCACTAACCTTTGAAACTTGAACCGGTTATTTTTACAACTTTGAATGCGTCAAGATTGTTTAACATTCATACAACATAACTAACACTATTCGCAAAATGCATAAATAGACATAAATTAAATGTTGTCTTTTTCATAGCAATTCTACTAACTCAAACTGAAGTTATTGTTGACACTCTTCGCGCCGTTGGCGCAACTTCCGGTGTAACAAGCTAATCAGTCCGAGTGGAATCAAACAGCTGCACCGGCAGATCCAGTCTTTCAAACTGGACATATCACGGATAAGCAGCTCTTCTTCTTCCCTTAGTTTTGAACTCTGGTTAACAAAAAGTAAATTTGTCTCTCGTCATATTTTAACCCGCGGTCTTCCTCACATTTGCTTAAGTCTAAAACCCTTGTTTTTTAGATAGTTATCTGAATGCTTTTCTTTAAGATAACCATTGCAAACATCCATCATAAGAACATTGTGCTAATTGAATGCATATCAATTTAGCTGAACTGCTGCACGCTTATTTGTGCTTATGAATATTCAGGAATTAAGTATTCAAATTGATCTTTTAACAGTTTTTAAAGTGAGAGAAATAGTTATTGTGTCAGCTTTCTATTCTTCAGCTGAATATAAACTTGGAAGTTATCTTTGGACCTAAAGAGGAACAATCTAGAGCAGGGGTGGGCACTCCTGGTCCTCGAGGGCCGGTGTCCTGCAACTTTTAGATGCATCTCTACTTCAACACACCTGAGTCAAATAATGAGGTCGTTAACAGGACTCTGGAGAACTTGACTGCACTTAGGAGGAGATTCAGCTGTTGGATTCAGGTGTGTTGGACCAGGGAGACATCTAAGAGTTGCAGGACACCGGCCCTCGAGGACCAGGAGTGCCCACCCCTGATCTAGAGTAAGCAGCAGCTTCAGTTATAGCTGTAGTTGATCCAGAACATTGTTGCTTGTGTCACATCACATCTAAAATCCTTACACTGACTCACTGTAGCTCAGAGAATAGACTTTAAAATACCGTTAGTGTACAAATCATTAAGCAGCTTAGCATCAAAATACATTACAGATCTGTTGTCATTGTACCAACTTTTCAAACCACTCAAGCCTTCTTGTGCTGGTCCATTCTTCCCCCCACCCCACCCCACCCCAAGAACCAGAACCAAACATGGAGAAGGAGCACTCAGTTTCTATGTTCCTCAAATCTGAAACAAACTTCCACAAAACTGCTGAAACACTGAGTTCCTTTAAATCAATGCTAAAACATATTTGTTTAGGGCTGCCTTCGATTAACAACTGGAACATAATTTTTTAAAGTCTGGATTACAACTTTTCCATGGGAATGTAGTTCTTTTTTATCTGATGTTTTCATAAAGTTAAGCATTTTGAATTGTCTTGTTGCTGAAATGTGCTAGATAAATAAACTTGGCTTACTATAATTCAAGCTGTTCATCACAAATCTAAATACAAAAGAACAACACTTAAGGTTCCCTTTTATTCTTAAAATTTTATGTACAAGTTGTGACTGATTTCATTTTTAAATGTACATTCAATATAGAAAGTTTATATACGTAATATTACATTGAACATCTCACAAATTGCACTAGTCTTTCACATAAGATTCAAAATCAGAGTCAAAGTCATTCGTCATGTCTGCAGAAGCTCATTTCCTGTGGTTACTTTTAAGTTTCTGTCTTTACTTAAATAGTAAAATGCTTTTTGCGTTCTGGGGAGAGATTTGCTTAAAACATGGTAGGCAGGGAAGAAGGATGAAGATCAGAGGAATTAAAGGCTGGCTATCAGAGCTGGACAAGCAAAATCAGAAAGGTCCACTTCAGTTTTGGGAGCTTTTTTTCCTGGGGAGATTGCACACTTTTTTCTTTTTTAAATATCCAATGTCATTTCTATTCCAAGTCATAATATTGTGAAGTTTATGTAAAAAGAGCACAAACACAGCCACATTTTCTGGGATGAGGAGAAGATTTTGGGATATGATAAACAAGAAAAGACTGAAAGAAGAGGAGAGAAATTCCTCTAATAATAAGACTTGGTCTTTCTGCAGCTTTCTAACGAAAAAAAAAAAAAGAGTAAAAAATATATTCATACAAAAAAGTAACCCTTTTTCTGTCAGAAGAATAAGTAGCACAGGAAAAGAAAATCCAAATATGGTCATTTGTTAAAAGAAAGTAAATCTTGAAGACTTCAGTGTCATCTGAAAGCCGGGGGAAGGAGAGTGACACTGCAGGACGAGTCGCAGAGAATTTGGTGACTGTCTTCCTCGGTCTTCCCTCTCCCGTCCTTTCTGATGTTTGGGGAGCCGAACGGTCCCCTCTCCGAGCTGCAGAGGGCAGTCTGGCAGCCTTAGCATGACTATGTCAGTCGTTCAGCCTTGATCTCCGCTGTCGTTGTCTACAGGGGGTGGGACGCTGGACAATACTGTCGAGCCAGTTCCTGCCGTGAGGTAACCTGCAACTCCTGGACCTGCAGGGCACAGGGACAATGGGTTAGGCTGCAGACAAGATGGGACTTAGAAGAGGTGAAGCTATAATGATTAAAGAGTGAATGTCCACAGAGTTCATCAATGTACTTTCCTCAAGTTGGATCCAAGAAGATGTAAAAGTTAAGAAACCAAAGCAGTTTTCTCCAAATGCTACACTTTTTAGGAGTCATTGACATGCAAAAGTATTTACACGCCTTACATTTAGTTCCAACTACAAATGGTGTATTCTATTGGGATTTTATGTGATAGACTAATAACAAATCCAGTGTTATTTGGTTGCACTGGATATTAGAATAAATGGGGTTCAATATAGCAGCGTACCACACTTGTTACAAGGCTTCGGAAACCTTGTATAATTTTACTCTCATTTTAAAAGTGTGTCCTGCATTGTGTAAGTCTTTTAGGAGAAATAAATCCCAATAAAAGTGGGTTGTAATTTCTCTCTTAACTTACAATTCCTCCTCACCCTGGAACAAATATACCAGGCCAAAATCGGCAAGTTGAAAGAACTCTGGGACGCTAATTTATTATATGTTTTACAATTAAAAATCCATGTTTTGCTAGGAGATTAAAGGCTTATTTTATGCCAGGCTGGTAATACAGCCAAAAGAAATACAATTAGAATCAAAAAACTACTATTTCAACTTAAAAATTAAGCTTTAACATGAATGTTTACGTCCAAAATTCTTTAACAACCAAGAAAAAAAACAATAGCTTCAAATTCACTTTAATTTTTATTATGGTGACAAGAAAACAGACAAGATGACAAGATATATACGTATAGTGATATACGTATATATCACTATGAAAGTTGTGATATATATCACAACTGAGATGAAGACTTTGGAATGGAAAGTGGCATGATGGAACAAGGATGGAGGAAAGAAGGGGAGGATAATTATGTGATAGTAGGAGCCAGGCAAGAGTCTACCTGCATCAAAGCAAGAAAGAGGAGGGCTGTGGGGGCCCAGCTCTGGAGTCTAGAGCCCACCCCGCAGAGGGCTGCTGGCGGCCAGGAGAGAAGGAGTGGAAACCCCTGAGGAGGAAACGTAGAGGACAAAGAGGGAAGGGAAGCGTAGAGCCGGGAAGTTACAGGGATTGGATAGAAAAAGGATTGCTTGGAGGAATCAGCCAAGTGATTTTTAGGATAAAGCAAATCATTATGTTTCATCAACAGCTCAGAGAGAAGCAAGGAGGGCCAGCATTATTAGTAATTGGCAAAGTTTTGCTGATATTATTATTGTTAGCAGCCTGAAAAAACAACAAGACTTTACCCGTCAGGTAGCCTGCAGTCTGAGACTCTGAGATGAAAAGATCATGCTTCTGGTCTTTGAAGGCACTCCACACTGAAGACTTCGCAAGAATTTCATTCACCTTTGAAATAGCAATTAGAAAGAGTTTTTATTTGTAAAACAATTATTGTCATCCCATTTCCTTAGTTATTAAATATAGTACCTGCTCTCCATACTGCAGACTGCGAGTCATAGACTTGAGTGCCTTGACTATCTGTGCTTTAGTAGCTGAAGGGTTTTCTAGCGTCTCCAGGCCAATGCCTTCCAGTAACTTTAGAAGGTATGGAACCAGCTCCACCCTTAAAGCCTGTAGATCAGTAATAAGGATGTTATTTTGAACAATAACAGGGAAAGTTCAACAAACAGCCACAGCTTACCTGAGCCACCAGTTCTGTCTGTTCTTTCTGAAACATTCGGTTGAGAGCTTCACACGCCAGCCCGGCCATGTCTGCTCGAGATTTCATCCCAGCCATCAGAGGGCCAATCGTCTCCAAAGACGCCATGGAGCGAACGCACAGCTGCACATTGTGTGGCCAGATCAGAGAGTTGGAAAGTAGGGTTATTACATGGTTCCTGTACATTTTACACGTCAAGATTAAATATTTTGTCAGACTGAAATGATCAGAATAATCCGTTCCATCCCTGAAAACCGTGGACAGATATTTCAAGTTGGACATCTGGTCTTTAGACAAAAAAGATGAGAATGAAAACGATTCTATCCGGTATGTCATGTTTAAATTAAGCTCAAAAAAAGAAGAGTCAAAAATCCCAATTTAGCTCAGAGGACAGTAGAATGGACAGATGAACGGACCAATGGATGGACGAACAGATTGATGGTTCAAGGATGGACAGACTGCTATATGAATAGACAAATGGTTGGATCATGGGTGGAGAAATGGAAGGATTGATCAGTGGATCAGACAACCAGATAAATGGACACCAGATGGTTCTAATAGATATTAAGGACAGGGATAATATCTGGAAAATAAAAATATTTTTTCAAAGTTATGGTCGACTTTCTGCCTACCCTATTATTGTTAAGGTTCTTCTGTGGCTAAATGACACAACACAATTGAATGCTACATGAATGATGCATGTGAGCGTCTGACCTCATTGTCTGACAGGACGTGGATGAGGCGGATGGAGCTCTTCGGCACAGCATTGTTTTTGTGGTTGAGCGCTGCCAGGATGCGAGGCAGGTGACCCAGAGGGGGAACCTGGTCGGCCAGATGGCTCTGGGTGCTGAAAAGGCAAACGGCTGCTGTGGTAACCGTCTCCAGGCTCTCACCCTGCAGGAAGCAGTTTATGTCAGGCAGATGATCATAAACTCTAGGCTTATTTATGTCTAGTTCAACATTTTGGTGCTCACATTGGGGTTGTTCTTCTCTAACAGCTCGCTCAGCGTTTCCAGCAGCGACACAAGGAAGTCTCGAGGTTTCCGCAATACCCATCCGGGCTGAGCGATGAAGATGCGCAAGAAGACTCCGCCAACTTCGACCTCGCCCTGTCCAGCTCCGTAAGCCACAGTGAAGTCATCTGGCAACTGAGAACACATGAAACAAATCCATTCAAATGCAGAGAACAGAAAAAAAAAAAAAATCGGCTTATTTATCAGCAGCTCAAACTTACTTTCCAGTTCACGTCAGGATTATCCTTTTGCTGTTTGAAGTGCCTTAAAAATAAAGGATTTACTATTAAATTTCCAACTCACTCATCTGTTTAAAAGGTGATGACCATAAACTCAACTGAGACACATACTCAAGCATCATCTCTCGCACTGTGGTGGACACTTTCTCTCTCGAGGTGTCATTCCAGATGAGCTCAGGGTTTTCATGCGTTCCCTCGAATATCTGAACCGCTGCCTCGGCGTTGTCTCGCATGGCGTCCATAAAGACACCGGGAAGGAAACGCATCAGCGTCAGACGCACCTAAAGGAGGAAAAATGTATCAAAGGTTGAGTTAAAGATACGAATATAGGGGAGTCTTTTCAGAGGCTTTATTAATATCTGTTCATTCTGACCTTTGGTCCGACTAGCTTGTCTGAGGTCATCTTGGAGAAAAGCTCTGCAGTCTGGGTGCGGACCTGTGGGTGTGTGCAGTTGCAGAACAGGTCCAGCAAATAAATCAGAGCACCTGTGGGAGACACAGATCAACAAAAATACTAATTAATACGACATTTAGAAAGACATGGACAGTTTCTAAGAAACCTAGTGGACTTACTGACCTTTGGCCATGGCCTCTTTGACTATCTTTGTGTTTGAAGTTAGAGCATGGAGAGTTTCCAGCACCATCTGTCTGCCTAAAGTAACCAGCAACGTCAGTCAACAAATCCATTATGAAAAATAATAACAGGGGCAGTAAGTTAAATATGTTTGTGTTTTCTTACTGGAGGGAAGTGAATGCAGCAGCAGCAACAGGTTGGACAACACCAGGGACTCGGCAATGTTGCTCACGCATTCCTGGTTTGATGTCACTGTATTCACAACCTGAGAAAAAATATTCAAATTAATGTCAATATTCAATAAAATCAAATTTGTTAAATATCAACTTGTATTTTACAAGGCAATCGAGATTAAATTTAATATTATATAGATTTGCACGTATAACATTTGTTATAGAACATAATACTACTCGATTAAAATAAGACAACATTTTTTAAAGGTTATTTAATGATTTAATACTAAAGCATATTAATTATGCAGACAAAGGATAATTATCCATCATTACCTCCAAAACGAGCTGTTGCACTCTACCGGCTCCATGAACCCGCAACAAAGAGAAGAGCAGCTTGAAATGGCCGATACACTCCGACTCAGAACCTGAAATTATTCGGAAGGACAGAGGAGGTAAGAACAGAGGAGAAAAAGCAACAAACATCTGGATTCACTGGAGTAACATCTCACCTGGGTTGTTCTTAATGACGTTGCGGAGAGCCTCTAAGGCCATCTCAGCGAAGCAGAGCCTCTCAGCATGCTGCTGGGACTCAACTTTGTTACTCTGACTCATGGCCAGCAACGTGTGGAGATACTGAGCCTGAGAGCCCACGTAGTCCAGCAGACAGGCAGCAAATGCTTTGGGGTACTAAACACAGAGCAGCATTATAAGGTCAGTTTTATTTAGGAAATAAGATTGTAGGTTGTAGTGCTCACCTCTAGGGGGAAAGTAGGCTGCTCGTTGTAAACCCGGACGAAAATCTCCCCCACTATGAGCTCTTTGTTGTGATCGTTGAACATGAAATCTGCACCAAAGCTTTTATCGTTTTCTCCCTGTGATAAAACCACAAAGCTGTTTCATGAATAACTGCGCTTGACAACTCGCTACGCGACGATTGATGAGTCTTTATTCTTACTCTCTTGATGTTTCCTTCCTGCTGACCCTCCAGGAACTCCAGCAGCTCGGCTCGGGTCCCGTTGTTCCAGATCAGGTAGGGATTCTCAGAGTTACTATTCAGCAGCTTCAGAACCTAAACCCCCAATAAGTCACACTTTAGTTTTTAAGGAGTTTATCACTGTTTAAAAAAAAAAAAAAATCATATTTGATCTTTTTAACTGACCTCAGCTGGAGACCCTGTTCCCAGCTTCCTGGAGATGAACGGTGTGAGCATTGCGGCTAAGCTCTTGCGGATGGTGGGGTTTTCCGGTGGGGTGCCATCTACGCCGTTGGTCTCTGTAACAGGATTGTTGGCGTCTGGGGGGGTGGGTGTCTGAATGTAGCCCCCCAGTCGGCTGAGGGCCACTAGGCTGAGCTTGGCCAAGCTGTTAGCCACCTCCTGCTGATTGGTGTCCTGGTTGGCCTGGACGCCGCTCTCCTCCAGCGTGTAGTCGTAGTTGAACAGGTAGATTAGAAGATGCCAAAGCACGCCAGCGTGGTACAGATGGGTCTGCAGGAAGAAGTCTATGGCGAAGGAGCTGATGCATTGCACTGCCAGGGCCGCTGTCTTTGGGAGACCCTGAAAGGAGACGAGGAGGAGAAAATAAATCACTGAACAGCAAAACCTCGTGACTGACCATATCCGTCAGATATGATGACTTATGGAGCACTTTATAGTCACAAATCAGTACAATATCTTTCAGCATCTCTTAACTGCAACATATAAACTGTTTAACAAGTAAGTCGTAAAAATGGGACAGAAGAAAAAGCTAAAATTGCGACAGAGTAACTTGCTGCTAAAGTTTTGGAGTCAAAGACAAAAAAAAAAAAAAGCACTGATTTCAAGCAAAATGGAGCTTTAACAGATGTGAAAGAAAAAGACGACAGAATAAAGCAGATTTGTAACCAGCTGATACAGTTTCTTTACAGTCTGAGCTACACATTCTGGTTTTCCTACTAAAGAGTCAACATCTAAATGACACAAGACATTAACCATAAAGCAGAAATAAAGGTTGAAAGGTGATACATTTACTGAACAGAAAATGTCCTACTGGAGTTCCTTGAACATATTTGTTCATCACCAAATAAGAGACAAACCCTTAACTATGGCAATGAATGGTGCAGTAAAATGCTGTGCCTGCCTTTCTTTTCAAATGTCTTCTCATACAAAAAGATATATTTTGTGTTATATCTTATACATATGTAAGCTAAGCTATGCAGCCAAATAATTATTCATCAAAATAATATTCTGGTGATTTAGATACTGTAAAACTGCAACACATTTTATTTCCTCAATTATGCCAAAAAGTTAAATTAAATACCCCAAAAAATCATGTTTTCAAGATCATTTCTCCTTTAGGAAAATACTTTTTCCCGCTTTAATATGCAGTAGGACACAAGTGAACCATGAAGGATGCTCACCTTTCCGTAAAACAAAATGTGACAGAGGTCCCGGATGATGTTTGGCAGTTCGATTATCTTTTCCCTGCATTCCTCAAACTGGGCTGCCACACTGTAGCACCTACAGATGTGCCCGCACACCTTCAAGGAGTCGTCAGAGAAACCGGGTTTTAGAAATTACAGCAAACAAAGAACATGGCTTTCAGGGTAAATCTTTACTCTTCTAAAGACTGACATTTTTAGAATTCTCAAATCTTTTTATTGCATTTTTAAATTATATATACAAAAACACCTGTATGAAATTATAGAAAAGATGTTTACAGTCATCAACCTATACATGTGTTACCTGAACAGCCATGTCATCAGGCTTACTGGATGCAGTCAGCACAGCAACACACCGAGAAAGTGCTTCCAGTAAAATCTGCGCAAGCACATTTTTTTCCCCTCATTAACCAACAGGGTAGAGGTGGACATTTCATATGAACATGGCGACATTCAGAATTGGTTAAAATACTGATACCTCAATCCCGTTCTCCCGCCGCAGCTCCTCGGCGTTAAGAGCCGAGCAGTTCACCGTGTGGAAGGCCAGCTCAGCGGCGGCCGGGAGCAGAGGCGACGTTTTGGAGAAAAGCTGCGCATCGTCTGTCTCCATTTTGATCGTTTTGATGAGCATAGGATAACCAGCGTACTTGTACGGCTCCAGTTCTGGAGAAGTAGTCAAAGTGTCAGTATTAGTAGAATATAACAGCGCTAGCTGCTTTTACATGGGTAGAGCTGATGCTTAAATCCATGCTGAAACCTTTCTGATGTCGATTGAAAAGGATGCTCTGAGTTTTGAGGATCAGGATGATGTTTTCTGGGTCAGGACCGTCTACGATCCGGGCAGACTTTGTGCAAAGGAACTCGTACGCTTTGTTAACTTTCTCGAACATGTCCTGGAAGATGAGTAAATACAATAAGGATTCTAAGCCTAAGCAAACATTCATCATGAAAATAATAATTTTACACACCCTTCCTTCTGGGTTTTTGTCAGGATGATACTTCTGCGCCAGTCTGAAGTAAGCCTTCCTGATTTTACTCTCCTCATGCCTGAAAACACAAAGGGCAACATTAAGTAATTGTCTACATAGTTTTCTACATTTCTTTCAAATAAAAAGGTAAAAAACGTGACTAAATAAAATCCAGTCAAACCATTAGCCATCAGTCAACACCTAAAAATAAATCCAGATGTTCTCTAAGGGCCTCAAAGGTTGATTGTTATGTGATAGATCAAAACTTGTTGATGTGTTAAAATGATAAACTCAAAATCCAGACCTAAATTTCGTTCAAAATATGTGGCACGGATTGAAAATGAAAGTGCACAGAAGCTCTCTATCCAATCTGATTGAGTCTTAACTATTTTGCAAAGAAAAATGGGCAAAAATCCAATCTCTAGGTGTGTTTAAGCTGACACCACCCAAATCTCTTGTAGATGCAGTCGCACCAAAAAGGTAATATTGATGAAAAGGGGCTGAATGAAAATATTTGAGTCAGTTTAACTTGTTTGCAGTGTACTTTGAAAACTACAGCAGTAAATTTCTTCCACTCACTGGCCCTGTCCTTTGGGGAGGTTGAGAACATCGTACGCGTCGTCCACAGACATTGAGGGCGGCTTCTTCTCCACCTCCCGCTTCCAGGCTTCAAGAGTGTCTTTCAGCAGCTTCACCTTCATTAGTAATGACAGAAATTGATTATAATACTTAAATAATAAGAGTCTTAGACCACAAAAGGTAAAGAAAACTCACAGCGTCTCTTATAGGCCAGTTGGGGAAGCGGATGGTGTCGCACAGATGCCTGAGGTAGTAAATGTTGCAGAAGAGTTCGTTGTCTAGCTGAGGGAAGCTGATCACAGGGATGGGGCAGTACTGGTAGAGAGCTCGAGTGTTGCTCTGCAGCCTGGGGCTAAAATCAGCAATATGGGCAGCAATCTTCTCAATCATCATTCGCCTGAAACGAAATAAGAAGCAGGCATAGATCAAATAACAGAAGCATTCATTGCTGCGACAATAACGTTACAAATAAACTCGTTTTACAAAGCAGAGGTCACTTCTCACCTCATCTCACTGCTCCAAATGGCCTCAGGTGTGTCAAATTCGCCAAGGAATATCTCAGAGAAGCGCTCAGCTTCGTAGTTCTCCAGGTAACACACCATGGCTTCTGGTAAAGCTGGTCCCAGAACGCTGCGCTGTACGATGTCCTGACCTTTGGACTGCACAAGCAACATAAATGAAATAACATTTTAATCTCATTTCTGTCACAGAATCTTGAATTACAATGTCAGTGTCATGATAATCACCTCCTCTGATTTGAAGGCTTGTTTTAAATGAGTGTACTTCAGGAACCTAAAAAGAAAAGAGGAATTTCACAGATTTTATTTCATGCATCCTACACACCAGGATTTCTAAGCACCTAGGTGAGAAAATTACAGGCTATTCCAGACTAATATCTAATATTCTTATTGCTTTTTAGCCAACGTTCAAAGGGTGAAAACTGATTTTTTACCCTTTAAAATCCATGATGTTTCAACCATTATGAGTCAAAAATAGAGGGAAGGAGGAAGGAAAGAAAAGAAAGAGAAAGACACAAAGGCAGACAAGGAAAAACAAAAAGAAAGAAAGACACAAAGAAAAAATAGCCGAATGGTGTGATTTTCTGACACTTGGGATATTTCTGTGATATAATGGAAAGCCCAGATGGATGAAATGACGTAATTTATAGAAAATGGAAATGTTTTCCCAGACTCCATTTCCTTCTTCCATACTTTTGCAGATCTGGAAAACAACTTAAGTCATATTTCACACCTGTTCTAAAACTAAGCCCAAGTCCAAATGTTTAATATGTTTTTAGCAAGATTAAAACTCAACCCCGAGTTTCATCTACAAGTAGGCATGCAGGCTGAAAAGAGCAATATTCCAAGATGATGCATGCCCCTAATAATAATCCTTGTGATGCGTTATTACCTTGCAACAGGAAGCACGTTGGAGCCAGTGTACATCATGATGAAGAAGAAAACCCCTGTTAAATAGAGGCGCTGTAGATTTGGGTTGTCCTGCATCACCAAGTACAACAGGTTGGCAACTTTTTCCACCAGAATGGGGTCAAATGTCAGCAGCAACTGAGAGGAACAGGAAAACAAGAAAAACCAACAAATAAATTTCTGCCCAGGTATAATACACCTGTATCACCCAAACTGTAGACATACCTGGACAATATGTGGGAGACAGGCATTGTCGCTAATCATCCTCTTGATTTTAGGTAAAGGTCGGATGATGGCGTTATCCTGGTCCCTGCACAAGAAATAAAAGCAGTTGCCCAGATTATTAGTCTTCATGAGCTTTTTCTTGAAACTGGAGGAAAAAAAACAGAAAAGAAGCAACAATCACCTGCTTGGGTAATACGAGCACATGGTGATGAGCATGTTGAGGATCATTGTAGCCAAGTCGGACTCGTTCATCACTGGCTGGCCTGTGGCCAAGAGGCACCACTTCAGCTGAGGGATGGCCTGTAGGGGGCGCCAACCGTCCATCCCTTGAGCCCAGCAGCGCGTCTTTGCTGTCAGGACACCCGTGTTCCAAAACTCCTGCATCTGGAAAGAAGAAAGAAAAGACTGCATCAGAACTAGAATCTGAACAAGGAAGAAAACATATATACAAGTAGTAAAAAAATAAAGTAACTGCATAAAAAGAAAAAAAAAGATGATCCAAAAGCCAATGTGACTACTGCTCACCTCCTCAAAACTAAAAGGTCCTCTTCTTTCTTTATCTGCATTCCCAAAGTACCACTCTTTCTCACCCTCCCTCTTCATGTCTGGTGATGCCTCCAGAACGTTGCTCTGTGGAAAAACACAAGAATCATGTTTAAGACTAAAGAGACAATTTTTAAATTATAGGTTCCAAAATTGGGGTTTTGGCACCCAGTGGCTACTGGTCAAGGTTATAAACCATAGTGATTTCAAAACCTGGTGTGAAACCTAAAAGTGTGTTAAAATGTTTATTTTCTTGCATTCTTATTATTTCAGTTTTTAAATTGAGTTTTATTGTGTTATTTTAGTAAAAATTAAAAAAAACTACTGGAATTATTTATTATGGTCTTAAATGATTTCTAACCAAACTCAGTGCAGGACCACACAACTTTACAGTTTTTACCTGAAGTGGAACGGTAGCTCTACTGGTGTGCAGGTGGGCTAAAGTAAGCAAGTCCACCATGATACGAACTCCGTTTGAATCCATCACATCCTTCACATTTTTCTGCACAAAAAAATAAAAAGGAATCATAAAAATGTGAGTAAGATAACACACTTGTGCAAATTTGTTCCCTTTTTCCAGGTTACCTTATGTAGAATGAGCTTGTTGAGGAAGAGGATCAACCTGTCCCTCTCTAGTTTGTCTGTACACTATGAAAATAACAAGATTTCAGAATTTACTTGTGGATAGTACACAAAAAAAATATCACCTGCACTGTTAGCCAGCACATACCCGGTCCAGCATGCCAACAATGTATTTTGTGTCAGTGAAAGGACCAATCTCCTCAAAGCACTTGCCGTACACAATTGCAAGCGCCTGTAGGCACAAGCACTTCATCATGACTTTGGGTGTGAGTAAAAAGCGATGGTAGAGCTCATTAAAAAACTCATATCTGCAAATAAAAAGAGGCATGACGTGAATCATACTTTAAGGAGCTGGTGTTCAACAATCACTGTGGACAAATGGGGTAACTGGAATCTTACGATCTCTTGATGGCACTCGATTCTTCATTTTCATCTTCTTCCAGCAGCAGACGCAGGTAATAATCTCCTATTTTTATCTCATCAGAAAGGCACTCGTATTTCACCTGCACAGATTTACATGCAAATTTTCTGTGATCCCACAGATTTCTGAACAAGAAGAAAAAACACATCCAGGGTGGAAGTGTGTCCAAACCTCAAACTCCTGGTGATTCCAGGAGATGACGGTGACGTTGCCGAGCTCACGGTCCACACTGAAAGCACGCATCTCTCCCTCCAGAGCGTCACGCAGCTCCTCCCTCGTTTTAAGGTTCCAGATGAGGTTGGAGCGCGCATGGTCCAGCTGGAATCTTTAATAACAATGGTTTTATTCTTGCAAACTGGAACGCTACTAATGCATAATTTCAACCAAACAGTTTAGGGATGTTTAAAATAAAACAAACAGCACTTCAGCTACAAAAGTTTGCTGTGGAAATATGACAAAAGTAAGTTATGCGTCACATATTAAATTTTATTTGTGATTAAAATGAGCTACCTGTAATAAAACAGTTCCCAGTTTGATTCAATCTTAATTCTCTGTCTTCTCTTCCTCAGGATGACAGGCTTTTGGTTTGGATTCTGAAAACAAAAAAAACAAACCTTTTAATGCTCGTTTTAGTTGCTTAGTATCATAGCATCAGATCTCCAAGATTTCAGTAAAACTGAAGATGAAACGGAAACAACATGAGTAGACTTTTAGAAAAGATGATGGAAATTAAAACACTTCAAGGGTCAATTTGCCACTTCATCAATTCACCTCATTTTGCCCAACTTTTATTTTGACCCTGTAAATAAATTATTCATCTAGTTAACCTGATCTGCACTTAAAGGGTGCTTTAAGTGCCACAAAGCTGAGACTTAAAGGGTGCTACCCACTTTCCCAACTGTTGCTGTGCATTGCTGGTCAGCTGACTGAAAGATTGCTACACTTTTTCCTCACTGATGACATAAACATCTAAGTTATTTGTAAATATAACTTATATGTTATATTTCTTAGATATAACTTAGATGTAAAACAAAATCTGTACAATCAAGGTGTGAAGACTAAAAATAGCGTCAGTCTTAGTGACCTGACAGCCCAACTAATTACCTAATGTTAACTTGTTAAATACAGCAGTGTGGCCATAAGAAAACCACTAACCAGAGAAAAACGCATTAATTTGATTGGACTTTGGAGCAAAGGAAGAAGCTCATGTGGTCAGGTAAGTCCAGAGTTACCCTCTTCCAGAGTGATGGGCACTTCAGGGTAAGAAGAGAGGTAAATGAAGTGATGCACCCATCATGTCTACTGTAGCAGTGCTACAATGAGTTGTTCAGGTGGCTGAGATATTACTTAAACACACAAATCACCCACCACAGAATCTGCTTTTCCATATAGTAGCACACAGGAAAACAAATAAAAAATGATGCCGCAAGTGTAGCAAAACAGTGCTGGATGGGAAATTCTACTAGGTAAGTTGTTCTCCTGTTTTAGACAAGTTTTTTTTATTTTTGACCCAAACCTTCAGTAAGTTACTAGAAGCTACAAATACTTAATTCACTGAGTGTTAATCTCTGGAAGCTGCATGTAATATAAGTAGAATATGATTTATTATTTACTCGACTGTATGTTCAACTGTTTTTTGTTTGTTTTTCATTTTGTTAGGATAGTAACTGGTAACAGGAAAGAAAAGGCCTCAGAATGTGAGATGAAAACTGGAAAATGGTTATTTATGAACTGTGAGAAAATAAAATGAAAAGGAACACGTGAAACCCATTGGTTAGCCCTACTTACCAAGTTGTTTCTGTCCTGCTGCATTGTTTGACAGCACAGAAACCAGATGTGACAGAGGGGAGGGTTGGGGATAGAGACACAGAGAGGTTATTGTTCCTCAGATCAAACAGATCAATCACAACAAGGGTCATAGGTCATTACTTTGTGAATATTAAAGAGCCTGACATGCAAAGCAGTAGCTAAATCTTTAATATTCAAAGGGTGAGTAGATTTCTGTGTTTTTAATCACAGCAAAACAAATCAACAGGTTAAAAGTTAAGAAATGGATGCATGTGGTTGAGGAACAGTGAAGAGAGCAAGCATTTCAAATACTAAGTGTTAACTGATGATTTCGAGCACTGAAAAGTAAAGATGCAAAAGATGTCAGATTGTAACAGAAAACCTGAAAGAGGAATGGATTTAAGCAACCGAGACATAAACGAACAAGCAAAAGTGAACCAAGGTTTTATGAACCAGTTTCAATGACAACACACACCCACTTATTTCCTGCCAAACAAGTATTAAGGCCAAATAGCAAAGCAGTTTTTATAAACACTTAGATTGCATTTAAAGTTAACCTCATAAAACTTCCCAGCAATGCCTCTCTAAAAGAGACCACATGCTTTAGATAAAAAATTAAATATTTACTAAGATACCCTGTAAAATCCAGCACCACAGCAGACACTGCTTTCATGCAAAATAACAGCAGGAATGAGTTTGGCTCTGCGATCTGCAGCAGCGGTCCACATCAGCAGCAGGAGCAACATCTTAGCAGCCAGCAACAGAAGTAATAATCTGTCTCAAGGCAAAAGCTACAAGAGCTCTACTAAAAGAATACATGTTCACCTCCTTCTGGGCAATGCCCATTTTATCCCTCCAATGCATCAGCACCAGGTCAGCTTTCTCCTTGGCAAACTTCTCCACCTCTTTGGCTGCTTTACCTGCAATTCTCTGCCACTCAGGCACCTTGTTGCGATTTAACTGATCCTACAGGAAGGAAGAGCAGAAGAGTAACAGGAATTTATTTTATAGTCTACTGCAATTACAATGAAAATATGTTGGGGACAGAAAACCTAAAATTTGTGACATAACTGAATTACTAAACTCCTTAGTGTGCATAAGTTTTATACAACCGACAGGATTTGGGGGGGTCAGGTGGGACATGTCCCCTGGATTGTTTCAGAAGGAACTCCTTAAATGGTTCTTACCATTTAATGACAACATTACACTACATTAAATTCATACTGGTCAAGCACTAGGACCAAACAAGGTGTGATTGGCCATCTTTGCAGTACCTGTGCTTGCACTAGAAAACTTGTAAAACTAGCTGGCCAGGACTTCTTGCTCAAGGACATAGTGCATAACATTCGGAAAATGCTTTAGCATCATAATGATTGATGAGAAAAGAAGTAGTGAGGACAATACGGCTTTTTAAAAACATTTCTTAACCTCAGATATAGGAATGAATATGACAGTCATCACCTACATGTCCCAAACATTGGGAAAAAAAAGAAAAGTTGGGAAGAAAAAAAAAAACGCATACCGAAGCGATTTTTAAGTTGTCCCGGATGTGCATTCTGTCCACGTCTTTCTCTGGAACTGGGTCAGGACTGTCCAAGTAAGCCAGCAGGCCGGTTGGCTGCAGACATAAAAGCAAATTAGTAACTTTAGTGTACAAGAATACCAAAACAAATGACAGGCAGGCCAGATAAACATTGGAGGACATTCTTCACATTCAGCGTCAATGTAAGAGTTCAGAAGTGTACCAGGATTCTCTTGAGGAGGTTCATAGCCACAGGGTTCTCCGCTGTCCACAGTCCCACCAGGTGACGACTCAGCTGCCTGAAACAGACAGATTAGACGTATGGCATTTATGTTAAGTTACATGCTTCTCACAAGTAATAACAAAAAAAATCTAAGTTAGTTCAAAATAATTATTTTACTCTAAAGAAGCACATAATGTGTGCATTTATTGAAGGCTGACCTGTTGGTGAGCATTCGCTGGTCTGTGCTGACTGTGAATAAAGACGTGTGCAGGTGTCTTGGTAAGGCCCCTTCACTCAGAGCCAGCTCTTGCATCTTGGTGGCAATTTCCTTGTCTCCTTCCTAAATATAAACATTTAGAAACACAGATCAATACCTGATAAAAATGACCAAGGATTTAGAGAATAAGTTCATTTAACAAAACACTTGCCTCAATTATAGCTTTCATCACAAGACCAGCTCCTTTTACGATTGCCATGGAAGGATGCTGGAGATAGGATTAGTTTGATTTAAGTCACTTAAATTGCAAAACATTTATTGCAACAAAGAATGTGAATTATTTGCAGCCTTAGCCTTCTTGCCTGGAATAGTTTGAATAGTGTTCGCCCGTCAGAGGCAACCATCTCAAGCAGCATGTCAAACTGCTGCCCTTCAGTGGTTTCACTGTAGGGGGCGCAAAGCGCAAACGTTAAGAAGTCCAATAAGGAGCTGATGACCAAAGCTCCAGTTCCATGGTCCTGTCAAAAACAATTGAAAGAGGGAAAAAAACATAACTGAACACCAAACTGCATTTAAGTTTAAGCTTCAGCAAAGCTCCTGACAACTGGAAGGATAGTTACCACATTGGTGATAAATTTTTCAAGAAGGTTTTCCAGAAACTTCTTGGAGGACAGAAGAGAGGCCTTATTTAGCTGTTCTTGTCTCAGGTCATAGTCATCGTGCATGGGCTACAAAAAGACAGAATAATCTCAACCATGGTAAACTATGATGCAATCCCCTCCACAATTACTTCTATCCATCTTTCATTGCAATATAGTGGATCCCTGCCTAATTCAGTTTCTGTGGCTTTTTCTGTGGGAATGCAGCTTAGGAAACTCAAACACCAAGGTGCAGCACTACTTGACATGCTATTGGTTGGTGTTTGGAAAGCAGCCAGCCCAGAAGTGACATTTATTTTCCTCAGCGCTGACTGGCTGTAACTCCCAAAGGGCGGAGATAACATGCTCACGTTTGTAAAGGTAGGACAAGTCTCCGAAAGAACTATGGTTTGGAAGGATCTACTTATTTTCCAAGAAAAGACACTGATCAAGTTATCAACAAAATGTAAATAATAAATGCTCATACGCAATTTCAAGGAACCTTTAGGTGTGTCAGTTAAATAGTTAAAGTGGAAGTTTTTTCCAAACTCTGGAAAAGCGCTGAAATTAAAAATTAGGATATTTTTTCCATTTTTAAATAATTTGTATAAAGGTACTGAATTAGCCTATTTCTTGCACATCTTTACAGATTTCAGTAATCATGGAGGATCCTGTAAATACAAGACAGTAGAAATAATATTTAAAATACACTTACACACATAAGAGCACAGAGCATGTCAATAGCAGCATGAGTCACACCATTGTTGTTCCTTTTTAAAGCTTTGACCGTTTTTACTCCCAACTTTTCCCTGAACCTGCAACATACAAACACATATAGAAACTTAAATAAAACACAAAAGAATGACCTTGCTCCAATAAATTCATCACTGTTAATGAGAATAACCAACAAATTAATATAAATGCCGGTCTGGGGCTGGATACACGAATAATTCATTGCTTCTTAAGTGACTTGTTGTTTCTTTTGCTTAAATAAAATCAACATTTCTGAAATGTTTGAGTATTTTTATGAGTCTGAGAGGAAACAGCAAGCTACAACAGCAATGAATCTCTCAGGGAAGCCTATTCTGGCTCCTCAGCCTCACAAGCTACAAGGAAAAATGGTCAATTACAGTTCCTCTCATACATCTCAGTGACCCAAGAAGAATGCCAAAATAAATAAAAAGGAGCAGAAAACAGAATGGGTAACAGCAAATAATGAAAAGTGATATGGAAGCGTAAAAACAAAAATGATAAAATGCTGAAGACAGGAGGCCAAGATGTATTAAGACAGACTGTCAGGCTGAAAAGGATCTAATTTCTGACTTGCTTGTCTAAAGGCTTCAATAAAAAGTGATGGATGACAGTGGAAAAAGAGGGGAAAGACATAAAATACAGACAAAAAGGGCAGACTGAGATGCATGGATTCATATTTACGTTGCATCTGTGAGTCCAGACCCTTGACCAGACCTTGGAATAACAGAGCATGCCTGTTACCACCAGCAGCTCAGCATGGCAAGATTTTAATAAATGAAGAACAAAGTGCTGCCGTCTTACTTAGGCAGCTGGGTGAAGGCCTGGAAGCCGGCCTTGGAGGCTACCAAGCGTCGGATGGCCTGGAAATGGCTTTCCAGCTCCGAGTTCAGAGTCGGCAGCTCCACTTCCTGGGCTAGCAGGGCCAGGATGGCATTGTTGATGAGCTTCTCCTTGTTCTCAGAAAAAAGACCCTGGACCGAAAAAAGACAAAGGTTTCAGTCCGAGTCCAAGCTGGACAGAGAAACAAAAACTGATCAAACTCACATCTTGGGTAACTGCATGGAGAACTCCACTGTATGATATATTGGCATTGAATCTGAACACTGCATCTGCAAAGGTTCCGCCTGAGAAAAGCAGAAAAGGTTTAAATATAAAAAGAGATAGACTTTCTGAAAAAATTAAAACTTTTGCAGAATTACATTTTCAAGACTTTCGGAATGTATACCAATATTACCAACACATGTTTTTACAGTAATCTTTTTTTTTTTAACATACAACTAACTTATTGAAAACCTCAAAGAAAGAAATAAATGCTTTTAAACTCTGACATCTGCTCCTGAAAGATTTAGAAGTCTAAATATAACAGCATCATTCTTTATTATCTTCTTTATGAACATAAATCTGTCTCTCTACTCATTATAGTCATATTTCTATAAAAATATTTATGTGCATTTTGGAGTATCGCAGTAGAAAAGGTTAATGGGAACAGCACAATTTTAAATAATTTTCTCAATTTCAAAAAAAATGTTTTGGGTCATTTGAGGTGGTTTTTGGCTTATTCAAAAAGAGTTTATGCCCCAAAGCCGAGATGGAAACACATTTGTCAAAAAAAGTTCTGATGTAGTGAACTCTCCCAGTCCAAACTTCCAGAACAGCGGGGGAGGACTCTTTCCAGTTTTCTGTGACATGTGGCCCATGATAGTTTGAAACATGGACCACCGGAAACATCACCCCGATGATTGTTCATCACCTGGGTGAAGACAGGTGATGAACTCATAAATAACACCTGGGTGATGAACAATTATGCTTTCCGTAGTCTGGTTGATTCGCTCCAGACCAGTAGATAAAAACACTTCTAATTGCATTTTCGAGACATTTTAAAATTTTGCTCAAAATACACATGACAATTGGATGGAAATATAGACATAGAAAGCTCAGTGTTTCTGTCTGAAATGAAACCCCACTCAGAAGAAGAGCTTTAACTCACCAGGAGGCGGCGCTGCCAGGAATCTGAGATGTAAACTCTCCACCTCCTCCTCCACCGGCATGCTGAGCAAACCCCATCTCTGCCCTCTCTGCGTGGGGGCCATCTTGACACACACGTCCCTGTTGCCCGATGCTCTGACTCCATCCAGGAGGCTGGCTAGAAGGGAGTCCCTGGACACACAATTGAAAAACAAGTCTGTGTTATTGGGTGCAAAGCAAATTAAAGGCTGTGAAGCACAGTCACATTTGTGCAAAGTTAAAAACACTCAGGGTTGTAAAGCTAAAGCAAACATAGAAAGAGATTTGTGTTTGCAGACCTTTCAGTGGAGGAGTACTTCCTAATCTGGCCTCGGATGAATTCCACTGTAAACACCTGAGGGTTATCTACATCACAGATGAGTGCAAACACCTGAGGGTACAGCAACACAGAGTTGGAGGAAAAACTTCACAATTCTAGATGTTTACTTGCAGTTAATCGCAATGAAACAAATATTATTCGACATTTAGATTTGTCAGAGTAAAACTGAGCAGTAACATTTTTAGGACTTTATGATGTTTGTGTTACGTCTCACCTCTCCAAAGGGTTTGAGTGTGACTATGTTATAGGAAGCAGGATCGCGCTCCACTAGACATGTTTCTGTGAGGGCAAGGATTCGCTTAACCGGCTCCTGGAAAGCAGAACAACACACCAAGATTATAATACCAATAAACATTAGCTGCTGAAGCAAGCAGCTGACACTGAATTAAATATTTCATCCTGCTAAGACAAACGGACCCAATTAAACAAAGATGGAAGTGACATTATGATCTAAAAACTTAAATTTGGTGTATAAACTTTTACACCAAGTAGAAGTGGTGAAATGAACAGAAATGAAGTAAAACAAATTTGTCTGGAAAGATCAATTATAAATCTCTGCAGAGAATTTATTTTCTTGTGCCAACAGAAACTTTTGCTGTTTGGAGACGTTTTCAATTTGTCAATATCATTTTGAAAGCTCTCTCTGTACATATTGGTAAATTAACAACAAAGTGTTCGACCATTAAAAGCAAATGGGTACAAGGTAACACAAGATCAGACTAAAACCTACATTTCCACAGTGGAGATGGTTTCATCATACAAGTAAGAATATGATAACTTGTCCTTTGGTTTCTGCATTAGATAATGGCTAAAACAGTTATCTATATTATAGCAATGAAGCTGACAAAAAAATCATCCAAACTATCCAGTAAATCAATTTATTGTGC